>NC_062260.1:15310107-15930161 GCF_916048215.2 Malus sylvestris
GGCATTCGTAACTATGAAAAGCATGATACTCTTGCCAAGAATTTACTTAACGTGATTGTGACTAGCAACATTTACTACTTGTGAAAATAAGTTCATAACGATTAGGTGAAATTCACTTATATTCTAGCATCAAATTCATGCATGTAAATTAAGCGTGCACTCTCAACCAACATACACAAATCAGTTTTTATACGAACGGATAAATAAATTGAAATCACAACTTATGAAATCACAACCGAAGGTAATCAATTCATATTACAAATATATTCATAGTTTTGAATTAACCTCTAGCCAAGATAAATTTAATTACATATTATTAAAACACAAATAAAATAGAAGTTTGGAAAGTTTAAACCGAGAGAGAGAACAGCTTGCAGCTTTCTTCACTCCCTGACTTCCCTCTCCCTGCGTTTCTGCGCTGGCAAGCCTCTGTGCTTTTTCTGCTGTCCCGTCCTCTGTCCCCTGCACGCTGCCAGTCTCTTCTCTCCCCACTCTTCCTGCGCCTCTCCCCTTCTCTCTGCCTATCTCCCTTGCTTGCCTCACGTCTTTTTCGCTGCTCCTTCCTTTCTTTTTTTTTATATTTTTTTCTTTTCTTTGACGCTGCTCAAGCAGCTCTTTTCTTCTCCCCGCTATCCCCCTTGCGTCTCTGCGAGCTGCCCAAAGGCAGCTCCCCCTTTTTCTTCTATCTCCCCTCTCCTCGCTCTCCCTTCTACAGCTGCCTTCTGATTTCCTTTTATTTTCTGCCTTCCACTCCTCACGTTTCCACCTTGGATTCCTTTCTTTCCAGCTGCAAAGCAGCATCCTGTTGTTTTCAGAAGTGAAGAATATGGGAGTCAACGAGGTAAAAATAAATATAAATCATGATGCTCTCTTGCTCCCTCTTTGACCGACTCTCCCCATTTTTTTTGTTTATGCCGTGACATAATTCTACCAATAATCCATGACAGAATGAGAACGACTAAAGCAATTTTCGACGAATTTATTATTTAAAACTCATTTGTGCTATTTTTATTTTCTTTGCATAACAAATTCTATAAACACAAAAATAACGTAAATAGCTCAAAAATATAAGGAACTAACTAAGAAAAGACGAGTGAATTCGAAGTAAAAATATATATAAATATGATCCGATCAAATACCCCCACACTTAACTTTTGCTAGTCCTCGAGCAAAACAAAGAAAACTAGAACAAGAAGTAACAAGAAAAAAAAAAAAAACATTAGCTTCCCTCTATGTGACCCTCATAGAATTTCATTCAAGAAAACAAATCATCAAGAACCATAGCTAGCATCAAGGAACTAATCCAAGTTCATCTTCCTAATTCAAATATTAGCAGTAATCTTTAAATCATCCTTGAAGTGTAGTGTGTGAGATAGCCATGCTAATGCAATTTCAAGTTTTTATTTTTAAAATCATCATATGCAAACTAGCGACCTTCTCACTGAATATTCACTCAATCACACATGTGTTTAGTTTTAATGTGTTTCGCTCAAAGAATCAAATGTGAAATTTCTACCATAAGCTTGCATAAAGATCTCATCTCCACAATCATAATTGCAAAACTTAAATCAAGAGGACTTTTATTGGACGTAATGAGGTTTAGGGAGAGGGTTATTGAAATGAAAGAATAGGTAAACACAAGTTCCAGGCTACAAGCAGTTCTTTTGTTTAGATTTATAAGAACTCAATATTTCCAGCGATTCTTCTAGCACCTCCAACCACACTCTTAAACTGAAACTTTAAAAACTTTTTATTTTCTTTGTATACAATCTTTTTTTTTTTTTTTTTTTTTTTTTTTTTTTTTTTTTTTTAAATGAAATACCCCCACACTTATTCTTTTGCCAAACACCTTCAAAGTATTTCACAAACGTTTCACATAAGACAATCTCGCATTGCTCGCTTGGAAAGGGTAAGGAAAAATGTTTCAGGTATAAGGGTAGACATTTCTGGTGATAAGAAACAAAAGGTTCAACATATACGGCTCAAATTGGCAATCTAATGATATCATTTTTATTTGGGAAACATGGTTATTTGGGCCATAGTGGTAAACATAATGCCTCTATCATTTCCAAGTTCATGCAATCAATGACAAACATTTCGAAAGATCGTTACGCAAGTTCTAGAGATGTATCTCACATAAGTTCATCACACATGAAAGAATAGGAGTGTATGAAAAATGCACACACTTTCAATCGGCTCAAAAACTCACATAGGATATATATGGTCACTAAATTCACATATGAAGCTTTAAGTCATACTTTAGTTTCACATTAACAAGGCTATGTGCATTTGGTTTTTCAAAGATGGTCAAACATGTACAAAACTAACAAGAGAATTAGGAATTTCATAAAACACATGTTAACTAAGTTCTTGATAATCGTGATTCAAATTTGATCTAATTATATCATTGGGTCGGGAAACTAACAAAAATCTAATTCAAAACAATAAGGGAAACAAGACAATATTTTTGGATTTTTAAATTTTCCGAAATTTTTTTAAATTAAAAAAATTTTTTTTTTAAAAGAAAACAAAACTAATTAAGAACACAAAAAACAACAACACAGAAACAAATGAAATTCTATTATTTTTTTTTAAAAAGAAAACAAAACTAATTAAGAACACAAAAAACAACAACACAGTTTTTTTTTTGTTTTTTTTTTTAAAAGAAAACAAAACTAATTAAGAACACAAAAAACAACAACACAGAAACAAATGAAATTCTGGAGATTTCTACCCCCACACTTAAACTTGACATTGTCCCCAATGTCAGAAAACACTATAACGCAAATAAAAATAAAATAAAATAAATAAATAATAAGAAACAAAATAAAGCAATTAGACTGAAAACTTCCCTAATTTGCAGTAAAGTCAAGCGATGACCCCCAAGCTAAAATTCTGCAATCAACTTCAAGGGTGGAAATAACCAAAAGTTCCTGCAAAGAAAAGAAATAATTCAGTTAAGTACGCAAGAAAATTAATTAAAAAAAATTGCAAACGAAAAATTGAAAATTACGATAAAAGATAATGAATAAAACTAATAAGTAATCATTGGTCGTGCTTGTTGACTTTCCACAGCTTTCCTCTTGAACGGGGTGACACTTAGCTTTTTACTTGCAAGTGATGATTTGATGATATTGTACGGCGGAGCTTTGCTCTTTGGGAATGTTGCAGTTCCTTATTTGTTCTCCAAGCAGATGTGGCAGCTTCTCTAGTTCCTCAGCTCGGACTCCTTCCGCTGGGATGATTGTGCAAGCTGCATTCTTCTCTGCTTGTTTCTTCTGCACAACGGGCAGGCACGAGGGAGAGGTGTTGGTCTGTTTCTTTCTTCAATCTTTCCAAGTGCCCACCTCTTGCTCTCTTTCTCCTTGTCCTTAGTTGAGGATGAATCAGCACGTTGTCTCCACATGCTTCGAGGTATCATCTTCACTTCCCTTATAAGTGAGAAACAAAGCGAAAGCACAAGATGATGAGTACTCGAGAGCAGGTGCTGGCTGGAGAAAGGACAGGGAGAAAGCATGATATGAGATACTCTTGCTTTCAACCTTCATGATATGAAATACTTTTGCTTTGAATGGGTTGTTCGCAGGAGTATCCCAAGGAATGAGGAATACAGAGTGACTCGAGAGGATTCTTTGGGAATGCATTTTCAGAGATGAAGAAGTGCTGAGAGCGAAGTGCTGAGAGAGTGTGCCTTTGCTGTGGAAGGCGAAGGTAGAAACTTATAGGACTTCTCTTCACAACCGGAACTGTTATCTCACTCATTGTCGGTAGCCGGTGGATGGATGAATAGTACAAATTACGCGCTTTCTGACAAAGCTGCCCGTAATTTCCGCAAAGCTACCGGTTGCATGTGACGAGTGACGACACGTCTGGACAAAGTGATCTTTCGAAATCCGGGATTCGGCTCGTGGTTTCTGAGCAAGCCCAACTTTTAAGAAATTAAACGCCTCATTTGAGAAAAGAATCCGGCTTTTGAGAAAGGAAACTCCTCTTTTGAGAAAAGAATCAGGCGTTTGAGAAATGAGCCTCGACTCTTCGATTTGCGAGAGGACGCCTCTTCAATTTCTGAGGAGCGCCTCTTTGATTTCTTCCTTTTTATAGAGGCGTTAATCTTGCTCCACAACACACTTATCCCTCCAGTAAACACTCCCTTCTTGCACTTCCGAAATCTTGATCAGTCCGACACTTCTTTCTCAACATCTTCAGAAAATGGCAGGCCCTTCTGATCGACGTTTTGACTTGAACATTCGTGAAGAGGCAGCTCCTCCTTCACCAGACAACATATGGCGCCCTTCTTTCATATCCCCCACTGGTCCCCTTACCGTTGGGGCTTCGGTGATGAAGAACGATATGACAGCAGCGGTGGTGGCCCGGAACATTGTCACTCCTAAAGATAACAGACTGCTCGCTAGACGGTCTGATGAATTGGCGGTTAAGGAGTCTCTGGCTCTCAGTGTGCAGTGTGCGAGTTCCGTATCCAACATGGCCCAACGCCTATATGCCCGAACCCGTCACGTTGAATCCTTGGTGGCTGAAATACAGAGTCTCAAGCAAGAGATTAAAGGGCTCAAGCATGAGAATAAGGAATTGCACAAGCTCGCACACAGCTATGCCACCAGTATGAAGAGGAAGATTGACCAGATGCAGGACACCGATGGTCAAATTTTACTTGATCATCGGAGGTTTGTGGGTTTGTTCCAACAACATCTGCCTTCGTCTTCTGGAGCGGCACCGCGTAGTGAAGCTCCAACTGATCAACCTCTGCCGCCTCCTACTTCTGTGGCCCCGCCGACTGCTAAAGCCCCGCCTACTACTGAAGCACCACCCGACCAATGAATACTATTAGTTTACATCATTGTAAAATTTTAATTTTAAATTTTTTTTTTTTTTTTTTTTTAATTTTATGTTTTTTTTTTTTTTTTTTTTTTTTTTTTTTTAATTGTTTTTTTTTTTTTTTTATCATTAATTTTAAATTTTATCTTTTTTTTTTTTTAATTGTTTTTTTTTTATGTAAATTAATGTAAAGAGACTTTGGTTAACCTTCCCCCACACTTAAACTAAATAATACAAACTCACAGAAATCAACCAAATAACACAACTAACTAAACAAAACAAAATGAAAGCAGTAAAGATAAGGGTGGAAGAATGCAAAGCTGATTGGGTTAGCGATTCCAAAGTCTCCCTTTCGTTGAATGCTTGGGTTGCCTCCCAAGAAGCGCTTGATTTAACGTCTTTAGCCGGACGCATCTTTCCTTTAAATTTCCCTCGGCTCCATTTGAATCTAAAATCAAAGAAAGAAAAATAAATCAAATATCAAAAGTAAAATACACAAACACCAATATAAACATAAACAAAAACAAAAATAAAAGGATTAGCAAAGTTACTAATCCCCGGCAACGGCGCCAAAATTTTGATGCGAAATATATAAGCACACAAATTAAACCCTCTTTTTGACAATTGTAGTATAGATGTAAGTAGGGTATCGTTCTAGGCCGGGGATTAGGAGGGATTGCTAATCTATTCTAAATTAATTTAAAAATATTAAATAAGATTCAAGGACACAAAATTAGGCTAAAAACTCTAATAACTCGAAACACACTTAAAATGACTCAAAACAATGAAAACAATTAAATTAAACACTAGGAACTGAAATGGACGGAAATTAAATTAAAAGACTAACAATAAAGAAAACTAACTAAATAATATAAATTAATAATGGATGGGTGTTTGGTTTTGATGAAAAGTAAATTAAACTTAATTAAATTACAGAATTGATAAAAACATAAAATTAAGGTAAAATGATAAATGACGGACTAGCTAGAGGGTTCTTCTCCACACATGACACATATGCAACCTAAATTGATTTTCAGTTGTTCTTTCAATAAATTTTGAATCTCAATACTCCAGATTAACCGTGAACAGCACTTTTTTAATCTTCAAGTTTTCCTTAAGTTATTGAATTGGACGGGAAAACGCATACAACAATTCAAAACATTCTTCAAAAGTCCCCTACGTGAAAAGCACAATAGAGATACAATCAAAGATCATTAAACTTTGTGAAAACTATAAGCATTGACGAGGCATTCGTAACTATGAAAAGCATGATACTCTTGCCAAGAATTTACTTAACGTGATTGTGACTAGCAACATTTACTACTTGTGAAAATAAGTTCATAACGATTAGGTGAAATTCACTTATATTCTAGCATCAAATTCATGCATGTAAATTAAGCGTGCACTCTCAACCAACATACACAAATCAGTTTTTATACGAACGGATAAATAAATTGAAATCACAACTTATGAAATCACAACCGAAGGTAATCAATTCATATTACAAATATATTCATAGTTTTGAATTAACCTCTAGCCAAGATAAATTTAATTACATATTATTAAAACACAAATAAAATAGAAGTTTGGAAAGTTTAAACCGAGAGAGAGAACAGCTTGCAGCTTTCTTCACTCCCTGACTTCCCTCTCCCTGCGTTTCTGCGCTGGCAAGCCTCTGTGCTTTTTCTGCTGTCCCGTCCTCTGTCCCCTGCACGCTGCCAGTCTCTTCTCTCCCCACTCTTCCTGCGCCTCTCCCCTTCTCTCTGCCTATCTCCCTTGCTTGCCTCACGTCTTTTTCGCTGCTCCTTCCTTTCTTTTTTTTTATATTTTTTTCTTTTCTTTGACGCTGCTCAAGCAGCTCTTTTCTTCTCCCCGCTATCCCCCTTGCGTCTCTGCGAGCTGCCCAAAGGCAGCTCCCCCTTTTTCTTCTATCTCCCCTCTCCTCGCTCTCCCTTCTACAGCTGCCTTCTGATTTCCTTTTATTTTCTGCCTTCCACTCCTCACGTTTCCACCTTGGATTCCTTTCTTTCCAGCTGCAAAGCAGCATCCTGTTGTTTTCAGAAGTGAAGAATATGGGAGTCAACGAGGTAAAAATAAATATAAATCATGATGCTCTCTTGCTCCCTCTTTGACCGACTCTCCCCATTTTTTTTGTTTATGCCGTGACATAATTCTACCAATAATCCATGACAGAATGAGAACGACTAAAGCAATTTTCGACGAATTTATTATTTAAAACTCATTTGTGCTATTTTTATTTTCTTTGCATAACAAATTCTATAAACACAAAAATAACGTAAATAGCTCAAAAATATAAGGAACTAACTAAGAAAAGACGAGTGAATTCGAAGTAAAAATATATATAAATATGATCCGATCAGCGCTTAGGCAGCTAGGCGAGGGCCTAGGCGAACTAGGCAGTTTTAATTAAGTTTATTATATAACATATAAATATGTGTCTACTTACACTCTAACAAATTAAAAATTATACTTATATTGACAATTTGGGAAAGTTAAAACTTAAAACTTAAGGCATCATGACATTGCCATCATCACAAACTAATGCAGTAAAAATAGGAAAAACCCAAAATCAAAAACCAAAATTGAAAATCACTAATTCATAATCTAGGTTTTTTTTAGTAGGTTAGAAAACCCTTGAAGTTAATTATAAAAAAAAAATTAAAAACAAAAGAACTATCTAGACATCTCCTACCCCGCCTAGCCGCCTGCAAGCCTAGCCCTTACCCAATTATTCTGCCTGTTTTGGGCTAAATTGCATCGGTCCTCCACCGCCTAGCACTTAGATGCCGCCTAAGCCAATTTTTAGAACAGTGAGGTAAATAATATCATTTGTTAAAAAAAATTAAAAAAAAAACTTACGAATGAAGATCATGTTTTTTTTTTTTTTTTTGGGGGTTAAAGGGTGGATTTTATTAGATTCTAATGTAAATGTTTACATCGTAAGCCAAAATATTAAAGAGCAATTCAGGACCAATGGAGTTCTAAATATGGGAGCCATTAGAGGTGTGCAAAAGAGTCTTAGACCCGTAGGTCAGGGTAAGCATAGGGAAAGTCCAAAATTTATACATACAACATGGGTCGGGCTGGGGAGAGGACAATTGCCGCAAGAGAAGGGGAACCAAAAGGGGGAAGAAGAAGCAGCAAAAGCGAAGCAGAGGAAGAAGAAATAAGGGGAAAAAGGACGACTGAAATTAAGTACGCAACCATATACTTATAATAGCAACTAATCAAATAGAACAAAAAAATATGGAGGAATGATATCAGTCACACTTACTGCCAAAGTTTTGTTACCATTGATCATACCTTGCAAGGCTTTGCAGCATACAAGATCAGTGGGGCCACTGCAACAATTCCATTACCGCAACCAATTAGATCTAAAACCTCTGAAATTTTTCAATCCAGTACAATAAGATTCAGCAATACATTAACAAGCCAGCAAACCCACCACTGCCATACCATCTGTGTCAAGCAACGGCGACACCCAGCCCTAAATCTTCTCGTCTCCTCCTCAAATTAAGTTAATCCACTCTTTAACTAACGCTACTCCGATCTCTCTCTTCTCCATTTCTCTCTTAATTTCCTTTTTGTTTTGTTTGAATTTCTTTTTTGTGATTTTTGATTTACAAATGGATTTTGTGTTCAAATTTCCTTTTTGTGATTTTGGGAATTTTGTTTGTGTTCGCCGTTATGCAGCTCAGACCATCACGATTCACCATTGTCACCTCATCACTGCCGTCGCAACCACCGCGGCCACATCACCGCCGTCGAAAACACTACCATACCATCATCCTGCAAAAGATTAGGTAATTTCTAAATTAGGGTTTTTTAATTATGTGAATTTCTACCTCGATATGTTCATAAGGTCGAAGGAGGTCTTCCTTTATAGATTTAGTTCATCCTCTATGTTATTTATTTGAGTCACTAACAAATGGGTTTATGTTGTTTGTGAACAGGGAGAGAAAATATAACCATACTTGTGTGGTTGCTCTTTGGTGCATTATCAACGAATGGATCACGTCAGGTTGTGTTTTCAGTTTATAACCATAAATATTATCCATGTAATTTAAAGCTTTGTTGTTAGATGGAAATTGATGTTTAATAGCTGTAGTAAAAAAAATATTGCTTTTGGTCATTTTGGGTGACCTCCTCTCCTCAAGATAATTAGAAAACTCTTTTGAACATGGCTCTTTTAATTTTTGTGTGTAAAGTTCCAATTTTCTTCTCATTTTCATGTGATGAATCATATTAATGTAGACAATCATATGCAAGACAAATCCCAAACCTTTTTTTCCATCGTCCAGATCGTGTCAAAGGCTGGGCATCCAGCTGTTTTGCCCCTCTCCATCTGATGTTGCCCCCTTGGCAGTTCTATTACTACTGTGAAAGGGCTGGAGCTTTGTGGTGAGCAATCTGCCACTTTTGCATCCTTTGTCTTTCTATTTGGAGATTCTTATTTTGTTCCTACCATAATTAACACGGTTTCTTTGATTACAATTCAGGCGTCAAACTTAATGATGCTTCAAAGAAATTGGGGAAAAATTTTGCTAGGTATGATGGATATTATATTGTTTTGTCTGTATGCGATGATAAGAAATTTCCTCAACCAATCTCAATCATTTGCAGTCCTTTGGTATCAAGGTGGTTTTTTGTTTGAATTTGGCGCGCTATGTGCAATTACATATGTGTGAGAGACTTTTTAAATTAGATGCACTACACGCTTCTTACGGATTTTATAATGTCAGATTCTCATTCGGTTGCTGTTTTAAATTTGGGCTTTCATTTGGTTGAGCATCCTTCTCTCTAAAAGGTAACATTGTTTCTAATGCCTAATCAAAATTTGATTTCTTAGGTCATTACAATTTATGTAGTTTTGTAAAGAGAAATTGTTTACAAGCAAAAACAACTGCCAGATTTTATTTTGAAGTCTGAATATGCCTATAGAACCATATAATTATGGGAGCGAACCAGTGCGCTGATAAAAAACGTTAAGGTTGCTCTCATTGATGCAATTAGGACATTGGTCAGAACCTCTTTCTTCCCATTTTTGTTTATGCTAATTTTAATCGGTTATGTGTGTGTAGATATATATATATATATATATATATATATTTTTTTTTTTTTTTTTTTTGAATTCTTATCAAAGTTGGTTTCTTTAATGAAATGCAGAGGCTGCTTAGAAGGAATTGAGGAGGAGAGGGAAGGTTTTGGCATCGAAAAAGTCATCCGGATGGCTGCTGAGGGCTTTCTGGCTCAGGCTCAGGCTCAGAATGAGAACAAGGCTGCTATTATTGAACTTAACTGTGAGACTGACTTTGTTGCTTGATATCTTTCAATAATTCCCTTTTCATATTCTTCTCTCCCAATTTTCAAATACCTTTGGCGGCTTTTCTCAAAATCTTACTTGGGATGCCACCAAATGCGAGAATTAGAATACACCAGTGATTCACCTTGTTCACATCACATTTATTCTCCCTATTTCTTATCAAACAACTCCTATATCAGTTTTCCTTTTGACTTTTCGAATGAGTCTTACTTCATTAAGAGAATTTAGTCACTAAAATTTACCGATTAGGGAATTACCCAATCAAACACTTTACTTGGGGAACTTCAAACATATTCGTGAAGGTGAAAGACTGAACCCTAGGTTTGTACCTAAACTTTGGCAACTTGATCGGGTGATGATTAGAAACCATTTAAACCCTACTTCGAACTGATGGTCTAGTTGACTGACCTTTGTAACCCGAGTTTTCCTCCAGAGTCTGATGAAGTCATAGTGTTCTTATCGACAACCTTCCTATCTACATCGACGGTGAGACCAAATTCTCTAAGCTTTGTTAGTCAGCTTTATACTAGATTCTTCGACTAAAAACTTTGAGTAAATTGATATTCTTCTTGGGAGACGTGATCTCAGTGGACGAGATTCTTTTCTTTTCCCAAAAAGGTTGTAGCGGAAGAAAGTTGAAATTCTCACAAAGTATTGTGGAATTTCGAGATATCTTTGGTCTTATCAGTCTTATTGACAATTGGTTAGAGATTTTTCGAATGCAGTATCCTTCTTCACTTTTGGCCGAACTGTTGTCTCACCTCACTATCGTTTTACACTATTCGATGACGGGCTATTTGGATGTTTCAGCTATGTAGAGGCATCAAGATGGAGTAATTGCCTATATCTCTTAGTGGTTAGAACCGTTTGAAATGAACCATCATATTCATGACTTGAAGTCAACATTTACCACCTTTGCTTGAAAATCAAATGACATTTCTCTGTGGAGAATGTGTCCAAAATCCTTATCAACCTTAGAATTTCTTAAGTACACTTACTCTTGGAATGAGCTAAGTTTCTGACAGCGGCAGTAGAAGGACTAGATCAACATTTACGAGTGCATTATCGTGTATCAGTCCGGTTGTACAAAAGGACATATCTACCCTTGAACACTTTCAACTTGTCCTATTCTATTTAAGTTAGAAAATACGAGTATCGATATGGCATTACCTTTAACCCATCAAGAAATAGTTCGAATGGTTATAATCACTTTCGTTGTATAAATGGAGTTGGGAAGTATCATTATACACTCTCAGTACGAGGTATTTTGTATGTGTAGAGAATGTGAGAATCAATAATCATGATGCTGAACCAATGCTACGCTCATGTGGTGTTTCAATTGGTGGTAGCTCTACTTAAGTGGAAAGCAGTATTCTTCCAGCCTCAAAGCTTAAAGTATTAGCGATGATTTCTTTCCTTCAAATGGGCTTTGAAATTTCAACAACAAGAAACTTGTGAAGACAACTAAGACAAAAGTGGGATGTTGTTAACTTCTCCGCATGACTTGATCTAAAAGTCCTCATTCGTGATATGATCAATTGTGGAGATAGGAAAGGAATTAAAAATTGAGGCTCCACTTGAGGAGTTTGAAAAGAATTCTTAGTCTAGGCGCGCCTTGCCTTTGATTAGAGTAGGAAAGATGTTTGAGGAAATAAAGTCCAAATTTCCTGGATAACCACATTTTCTTCTCTGTTTGCTTTCAGATGATGATGGCATTATGAGAGAGTTGCTTCTAGACTTCTATACAAGTTCAGGCAAACAGAAACTCGACAAGATTATCATCTTGGTGTATTTATATCTCATCGTGCTACGTGTTTCACTTCCAAGCTTTTGGAAGTCTTTATGAAGGTTATGAGTATTAGATGTTGTTTAGTTTCACATTTCCACCCTTAGACTAACGATTAGACTGAAACGAGTTACTCAGACCTTAGTGGACGAGTTGCATTTTGTTCGTTCCACCATTAGTTTGGTTGCAACATACCATTATCTTTATTTTAGTTGCTTGTAACTATAGTTACGATTTTGGCTTAGCTATGATACCATTGGAGCTGATATATAGAGATTTTATACACAGTACATGTTTGTTAGACACTTAGCCTTGTTAGAGTTATGTGTAACTGCGGTTACATTCCTGATTATGATCATGACACCGTGTGAGAAATGGTATAAATATTTATGCGCAATATGTGATTTACAGAAGAATATTATGAATAAGTGTTTGAATGATTGAGATGGTGACATGGAAATTTTGTGATATTAATGATGTTGCCTGAGAGGGTAGTGTGTGAGCATGATCAAGGCAATTTCAGGCGATGTAGGTGTATTTCCCAATGAGGGGCAAGATGGTAATATTGCACCCTCAGGAATTCCTTGCTTTTCGAGACTACTGTAAGTTATTGGTATCGCGGGATGCAAACTGCAATATCAATAACTTATTGTTGGGTTCGTTAAGCAAGTGGCTAATTAGGTCTGTTTACGAGAGTGTTTGTACCATACTTGACCAATCTCGAAACTACCAAGCACCGGTCAACGTTATACCGTCAAGGACCTAGAAGAGTTTCACTCCAACCAAGAGGCCAATCACAGCGCAACACGTGTCAACACCAAGAGGCCAATCACAGGGCGACACGTGTCAACTGATAGGAGCATATTTATGCGACTTAGTATGTTTGTTTTCGTGCATTTATGTTCTTAGTTCTTAGTTATGTTAGTAGTTTAAGCCATTTTCGTGTGTTTATAGGTTCTATGGGCCAAGGATGCAAGAAGATGCATTTTGGAGCATTTTGGAGCATTTTTGGGCCAAGATTGGATGTTGCAAACATGGAGACATGAGGATGGACGAATTTGAATATTAGAAGGCTAGGAAATCAGCATTTGTGTGTGCAAGTGTGTTGGCCTACAACTACAAACATCATAGCTGCCATGTGATGGCAGAAAATGTGTTTATTGCTAGCTAAATGGATGAAGAGCATGTATGTGCAAGTATAAACACCACATGGGCAGCAAGAAGGAAAGAAAACAGCAACACACACACCACATGGGCAGCAAGGAATCAGAAATTAAAGCATGGAAAAGTGGGAAGTGATGAGGACAACACACACACACACACACACACACACACACACACACACGGCAATGGCAGATTTCTACAACAAGGGGAGTGAATGGACAGCAGAAAAGCAAGGAAATTGGACCACTATGAAGTGGATTTCTTGTTGGTCTCCCACTTATAGCTTTGGGTGGCTTTGGAATGATTATTTCTAGGTGGAAAGAGCACAAAAACAGCACACACACATGCAAAACAAAGCTGGCAGCATCCTTTCTTCCCTTTGCCGTGAGTTGTCATGTCCATTACCTTGCATTTCTTTTCATTTTCAACCTCTATATAAACACCATTCAGCCTTCAAGGAAGAGAGACAGAAATTCATACACATTTACATTAGTTCCAAGGCTTGCAAAGAAGGAGGAGTGCTTGGAGTTGTGCTAGCCATTCCATTGGAGTTGTTGGAGCATTCTAGGTGTATTCTACTTTGTTTTTCTATGTTTAATATCAATTGTTTTTGTTTAATTGCAAGTATGAGGAACTAAACCCTTACTTAGCTAGGGTGAAGTTCGAAGCCATGAACATGCTTGAGATATGAATTAATTTCTTCCAATTGTGATTTAATAAGTTGTGAATGCAATTCAATTAACTACTTTCTTCAAAACTAATTCTTGTATGTTGATTAAGGATGCATACTTAGTTTTCATGCATGAATTTGATGCTAGGATATAAATGAGTTTCACCTAATCGTTACAAGTTTATATTCATTGGTAGTGAAGGTTGCTAGTCACAATCGCGTTAATTGAATTCTTGGCAAACGTATCATGCATTCATAGTTACGAATGCCTCGTTAACACTTATGATTTTCATAGAACGTAATGATCTTTGATTGTATCTCTATTATGCATTCATGTAGAGGACTTTTGGAGAATAATTTGGATTGTCGTATGCATTCATCCAATTCAATAAATCAAGGAAAATCTGAGGATTAATTAGTGCATCACGGTTAATCTGGGGTGTTGAGTTTCATAATCTATTGAAAAGCAATTGGAAATCAATTCATGTACAAGTATGTCATGTGTGAAGAATAGATCTCTAGCTAATCCATCAACCACCTATTTAGTTTTACTTTTTGTTGTTATCTCAATCTCATCCAAACCAATACCCCCCATTTACTTTCTTGTATCAAAGTGTGTTTAAGTTTGTTTAGTTTGTGCCTTAAAGTGTTTTGAGTCTAGTGAGGTATTGTAAGGTATAGTTTTGTGTCATTGAGTCTATTCTAACGTTTTTAACTTTGTTCTTATATTTTTGAGTCAAGTGAGAGGTTTTTAGCAAGCCCTCCTAATCCCCGGTCCAGAACGATCCCTACTTATACATATACTACAATTGTCAACAAGAGGGTTTAATTTGTGTGCTTAACTTTATTTCGCATCATCAACATCAAAGGCCAATCACAACATGACACGTGTCAAGGCCAGAACAAAGCTAGAAACTCTCTTCTATAAAATGAGATCATTCTCTCATAATAATCCCTAATGTCATTTGTACTAAATCATTCACTAGTACTCATTAAAGGAGAGCTTGAACCTATGTACTTGTGTAAACCCTTCACAATTAATGAGAACTCCTCTACTCCGTGGACGTAGCCAATCTAGGTGAACAACGTACATCTTGTGTTTGCTTCCTTGTCTCTATCCATTTGCATACTTATCCACACTAGTGAACGGAGCAGTCTAGCGAATGTCACGAACTTAACACTTTCTGTTGTACCAAAGTCCTCACTGATTTTTTGCATCAACATTTGGCGCCGTCTGTGGGAATCACACTTATTCCTACTCTCTTCAGCTTTGTCAAGCTGGTTTCCCCCATTCGTACACTCTCTTTTGACCAAGCATCCCTCTCCAACATGGGGAGCAAAAGAAGCCACAACACGCAGAATGACACATCTCTCGCACCTAGTGCGAAGCAACAAAATAAGCTCATTCTTCAAGCTAAAGTCGAGGAGCTGAAGGCTCAGAAGACCAAGAAAGCAATAAAGAATGAGATCCTTCAAGAATAATATGAGAAGCTCTTTGAGACGTTCCACGAAACTAGGCGTACTCAAACACGCGAGCTTGTTGCCCCTGTGGACATCAACCATCATCTGGGTGCCTCTCAAGACGGAGGGTCACCTTCATTTGACATGGGTATCCTTGATGAGGAGCGAGCTAATCATCAAAACATCGATCAACATGAGACTTCTCTCGACCCAGCTGCTTTAACCCAAAGTAGGAGAAGTGGAGGAAGACACATCTTTGCATAAGGGTTGGAAAGATCGAAAGCCATTTATCGTGACTGCCGAGACTTCCTAAAGCAACGTCGAGAGAATCCTATCCACATAAGCTCGAAGATCAATTACCCAAAGGTTTCTGAAAGACTTAGTCCCCTTCCATGACCCAGGCCAGCTACCCATCTAAGGAAGGAATGACAGGTCCCAGAGGAACATGAAGATATCGGGGACTTAGAGGTAATCTGACAGACTAGCCTTAGAAGTCAGTACGGCGAGTCCAAGGAAAAATCACACGCTCTTGCTCAAACTTTCCTACTTCCGAGAGACGATGGAGACTTACGGAAGAAAATCCCAGTGGTATATGACTCAACTCAGGACCCTTTTTCCTATAGCTCATTGAAGAAGTAAACAAGTTGAAGGCTGAACGTCAGGCCGAGATACTTGACTGGAACCAACCCAAGCTTGGCCTTCTCACAAGGAGGATCATCGACGCCCCCTTTAAGCGAAGATAAAACAAAAACTTGGTTTACAACTCTATACTGGAAGGAAGGACCCGATTGAACATCTTAACCTCTTTGAGTCCACCATGGCATATCAAATGCACACCTACAAAGAGCGATGTCTTCTCTTCCCTTCCACCCTCTTTGGTGGAGCTCTAAACTGATATTGTCGTCTTCCACCCGAGACAGTAGACTCATTTGAGGAACTAAGGAAACTGTTTGTCTCTCAACACGTTCCACTCTATCTGGCGGAACTCTCTAAACGTACTTCTTGCACACAATTACTGCCCCTATAAAAAAAGGGCAAAAGGGTCGTTGGTTCAAAAATTGAAGAGGCACCATTCTCCGGATTTCGAGAAACGGATTTTCCTGAGTAAAATCTGTCGACAATCTCCACACGCAACATCAGCTCCTCAGATACTACAGATAACTTTGCCAAAGATCTCTTACAAAGTTTAGACACATAAATTTTGCAGGTCCAGCTACCCTATTATTACCCACAAGGGTAAAGGAACCGCACCACTGCTTGATAACTGGAAAATCCATATGTGTGTCAACCTCCGTGCTCCGTGGCAAGGCAGACTGGCAAAAATGCCCAACTTTTACTCACATTCGAGAAAACACCCCCAACAGGATTGCATGCTTAAAAATCGAAGAGGCACCACTTTTCGAATCTCGAGAGCTAGACCCCCAACAAGATTACTTTCTCAAAAATCGAAGAGGCACCACTCTCCGAATCTTGAGAGTCAAACTCCCAACAAGATTATTTTCTCAAAAATCGAAGAGGCACCGCTCTCTGAATCTCGAAAGCCAGACTCTCAACAGGTTGCTTTCTCAAAAATCGAAGAGGCATCGCTCTCCGAATCTCGAGAGCCAGATCCCCGACAGGATTGCTTGTTAGAAAACCGAAAAGGCACCGCTCTCCGAACTTCGAGAGCCAGATTTCCTTGGATAAAGCTTGTCTGCAATCTTCACACATAACATCAGCTTTCCAGATACCACAGACCACTTTTTCAAAGTGCTCTGACAAAGTTAAAACACGTGAATCTTGCAGCTCCCACTACATTGCTATGACCGAGAAGAGTAAGGTACCGTTTGGTACGCAGACGGGATGGGACGGGACATAACAGGATGGAACGAATGATGTAAATATTGAAAAAGATAAGGAGAAATGTTGTCATAAAATGTTATAAATTTGTGTTCGACGGATGTGGAACAGATCATTCCAGGGGGAAGAGGTGGAACGAAAAATCAGCCAAATTTCGTCCCATGAGACAACCCGTTCCATAGTTTTTAGGCGCACCAAACGTGGGATGGAACGGCTCGTCCCGTTCCGTCCCGTCCCGTCCCACGTACCAAACGGTACCTAAAGGAACAACGTTACTACTCGTTGTTGGGACAATTCCTATATATGTTGACCTTCATCCTCCACAACTAGCAGACGTGCAAATAACCTCAACTTTTCTTCACATCCGAGAGGGCACTCTCAACAGAGTCTCTCGAAATACTCAGCTTCTTTTCCCTCCTATAATACCTCTACAAACAAGCCACACCAGAGAAAGAGTATCTCATATCATCAAGGTTAAAAGCAAGAGTATCCCATATCATGTTTTTTCCCTGTCTTTTCCTTTGCCCTTATTCTTACCTGCAAGACAAGGAGAAAAATAGCAATCAGTTACCACTTGGAACTAATCTTCCAGTCAGGAACTAATTGCCTGATTACTTACTTGGCATTGCTCTCGAGTACTCATCTTCAACATCTTATACTTTTAGAAAAGATACCACATCTGCCTAAGGAACAGATAGGGCAAGTGAGAATGATACAAGAAAGCATGTGGAGACAAACGTAATAGAACACGTGTCGATTCATCTATTACTTTGTCAACAGCAAAAGTATCTCATATCATTAAGGTCGAACGCACTATTAATTTGATGGATTTGTTTTAACCCTCAAATTCTTGAGTCGGCATTATACTCTAGAGGAAACCAAAAAACCCTCTAACCCAGTTCAAGAATAAGTCTGTGGAAAGTTACTTCTTCAAAAGAAAAAGTATCTCATATCATTTCTTCTCCATGTCCTTTTTTTGTCCTTGTTGATGTATACAGAACAAGGAGAAGGAGAACAATCAGCTGGAACACGAGATCAAACTTTCGATCTAAGACTAACTGCTTAGAACTCTGATTGCTTACTTTGTCTGTCACATCTTTCAGCAGATCTCCTCGCTCAGAGACTTGGGGGACTCCTACTATAGGGTTTGTATCGCGTTTGACCAAGCCCGAAACTACAAGTAAGCTTCAAGTGAAATTGATACATTACCTTGTGCATCTCCATCGGCTAAGGATACCTGTGCATCTCAATCTGGGTGAATCACGTACATCTTGTGTTTGCTTCCCTGTCTCTATCCATTTGCTACTTATCCACACTAGTGACTGGAGCAATCTAGCGAAGGTCACAAACTTAGCATTTTCTGTTGTACCAAAGTCCTCACTTATTTTGTGCATCAACAAAGAGCATAGGTGAAATTTTTCTATGTTCAGTCTTTGATTTCAATGCAATTACTTTAACTTTACGTTATTGTTTATATATACGTAATTTGACATTATGTTTTTACATATCTATTTTTGACGTGAGGTTTCGTAAAGAATTTTATATTGAAGTATTATACTGAAGGAGAAGGAAAGTAGGAGCTTGGAGGCATGAAAGAGGAATAAATGCAATCTCATTGTGATGGAATGGCATTCTCCTTTATGCAACCGCTTTAACTTGATATCTCCTTCACATATTTATTTTTCTACTGTCTTTTCACTACTTTTGTTTAGCAAATGATTTCGAATTTCAGGGACGAATTGTTTTTTAAGGTGGGTAGATTGTGACAAACCGTCACTGATTTTACGTTTTATAAATTTTACAAATAGTGATTTTACAAAAATGCCCTTAGAGGCAAAGATTTTGATGTACGTTGGCTATGGTTAAGAGACATAAGATTCATTCTGTTAGGGTATTCTTGAAGTACTCGTCATTACGAACACGTGGGCGCAAGCAGAATCGAAATTGGAGTTATAACGAAGAAATTATTAATGATCAAAGTCGAGGGCAAAATAGATATTTTCCCATTTATTTGGAAGACTCCAAAAAATCTGGAGTGCCACATGTGTGGGTGAGATTAAAATGGAAGTAAGATGGGTGGTGGAGATGGAAGGACAAAGAGAGAAAAGAGGGAGTGTGTGTGTGGCTAATTAGGAAAGGAGAGAGAACTAGCATGGCCCAATCCGAGAGGGAAGAAAGGAAGGGAAGGGAGAAAAGAAAGACCTACCGAATCCCTTGCCCAGTTTCCTCATTCGACTCGACCCAACGAAATTGAAGAATTCCAACGGTTTTGATGCTATTTTTTCCGACGAATTGAGACCTCCCATCACCCCTAAACATCACCATAGTGTCCCAGCATCCAATTATAACCTTAATCAACGAAGTTTCATCACGGTTTCCACGAAGAACAATCCACGGGTCCGAAGACCCTTAGTTGGAAATCCATCATTTTTTTAAATGTTTACCCTCGATCCACACCATCAAACAACTCCTCTTTGACCTAGGAACAAGTCCCAAACATTGGTTGGAGCGTCGAAGTTGATTTGAGGAGGAATCGACGAATACCCATATTAGGGTTCCGGTGGATTCGAGATGAATTGGAGAACTTCCTAGCCAAATTGGACTTGGCCACAGGTATAAAACTTTCTCTACTCGTTGAGATCTTCATTTCTGTAAATTTTGGTAATTTTTCGAAATAGTTGAATTTTCTAGCGAGTCGGGGTGGCCGACCGCCACCCACGGCGGCGCGTGGCCAGAGGGTTGTCAATGCTATTTTTAGGATAAATTAGATGCCTTGAGTTCAGTTCTGATAATCGTATGACGTAGATTGATCGTTGGAACCTAAATTCTCTACGATACGTTAATAGGTCATTATATGAATCGACGATCCGACCGTTGGATCGTCACCAAACTTTAATAAGTTATAGTACGTAATATTAAAGGAACATAGGGCTTACGGATTGGGAATCCAAAGTATGGATCTTCCTGAATTGGATTTTTAAGTTGATAAAATAAAATGTTAACCGCCACTTGAATTTTGCAATTGGCGGAGATCCAACCGTTGGATTGTAATGAAACTTTGAGATGTTGTTCTAGAAGCATAATGTGGATCTTTGGAAGTAATGGATCGGAAATCCGTGATGCAGATCTTCCGGATCGAATTACGTAGGGATGTGTTTTATGTAAGTTACATATTCTATCGATAAGATTTCTGAGACATGATTTGATAATTGTTCTAGGCGCCAATCGTTCGTGACGCCTCGATGTGTGTGCTAGGAAGTTGTAGCGCGGATTCCAGGTGAGTGACCTTTTGGTTTTCTATATATATGTATATATGCTTTACGTTTTCCTAGAAATCTTCTTAAATGGTTTTACGTTTTAAATGCCATGTCAATTGCATTACATTTTAGAATATGCATTAGTATAGTTATGCATATTGTTGTTTGACTCTGTGGCCGCTCAGGTAAGCTTCAGGTGAGTATATCTTGAGGGTAGTAATTGTAGTGTGTATAATTATGCTGAGATGCATTTAGGGCTCATTATCCTACACCCCGATGTTAGTGCTCCCGCCCATGGCCAGGGCACAGTCATTCACGTGATGTTCACCTCCCGCATCGTACGCTCACCTTGGATCCAAGTTTGGTGCACATTCCTGTTGTACAGACCACTATAGGTGGTTCCAACTCGTAGGTGACTTGCGATTTATCGCACAGCCTTCACGTGATCGTAGCACTTTAGCGTATTTATTTACACCCAGTCCTGTCATACAGACCACTATAGGTGGTTCCAACTCGTGTGCATGCATGCTTGATGAGCTATAGGTTCAGCTGTACATGTCACGTTAGGTGACTCTAGTTGACATATCATTTACATTGATTTATTTCACCTGGCTTATTTATTTCATTGCTGAGATACTTGACATGACATATACTTGGTTTCTACTCTCTCGAGCATGATTTCTATATACGTACGTATTGTTATTTTCTGGGAAATTATACATGTTTTACGGTGAGGGGTTATTATGTTTAGAAAGAAAAATATGTTTTCAAAAGCTTTGTTTTTTGCCTACTCACGTTTTTTGTTTTTCGCCCCTCCAGGCTTAACTGCTGAGCGATCGTATCGATGAGGATTCTTGGTGAGTCTCAGTATATGTGTGGCTACTTCTGAGGGTATGATCTTTACCTACTCTATTGTACTTTACTTATGCTCTGACGTCACGTGTGAGATGGGTTCATTCCCGCTCACTAGCGCACTCTGTATTTAGGCACATCTAGGTTTTAAATTTATCCACATTTTCCACATCACTACACTTTATGGTTTCGTCGCCTTCCAGGTGTCGGCCAGCACAATTTGATTTGGAGTCCTAGTGGACATTTCAGGTCGGGGTGTGTCATATTATAAAATGTAAAACCAAACTATTAGAAATTAATCATCTCTGCATCGATATCGATCAGTGGGCTAGACGATAGACGATATGAGTGGTTTTGAGAATTATATAAAAGTATCATGTTCTGCATCGGAAGTTTGGAGTTGTTCAGTGTCTATCGTGAATTGTTCATCCTGTGAATTGTTCATTTGAGCCACAGTCGACGTTGATTATTTAGGTCTAAGAACTTTGTCACGACTGCTTAGGGCTTGTCTGGCACCATTTTACTTTGTGTTTATTACTTCTTTTTTATTTTTTTTTTAAAGAATGAATAAAGGTGGAGGAAGGTATGGAGAACTGATGAATGATGGATAATTCATCAAAGAAAAATTTTGAGTATGAAAACAGCTACATATAATATTTTAGGTTTTATTTTTCATTTTGTTGTGCATCTCCATCTTCTACGACTCTTTTTTTATCCCTCAATTTTCCTCTATTTTTTTTTTTGTAAAAAATAGTAAAATTATTACAATTAAAAAAAAATTATTGTGATAAAAACAAAAATAAAAACCAAAATTATTACCAAACGAGTTTTAAGATACTTCTAATGACTTGAACTTCTTTTTATGTGTAGCTATGATATTCATTGCTCATACCGCCAAAACTACAGTTGACTTCTCTCTAGGCAATGACTATACTAGGGCAACATTTACTCCGAACGCACATTATTCGTCTCTAATTAGTGGTAAAAATTTCAAACCACGAGGGCTTCAAAGTTTTAGTGACAAAGCATACTTATCTTATTTATATGTAGAAAAATGATACTTACTCATTTTCATTCTGCACTCTTATCAGATCATTTTCTTTGATCTTCTTTGCTTCACTCAATTCAACAAAGAAAAATCAAACTTTGCTCCGATATAAAGATATTAATAATTAGTTAGATATCTTCTTTTCCCTGTCAGACTAACAGTGTGATTGCGAGGCATTTTTCACACGGTAAACTTGTAAAAGAAAAAAAACTGAGGCGGCATGTACTATGTGCCCCATATAGTATTAGTCACAAGTGGGTCAATATTTGGTTTCAAATTTCATTATGATCTCCTTTCCTTGTATAACCACACTTTTGTCTTGTTGTAAGATATAAAGTCAGAACTGAATTAGAATTCGATAGTTAGGGCCACGAGTTTCAAGCTTAAGATTTTAAGGAGTTGTGTTCTATAAATATTTTATTTTCACTTACGTTTTTTTTTTTTTGAAATTTTCACTTATGTTTTTAAACAAAAATCAAAGTAATTACCTAAAGAAATCAGGATTCCACCACAAAACGAATTAGCAATATAAGACGTAGTCCAACTATTTATAAGCACATGCAAGGTTATGGAATTCATTCTCAAGATTACGAAACAAGTTTTCAGCTAACAATTGAAAACCAAACTTGTCACAACAACATCTTTCAATTTTTAATTTTCAATTTTCAGTCCTATTTAATAATAAAACTAACCATTTGCTTTATTTGTAGTTTCACTGGGATAGGCTGATAGAATTTAAACTAGGTTTATAGAGACTGATTTCATAAACTCAACTTAATTGAATTCAGTTCATACTGCTCTTCAACAGCAGCATGCTCTTTATACAAGATTTACATACACGCATGCAATAATAAAAGCCACGCATGCAATAAACAACTACCAGAAAGTGTTTGTCTAGCTGTGTGAGTTTATACAATATTCTTCTGTCCATCTTCATCAGCATCTTCGACAAGGTTTCATGGCTTCCATTTAGAATAATCATTTCAAGTCAGCAGCACATGGCTTAGCAGCACATGACTCAGGTCAAGTCAGCAGCACATGGCTTAGCAGCACATGACTCAGGTAGATCGAACTGCATGGATTGCTGACATGGAGTGGTGTGTTGACCTGGAGGAAATGTAGGTTTATCACGCCCCCGCAAGCGAAGCGGGCGTGGACGCACGGGAAGCTTGGAGAGTAGATAACGGAAACGAGGAGAGGACAGACCTTTGGTGAGAAAGTCCGCAATTTGATCAGCAGTGGCAACATAGCCAACCTGTAGTTCTTTGCGGACGACCTTTTCGCGAACGTAGTGGTAGTCAACTTCAACGTGTCGCATTCGCGCCTGATATACATGATTAGAGGCAACAGCAAGGGCACTGATATTGTCGCACCACAACCGTGGTGGATAAAGAGAAAGGTGCAGGTCACGAAAGATATGGCGGAACCAAGATAAAGTGGCTGCCGTATAAGCCAGCTGTCTGTACTCGGCCTCAGTGCTTGATCGAGACACCCCGCGTTGTTTCTTGGAGCTCCAAGAGACGAGATTATCACCCAGAAAAATGCAATAGCCCCCAGTTGAGCGCCGATCGTCAGGATCCCCGGCATAATCAGCATCAGCAAAGGCAGTGAGGGTGAGAGAGCTAGGTTTATAAACAATGCCGTGATCAGGAGTGGCTTTCAAGTATCGAAGTATGCGTTTTACAGCAGCCCAGTGAGTAGTGGTGGGAGAATGCATATATTGACAGACCTGATTGACGGCGAAAGCAATATCCGGTCTCGTGAAGAGAAGGTATTGGAGAGCGCCAACGATACTCCGAAAAAGTGTGCCATCAGATAAAGGTTCACCTTCATAGAGACTTAACTTGCGTCCAGTGGTAGCGGGAGTGGTGAGAGGTTTTGCATCACACATATTTGTCTTTTTGAGAAGGTCCAGGATGTACTTGGATTGAGTAAGATACATGGCAGTGGATGTCCTTTGAATTTCCATGCCCAGAAAATAATGCAAAGGACCTAAGTCCTTCATGGAGAACTTTTGACCAAGTTGGTGAATAAGCTGAGAGATATGAGAAGGGTTATTACCCGTAACAAGAATGTCATCAACGTAGATCAATAAGTAAATGACAGTGGACCCATTAAAATATGTGAACAACGACGAATCTGCGAGGGATGCCTGAAACCCTAGATCTTCAAGATGGTGGGAGAAACATTGAAACCAGGCACGGGGTGCCTGTTTGAGACCATATAGTGATTTGTGCAAACGACAGACATGATTTGGAAACTGAGAGTCCACAAATCCTACAGGCTGCCGCATATAAACAACCTCTGCTAAAGAACCATGTAAGAAAGCATTCTGAACATCAAGTTGTCTGATAGGCCAGTTGAAGTGAAGAGCAACTGAGAGGACGAGGCGAATGGTTGCATGAGTAACGACCAGACTGAACGTCTCGTCATAATCAATACCATCTTGTTGGTGATAGCCATTGGCGACTAAGCGAGCCTTATACCGCTGTATTGAACCATCAGAATGTCGTTTGATCTGATATACCCATTTATTGGGAAGCACATTCATGGAGGGAGCAAAGGGAACCAATGACCATGTTCCAGTGAGTAAGAGGGCAGTAAACTCTTCTGCCATGGCCTGGCGCCATTCTGGAGATTTGTTAGCCTGGGTAAAACAAGTAGGCTCAAGCACAGGATTAGTGACAGTAGAAGTAAATGCATATTTGGGATTAGGTTTGTGAATCCCATCCTTGGCACGTGTGGTCATAGAATGAGTAGGTGGAAGGATCCTCTGAGAAGAAGAGGATGTAGAAAGAATGTGACTTGCATTCGTGGGTCCTAGAGGAGTGGATATAGGAGGAGTAGGGAGAGGTAATATGGAGGAAGGGGTAGGCGTGGGAGTGACGGTTGAGGGTAGAGGTGGTGGAGTAGGGTTAGGAGGGATGGGAGGTGACTGTGGGCGGTATGGGAGGGATGGACCTATGTCTAATGTCATAGTGTCGGTGGAAATGGTTGGTGATGGAGACATGGAAGTAATGGATTCTTTATATGGGAAACAAGTTTCATCAAATACAACATGACGAGACACAAAATTTTTTCATGTAGACATGTCAAGACATCTATAACCTTGGTGATTTAAAGAGTAGCCAAGAAAAACACAACGGTCAATCTGAGTGTGAGTGTTGACTACCATGGTCAGCCTAAGTTTCCACCTGGCCTTCCACGTGGCTGCCACCCTGCCGGAATTCCACTCTTCGTTATTTTTGTTTGAGTCTTTTTCTGTACGCGAATGTTTGGTTACCTGTAGATTACGTTGCACAGAAAGATGGCTGAGCATACACATGGTCATGCACTACTAGAAATCCGAACAATATGTTCAATCCGTGTCTATTACAAGCACTAGTCATGGATTAGTCGTGGCCAACGCACAATTCCCGTGTTATTACCAGTGGCGGATCCAGGAATCTTACCCCAAGGGGTCGCAGTGTAAAAGTTCAAATAAAAATTTAGGATGGAAAAACATATTGAAAATGAAATCATAGTACTTTCATTCATAATTCATAATGGAAACAATATTACAAACTATAATTGTCCACGACGAGGTTTCATATTTTGAAAACGAAGCATTATAGCTTCATTTTCAATACAAGCAAAAACGAAGTGAAAAGGTATTTTTCATTGTGCCCTGGTGAACTAAAAAATCTCCCCAAAGCGAAACACTATCCAAAGTTTAAGGAGAATTCTTAAATTTAATCCTATATTTTATTTAATACAAATTGAACTTTTAAAATTTCTTATTTTCTAAATAATTTTCCTTTCCTTTTTTCTTTTCAATATTCTGAGTAGAATTCATATTATACAGTATACTGATGATGAGTCGGTCGACAAAATCATAATTTTATGCCCAAAAAGCACCTTCTTCATCCTCCCTCTTCCTCCAAGTCATCCCCAAACAAATTGCAGAAAAGTCACTGCCTCTCTCTCTCAGCTGATCCAAATTTCTTCTCAATCTCTTAACTGCAATATTGGATCTGCTTTCCCAAATCTTATTACTATTGGGTTTATTAATCTATTAATTTTACCATTTTTTTTTTAGTAAAGTTTTGATCTTTCTGCGATTTCTAACAAATCCAACCTTCCCCTTCCCAAAATCTCCATCAAAACATGTCGACGAGGAAGCTTTCATACACAGACCCAAAACCCTGCAACCACCTCTCAGCTTACAAGCTCAAACATGGTTGCAACGGCTACAAATCCCTCCAGAAATCCCTCAAATCCGCCCCGAACGGAAGAACAAGCGTTCGGATTCACGAAACAAAGATACCCAGATGCAGTTTCTGTAAACGACGTCGTTTTGCCCGTCTGTTTTGAAAAAACAGAAGCGCGCGAGCGCTGCTTCTTCTTCCTCTTCCTGCCGAGTCTTCCCGACGACCCCAGCTCCAAGAGGTCGCATATGGGACCTTCAAGGCTGTTTCCATGGTTTCCAAGGGGTCGTGCGACCCGACGACCCCACTGTGGATCCGCCACTGGTTATTACGTATTAGATATTTGAGGTTGTCTATCCCTAATTTGTTCATGTTGAAACACGTATTTTATTATTCAACATATATTTTTAAAAGTATACTAGTACTTATATCATTAGAACACACGGTGAACTAATAACACCACTTTATTTGGTAATGTGTTATACCAAAAAACATTTCTAAGCTACGTGGACAGACTACGATCTTTTCCGTCCATTATACATAATTGATTGACTGATTTTGTTATGTGAACAGTGTGGGTGAAGGGGGTATTAATTTTTCTAGGATTAAGCTAATTTCGGTTGAGTAGGCTAGACTTCATACAAAACTACCACTAAATTTTTTGGATACTTTCATACATCCGTTAAGTTTGATGTTAAATCAGCCGTTAACTGATGACGTAGTGCTCACGTGGACAGTGACTAGGCGCCATGTGTCATAGGGGCCCACATAAATATTAAAAGTTTTAAAAATAAAAAAAATTTAAAAATTCTGACTTTTATCCAAATTCTAAGTTCATTTCCATCATCCAAACATAGTGTAATGGAATTACAAAATGGATAAATGGTCTTATTAAGGAGGTGTGGGTTGCACAACACAATAGGTGTGCGATTAGATTTTATAATAAAAACTTTCGATGCAATTTGTAGTAAAACCATTCAATTATATGTTGTATCTTATTTCATCGTTGATTACGTAAACTCATAATTGAATGTATACATTTCGATAGTCTCAGAAAGAAAATGTATCATAATGTTTAAAAGTGTGATACGGAAATGATTTGAGTGAATGATTCGAAAGGTAATTAAGCAACATAAAAAGTTGAAATTATACTATTATAGAGCAAACCAATACATACGTATAGCAATGAAAATTAGTAATATCTCAAGTACCTAGCTACGTATAGCCATGCAAACCAAGCAAATGTGAAGGGGATGCTTAAAATCAATGACTAATACGAGCGACTGTTTGCGCTAAAGTCAAATACACAATCATCGCCTTTAATTGGTGCTATATCACTTTCGGGGTGTATGTTTTATCTTTTGAATCTAAATTTTGAAATTTATACTACCCTTATAGAGTAACAAGAAGCAACCTTCTCCACCCTCCCACAGTTCACAAACCACCTTTGACTTGCTTGGTGTGGATGCAAATTTTCTCCTCCTCGATCTCGGACGATTTTGCACCTACAAAACAACTAGCACCTTAGGTTAAGGCCAAAAGCCTCACGCGCCCACGATGAATGGGGGGGCTTTGGCCGAAGAACCTCCGATGCCAAAGTTAGAATTTTAGAGAGAAATAGTGTTTAGAATATTTAGGATTTTTTGCAAGAGGTTTGGAATGAATTTTTGATGAGAATAAGTGCCTATTTATAGGGGTAGGTCTTGCCCCATTTTGAATAATGGGAACCGGCCATAAGGTTTTTGTGGGGGTCAAATTCATGTTTAATTAGCCAATTTATTCTAATTAAATATGAAAAGAATAAATGGGTGGTTATAAAAATGAATGACTATTTTAATAAGGAAAATGGGAAATATGAGGATGTGAAAAGTGGGGGGCCGGTTTTGGCTATTAATTGGGTGATTTAATTGACTATTAAGGATGATTTTAGGAGATATGGTAGACATATATTATTTAGCTAATTGATTAGCTAAATAATGAAATAGAAAATACTAGGTCTTGGGAAATACCTTATAGAAAGGATTTTGATGAAAGAGGTTTTTAATTGTTACCTTTTTTGGGTACTTTTGACTTGATTGAAAGATGATTGCCCACTGCTCGCGCGTAGGAATCCTGGTATGCCTCGAGGGTATTTTTGTCCTCTTTTGTCCAAAAGTCCACGTGTCGCCTAGTGAATATATTTGGCTCCACAAATGCCCCCACACCTGTTGGGCTGCTTGCAGAAAAGGGCAACAGGTGTAGAGATTTTCTTGCTTTAGGAAACTTAAGACTGCTTCCTATTTTGATGTTGATTCTCTCTTTAAATGGAAATTAGATCCTTCTAGGAAAAGGAAATAAATTTCTCTCAAAGCCTATTTAAGTCCACCTTAAGTGGGTTATTAAATCAACTTTGGAGAGCGATTTATTCTATCCTACAAGAGAGAGATAGCTTAGAGGATATTTGTTCCCCCTCCTCTAGCAATCTTCTACATCTTGCCCGTGCAAAGGACCGTCTTTCGTTGATTTCTTCGTCTTTTCCGTGCCGCACCGATGTAAGAAAAATTTAATTTTTCTTGCCTTCTTCTTGGATAGTACTATTGCAGGGCAGCCGTCGGGGTGGTGCGACACGTCGGCTGGCATAGGCCAGGAGTCGGCTCGGCATGGGCCGAGGAGGTATTGTGGTAGGGACCACTGCTTTAAGCTGCTTGACTTGGCTAGAACCAAGGGCAGCTTGTGCAGCTGGGGTTGAGGATTGTGGCGCTGGGGCGCAGTGCTAGGCGAGCCGCATGGCTCATGTCCTTTGGGCTCTTGGACCTGACTCGGGCCAGGCTGGCGATTGAGAGAAATAAGGAGATTGCGGGTCTCATGGGCTGCTGGAATGTTGGGCATGCAGGCCTCCTGCCTGCTGGAAGGCTGGGTTGAGCTCTCTTGCTGAGTACCATGAATGTCGTTGGCTGCTTAGTCCTTTTTGCTGAAAGAAAGGTGGGCTACTCCGAAAAGATGAGGTAAAGAGGATCAAGGCGGATGCATTGGCTCGTCTGATCGCTGTCGTGGAGCTTACTATGAATGAAGATGGAAAGAAGAGATTTTCCCCGCCTGCTCATGAGATGCCAGTTAAGAAAAAACTGAAGACTTCTTCTGCTGCTCATGTGGGTCCGCTTGCTACCGAGAGGTATGTGATTGACATGACTTCTTCCAATGGGAAGAAAAATAAGGCTGCTAGATCTGAGCATGTGGCGTCTTCCATGTTGAGAATGGCTAGTACAATTGTGTGAAGGAAAAATTTTGTCCTAGCTAAGAACAAGTATGAACATTTGAATACATATACATACTATTAACTCATTAATATAGGCATGCATCCAAAAACAATTCAATAAAACCCATGACTTTCAAAGCCTAGTATATGGTGAACCAAAATAAACTCTTTAACAACATTAAAAAGAAAGAAGAATTTAGTGATTCTTTACCCTTGAAGCTCATCCTTGTTTACACAAGGGATTCACCCAAGTGGAGGGCCTTCAAGTCACCTCCAAGCTCCTTGAATCCTTCTTGTGTTTTCCTCCCTTTAGTGCTCCTTTGATGATTTGAGGAAAAATGATTTGTTCTCCAAAACACCAAAAGCTTGATGTCTCTAAGTCTCTTCACCAAGGTTGTATCTTGTGAATATGATATGGATGATTAAAAGAAGAAGAGATTGCTAGATGTTTCTTCCTTTAATGGCCGGCCTCTTAGAAGAAATAGAGAGAAAATGTCTCACCAAATTTCAACTAGTAAACCCTTGAAGCTATAAAGTTGAATTTATACTTCATTTCTTTGGTGAGTGGCAAACTTGCAATTAAGCAAACTTTGCCCATCCAACCCTAATGGCCGGCCTCCTTGGTGTTATTGGGCTATTTGCCCATTTTGTTTTAGTTGTCATACAACTTAAACATAATGGGCCTTTTGGACCAAAACGTTTTTGGGCCCCGAAACCCAAAACCAACATATAAGCCCAATACGAACCTTTCGTATAATTAATTAACTAATTAATTAATCTTGACCATTCTTCAATTAAACCATTTAATTGCTTATCCATTTCATTTGATTTCTTCACATACATCCTTACTCGGTGTACGATCCAGTAGGTTCTAATTAGCGAGGCAGTGGGCGATGTTACTCTTAACTATCGATTGTGAATTGAAACCACATTTCAATTCTCCCTTTTATTGATTAGTATTTGCTAACCATTAGGGCTTCCACAAACCATGGTTGACGCCTAGCAGCATGTCATGGTTACCCAAGCTAAGTAGAATTGGTTGGAGAACCTATCAAGTTACAACTACAATGCAATACAGTCATTCTCTAATACAATACTCTTAATCACATTGTTTAAGTGATAGTTTGTTTCATGTCTACTATCCAATGTGATACTTTCTTATATGATTCCCTTGAATATGATTTGGAACATCCTTCCTTTAGTCATATTCATTTGCTTTGGCCAAAGACTTTAGAATCATATTTTAGAGTATTCTCCCTTCACCATGGAAGGTTAGAGATCCCTTGTTGTACATTCATATGCCTACATGACTAGATAGCTTGACCCCAACAATGCCGTGGACACTCCGAGGGAATGCCATTGACAGGATCAAAGATCAAGGACCTAACCATTAGACATCTATGATGCCTCAGGTCAAAGGACTACTTTGCATATTGCAACCTTAGAGTTCTTACATGACATGTATGTTCGAACTCTGATTTGATCGTAGTTCAGTGTACTCGATTACTCTTTCGAGCACCTATGTGTCTGTCTTAGTGTCCAACACCAAATCACTTGAGACTAGTCATACTCACGCTTGAGTCAACATAACACATACTAACCTTAGCGGATTGTCAATGCCCAATTGGCAATCCTATGGCTAGGAACGTTTTAGGAATGAACATAAGAGAAAGGTCTCGATAATCTAACTCACTTAGATCACTTATCTCTTAGAACAAATACATTCCTTGGATTCACTTATTGCTTAAACACATGATACAATAAACAGTGATTAACAATAAGATTTGCCCTCCATTAAACATATAAAAGTTTAACATAATAAGTATTCCAAAAAGCTATTACATCAAATGAGTGGCTTTGTGGGCATACTTCCAACATTGTGGATAAGATTGCTCAGCGTAAAGGTTTTATCATGCCCCCAGTGCCGAAGTTTGTACCAGGACGTTCTTTGGGAGCCAAGTCCGGTTCACTTTTGTAGAGACTTGCTATTATGAAGAGTGGTAAGGTGGACTCTGCTGCTAAAGTGGCGCCAAAGCCTGCTCCCTTTGCTGCTGAGATTGATTCGCCTCAGATTCAAGATCTTAAGCTTACAATTTCTGAGCTTCGTTTTGCTGCTTATGCTAAGAAGGGAGTGGATGAGTTTCTCTATTTCTCCGGAAGACTTGCTTGCTTTTACTTTTAAGGCTTCCATTGGTGAAGTAGTTGGAGAAGTTAGTGCCCAGACTGGGGCAGTCGGGGGTGAAGCGCCGAATGATGCCGCTGCTAAGAGCGTTACAGTTGTTGAAGGTGTGGCGACCGAGTAGTCATGGGATGTCCAAGCTGCTGTAGTGTAGTATTTTAGGTAGCCTTTAGGATTTTCTTTGTTTTTCCTTGTAGCTCTTGTTTTGCTTGAACTCCTTCGACCTTTGCTAGTTGTTTATAAACATGTTTTCCTTCGTTTTTCTTCATCTTCACTTCTTTTGTTCATGCCCTAACCTTTAGACTTGATAGACCAGTGGCAGGCATGCTACTTTTTTATAAGCAGACAAGCTCGCGTAGCCTATGCAGTCGTAGGTGTTGGTGTAGAACTTTGCAAAGTTGTTAGCCATAGGGTTGGCAGCCGGATGCCTTACTTACAGAAGCAGACAAGTCCGCGTAACCACTAGGCTGTTAACCTTGACTTTCTTCAATTCCGTAGGTTGCGTAGCAAGTATCACAACATTTTAGGACTTGGTGTAGGTTGTTCCGCGCTTGGCAGAGGTGGAGCTTATCGACTACGTAGCATGTCGGCAGTGGATAAAACTTCATATATGCGCGCTAGCTTGTTTAACCTTTCACAAGAATGTGCGGTTGTATAAGTCTAGTGCGGCTTTACTGCTCGAAGGGCAAGCCGTAGGCAGTCTTCCGGAATCCGTAGGCTACCTTAGTGCACTCGGTAGCAGCTTTAGGATTCCAGGGTAGCCGTCCATCGGATGTACTGCGTAATGTGCCCTCTCCGTCTCTAGGACCCGGTTCCCCATGGATTAGGCCAAGAGACCCAAAATCCTTCAGTTAGCTAAGCCTTGAAAAAGACCATTGCGGCTACTTCTAGGAATTCCGGCGCAAGCCATCGTGCATCTAGTTATACTAGGGCAGCCAGGCTCATCCACGTCTGGATATACGGAGTGTAAAGTTTATCCTCCCGTCTTGGAGAGCTGACCCATATGGGTGTCGGAGAATTGGTTTACCCTTTCGCACTGGAGAGCATGGTCGGTCCCTCGGGGGGCGCAATTCCTGCGATGAGTCCCTAAAAAGGGCGCAATCTTCTTTTGAAGTACAGGAGTGATTAGTTGTTGTAAGCATGCAGCCAAGCCAAGTTGTGATTACTTCTAAATTCCTCATTGAAAAAATGAGTGAAACGAACAAGAACTTTAGCTGTAAGGTAGGAACTGCATAACAACTGGATAGTCCTCAACTTGTGAGGTGGTGCCCGTCGAGCTTATTGAGTCTTCGGGTTTTGATGTAGCGGGAGGTCACACATGGTACTTCTTCAGATTGTAGGCCATCCATTGCTTTTCAATCTTTTTGTCGCTTCATGGTGGCAAGGGTGTAATTACTCTTGCCCCCTACTTTGCTGATCTTGTACGGACTTTCCCAGATGGGATCCATCTTTTTGGAGCCTTCTCTGCCGGCAGTGATGAAGGCTTTTCTGCGTCGTCGACATGCAAATGCCAGAAGTCTCCATCGGGTGGAGTAGGCGCAGCTAGAGTGTGCTCGGCTACTTCTGAGGCATCGTTAGGCTGCTCTGTTGCGTCACCTAGGCTCGGTGTGAAGGCGCAGTAGGGAGCTGTGGAGATGGGGCCATGTCATACGCAGCAGGAGATGCTCAACTGCCGGTATTGGGCCACTCTTGAGTTGAATCATTGAGCAAGGGTCGGCTAGGGCCTTGTGATGCGCAGCAAGAAATGGTACTCAATTGCCGGTACATGTTGCTCCTATGTAGAATCTTTTAGGGTGACGAGGACAAAACTTGCTTTCGAGTGTGTCCTTCCAGTGTTGCGTTCGTCAAAAAACTTTACATCCGCCAGGGTCTACGCCTTTATCGTCGCGCGTCTGGTTTGGGCAGAATAGTACGTCATGAGGATGATTGCATGCGTTTGAAAGTAAAACTTGTGCTTCTGGGTTGCAACAACTATCGCCAAAGTTAGCTTTTGAATTTTTAATAACATCGAGGAGAACTTTTGAACTGTAGAATATAGGTAATTGTGGAATACAGGTAGTCGGGCCCCCATCTCTTCTCGCATGATGGTAGAGCTTATTGCTACTTTAGATACCGTCAAACATGTGAATAAGTCCTCTGCTGCTTCTAGGGAGGTGATGTCGGGTACTTCTTCAAGTCCTTGAATGTGCATTGGCGAGCCTCATCCCAAAGTGCATACTTCTCTGCCAAAGCAAAAGAGTCTGCCAGAGTTAGATATTCTTTCATGATCAATTTTTCGAATAGCGGGTGGTCTGCTGGAAGTCCTTTTTGGAAGGCTGCTCTAGCTATCGAGTCGTTGCATCCGACTATTTTTGTCTTCTCTACTTTGAACCTCCTCACATAGTCGCGAAGCGACTCCTTTGGGTTCTTCTTGACGTTGAATAAATGATCAGACTTCTTTTTGATCGAGCGATAGGATGAATATTCTTTGGTGAAAACCAAAGAAAGTTCGTAAAAATTCCGGATGGATTGTGGTGGCAGGGTGTAGAACCAATCTTGCGCCTCGCCTTGTAGAGTGGTGGCGAATATCTTGCACATGAGATCATCGTTGTTTCGATAAAGGATCATTGCGCTTCGGTAGCGCTTTAAGTGTCTCTCCGGGTCTTCATCCCCTTTGAAAGATGTGAAATGTGGCATGCTGAACTCTCGTGGAGGCTCTGCCTGCTCGATCTCGTCCGTGAAGGGTAACCTGCTTATGTTGGTCATGTTCCGTCGTAGTGCCTCGTCGGTGACCTCGTTGCGTTGGAAATCATGCAATCGCTTGGTCAAGAGTCTCTCTACTTCTTCCTGAATTTGCCTTTGTTGGGGTAGCGAAGCTCTCGGCTGCCCCCAGCCATGATTTGCTGGTCTAGGCTGCTCTTCCATGTGTTTGGCTCGTCTATGCCGCAGATGCAGTGCATGTGGTGCGTTCCTAGCAGGCGAGCGAGTTCTTCGCAGGCTGCTGGTTGAACTTGAGCTGGATTGAGTGACTGCTTCTCTCCGTCCGTCGTGCTGCCTACTTTGATGTGAGGTGGATGATGCTCCTTGTGGGCTTAGCCGCGAATGAACACTTTGTCCGGAATGTTGCTCATGTTGACTATCGGAGTGTGACCCCAACTGTGAATGTATGCTAATCCGTGTGCCTAGTCGAGAGTACACGCTCCTCCGCGCACTAAGACGGGAGTATACGCTATCTCAGGGGCCCAATCGGGAATGTACACTGCCTGAACGTTCGGCTTGTGGCTGGTCGAATGGCTGCTTGCCGGGACGCTGCTGGAAAGGTTCGTCTGCCCTTGTCCTACTTCGGGATACCTCGTCCGGGGCACGTTGGATCCCGATGCGTTGCAAAAGTTGCTTCACCAAAGTTGTCTGTTGTGCAAGGGCGCTCATTAACTCTATGACTTGTCGAGACAAGTGTTGCTCGCCATTTGGATTGGAAAAGTTTGGAATGAATGCGCCTCGTTGGGCAGTGGAAGGGTGGTAGACTCCGGACGTGAGATTTGAGTTGGGAAATGTCAAATCCGTGAAAAAATGTGGTGAGAATGCCCCCGGCTCGATGGTAGGTCCGGATGGTTGAGATAGTCTTGGGTCGACTTGGGCTGCTTGGAAAGCCACTGGAGCAGGATGGGCCGTGAGAGTGGGCTGCTCGTCGGGAGCAGGATGGGTCACGAGAGCAGGCTGCTCGGCAGGAGTAGGTTGGGCTGCGGGAGTGAGCTGCTTGACGGAAGCAGGCTGGACCACGGGAGTGGGCTGCTCGTCGGGAGCAGGTTGGGTCATGAGAGCAAGATGCTTGGCAGGAGCAGGCTGGGCCACGGGAGTGGGCTGCTCGACGGAAGCAGGCTGGACCACGGGAGTGGGCTGCTCGACGAAAGCAGGCTGGACCACGGGAGTGAGTTGCTCGTCGGGAGCATGCTGCTTGGCAGGAGTAGGCTGGGCCACGGGAGTGGGCTGCTCGACGGAAGCAGGCTGCTCAACGCGCGGTGCATGTGAATGCGAGGCTTGGGCTTGGGTCCACGTAAACTTGGATGGCACGGCTTGGGTCGTGGTCTTGGTATCGTGAGCCTTGGATGGCACGGCTCGGGCCGTGGTGAAAGCTCCATGGACCTCGCCACGAATGGCTACCGAAGTAGCCACCGCGGTGGTTCCCATGGTGGCCGTGGTGAAGGCACCATGGTCCTCGCCGTGGGTGGCTACCGAGGTAGCCACCACGGTGGTTCCCATGGTGGAAACTCGTGGTGGTGATGCCGCTCCCCTTATTGTCGCATTTTGCCTCACGGATCTCTGCACTCCCATTTCTTGAACACTAGAATTTTCACTTATGGAATTTTCTAAATTTCTAGCCATTATATTTTGCTTATACGTTTTATCAAAGAACCTTTGCAAGTAAAAAATTCTAATAATAAGAACGTATGAAAAATATTCAAATGGACTAGAAAATAAAGAAAAAACCTTTTTTGTGCGAGAGTCTTCTACGAGTATGGATTTCAACTCTCAATGAAAGCACCAATATGTGGATGCAAATTTTCTCCTCCTCGATCTCGGACGATTTTGCACCTACAAAACAACTAGCACCTTAGGTTAAGGCCAAAAGCCTCACGCGCCCACGATGAATGGGGGGGCTTTGGCCGAAGAACCTCCGATGCCAAAGTTAGAATTTTAGAGAGAAATAGTGTTTAGAATATTTAGGATTTTTTTGCAAGAGGTTTGGAATGAATTTTTGATGAGAATAGGTGCCTATTTATAGGGGTAGGCCTTGCCCCATTTTGAATAATGGGAACCGGCCATAAGGTTTTTGTGGGGGTCAAATTCATGTTTAATTAGCCAATTTATTCTAATTAAATATGAAAAGAATAAATGGGTGGTTATAAAAATGAATGACTATTTTAATAAGGAAAATGGGAAATATGAGGATGTGAAAAGTGGGGGGCCGGTTTTGGTTATTAATTGGGTGATTTAATTGACTATTAAGGATGATTTTAGGAGATATGGTAGACATATATTATTTAGCTAATTGATTAGCTAAATAATGAAATAGAAAATACTAGGTCTTGGGAAATACCTTATAGAAAGGATTTTGATGAAAGAGGTTTTTAATTGTTACCTTTTTTGGGTACTTTTGACTTGATTGAAAGATGATTGCCCACTGCTCGCGCGTAGGAATCCTGGTATGCCTCGAGGGTATTTTTGTCCTCTTTTGTCCAAAAGTCCACGTGTCGCCTAGTGAATATATTTGGCTCCACACTTGGCTTTTCGGTACTACCAGAGACCACCGCGTGAAATATTACAAAAGGTTAGGGGCGGGAAGGTACATTTTATGAGATGTCCTCACTCCTCATCAACTATTTTTGGCAGGACCATGATATAAGTCGATTTTCCAACTATTTATGAGGTATTTAATTGCATTCCCATTTGAGCACACGATTTAATTAGTAATTTTAGAAAAGATGGCAAAATAATGCAATGGAGCAGATTAACGTGGAGACCAAATTAGTATCTCACAAAGCGACCGTGGAGGAAAAGGAAACCTCAAGGAAATAGTAATACCCTTAAGATTTCAAGTCCTAACAACGTGTGTGTCTTGTGCGTTTACTACTCTTGGTGCACAAGTCCAAAACGGACCAAATTCCAAAGTTCTAACTTCTAACTATATACTTTCAGTCAGCACCAAATCTTCATTCTTTCCATAATGGTGCTTCAGGGAAGCCTCATTCCTAGAAACATAACACATCCATTGACGAAAAAATTAACACAAAAGCAAATACCTAAATAATAGGAAAAAGAAAAACAACTTTTTATATAGATATAAAGAACCATCAATGATGTGCATGTATACATGTTAGTATCTTATTCATTAGAAACAAATGAACTTGAGATAAGTCCTTATTTGATTAAATGATATACACAACTGTGTGACGAAAGAGTAATATTATCGAAATTAAATTTGTAGATAAAATTTGCAAACTAAATGATCTGTCACCAATAGGAAATAAGTATATATTTATCAACGATTAAGTAATAATCCAATCATTAACTTTTATGTCATTTAGTTTATAAAATTTTGACTACAAATTTAGTTTCTTTAACGTTACTTGTGACAATATTACCATGTGGCATGTCAATTGAGAAAAAGTGATAGTTGTAGGACTGTTTCATGAAAGGTGATGTATAAGGACCACCAAGAAGTACATTGCCGGTGTACACGTGGTTGTGCAAGTTACGCAAACAATTAGTGTGTAGAAATACAATTGCAGAAAAGGAAATAGTAATTCTTTGAGATTCATAGCTTCTTCCCTAAAACATTTCTTCTTCTTCGGATGATTTGTGAGCTGTTCTTAATTTTCTCAGTGTGTTTAGAGGTTCGGTATAATGTACAACACGCAAGCAATTACGACTCATTGACCAACACTACCACAATTAAATTCTGTTATTTCCTTTTCTTATGGGTCGGTTTTTTCTACATTTGAATTTTGAAATGGACTTTTCTATCAACTTTTGCTTCCATATGCAGCTTGCCATTCAATCTTCCACTGCCTATAAATCTAGAATTGCCTTACGCTTTGCCTCACACTTCCATGCTTAAAAAAATAAGCACTACTGTCGTTCCACACTTCCAGTAGTATTATCATTCCCTCCAGCTATATAGCTTGTGTATGTACTTTGGAACCAAGAAAATGGCCTCATCTGCAAGTGAGAATCGCTTACTGTTATCCAAGATTGCAACCAATGAAAAACATGGTGAGGACTCGCCGTACTTCGAGGGATGGAAGGCGTACGATCAAAACCCATTTCACCCAACTGAAAATCCTGAAGGTGTTATCCAGATGGATCTGGCAGAAAATCAGGTTTGGACTACGTTATTCTTTTTCTTCCCGTTTTAGTTTTTTTCAGTTATAAGGTGGTTAAGGGGGTGAGGGATTCGAACTCTCGCCTTGAAGTCGGACAAAATATTCACTACCACTTGAGCTACAAGCCTCAACCGTGACTCTGTTGTATTATACTTAATTACGTTAAGAGTTAAGAAGAAATTAAGCTAACAAAATGGTTGGTTTTACTTTGTCTGTTTTCAGCTTTCCTTCGACTTGGTTGAAGAGTGGATTAGGAAAAATCCCAAAGGCTCTATTTGCACTGCTGAAGGAATTGAGAAGTTCAGAAACGTGGCCAATTTTCAAGACTACATGGCTTACCAGAGTTCAGACAGGTATACATACACATATGCATGCATGGCATGGTCCATGGAAATCAATTATTCAGTAATTGCCATTATAATTTACTTGCATGATCTTAATTAATTTTCAGGCCATTTCTACGTTCATGTCGAAAGCAAGAGGCGGTAGAGTCACATTTGATCCTCATCGCGTAGTTATGAGTGGCGGAGGAGCCACCAGAGCAAACGAGCTGGTCATGCTCTGTTTGGCCGACCCCGTGCCTCTTTGCGAGCCTTTTTGCGCTTGTGGTGAGGAACTTCTCGACAAAATCTTCGTCCGAAAGCATGTGCTGAGTTTGGGATGAGACCAGCCCAAAACTTCATGTCCTTGGACAAACTGTAGACAATGTGGATTAGGTTGGGGTTGCGATTCATGTTTTGTATGTCCTCGGTGATGCATATGAATTTTGGGGAGCTGAAGACTGTGGCTGCATAGATTTCGTCACAAACCAAGTGAATGTTCTTTTGGTTTATAAAGGTGACAAGGCTTTCAAGTGTGTCTTTGTCTAGGGTTGTGCCTAATGGATTTGATGGGTTTGTTATGATCAAGCCCTTGACATTGATGTTGTTGTTTTGGGCTTTTTCATAAGCTGCTTCCAGTGCTTCCTTGGTTATTTTGAAATTGTTGGAGCTATCACAATCGACCTGGACAATTTGGACTCCAGTTCTCCATCCAAGGTCTCGGTAAAATCTGCAATTAGACATATGAAATCTTAATTAATATTAATGAAACTAATTCAATCCATATATTAAGCTTCTAAATTAGCTTGTTGACTTGTAACTAGCAATTTCTTCATAATTTGTACATACGGATATATGAAAATGAGACTAGCCCACTGAGCATATCAAGTTTGGTAAGCACCATATGAGAACGGAAATTGAAGCTAATTAGAGAATTTTAACATTACGGTATAAAGATTAAGACTTTAAACAATTAAATATGAGAAGGAAACGAAGTTGGAGTTTTGCCTAAACATCCAGTTGTAACTACACAGACTAATCTGATTTGAATTATCATCCAATGTGAATGTATGGTTGAGGATTGATGCGTATGGCTTGATCTTATAGTAAATTTCAACTATGGAGTTAAAAGTCTTAACTAGTTCTTATGATATACATTAATAATACTGTATGTGATTGTTAGGGCTAAGTATAAAATGATGAGTAAGTGTGGGCGAGATTCAAAATTAGAAACCTTTCTATAAATATAAAAGAAAAGTATATGTAATCTCAACCGAATTTATTGAACTAAACATAATTACGTGACTCAACCGTGACTCTGTTGTATTATACATAATTATGTTAGAGTTAAAAGAAGAAATTAAGCTAACAAAATGCATGGTTTTACTTTGTCTGTTTCAGCTTTCCTTCGACTTGGTTGAAGAGTGGATTAGGAAAAATCCCAAAGGCTCTATTTGCACTGCTGAAGGAATTGAGAAGTTCAGAAACGTGGCCAATTTTCAAGACTACCATGGCTTACCAGAGTTCAGACAGGTATACATACACATATGCATGCATGGCATGGTCCATGGAAATCAATTATTCAGTAATTGCCATTATAATCAACTTGCATGATCTTAATTATTTTTCAGGCCATTTCTACGTTCATGTCGAAAGCAAGAGGTGATAGAGTCACATTTGATCCTCATCGCGTAGATATGAGTGGAGGAGCCACCGGAGCTGGTCATGTTCTGTTTGGCCGACCCTGGCGATGCTTTCCTTATCCCCTCACCATACTATCCAGCGTACGTGATGCTTCTTCTATGTCTTTCATTTCAAATATTGTTTTTTAATTGTTTACGTTTACGTACGTACTTTGCTAATTAGTTATATACCATGCTGAATAGTTGAGTACTTAATTCCCCAATAGCCACCATTTTTCTTTTCAAGCGTTTGGTTGACTACGCGTGTTTTAATTTGTACACACAATACAGTAGTAGGTTTAAGAATCTGGTAGAAAAAAACTTGTGGAGTCCAAGTCATGGACTTGACCACAAGGGTTTTGAAATCCTTAAGATAAATATATTTGGGTTTTTATATTAAAGGTCAACAGATTTGGTCCAACTGAGATAGAGAGAGTTGTAATATTTTCTTTACTTTTTTTAAATAATGTTTTGGTCAGAGAATTTTTGATATCTGAAACGCGTGTTAAGAGTCATAATCAAGAATAAATAAGGATTATAGTTCAATAAATTCAGTTGAGATCACATACTTTTCTTTTATATTTATAGAAAGGTTTCTAATTCTGAATCTCGCCCACACTTACTCATCATTCTATACTTAGCCCTAACAATTACATACAGTATTATTAATGTATATCATAAGAACTAGTTAAGACTTTTAACTCCATAGTTGAAATTTACTATAAGATCAAACCATACGCATCAATCCTCAACCATACATTCACATTCAAATCAGATTAGTCTGTGTAGTTACAACTGGATGTTTAGGCAAAACTCCAACTTCGTTTTCTTCTCATATTTAATTGTTTAAAGTCTTAAACTTTATACCGTAATGTTAAAATTCTCTAATTAGCTTCAATTTCCGTTCTCGTATAGTGCTTTACCAAACTTGATCTCAGTGGGCTTCTCATTTTCATATATCCATATGTACAAAATATGAAGAAATTGCTAGTTACAAGTCACCAAGCTAATTTAGAAGCTTAATATATGGATTGAATTAGTTTCATTAATATTGATTAAGATTTCATATGTCTAATTGCAGATTTTACCGAGACCTTGGATGGAGAATTGGAGTCCAAATTGTCCCGGTCGATTGTGATAACTCCAACAATTTCAAAATAACCAAGGAAGCACTGGAAGCAGCTTATGAAAAAGCCCAAAACAACAACATCAATGTCAAGGGCTTGATCATAACAAACCCATCAAATCCATAAGGCACAACCCTAGACAAGGACACACTTGAAAGCCTTGTCACCTTTATAAACCAAAAGAACAGTCACTTGGTTTGTGATGAAATCTATGCAGCCATAGTCTTCAGCTCCCCAAAATTCATATGCATCACCGAGGTCATACAAAACATGAATTGCAACCCCAACCTAATCCTCATTATCTACAGTTTGTCCAAGGACATGGGGTTCCCGGGATTGAGAGTCGGCATCGTTTACTCCTACAACGATGATGTGGTGAACATTGGCCGAAAAATGTCCAGTTTTGGGCTGGTCTCATCCCCTATGATGCATGGACGCGGGAAGACCAATGTATCCTGTATCTGACACGTAGGGATACGAATACATGGGAGGATACGTACGGATACGCGATCGATATGTATCCAAGTCAACAGATACGTTGATGACTGATGGGATACGAGTATCTTACTATTGGGATACGAGTATCCTACCTTTCAGATACGTTTCAAACTATAATCAGAGGATAATCACAACAAAAAAAAATAATCAAGATAATTACACTTAATCCGCACAGAATATTAGTTGAACCGAAACGATTCTTAGACCAAAAATTGAAACCATTTTATGTATAAAATTCGGATCTACCTGTTTTTCCTCACTCAAACCTCAGAACCGTCATCGGCAACTGCTTCTGTCGTCTCCGTTTGCAAGTGTTGCATTGTATCTTATGCATCTGCTGGTGAGAACTGGTAACTGGGTTTCGAATTCTATGCTTTCCTGAAGCCTTCTTTTTCTTTTTGTTGATAATGTTGATGGTTTTCTGCTCTGATGCCTCAACTTTACTTATTAGAGCCCCTTTTTGCTTTTCTGAAGCCAAACGAAAAGCTCATTTTGCTTTGCTGTTTGCATATTATAATAATATTATTGTTAGTGATCTAGAATAATTTAGATTATAATATATTTATATATGCTTTTATGTTGTTTTTTTTTATCTCTTAGCATAAATTTGACTTGTGAGATTTTATGCGATTACTTTTTATTGATTCTTATGATTTACATGTTGATAATTTAGGAAAAAGAATCATTCTGATAATCATGCGAATGCTAATGTTAACCCAGTTGAGAATGTTGAAAATGATCATGGTACAATGTAGAAGTATGCCAAAAAGCTCGAAAGAGTGGAAAATGGAAGAGGAGGTATTGTGTTTCAATGCAACTATTGTCAAAAGATTTTTAGAGGATCCTACTCTAGGGTCAATTTTCATTTGTTAAAAATGTCTGGAAATGGGATCGTCTCTTGCAACAAGGTTACTAATGAAGATTGATTTAGTTATTTAGTGAATTATCTTTTTAAATGTTTGAAGTATATCGAAATAAATTTGAACTTGAATAGTATATTTGAATTCTTATTTTATAATATTTAGATATATTTATTTATTTATATTATTTTTAATTGCCGTATCGTGTCCTTGCCGTATCGTGTCTTCGTTTTTAGAAATTTGACGTATCTCCGTGTCGTGTCGTATCGTATCTGCGTATCCGTGTCCGTGTCCATGCATCATAGCTCATCCCAAACTCAGCACATGCTCGCTTCCATGCTTTCGGACGAAGATTTGTTGGAGAAGTTCCTCACCACAAGCGCAAAAAGGCTCGCAAAGAGGCATGGGGTCGGCCAAACAGAGCATGACCAGCTCATTTGCTCTGGTGGCTCCTCCGCCACTCATAACTACACGATGAGGATCAAATGTGACTCTACCGCCTCTTGCTTTCGACATGAACGTAGCAATGGCCTGAAAATTAATTAAGATCATGCAAGTAAATTATAATGGCAATTACTGAATAATTGATTTCCATGGACCATGCCATGCATGCATATGTGTATGTATACCTGTCTGAACTCTGGTAAGCCATGTAGTCTTGAAAATTGGCCACGTTTCTGAACTTCTCAATTCCTTCAGCAGTGCAAATAGAGGCTTTGGGATTTTTCCTAATCCACTCTTCAACCAAGTCGAAGGAAAGCTGAAAACAGACAAAGTAAAACCATTCATTTTGTTAGCTTAATTTCTTCTTAACTCTTAACGTAATTAAGTATAATACAAGAGAGTCACGGTTGAGGCTTGTAGCTCAAGTGCTAATGAATATTTTGTCCGACTTCAAGGCGAGAGTTCGAATCCCTCACCCCCTTAACCACCTTATAACTGAAAAAAACTAAAACGGGGAAGAAAAAGAATAACGTAGTCCAAACCTGATTTTCTGCCAGATCCATCTGGATAACACCTTCAGGATTTTCAGTTGGGTGAAATGGGTTTTGATCGTACGCCTTCCATCCCTCGAAGTACGGCAAGTCCTCACCATGTTTTTCTTTGGTTGCAATCTTGGATAACAGTAAGCGATTCTCACTTGCAGATGAGGCCATTTTCTTGGTTCCACAGACACACACAAGCTATATAGCTGGAGGGAATGATAATACTACTGGAAGTGTGGAACGACAGTAGTGCTTATTTTTTTAAGCATTGAAGTGTGAGGCAAAGGGTAAGGCAATTGTAGATTTATAGGCAGCGGAAGATTGAATGGCAAGCTACACAGGAAGCAAAAGTTGATAGAAAAGTCCATTTCAAAATTCAAATGTAGAAAAAACCGACCCATAAGAAAGGAAATAACAGAATTTAATTGTGGTAGTGTTGGTCAATGAGTCGTAATTGCTTGCGTGTTGTACATTATACCGAACCTCTTAACACACTGAGAAAATTAAGAACAGCTCACAAATCATACGAAGAAGAAAAAAGGTTTAGGGAAGAAGCTATGAATCTCAAAGAATTTCTATTTCCTTTTCTGCAATTGTATTTCCACACACTAATAATACAAGAAGGGAAAAATCCCTTTTAAACTCTTCTAATACATTGACTTAGAGAGTAAGCTACTCATATCATGTGCACAGCACATGTCATTTACACTCTTACTAATATCATGTGCACAGCACATGTCATTTACATTCACATCCAATACCCCCCCCCCCCTCAATCTTAAGTGGGGTAACCCAACTTAAGATTGAAGCAATGCCTTAAGAACTCAGGTCCATGCAAGCCCTTTGTGAGAACATCTGCAACTTGATCTTTGGTACACAAATACTGAACTGACTGATCTCCTTTTTGCACCCTTTCATGAACAAAATGAAAGTCAATTTATAAATGTTTGATCCGAAAATGATGGACAAAATTCAGGCTGAGAGTAATTGCATATTGATTGTCACAGTAAGGAACTGGAGGAGAATGCAGAAAACGCATGTAAATCTTAAAGAAGTAACCTAATCCAAACAATATCTGTAGTGGTATGAGCTAATGCACGATATTCAGCCTCGGTGGAACTCCTAGAACTGAAGACTACTTCTTTGATTGCCAAAAGATTGGATTGTTCCCCAAAAAGACCACATAACTAGTAATAGATCGTCTAGTGTTTAAATCAACCGCCCATTCGGAATCACTATAAGCATTTAAATGTAAAGATCCACTAGAAATGTATGTCAATCCACAGGTAACTGTACCTTGCAAATATCGCAGGATTTGTTTAACCATGGCAAGGTGAACATCAGTTGGAGCACTCATGTATTGGCACATTGTATTAACTGCAAAGGCTATATCAGGGCAAGTGAAAGTGAGATAATGTAGACCTCCAACTAAGCTTCAATACAATGTAGGATCTGATAATAAAGAGCCATCACCTGTTAAAACCTGGTTATGAGGTTTACAAGGTGTTGAACAACTTTTACAATCATCCATACTAGTCTTATGAATAAGATCTTTAGCATATTTCCCTTGGTTGATAAACAAATCTCCATTAGACTTGTAAGTAATTTGAATACCAAGAAAATAAGCTAACTTCCCCATATCCTTCAATTCAAAGACCTCACTGAGATTAGTAATCACAAATTGCACCAACTCAGAATTAGACCCTGTGATGATTATGTCATCGACATATAAAAGTAAAATAATAACATGACTACCAACTGTCTTCACAAATAAACTGGAATTCGATAGAGAAGCTTCAAAACCAATAGCTTGTAGATAACCAGTGAATTTGTCATTCCAAGCTTAAGGAGCTTGTTTTAAACCATACAATGATTTCATGAGCTTACACACATGAGTAGGGAAACTAGAATCAACAAACCCTTGAGGTTGCTTCATATAAACTTCTTCTTGTAATTCCCCATGTAAAAACGCATTTTTAACATCCAATTGTCTAAGATCCCATTTGTATGTGGCAGGTAATGCTAAAATTAATCTCACTGTAGTGTGTCGAACCACAAGACTAAAGGTCTCTGGATAATCAAGGCCTTGTTCTTCGCTAAACCCCTATGCTACTAGCCGAGCCTTAAATCTAGAAATAGATCCATCACTATTTCTCTTAAGTTTATACACCCATTTACTCCCTATAACATTCTTATCTCCATAATTAGGTACAAGAATCCAAGTACCTTGAGATTGGAGAGCATCAAACTCCTCTTGCATTGCCAACTGCCACTGTGGAATTTGTGAAGCTTGTTTAAAGGTTGATGGTTTAGAAGCATCCTTAATATCAGCAAGGAATGTAAAACCCCCTAAAAAATTAGCATCATCTGCAAGATTTAATGAGTGAACTTCAAGAAATAAAGCAGTGAGGGCAGAGTAATCCTTGCGAGTAATGGTTCCTATTCTTAATCGAGTTTGAATGCCTTGTGAAGAAAATGAACTTGTAACTAAGCTTGGTGGAGGGACAGGCAACAGGGAATTGGAACCAGAAAGAGTAGCATTAGTTCTAGAATCTGAATCATTACTAGCAGGTGAAGATGTACTTGTACCAGTAATAGATGCAGACTGATGTTGATGAGCTAAAAAATGAGAAGATAAACTATGAGAATCAGTAGTAATAATAAAAGCCTCAGAATGTTCTGTAGTATTAGGTAACTACACTAACAAAGGTCTAAGATTCACAGATGAAGATGATGGAACGAAATGCTGAGAGCAAGAACTAACCATATCCACATAAGGAAAAGAACTCTCATCATGTAAAACATGTCGAGAAACAAGAAGCTTTCCTGTCAACAAATTGTAACAAATAGCACCCTTATATCCATTTGAATAACCCAGAAAAATGCATTGTACAGATTGAGATTCCAATTTGTTTGCATTATAAGGTCGAAGGTAAAGATATATAGCTGAACCAAAGACCTTTAACAGTATAGGTTTCTTGCCATACAATCGTTCAAAGGGAGAAATCATCTGTAATACTTTGCAAGGCATTCGATTAATAAAAAAGGTAGCATGAACAACTGCATAATACCAGAATTTGTGTGGCAATTTAATAACTGACATAAGAGTAATAGCTATTTCAAGCAAATGGCGATGCTTTCTCTCAGCCATGCCTTTTTGTTGAGGAGTGTACAAACAAGAAACATAATGCAAGATTCCATTCTTATCCAAATAATCTTTAAATGAAGTATTCAAAAACTCCCCACCACCATTAGATTGGAACACCTTTATCTTAGCATTAAATTGGTTTTCAACATATGCACAAAATTTAACAAATGCACTAAAAACATCTTATTTATTTATGAGAGGAAAAATCCATACAAACCTAGTGGCTTCATCTAGGAAAGAAACATAATATCTATAGTCTCCAACAGAAAGAACAGGAGAAGGTCCCCAAACATCACTGTGTATCTTATAAAATGGGATATCTATCCTATCAATCCTTTTTAGAAAGATAATCGACTCATCTTGCCACAAATACAATGGGAATAGACTTGTACATGTTCATCTGGACTACAAACTATATCAGAATCTTCAAGCATCGCAGCAAGTATCTCATTTGATAGATGACCCAACTGTTGATGCCACAAAGAATTTTTCACAGTATGCCCTAAAAAGGCAGAAGAAACAAAACCTGAACTCAACAATGTAGGAAACACATGTACTGGAATTCTAAACAGCTCTTCTTTGCTACTCTTTTTGTGGTGTAGGATTGCCCCTGTTGGTTTGTTACGCACAAAGAACTGGACATCATCACAAAAAACTAGCTATGGTTATTCTTGCAAAGCTTTTTAACTGATAAAAGGTTGACAGTAACCATTGGCACATGTAAAATATTTTTCAGATGTAAGACATGAGACCGAGTATGTAAGGTAGCATTGCCAATGTGTTTGACTTCCAAACCTACACCATTGCCAACAATTATCTTCTCATTTCCTGCATATGGAGTAGCCTGAGTAAGAACATTAACATCAGGGCTCATATGATGAGACGTTCTAGTGTCAATGATCCATGAATCACCATTGAAACTTCAGAAGAGCTTTATGCATTCATAGCAGACATATTATATTACTAAACTTGAGATACACTCGAAGGAAATTGAGTGAAGGACATTGGTGATGGAAACTGTGGTGAAGAAACATACACAGGGACTACTTTATATTGAGGAGTAAACCCTTGATAGGCATAGTTAGCAGTCAAGGAAGGAGGTGGTTGATTGTCTTGATAAGCATAGTTTGATCTATGTCTACAGTTAAGTGCAATATGACCACTTTTTCCATGAATTTGACACTTTTGAACAATCTGATCATTTTCAGTATCATTTCTATATAGACATGTAACAGCAACATGACCCTTTCGAGAACAAATTTGACACTCTGGAATCTATCCATATCTGTTGGATGTATTGCCTGACCAAGATGGCCAAGAATTACCAGATCTTGAATTATTGAACCTGGGTTTGTAGCCACCATTACCCCTTGGCCGAAAATTGTTATTATTATAAAGTCTCCCTCCATTATGACCATTAGCAACAGATGAAAAGGCATTGTTACCATTAGACTAATAACTAGGATATCCACCATTATTTTGTGAAGAACCATACCATTATAGCCATACCCAAAAGTAAATGATCATTGAGAACAGGAACCAAAATTACCCGAGAATGGAGACGAACCACTATTCTCAGAAGTACTATTGGACAAGTTGGTATACATAACAGTCATGCTCTGGACTAGAGAATGTACCCTTGACTCAATAGTCTTTTTAGCACCGATCAACTGTGCTCGAAACTCTTTTAAAGTAATTGGGGTATCTCTAGCTAAAATATCAGTTCGTATCGTATCATACTCAGAGGTAAGCCAGTGAGAGTAGCAATTATAAGATCATTATCAGATACCTTTTCCCATGTAGCCTACAACTGATCCTTAATGCTTTTCAACCGTAACAAGTATTTATCAATAGTATCTCTTCCTTTTTGTAAAGTATGAAGCTCAGCCTTCAAATGATTTACACTGGCACTAGAAACAGACAAATAACGATCTTGCAAAGTTGTCCAAGCTTCTCTAGAAGTTTTGCATCCAACAACATGCTCTATAGCATCATCACTCAAAGTGGCAATTAAAATACTCAACAAGGCCATATCATTTTTAATCCATGCCTTATAGGCAGCACTAATCTCCGTAGTAACACCCAGTTCAAGAGTAAGAACAAATTTAGGAAGACATACAGATTTACCAGTGAAATTATCAAACAAGTCATAGCCACGTAAAACAGACGAAAATTGGAAATTCCACTTTATGAAATTATCATCAGTAAGCTTTATAGTAAGCATCCCCAACAAGCTTTCAATCTTCACAGAATTCGACATGATGATAAGCAACAACAATCTTCAATACCCAACAATATATACAACAATCATGTGTCAACAAGAAAACCCAGTTGGCAAAATTCAAGAAAACCTAACTTCAATCAATGTCTGCAAGAAAAACCCATATGACAAAATTCAAGAATTCAAGAATGAAAGAAACTCAGAGATGGCATCGGCCTTAAGAAAGCAAATAAACTTCAAGAATTAACTAATTCATCAACATAATCGACATCGGCCTTCAAATTCACAGCGCAGGCATCAAGCTTCAAATTCACAGCGCATTTTCAAGAAAACAATTAACACCTTTGGCATCGGCCTTGAGGCAATTCATCAACAAATTCTTCAAACAACATTCTTGTATGGCATCAGCCTTCAAAATCCCCAAAAAAAAAAAACCAACTTCAACCACTATTCAGAAATTTACAAGAGAAATATCACCTTAACAGTAATCGGAGCAGCGAAAAACATGAATCAGGAGCACCGCACGAGCGAGACTGGCTATTTGATACCATCTTAACACACTGAGAAAATTACGAACAACTCACAAATCATACGAAGAAGAAGAAAGGTTTAGGGAAGAAGCTATGAATCTCAAAGAATTTCTATTTCCTTTTCTGCAATTGTATTTCCACACTCTAACAATACAAGAAGGGGAAAACCCTTGTTAAACTCTTCTAATACATTGACTTAGAGAGTAAGCTACTCATATCATGTGCACAACACATGTCATTTACACTCTTACTAATATCATGTGCACAGCACATGTCATTTACATTCACATCCAATAGAACCATCTAGCTTGTAAAAACTTGCACAACCACGTGTACACCGGCATATTACCTCTTGGTGGTCCTTATACATCACCTTTCATGAAACATTCCTACAACTCATCACTTCTTCTCAATTGACATGCCTCATAGTAATATTGTCACAAATAATGTTGAGACTAAATTTGTAGTTAAAAATTTATAAACTAAATGACATGAAAGTTAATGACTAGATTATTACTTAACCGTTGATAAACATACTCGTTTCCTATTGGTGACACATCATTTGGATTGCAAATTTTGTCTACAAATTGAATCTCCATAGCATTACTCTATCGTCACACAACAATATATCATTTAATCAAATAAGGGCTTATCTCAGCTTCATTTGTTTCTAATGAATAAGATACTAACATGTATACTGGCACATTATTGATGGTTCTTTTTATCTATATAAAAAGTTGTTTTTCATTTTTCTATTAGTTAGGTATTTGCTTGTGTGTTAATTTTTTCTTTAATGGATGTGTTATGTTTCTAGGAATGAAATTCCCTGAAGCACCATGAGAAAAAGAATGAAGATTTCGGTGCTGACTGAAAGCATATAGTTAGAAGTTAGAACTTTGGAAATTTGGTCGGTTATGGACTTGTGCACCAAGAGTAGTAAATGCACAAGACTCACACATTGTTAGGACTTAAAATCTAAAGGGTGTTACTATTTCCTTGAGGTTTCCTTTTCCTCCACGGTTGCTTTGTGAGATACTAATTTGGTCTCCACGTTAATGTGCTCCATTGCATTACTTTGCCATCTTTTCTAAAATTACTAATTAAATCCCTCATGTGCTCAAATGGGAATGCAATTAAATACTTCATAAATAGTTGGAAAATCGATTTATATCATGATCCTGCCCAAAAATAGCTGATGAGGAGTGAGGACATCTCATAAAATGTACTTTCCGGCCCCCTAACCTTTTGGGTTAATATTTCACGGGGTGGTCTCTGGTAGTACCGAAAAGCCAAGCAAATCAAAGGTGGTTTGTGGTCTGTGGGAGGGCGGAGAAGGTTGCTTCTTGTTACTCTATAAGGGTAGTACAAATTTCAAAATTTAGATTTAAAAGATAAAACATACACCCCGAAAGTGGTATAGCACCAACTACAGGCGGTAATTGTGTATATGACTTCAGCGCAACCAGTCGCTCGTATTAGTCATTGATTTTAAGCATCCCTTTCACATTTGCTGATGTATGTATTGGTTTGCATGGCTGTACTTGAGATACTACTAATTTTCATGGCTATGCGTATGTATTGTTTTGCTCTACAATGGTATAATTTCAACTTTTTATGTTACTTAACTACCTTTCGAATCTTTCACTCCAACGGAGAAGCCACATTAAGGGCTACCCTGGGCTATAGCCCAGGTAGCTTTCAGTAAAAAAATAAAATTTTACATGTAATTTTTACTAATTTTCGAATGTAGCACACCATATATTTAGTCACTGATTCGAATTCTCTTGGTTTAATCATATAATACAGTATACAAACCGTCTCTTTGTCTCACATTTTTTTCTCATAGCTTCTTGTACATGTACAAGTTTGAATTTGTTTGAATAACGAAAATTCTTGGCTAACCTTGTCACCTCCTAGTCTCGACTCCGCCGTAGCACAATATTGTCTGCTTTGGGCCCCGGCCACGCCTTCACAGTTTTGTTTCTGGTAATTCACACAAGAACTTCCCAGTGGGTCATCCATCCTAGGAATGCTCTCGCCCGAACTTGCTTAACTTCGGAGTTCCGATGGAATCCGAAGCCAATTTCCCAAAGGGCCTCGTGCTATATGAAGATGAGCATGTACATATAAGGCATATCACCCCCTCTCCGTTTGTCGATGTGAGATCCACCCCCATAGGGGCCCGACGTCCTCATCGGCACACTCGCACCACACGGCAGAGTGGCTCTAATACCATTATGTCATATCCTAGTCTTGACTCCACTGTAGCACGATATTGTCTGCTTTGGGCCCCAACCACATCCTCACGGTTTTGTTTCTGAGAACTCACACGAGAACTTCCTAGTGGGTCACCCATCCTAAGAATGCGCTTGCCCGAACTCGCTTAACTTCGAAGTTCCGATGGAATCCGAAGCCAGTGAGTTCCCAAAATGTCTCGTGCTATATGAAGGTGAACATGTACATATAAGGCACATCACCCCCTCTCCGTTGGTCGATGTGGAATATTACAAACCTTGTGAAAGTTTTTTTAAGCTAGCTGATACTCTGAAAAATACAGTATCAAGTTTCTTTGTTCATAAAGTTTAATTTTTAAGCTAGCCCACCTGATGAAAAATATCTAGCTCCGTCATTAATTCACTCAAGTCATTTCCGTATCACACTTTTAAACATTATGTTACATTATATTTCTGAGACTATCGAAATGTATACATTCAAATATGAGTTGACATAATCAACGATGAAATAAGATACAACATATAATTGAATGTTTTTACTACAAATTGCATCGAAAGTTTTTATTATAAAATCTAATCACACACCTGTTGTACCCACACCTCTTTAATAAGATCATTTATCTATTTTGTAATTCCATTACACTATGTTTAGATGAGGAAATAAACTTAGAATTTGGATAAAAGTTAAAATTTATAAATTGACATGCACCAACTCTCTTATTTGGATTCATAAACATAGAAATTTAGAATTTCCGGACGGAAAAAAAGAAATTTGGAATTTTGAACCTTCAATTCCTAAGTTTAAATTTCATATAAATAAATGTCATTTCCCAATTTCTATGATTGAGAATTTAAAAATAACAAATTTTGTATTTAATTCCATTGTTCTTTTAGGTTAACCAAACAAGAAAATTCACAAATTCTAGAAAATAAAATTGTCACATCCCGGGCTCGACTCCACTGTAGCACGATATTGTTTGCTTTGGGGCCCGACCACGCCCTTACGGTTTTGTTTCTGGAAACTCACACGAGAACTTCCAAGTGGCTCACTCATCCTAGGATTGCTCTGGTGCGAACTCGCTTAACTTCGGAGTTCCTACGATATCCGAAACCAGTGAGATCCCAAAAGACCTCGTGCTACATGGAGGTGGGCATGTACAGATAAGGCATAGAGGATCCACTCCCTTAGGCGGATCTAACAAAAATCTCATCATTTCAATTTCCATCATTCTAAAATTCTTTAGTAATCTTAAATTTCTTCATCCAAATATAGTGTTAGAAAAAACCAAAATTCATTTTAACACTCGAAGACTATGTTTGATCGAAGGAGCTAAACTTGAAATTTTGATAAAAGTCAAAATTTATAAATTGACATACACTGATTCCTTTGTTTGGATTCATAAACATAAAAATTTATGTGAGTGTAATCAATTTGGATTTCATAGGATTTTAATAGATTTTGTTAAGGGACATATTTTAAAGGATTTTAATAGATTCTACAATTATATATGGATTTTGAAAGATTTATATGAATTTCCATTATAGATTTATATGGATTGTATGAACTTCTTTCATGGATTTCTTAGGATTGGTGTGGACTTTTTTCATGGATTTTTATCAAAGTTAAGTGGCTAATATATTTCTTCCCCAATTTTAATCGAATCACATCTCATAACATATCAACCCGTAGCATCAAATTCATGTCAAAAATTGCCACAACATTATACACATTATACAAAAAGCAATTAAAACCAACAGAAACTTCATTAGACGAAAGGCGGAGGAAAAAAAATCAACTGATTCGTCAGATACTTCTTTGAGGCATTTAAACAAATTGCTTGTAGGCCAAAATTGCATAACCCTAGTTCACCAAACCAGTAAAGGGAATTCCCGAAAAACAATTTCTTTCCACTTTCTGATTAAACAAAAACAAACCCAATTGCCATTTTCACGTATTGAATCCAGATCAAAACGGAAAAAAAAAAACCCAAATTTTTTCAATTGCATTCATCTAACCCACCAAAAAATTGTTACAGTTTTGATAATTTAAATTCTTTTCGACACCCCAAAAAAAATTGCAAATGAGAAGTGGATTAAGAAGAGCACGAATTATAAAGCAAAACAACATAAAGATACAATTGTTACTCATCTTCCCAGAGGAACAAACCAAATGCAGAAAACAAATATAGCAAAAATGCGAAATGCGAGTTTAGTGGGGAATGCTTGGAACTCATGCTAGGACAATTCATCTTATATGGTTTGGCGTTAAAAGAAATCAGATGGGGGAGGGTTGGATTGTTGATGACATTTGGTATTTATACCACCTACCCTCAAATCTATCAAAATCTTGCATCCACCAAAATCCTAGCAAATCTTTGGCATTCACTGTACACTTAGATTTGTATGGACTTTTTAAAATTTTAATTGACTACCTATTGATTTGAATGTATTCTTTAAATCCTCTCAAATCATGATTTGACTACACCCTGATTTTAAAATCTTTTCAAATCCACCTTCAAACTCCTAATTGACTACATTCTGATTTTAATGTCACATCCCAGCCTGGGCCCCCACCACATCCCAGACTCGACTCCACTGTAGAACAATATTGTCCGTTTTGGATCTCGACCAATCCCTCACGGTTTTGTTTATGGGAACTCACACGAGAACTTCTCAATGGGCGATGTGGGAACTCACATGAGAATATACATATAAGGCTTACAGGATCCTCACCCCTGGGCGATGTGGGATCTTCCATTTAAAGTCTATTAAAATACCATCGAATCCAAATTTGACTACACCTTCGACTTTCAGCATGGAAAAAAAATTTAGAATTTGGGACCTCCAATTTCCAAGTTTATATTTCATGTAAATAGGTGTCATTTTCAAATTTCTATGAGTGAGAGTTTAAAAATAACAACTTATGTATTGAATTTTCATTGTTCTTTTAAGTTAGTCAAACAAGAAAATTCACCAATTCTACAAAATAAAATTTCGTTAGTTCAATTTCTGTCATTTTAAAATTCTTTAGTAATTTAAAATTTTCTCATCCAAACATAATGTAATAGTACTATAACTAATGAAGTTTAAGAATCTTAATTCAATTCTAATTAGCGGTCTAACCTTCATTGATCAGATTATGATAATCTCTACTGAGCTCCTTAACTAAACTTCAAGAAGTTCAAAAAAAATCAACTTAAATATGCTCATCATCCTTTTATACTTGAGATATGGAATCCTTTAAAGCTCCTAAGAGAAAAGATGACTCCTAGTGTCTCTAGTTTTTTATAATTAATGGTGATTGTTTGTTAATATTTTAAACAAATATATTCAAATTATATTGACTTATAGTCATTATAACTCTCTAAAAGTACTGAGTATGATTACTGTAAAAAAATTTAGAGAGCTCTTAAAATTAATTTTTGACATTTTTAGCTAAAACTTAGCTCTAAGATAGAAAATATAATTAGAGATGCTATAAGTGTTCATACATTTAAGAAATGTCCATTATGGTAGGAAAGTATCTACTTACCAACATACTTCAATAATATTTTTCACTAGAATCAGCACAAAGAAAGTTGAAGTTCTACTATATAATTAAATGGTAATATGGGGAGCAGTCCAACTATTATAAGCATATGAAATGTCTCCATCATTTTCCCGATGTTGGATTCAATCTCAACATGCCTCCTCACGTGTGACGAGTTTCAAGCCTAACACATAGACTACCTAAATCAAATGACAGAGAGCACATGTGGACTTTGGAATTCACACATGGAACAGTCTGCTATGATATCATGAAGAAAGTTGAGATTCCACTATAAAACTAATTGACAAAATATATGGAGTGTTGATGCACAAAACCGGAGGTCTTGGTACAACGTAAATCCGACCGTGAATCTGCAGAAATGTAAATAACACAAGATGTATCGTGGTTCACCCCAATGTTTGGGCTACGTCCACACTGAATATGTATTTATCTGAGGATGAGAGCTTCTGAGAGCTTCTGAGAGTGAGAGAGGGGATCTCAGGCCTAGGAATTGGCCTCCCCCAATTGTGAGGGTGATGGGTCTTTTTATAGAATAAAGACTCCTCACTTATTACATATTTGCCCTTTCCTTTACCACATAATTAAATTTAAGTCGCTCGAGTATTTATACGAGGCCCTAAATATGGTATAAACAGTAGTCCCTCAAGTCTTCAGTCAAGAGAGTCTTTTGGCTGGAGACTTGAAATTCAGTCCATGTGTGGGCCGAAGTAACTTGATGCTGTCTTGAACTGATGCTTGATATGAGGCAGTGCTCAATCTGAAATGACGTTCAACTAGGAGTAACACACGCGAAATGACGTTCAACTAGGAGTAACACACGCTGCGAGGCTGCTCAACTCGTGGCTTATGTTGCCTTGGTTGGCTCGGTTTGTGGCGTTTGAAGGTGAGGGAGTCCCTTTTATAGTATAAGGGTTCGCTCCTCAATACATAAATATAGGCTAGAGTTGATTCTCGCGGTGAGACGGTTGCTCAGTAGGCGGTGATGCTTTCTAATGATGGTGAGGGAGTCGCTTTTATAGAATAAGGGCTCGATCCTTAATACATAAGTGATGGGTTAGGAGTGATGCTCGCGGCGAGGCGGTTGCTCTGCTGGCGGCGTTGCTATCTAATGAAGGTGAGGGAGTCCCTTTTATAAAATAAGGGCTCGCTCCTCAATACATAAGTGATGGGTGCTTTATAATGAAAGTGAGGGAGTCCCTTTTATAGAATAAGGGTTCGCTTCTCAATACATAAATAATGGGCTAAGTCCCCCAAGTATTTTTCATGAGACCCAGTTGAGGCCCAATATATGGTGTATAGTGTAGTCCCCCAAGTCTTCGGTCAATAGAGTTTGTTGGCTGGAGACTTCAAATTGAATCCATGTATGGGCCCCCTGCACTGAAGCTTTGTAGGTGAAGCTTTGCAAGTGAAGCTTTGAAGCTAGAGCTCTTTAAATGAGGTTTTTGAAGCTAGAGCTCTGTAAATGAAGCTTTTGAAGCTGATTGACATGAGTGATGCTCATGAATGTTTATGTTAATTGACATGAATGATGCTCATGGATGTTGTCATGAGTGATGCTCATGGATGTTGTCATGAGTGATGCTCATGAATGTTAACATGAGTGATGCTCATGAATGTTGACATGAATGATGGTCATGAATGTTTATGTATGATTGTCATGAGTGATGCTCATGAATGTTTATGTATGAATGACATGAGTAATGCTCATGTATAATTTGGAGTACTGGGCATACTTTTGATCACCTGGTTGGTGGCATGAATGGCTAGTTGCCAAATTAGAGTGCGGGTTGTACATTTCATCACTTGGTTGGTGGCTTAAATGGCTAGTTGCCAAATGATATTAGAGTACGGGTTGTACATTTTATCACCTGGTTGGTGGTAATAGCGGCGGGTTGCCGAATAATTGTGGAGTACTGGGCGTACTTTTGGTCACCTGGTTGGTGGTAATAGTGGCAGGTTGCTGAATAATTGTGGAGTACTAGGTGTACTTTTGATGACCTGATTGGTGCTATTTTGGGCTTATGGGCCTTCGCCCTCCACAACATGCCAGTCCATTTGTTTTGGGCTTTTTTTTGGGTATTATTACCCTCTGATGGGATTTATACAAATGTCTCCGAAAAATAAGAAAATTACATCATACAAAAAACAAAGGTTTCGGCACGAAAGCTTCGACAGTTGCAGATCGTTGGTGCGTTGCTTTTGCTTTTGTTTTCTGCTTTGCCTTTTCTTTTGTTTTTTTGTTTTGCTTTTGTTTCTTTTTAACCACTCTCTCTGTCTCTTCACCTAGCAGACAAAATGAATTGTAATCATAGAAAAATTTTTGCTTTTCTTCTTTTCTCTTTTCCTTTTCCTTTTTACTTTTTCCTTGCACCTATGTCTTTGCTTTTCTCTAGATTTTGAGCGTTTTGAGTGATGTCCCATCTCTCCTTGTCTGATCACTAAAAAAATATGAACAGATAGGAGAAAAATGGATGCATGACCTGAAAGTGTATGCAGTGGAGGTGGTGGACCCAGAAATAGCAACAGCACGCAACACTTTGAATATGGCCTTTTCAACATATTTAATCTCAGTGTCGGTGAGTTTGGTGCCCTTACCATCAGTATCATCCTTAAGCGACAGCAACATCGTCAGCATGTCCACGTGCTTCCCTCTGAATTCTTAAGGCCTTGAGCTTCTCTCTCCTCGTCATTTGATCAAGAAGAAGACCCGGAAACTGGCCGACTTCGAGGCAATGGCGAGGGTTGGGATCCGCACAAATTTTTTTAACAAGTAGGAAATGGATCGTCGGATATGGTTGATCCAACGGTTGCGAAGGGCTTTCTTTAGGAGGTCATTTTTCTCATTTTTTCTTGCCTGCGTCTCCATAGGACCACCTGTTTAAAGCTTTCACAAATGCTTGCCCACATACGTGACCTTGTGTTGGAATCATTCAGGAAACTGGCTCTCCTCCCAATGGAGGAAACTGACCGGACCAGGGTGCAGAGACCAGTAGCTGCCTCTGACATTGTCGTCGCTGAGGCCATGTTGGTTCCACCGGTGGTCTATGGCCTCCACGTTGCCGGTGAAGACGAGCAAGAACGGCAGCAGAGAAACGTGCTTGATGACGGAGGGCACTGCAGCCACTGACCCTCAGAGGTTCTCGGAGTTCGAGAGTCACGGCGATGTAAAGCAAACTTTCTGGAGAGAAGCTTGAATCGGCTGAAGTGGGATGGCAACCTGGTCTTGATTCCCAAACAAGTTAAGAACAAAGCTTGTTTTTTTCTTATCCATCTTTAGAAAAAGCTGAAAAGTAAGGATTGAGGTTTCAATAATCTTGATGAGATCAGGAGCATGCACCGATGAATCTGCTTCTTCTTACTTCTTTCCTTTTTGTATTGGACCTTGTATATTAGGCACCCGGAGGTACTCGCGCTGCCCTAGTCTTTCAGGGCCGAGCCCAAGGTTGCAGGACCCGATTCCAGAGATGGGCTTGATTGGACCTCGGAGGTTCGAGAAAAGAGTGGCGGTGGAGTTGTCGGTGGTTCTGCAGCAATACTGCCGGATTTCTGGCCAAAAATCACGTATTTAGATATATGCGCAGGAAGCAAGGCGGACGACAATGGGTCTGGGGGAGAGAAACTAGTCCGGGCCTTTTTAACGGCCTGCATAAGCTGCATGCACCAAGAGACTAGCCCAGCCCATTCAAAGTAATTGTTGGCGAGCTCGGGCTCAACAAGGTGCCCCGTGAATAAAGCCTGGTTCTTGGTCTCGATCATCTATACCCAGCGAACAAGTTTGTTGTTCTGAGAAACCAAACTTGAGAGAGAGGGAAAGCGAGAGATTTGTTTTTTTTTGGATTTTTTGTGATTTTGCAGATTCAAGGGGAGGTGAGAAATTGAGAGAGAACCGACATAACTTTTTGTGTCGTTTAATGCACAAAACCGGAGGTCTTGGTACAACATAAATTCGACCGTGAATCTGCTGAAATGTAAATAACACAAGATGTATCGTGGTTCACCCCAAGGTTTGGGCTACGTCCACACTGATTATATTTCTCTGAGAGTATTTGTGAGGGAGAGAGTGTGAGAGCTTTGCTCTAGATAAGAGAGGCTTTGAGAGGGGGTGAGAGGGCCTAGAAATTGGCCTCTCTCTATTTGTGAGGGTGAGGGGTCCTTTTATAGAATAAGGACTCCTCACTTATTACATATTTGCCATTTTTTTACCACATAATTACATTTAAGTCGCTCGAGTATTTATACGAGGTCTAAATACGATGCCCTAAATATGGTATAAACATGGAGTATCCCAACTACTTATAAAGACATACAATTTCTCTTTTTCAATGTGGAATTCAATCTCAACATGCATCAATCATATTTGGCTAACCACAATAGTGAATTATGGATTTGGATCCCATTCGGATCCAAATTGTGGGGATTCTCACATCCTAACCATTTATCCTATATCGTGAGGCTAGAAATCATTTTGAATTTTTTTATTTAAAATTAAACATAAATAGTACTTAACGAAAACTGATCATACGAACGATGAATAACTAGAATTTGAGGATTCCTATAAATAATATCCGGAGAGAATCCTCATCCGTGAACTATCATGTGCATGTTGCTTGCCTTAAGCATGTTGACGAGGCATGTGGTACGTGCAAAATAATTATAATTTTTTAAGCACCATTGTTGTGGTGACGGTAGGGGTGGATTTTTTTGCCAAATTGCCGTGCCAACCGAATTGCCAACCGTGCCATACCGATTTTGTGCCAAATTTTTTGTACCAATCGGTAATGGTACGGTATTGTACCGTACCGAAATTTCATGGTACGGTATTGGTAATAGATACCATTACCACGGTATTACCGTACCATACCGAAAATACAATATAATTTATAATTTATAAATTATATAATAGATAATTATATAACACGTATTTATAATATTCCAATAACTTGAAAATAAAACCCTACTTATATTAGCATTGTTGTTGGTGACTTTGATCTCTTAAAATTGTGGAAATCAAACACAAAAGAGTTCATAATTTTTTCACAAATAGCCAAAATATCTTTGTAACCCCCACTTCTACTGTTGCTAGTGAAAATGCATTTAGCTTAGGGAGGAGGGTTGTGGACCCTTTTAGGGTATCCTTGACTCCTAAAATAATGGAGGCACTAGTGCGTACCAGTGGTTGACTTAGGGCAGATGAAGTAAATTTCTACAAGGAACCAACGGAAGATATGCTTCAATTTTACAAGGAAATGGAAGAAGAGAAAACAAGAAAGATATGCTTTAATTTTTTTAGTAAATTTGTTATTAAATGGTTTTCAACTTTAATTCTTCTTGCTACTAATTAATATGTTTTCTTTGTTTGTAATGTATGCTTGACACAAACTCAATCTTCTACAAGTTCAATGCCTCCTCCAAAAGCTTCGACATCTCAAGTTTGAATAACTGATCAATGAATTCTCATTTTTGAAGTTTACTTCCAATTTTCATTTGGTTTGAAACTTTAATTTCTATTTGGATTGTTAACTTCTATTTGTTTTGGTTCGTAACTTCTATTTGGATTGTAAGCTTAATTTTCATGATGAATCTTGATGCATCATTTGAATTATTATGTGTGTGAATTGTGAATAATGAATAATAGATGAATTTAATCTATAATGTATGAGATAAAGGTACAAAAAAAAAGTTTTGCCCTTGAATTGGGTTAAAAAAACAAAAACAGATTTTGTCCCAAAACAAAATGACAATTATCATTGCCATACCATGCCAACCGAACTTTTGGCAATACCGAACTTCGGTATACCGAAAGTTTGGTACGGTAATGGTAATAGATTTTTCCAAACCGAAAGTTTGGTACGGTAATTGGTACAAGGGTTTTGGTACGGTAACCGTACCGAACCCACCCCTAGGTGACGGTATTGTTTTATTGTGATCTGACATAAAGAAAGTACAATGTCATGGGCTGTGGATAATTTCGGCCATAAAAAGGCGACTAAGTACATGGCATTTCATTAATTAACCTTCCTTATAATGGTTTAAATGAAATCCGGATCCTCGCTTGATCCTTTTTGTGAGGATCTTGAAAATCTGTGAATTGTGTATGTTCATCGTATATTGTACGGTCAGAAATTATTTTAAATATTTTTATTTAAAATTAAACACAAACAGTACTTGAGAAAAATTGACCATATGATGTACGATGAAGAGACGATTCATGAATTCTCAGGATTCTCACCAAAAGGATCCAGAGAGGATAATGTTGGGTTTAAATGAGTTATAGTAGCAGATTCCAAACACGGGAATACAAGCCAAATGGGTGCACAATGATTAGTTAGGAATTGGATCCCATCCGGATCCACTTTGTGGGGATCCTAAGGATTCCCACATCTTAGTTATTCATCGTGTATCATGCGGTTAAAAATCATTTGACTTTTTTATTTAAAATTAAATAAAAATAGTATCTGACGAAAACTGGCCGCACGACATACGATGAAAGGCTAGGATGTGGGGATTCCTAAAATCCCCAGAAAGTGGATCTAGAGAGGATCCTAATCCGATTAGTTATAATTAAACTTAAGAATTAAGTTACTTAATACTACGGTCTAGTGATATTTTAACGTCCCGAAAAGTTAATTTGGAAGCCAAATACTAAGGTAGGCCCAAATAATTCATGGTTAATAAATAGACTCTTAACCACCATAAATTAAATTCAATCATATTATGGCTGCATCTAACCGTCTCGTTAGACTGCATACGTACCCTGCGAAGGGATTAAGCCATTCGTAGTTCACAATTCAATCTTTAACTCATTTTTCAAAAATCATCCAAGTGACTAACAATCACTAGCTATGTTCAACAAGTGAAACACACCAATTGCTTATCAAATATAGATTCAGAGTATCAAAATTGGCTTTAAAAGGCAGCATTTGCTCACTGGCCACGTGCCGCCGCACGCGTGTCAAAGGACCCGGTGCCATCTCTCCGCTCCGATCACCGTTGACAACGGGGTTGGTAACAAAATGACCCTTAGCTCAAGGCCAAAGGATCCCTCTCCCATTTTCAACCCAAAACTGATGAAATGAGGTTCAATTTCACGATGAACCCCACAGTGGGTGCGAAGGGTTTGGGTGGAGATTCATCAAATCTGAAGCTAACTCAGGCAACCATCACCACTAATACACTTCCCTCAACCTCAGGAACAAGGCCCATGCATTGGATGGGGCGTTAGAGTTCGTTTTGGTGTCGAATCGAAACCACCAAATTCTAGGGTTCTACACGGATATAGGCCAATTTCAGGTGTTTCCCGGCCGAATTGGACTTTGGCCCAGGTATGAAAGTCTTCCTCTCACTAAAATCTACAACCTTGTAAAATTTGATAATTTTTGGAGTTTGTCAGAAAATTGGGTTTCCGTTCGTCTGAAACCGCCACGCGGGGCGGCGTGTGGCCAGTGGGCAAATAATGCTTTTTAAGCCAATTTTGATACTCTAAATCTATATTTGATATGAAATTGGTGTGTTTCACTTGTTGAACATAGCTAGTGATTGTTAGTCACTTGGATGATTTTCGAAAAATGAGTTAAAGATTGAATTGTGAACTACAAATGGCTTGATCCCTTCGCAGGGTACGTAGGCAGTCTAACGAGATGGTTAGATGCAGCCATAATAGGATTGAATTTAATTTATGGTGGTTAAGAGTCTATTTATTAACCATGAATTATTTGGGCCTACCTTAGTATTTGGCTTCCGAATTAACTTTTCGGGACGTTACAGGTATTCCTCTTCACTTGTAATTGCGAAGTTGAATCATATCATTGCTAGCCCATTGTGAGGCTTAGCCTATCTACCCCTTAGTGTAGACAAGGTTCTACAAAATGTTTGGCGCTTGTTGGGTGGCGGGCTGGGGCCTAGCGCCGAGGCGGTGGGCTAAGGCTTAGCGCCTAGGCTGTTAGGTGGGGGTCTAGGCGAACTAGGTGTTTTTAATTAAGTTTATTATATAACATATAAATAAGTGTCTACTTACACTCTAAAAATTAAAAATTATACTTAAAACTTAGGGCATCATGGCATTGCCATCATCACAAACTAATGCAGTAAAAATAGGAAAAGCCCAAAACCAAAAACCAAAATTGAAAATCACTAATTCATAATCTAGGTTCTTTTTTAGTAGGTTAGAAAACCCTTGAAGTTAATTATAAAAAAAAAATTAAAACAAAAGAATTGCCTAGACATCTCCTAGCCCATCTAGAAGGCCGCCTAGCCCCTACCCGATTATTCTGCCCGTTTTGGCCTAAATTGCATCGGTCCTCCACCGCCTAGAAAGAAGTTAGATGAAAAATATTTTATTAGATTACTCTGTACTATTTTAATTAGGTATGCCAACCTTCTTTATGCAACTTATTACTATAAGCTTGATTTGCTCGTAACTATTTTATCAAAAGTCTATCAAAGACGGTTTGATAGACTTTTGGAAGCATACATACGGAAAGCATACATTGCACGAAGCACTTATGATAAAATGTCTCGTGTGCGTGAGTTTGCTACAATACATGTTAAAGAGACTAGTTATCAATATAGTTTTATCTTCAAACGTATTATTCAACCTATTTTTATACAAATGATATTAAGGAAGTGAGAATTAACAACATGACTTTGGGTGTAAAGGTAGATTAATTACTAGCTAGTTGGGAATTTAGAGAATTCGTGTCAATTCTTCAAAATGCAACAAAATTTTGTTTTTTTTTTTAAGGATTTTGTAATCGTAGGAGATCACTTGTTTTTCTTTTTAGGATGGATTTACTAGATTTACTTGACTATATATTTAAGAACATAACCTAGATTTGTAAACAGATTACCGAACAATTCGGATTGTTTTTCTTTTTGTTCATGTTTCTGTAAGCCTAAAAGAAATATGTTTTTAGGGTTTTTGGAAACCCTAAAATAGTCAAAGAGACAAGGATCATTTCTTACGGTGGCTTTTGGAATTGGCTTAAATATTGGTCTGCCAAGGAAAAGATTTGCAATCTTAACGTGGGTGTTCAATTGGACCCGCAAGTCTGGCTGTCTTCCATTACCTTTTATTGTTGTTTTGTTTAACAACTCACAAATGGTTGAATAAACCTCACATACTTAATACACCCAACATTTGTTTTTTCACTTAAAAATTATTTTAATACACCCCACATACTTTCCGATAATACCCTCACACCCCCACATTCTCAATATACACCTTATATTTTGTACATACACCCACATTTCTCAAATCTTATAAGGTCTTTTTATTAGCACCCCACATAGTGTTGAATACACCTCACATTAAAATTTAATATTTAATGACATATATCAGCAGCCATACGCCATATGAAGATCAAAAACGTTACAATATGAATATTTTGTAGCCGTACGCCATATGAAGATTACCAACAATGTGGAAATCAAGATGTGACAGAGGAGTGTCACGAAATTGTACTCGGCAACCTCGAAAAGAAACCATATTACCGTCATGGCTTTTGATTATCAAAAGCGCAACTGATACATTTCGGTTCCTCCACAACTGCAACTGCAAGATTAATGAGATTAATTACTAATCTATGATCTTTCATGTTCGATTTATCGTCGTATGACTAAGGGTAATTAGCAGATCACCAATTAGGGTTTTAGCATGCATGCCAATTTAAATGAACATTACATACCTTTTCTGCCTCCAAGAACATGATGAATCGGTCTCTCACGTCCAAATAGCTTTGCACCGGGGATTTCATCATTGTCATTAGAATCGGATGAATACACTAAACTCGACTTTCTATACATACTTTTGAGTTGATTAAACTTAATTATTTGTATGAGTGATGTTAATTGATGATACATGTTCATCGTCACCAACTTAAATATGATCGTGATTTATGTGAGGGGTTCTAAGCTTGTTGGCTAAGTAAGCTTGTATAAAGGAATGGCTTGGGGAATTACGTCAAATATTTTTCAAGGTTGCTTTGCATGCCCACTAGATACCATTAATTAAAAAATAAACCTTGTTTTTACAAATGTACTCTCGCTTGGCTCCACAATGAAAAATATAAAGTCTTACCTCATGTGAAGCTTCTGAAACATCGATTTCGTGTCCGATTCGTCAAAAACAATTTTTCTCAATCAACATGTTTGTAGTTTCATTAGTTAGGATTTTGTTTAACAATGGAGGGTGGGAGGGTTTTGATAGTTGAGAAGATAAATAGTACACTATAAGTGATTTGGGGTGTATATAGGAATTTTTATTTTATTTTTTAAAAACCTAATATGGTCAAAATTATCATTGCATAGTGGGGTAAATAAGGTATTTAATATTAAATTTTAATATGGGGTGAATTCAACATTTTGTAGGATGCTAATATAAAAAGCCTTTTGTTGCTATCAATATTACAAATTATTCTTAATTCAAAAGTCTTTAAGTTTACATTCTTGACACGTGCATTTGAGAGGGAAATTTAAAGTTTCTTGCACAGCAAGCTTAACCATTGACTGGAGGAAGAAGAGGTCTTATCAATTGGCCATTGTAATTAAAAAAAATAAAAATAAGAAATAAAAAAAAAGTCAATTCCATAGCTAAAACTAATACCAAGAGAAATGCTAACAACTTTTTTACTTCTTCTTGTGTCATGTAGGGCTGGGTTCGGTTCTCAGCGGTTCGATTTTTTCCCAAAATCGAAACCGATTTCGGTTTGGTTCAAAAAATTTCGGTTTTTTCTCGGTTCGGTTTTTTTTTCGGTTCGATTTTGGTTTTTTTCGGTTTTTTTTTTCTTTTTTCTTTTTTTTTCCTTCCCTCCTCCAAAAAATAAAAAAAAAATTGAAAATATGAAAGTTCACATTCAAAGTCACTTCAGAGTCATCCACATGAAAACCTACATGAATGAAATCAATTTTACACATCTAAAACAACACAAATACACGCTTGGAAAATTCCTCACGGAATTTTTCACCTAAGGTTTCCTCTTTACTGAAAGCAAAATTCCCCACGAAACCAATCACCTGTTCACTTTGAGTTTGCCTGGGGCTTTGAAGCTTGAATGTTTCAAAAGCTTGACAAGGTGAATCATCACCTGCGGTTTCCTCTTTACTGAAAGCAAAATTCCCCACGGAACCATTCACCTCTTCACTTTGAGTTTGACTGTGGTTCTGAGCACTAAATGTTTCAAAATTCGGACAAGGTGAATCCTCCTCATCTGATTCACTAATCTTCATCAACTCTTCGTAAGCCTCATTGTACGCATCTAAAGCTTCTCCCGATAAGTTCATGACTAGAGGCTCTGCCGTGGTTTTGCAATTAGCAACCCTAGAGCGAAAGCTGCAGAACCAAATCCTTAATCCAACATACCCAAAATAAATTGCATAACCAAAATTTCTCACAAATTAATGAAACCTCAACTAATAGTGTTCATAACTGAAGTTACCCAAAACAAATTGCAAAACCAAAACCCATGAAATTGAAAAGCTACAGAACCCATGAAATTGAAAATAAATTCTGCAAAACGCATCAAATTGAAAACAAAATATGTAGAACAAACATGAGAGAAATTATTATAAGACTAACCTTGCAAAGGAATGAAGTAGTGGGTTGAGACTCGAAACAGCAAAAGGTCGCGGGTCACAGGTCATGGGGCTGAGAAACTGAGAGCAAATCAGTGACGACGAGTGAGACGGCAACACTTGCAGGTCGCTGTGAAGGAAGAAGACGAAGCGGAAGAGCGGCGAAGTTGGGAAGGAAGGAGAGAGGGTCCATAGCACAGAGGAGAGGGATAAGGGAAAAAGGGTCGAGCCGTCGTGGGTCGCCTGAGAGATTGAGAGAGACAGAGCGATTGAAGTTGAAGACCCGGCGAGAGAGAGAGGAGGCTCGGCTGCACAAGAGGGTTATTGGGTTAGGGTTACACTGGAGGAGGCAGGGAACGAGAGAGAGAGGAGAGGAATGAAAAAAAAATAAAAGGTATGGCTGCTAGTGGCTAGGGTTAAAGGGTTTTGTTGATTTCTCCAAAAAAATTAAAAAACTTCTCAGAAATCCTGGAGGTTCGAACCCGTGCGTTGGGGCTTGAAAAGGTTCAGCGAAACCAACTTGGCAACAATGTATGTTTTGTTATGATTGTATGACTAAACTATTTATAATATTTAAAACAATAATTAAATATATATATCGGTTCGGTTCGGTTTTCGAACCTCAAAAACCGAAACCGAACAGGTCAGATTCGGTTCGGTTTGGTTTGACAGTTTCGGTTTCGGTTTTTTTTCGGTTCGGTTTTTTTCAGCCTCGGTTCGGTTTGGTTTTCGGTTTTCGGTTTTTTGAACCCACCCCTAGTGTCATGTATACTCTATTAATACTCAGAACTATGTATTAAAATATTCCTAGTTTTATTTCTTTGTTAGTACAATTAAAAATTTTGTTTGTCAGCAAAAAAAAATATATTTTTAGTTTTACGTGCTAAAACTCAATTTTAGTCTCATTTTGTCCCCTGTAACTAAAAGTTTGCTACTTTACTCTCTGAAACTTAAAATTCGCTTCACTTTGCCTTCTGAACTCGATTTTTATTCCATTTTACCTTCCTGAAACTCAAAAGTCATAATTTTACAGTATAAAACTCAAAATTACCTTCCACATTGCCTTAATTCAGTTAATTTCCATTATATGGATTTGATTGTAAATCTCTACTATGAATTTGAGAAGGCTGCTAGCACTCCCTAATACCAAAAGCATCAACAGTGCCTAAACTTCAGAAACATGATGAAATTATAGAATCTTAGTTGTGAAAAATAAAGATATGTTAAGGAAAAACACAATTTGTAATGCATTTAATAAAAATATTAAAAAAAAAAATCATTGTGATTCATATACAAACAAGTAATTACCATATTGTGACGCTTAGTTGGCATGATTAATGGAATGGAGCTATATTTTAAGAATATGCATTCATTGTTTGGTTCAAAATTCCAACATAGGAGTGGGAATGAAAATTTCATTCCTCTAAAAAATAGGGATGGTGTAACATCCCACATCGCTAAAAGGAGTGGATCATGTAAGTCTTATATGTATATTTTCATCCTTACCTAGCATAAGGCATTTTGAGAGCTCACTGGCTTCGGGTTCCATTGGAACTCCAAAGTTAAACGAGTAGCACGCGAGAGCAATCCTATGATGGGTGACCCACTGGGAAGTTCTCGTGTGAGTTCCCAAAAACAAAATCGTGAGGGTGTGGTCATGGCTCGTTTGGAAGTGCTTTAAAATGACCGAAGACACTTTTAGTTAAAATGTATTTAAAATCAATCCTTGGTAAAAATCTAAGTGGATCTTGAAAAATCACTTTATGTGCTTCCTGCAAGAACCACATATTTGAAGCTTCTTCCAACAAGCACTTAAAGTGCATTTGAAACCCAAAATCAATTTTACGAAAATCGCTTTCAGTCATTTTAAAACTATTTCCAAACAAGCCCTGTACAAGGAAAATAACAAAGACATTTTATGCATGATGACATAAAGGTCATTATATAACAAGTTAATTCTATCGAAAAGTCGACAGAATTTTCTCTATTCATTTTATGCTTGACGACAATAAATTCCACAACTTCCCACACCTCATGAATCTCAGACCCTCCATTCCATGAAATGCATGAAAGAGAATTCAAAGCATACTTAAATAAGTAATAAATCCTACTACAAACGTGTGTAAAAGATCCTATAAGGATTCTCTATCCGTTCTTGAACATCAAAGTGCACATGTGAATGAAAGCCGTTCAATTTTTAATTTAACAGGATCTAATAATTTTTGTTCCGATGTTAAACTTAAATGTGCATTTTTAATGTGCATCGAAGAATTCTCAAAATTGTTAGAATGACCATTTCATTGTTTGGTTCGAGTCCAATGTCCCAAATTTTTTATCCTGGGCTTTTAGGGTACACACTTACACTATGTTTGGACGAGGGAAATAAACTTGTAGAATCTTAGTTGTGAAAAATAAAAGATATGTTAAGGAAATACACAATTTGTAATGCATTTAATAAATATATTTAAAAAAAAAAAGTCATTGTGATTCATATACAAACAAGTAATTAACATATTGTGACGCTTAGTTGGCATGATTAATGGAATGGAGTTATATTTTAAGAATATGCATTCCATTGTTTGGTTCAAAATTCCAACATAGGAGTGGGAATGAAAATTTCATTCCTCTAAAAAATAGGGATGGGGATCCTCAATGTCTAGTGGACATCGGGATAGTGACATGCTGACTTATGGCTCGTTTGAAAGTGCTTTAAAATGATTGAAGACATTTTTAGTTAAAATATTTTTGAACCAATCCTTAGTAAAAATCCAAGTAGATCTTGAAAAATCACTTTATGTGCTTCCTGGAAGATTTAGTGCTTCTTCCAAAAAGCACTTAAAGTGCATTTGGAACCCAAAATCAATTTTACGAAAAGCACTTTCAATCATTTTAAAAGTACTTTCAAACAAATCCTTATACAAGGAAAGTAACAAAGACATTTTATGCATGATGTATATAACAAGTTAATTCTATCGAAAACTCGACAGAATTTTCTGTATTCACTTTATGCATGACTACAATAAATTCCACAACTTCCCACACCTCATGAATCTCAGACCCTCCATTCCATGAAATGCATGAAAGAGAATTCAAAGCATACTTAAATAAGTCATAAATCCTACTACAAACGTGTAGAAAAAAAATCTATAAGGATTCTCTATCCGTTCTTGAACATCAAAGTGCACATGTGAATGAAAGCCGTTCAATTTTTAATTTAACAGGATCTAATAATTCTTGTTCCGATGTTAAACTTAAATGTGCATTTTTAATGTGCATCGAAGAATTCTCAAAATTGTTAGAATGACCATTTCATTGTTTGGTTCGAGTCCAATGTCCCAAATTTTTTATCCTGGGCTTTTAGGGTACACAGTTACACTATGTTTGGATGAGGGAAATAAACTTGGAATTTGGATAAAAATCAGAATTTGTAAATTGACATGCATCGATTCCCATGTTTAAATTCCATGTAAATATGTGTTATTTCCTAATTTCTATGATTGAGAGCTTAAAAATAACAAATTTTGTATTTAATTTCATTGTTCTTTTATATTAACCAAATAAGAAAATTCACAAATTCTAGAAAATAAAATTCTATCAATTTAATTTCCTTCATTTTAAAATTCCTTAATAATCTTAAATTTCTTCATCCAAACAGTGTTAAATTTATATTTTATTGTATTCAATGGTTAAATACTGAAATTGTCACATCCCGGCCCGGGGCAGATCACTTCCTGGGCCTGCTCCATCACTGTAGCACGATATTGTCCGCTTTGGGCTCTGACTATGCCCTCACTGTTAAGCAGTATACGGTAACACATTGTTTTATTGATAGATAATTCAAACCAAATACAAACAGTCCTTTAAATAGTGAAAACCTAAAGCAAACCCTAGACTAAAACAAGTAAGTAATTTAAAACTTAATGAGCAAGTGATTAATCCTTGGCCCGCAAGACAACTAATTTAAAAACTAATAATCTAAATTCCAACACTCACGGTTTTGTTTTTGGGAACTCGGGTCACCCATTATGAGCTTGCTCTCGCGCGCTACTTGCTTAATTTCGGAGTTTCGATGGAACCCGAAGCTAGTAAGCTTCCAAAAGGCCTCATGCTAGGTAAGGATTGGGAATATACATGTAAGGATCACTCCCCCGAGCGATGTGAAATGTCACAGAAATTGACTCTAAAGTTTTTCAACCATCAAATTTCATTCATATTCTCGTTTAATTGCCTAACAATTAGAATAAAGAGAAGGTTAATTACTATGTGGTTTGCTCTTTTGGACACGCGTCCACTTCTTAATTTTCTTTTGATTTGTTTAATTCAATGATTAGAAAAGAAAAAGAAAGTATACAAGAGGTAAAAATAGATGTTTTGGAGTATAGAATGCTCCAGAGTATCCTTTACTTTGGACTCTCTAACTGTTAGGTTTTGATTTTTGTGTTTTTAGCTAAAGATTTTATAGTTTAGTAATATTGTTTTTCATTTATAAATGAAAAGTTTTAGATTTGAATCTCATGAATGACGAGTTTCAAAACTAATTAATTTCTCTCGTCCCTTAATCTAAATATATCGTTGTATAAACAAATCTAATGGCAAAGAAAACCAGTCTTCGATACTCCCAGACAACTAGAGAAAAATGCCTTCCAAATTCCAAAACCACAACCCCCCGTTTATATATGCTTTTGTTGTAGCCCCCCACAATTAGGGATGTGCAGTAAAAACTCCAGAAACAGCGGGCTGTATTTTTCTTTGAGCATTCCAACTACGTCAGGGGCTAGGCCCTTTGTTTCACCCCACCAGGACCCAGCAACAATTTCAATATTTGCTCTCCAAATTTTCAATTCGAACGAAAGTAACGTTAAAATGGTTGAATTTATCCGATGTCAGTATCAGTTGTTGAATATTTTAAAAATATATATATAATAATATATTTATATATATATATATATATATATATATATATATATATATATATATATGGGAATGTTTGACGGGAAGTTGGGTCATTGACCCAACAATTATATCTTTTCAAATTAGCATTGTAACCTTTTGCTAATACCCAACGGTTGCTGCATGTTTTACAACATATATGATCTTTGGGTAATTGGTGTTTGTATTAGATATGTTCATTGGACATAATGATGCAATGTGTTGTATCCCATGGTGAAAGGACATACTCAAATCAAATGATGTGTCTAAAGGGTGTAATTCTCTCTATATATAGTGGTAACATTAGTAGAAAAGGATCATTCAGAAATTTGTTGTCTACATAATTTCTTTGCTCTCTTTTCTCTCTTCATCACATTCATACAATTTCTTTCTAGTTATTTCTAAGGGAATATAATTTGGTTTTGCTAATCGAATATTCCATACTTTGTTGTATCCTGGAAGTGATTTGCCAAGAATCCTTTAGCAAACTCATTCGAGTGGGGGCAAATAACACTTTAAGGAAACGATTCAAGTCGTACCTCAAAGTCATTATTCGGATTATTCTCCATATTTCTATATTTAATCTAACAATCTTAAAGTGTTATTTTCGTTATGGATAACAAATCTGATAACATGGCTTTAAAGATTATCAACCAAGATGTCTACAAGTTAGACAAATTTGATGGATCAAATTTCACCCGATGGAAGGACAAGATGCGTTTCATGCTTACTGTTCTAAATGTCATATATGTGTTGGACCCGAAATTGGAGCCTATTCGTGAACCAAGTGACAAAGACTCGGACAATATAGTTGCCGATTGAAAGAAGCGTGAAGAAGATGAATTGGTATGTCGAGGACACATCTTGGGCACATTATCTGATCGTTTATATGACCTGTATGCACACATTCAATCTCCAAAGGAAATTTGGGAAGCACTTGAACACAAGTACACAACGGAAAAAAAAGGTACCGATAAATTTTTAATGTTCAAATATTATGAATTCACTATGTTTGATAACAAACCCATCCTAGACCAAGTTCATGAATTATTGGTCTTGGTCTCAAAGCTTCGTGAACTTAAAATAGTTATTCCGGATCCTATGATAGTTGGGGCTATTATGGCAAAATTACCCCAAACATGGAATAACTATAGAAAGAAACTTCTACACATGGTGGAAGATATTGGTTTAGAGAATTTGCAAAAGGGTATTCAAATTGAAGAGGAAACTCGAAAACGTGATAAGAATTTTGCAAATCAAGATTTCTCTAAAGTTCACATTGTCGAAGGAAACAAATATAAAAAGAACTTCAAAGTCAAAATTGACAAAGAGAAGTTTAAGAAGACAAATTCCAACAACAATCAAAAGAATGCAAATGGTGTATGCTACCATTGTGGAAAGAAAGGCCATTACATTCGTGATTGTAGACACAGAAAAGCAAGTGAGGAATATGCCAATAAGACCAATAGCGCAAATATGGTGGAAAACTCTGGAATTGATAACATTGTTGCAATGGTATCAATGATGCATATTGGCATGATTACCGAACTGAATATGACATCGGTAATAAAATCCTCCGATTGGTGGCTCGACTCAGGGGCTACTATACATTTGTGCAATAACAAGGCACAATTCAAGACATATGAAGCATCAACGGACAATCAAGAAGTTTTAATGGGGAATCATAATTCCACCAAAGTTCTAGGAAAAGGAACCGTTGAACTTCAATTTACTTCTGGGAAGAAATTGACGTTGCTTAATGTACTGCATGTTCCAAAAATTAGAAAGAATCTTGTGTCTGCAAATTTATTATGTAAGAACGGTATAAAGACTGTTTTAGAGTCCGACAAGTTAATAATGTCGAAAAATGGGATGTTTGTTGGGAAGGGATATTCTTGTGATGGGATGTTCAAACTAAGTATCAATAATAAAGTGAATTCTTCTGTTTATATTGTTGAATCTTCCTCTCATTTATGGCATTTACGTTTAGCACATATAAATTTTAGATCTTTAAAATACATGCGCACACTTGGTTTTATTACTTGCAATGATGATTATAATGATAAATGTGAAACATGTATTCAAGCGAAAATGACTAAGAAACCTTTTCCAACTACCGAAAGAAATACAAATTTATTAGACTTAATACATTCTGACATATGTGAATTTAATGGTGTTTTAACAAGAGGAGGAAAAAGATATTTTATCACATTTATAGATGATTGTTCTAAATTTACTTATGTTTATTTATTGTCTAATAAAGATGAAGCTTTTGAGTGCTTTAAGCGCTATAAGGTTGAAGTTGAAAACCAAAAGGGAAGGAAAATTAAATGTCTTCGTAGTGATAGAGGTGGTGAATATTTTTCACATGAATTTGATATTTTTTGTGAAGAGCATGGTGTTGTACATCAAAGAACTGCACCTTATACACCACAACAAAATGGTTTGGCAGAAAAAAAAAATAGAACACTCACTGAAATGATTAATTCTATGATGATTAATGCTAATACTCCAAAATATTTATGGGGTGAAGCATTGTTTACTGCATGCCATATACACAATAGAATTACATCTATGAAGACACATGTGTCACCATATGAAATTTGGAAAGGAAGAAAACCAAATTTGTCATATTTGATAGTATGGAGTTGTGTAGCTTTTTATAAGGCACTCGATCCTAAGAGATCCAAGTTGGGTCCAAGAGGAATTAAAAGCATATTTGTAGGATATGCAGAAAATTCAAAGGCATATAGGTTGCTTAATTTAGACTCGAACACAATAGTTGAGTCTAGAGATCTCGAATTTATAGAAAATAAATTCTATAATGACTACTCAGTGTCTGGAAAAGAGAATGATCAAACACATTTCTCTAATCCGTCTACTAGTCAATCTCAAGGTGAGAAAAGAAAACAGTCTGAAACTGTTAATGAACCAAGGAAAAGCCAAAGGGTAAGAAAAGAAAAGACTCTAGGCTCTGATTTTATTTCATCTCAATCTATTGTATTTTAGTCGAAGGAAATAGAATAAAGGTTCTTAAGAAAATACCCATATTGTTGAATGTTGAGGATGATCCTAAAAGTCTAAGCGAAGCATTGACTTCAAGAGATGCGGCCTTTTGGAAAGAGGCTATAGATGATGAATTTGAATCATTAATATCTAATCAGACATGGGTTTTAGTAGACTTGCCCCAAGGATCAAAAGCAATAGGTTGTAAGTGGGTATTTAGAAGAAAATACAATACAAACGGGTCTATTCAGACATTTAAAGCCAGGCTAGTTGCTAAAGGTTTTAAGCAGAAAAAAGGAGTAGACTATTTCGATACATATGCACCAGTAGCTAAGCTCACATCAATTAGAATATTGTTTGCATTGGCATCTTTATATAATTTGCATGTGCATCAAATGGATGTGAAAACAACATTTTTAAATGGTGATTTAGATGAAGAAGTCTATATGGAACAACCAGAAGGGTTTGTTCTTCCTGGGAATGAAAAGAAGGTTTGTAAATTAGTAAAGTCATTATATGGATTGAAGCAAGCACCAAAACAATGGCATGAAAAGTTTGATTTTGTCATTTTATCATATGGATTTAGACATAACAGTGCTGATAAATGCATATACTCTAAATTCACAAATGAATATGGTGTTGTTATATGTTTATATGTCGACGACTTGCTTATTTTTGGTACAAACATGAAAGGTGTATCTGAAACTAAAGAGTATCTAAATTCAAAATTCAAGATGAAGGATTTGAATGAAGTAGATACTATCTTGGGAATTAAAGTAAAGAAGCATAGTGGGGGTTACGCTTTGTGTCAGTCACATTATATAGAAAAATTGCTTCTTAAGTTTAAGTATCTACAAATAAAAGAAGCAAATACCCCTTATGACCATAGTGAAACTTTGCTTAATGATTCTGGTAGGTCTGTTGCACAGCTTGAGTATGCTAGTGTAATCAGAAGTTTAATGTATGCCATGCATTGTACCAGACCAGATATCGCATTTGCAGTAAGCAAACTTTCTAGATACACTAGTCATCCAGGTACTGCTCATTGGAAAGCAATAAATAGAATTTTTGGTTATCTTAAAAGAACTATTAACCTGAGTTTAACTTACTCTGAGTTTCCAGCAGTACTTGAAGGATATTCAGATGCAAGTTGGATAATAAGTGCTAATGATAATAAGTCTACATCAGGGTGGATTTTTACAATTGTCGGAGGAGCAATTTCTTGGGCTTCGAAGAAGCAAACATGTATAGCACATTCAACTATGGAATCTGAATTTATAGCATTAGCAGCAGCAGGTAAAGAAGCGGAATGGATTAGAAATTTGTTATTGGAAATAGAGTTGTGGCCACAACCAATGCCATCCATTTCTTTATACTGTGATAGTGAGGCTACTTTGTCTAGAGCATACAATAAGGTATACAATGGAAAATCTAGACATATTAGCTTGAGACATGAATATGTCAAGCAATTAATAACTGATGGAGTTATTAATATTGTTTATGTTAAATCAAGTAATAACTTGGCGGATCCGTTAACGAAAGCACTTTCAAGAGCTTTGGTAGTTAGTACATCTAGTGGAATGGGGCTAAAACCCTTTACTGAAAATTAGCCACCAATAATGGTAACCCGACTTTGTCTAGAACATCACTAGTTTAAAAGTTTAATGGGTAATAACAAGTTATTGTTAAGTGGTTGTGTAAGCACTGAAAATTATTATATAGCTCATTCCAGGATGATTAGTGCAAGACTGCTACGTTTAGGAGGATGAGTTTTATCTCTTAATGAGGTTATTTGTAGTTATGTCTATAGTAGCAGGGACATGAGAATGAACCTCACCTATATGAACATAAGAAGTGGTGCCGCTTCTACCAAGAGTTGGGTCTTCTCTTGTAAATGTTTATGAAACCAGGATGAAGCACAAGGCCATAATAGTGCTTAATTGGTTCAGAAATTTCTTTAAAGAAATAAGACATAATCATGTGTGTAGTGATTCCGGTTTTAACATAAGAATAGGTGGTTTAAACTTAGGTCACCATCGCATTCGTTATAACTTTGAATTACTTACACTAATTAAAGGTTTAATTCGAAAGACACCTTTATTGTATGCATGATTATATCGGTATGCTTGTGATAATTATAAAGAGAGTTGTAATATCATTTTCTATATATTTTTCAAATAGGGAAGGATTGTTGAATATTTTAAAAATATATATATAATAATATATTTTATATATATATATGGGAATGTTTGACGGGAAGTTGGGTCATTGACCCAACAATTATATCTTTTCAAATTAGCATTGTAACCTTTTGCTAATACCCAACGGTTGCTGCATGTTTTACAACATATATGATCTTTGGGTAATTTGTGTTTGTATTAGATATGTCCATTGGACATAATGATGCAATGTGTTGTATCCCATGGTGAAAGGACTTACTCAAATCAAAGGATGTGTCTAAAGGGTGTAATTCTCTCTATATATAGTGGTAACATTAGTAGAAAATGATCATTCAGAAATTTGTTGTCTACATAATTTCTTTGCTCTCTTTTCTCTCTTCATCACGTTCATACAATTTCTTTCTAGTTATTTCTAAGGGAATATAATTTGGTTTTGCTAATCGAATATTCCATACTTTGTTGTATTCTGGAAGTGATTTGCCAAGAATCCTTTAGCAAACTCATTCGAGTGGGAGCAAATAACACTTTAAGGAAACGATTCAAGTCGTACCTCAAAGTCATTATTCGGATTATTCTCCATATTTCTATATTTAATCTAACATCAGTTTCCCTGACAAAAAGTAATCCAAGGTTGTAAGACATTCATGCATCTTCTCAACTATTCCCAACCAGGCCTGCCTAAACCAAAGAAAAATCTTCCTTACAGTCGAGGAAGATCATATGTTGAATTTTGATTTGTTTGAAAGAAAGCGTAAGGAGCCAAGTACTTTTCACGGTAAAATATGACGTGCATAATTGCTCATGGCCAAATTTCAAAAAATAATTAAAAAACATAAATAGATGATGCCACAAGCCTCTGTCATCCATAATTCATGTATGCAATTGTAATCACAAGTATTGAAAACTTAATTTCTCACTAATGCATGAAGATAGAATTTACATTAATGTTTAAAACTAGTCTTAAGACCACAAAAGAGAGCAAGAGAAAAGGAAGAATTTCACCGTCAAAATTCATCGACATGTTTGTCTGCAAAATTGAAGTAGCAACTGCCCCAAAATACACCACATGTACAAACTGGGAGGACCTTTGTGATAAACCTAGTTCGGATAAATCTCCAAACCCTAAAGAAAGGTCCACGTCAGCACCACCAATTCAACCACAACCTTCCCGCTGCAATCTGCAACCGAAATGATCATAACAACACAGTCCATTATCCGCACAACTCTCTCAAATATGTTTGTATCTAATTCAAACCGTTTGTATTTATCTTTCTGATTCAAATGTTTATCAAGTGTAACAACCTTATCATTTGTAACTCTATATAAAGAAGTGAATGAATACTCACTCTAGATTGAGTCGAGCTTATACAATTCATCAACCTGCTATACCTTTGCCTTCAGTTTTCCTTTATGGTATCTCAGAGCTGACAGTCTAACGACCAAAAGCTTTATTTTTTTTTTCTCTCTCATGGCGTCCAGTTCAAGTCCCTCAAATCCCATTGTTATTCCCTCTCTTCCAAATGCTTCCAACTTTCTGACTATAAAGTTGGATCGTACCAACTATCCCCTATGGCATGCCCAGATGTTGCCCTTGCTTCGCAGCAGGAATCTGGTGTCTTTTGTCGATGGAACCAACCCATGTCCTCCTGCCTTTTTGAAGGATGATGCCGGCCAACTCACTGATAAAGTCAATCCTGACTTTGATGCATGGATTCAGCAAGATGCTATGGTTCTCTCTTGGATCAACAGTTCGGTTCATCCCACAGTTCTTGCCTCTCTTATTGGTAAGACAAGTTCTCTTTCTGCATGGACTTGTTTACGTGACAGGTATGCTTCTCAATCTACTGGCCGCCTCCTCCAATTGCGTAGTGAGCTTATGAATACCCATCGTGGTGATTCCTCTATTGCTGAGTTTCTTGATCGCATTAATTGTCTTGCTGACACTCTCTCCCTCTCTGGTTCTCCTGTGACTGACTCTGATCTTGTTGCCATTATTTTAAATAATGTTGAGCTTGCTTATGAGAGTACTGTTGCTTCTGCACAAGCACGGGATGAGGCCATCACTTACAGTGCCTTGGAGGCTCTTCTTCTTGGTGCAGAGAGACGTCAAAAGCTTCATACTGTGTTTGAAAATGGGCCCACTGCCCTTGCTGCTGGAAGAGGTCGTTCAAGACCTTCCCGTGGTTGCGGTGCTCCTCGAGGAGGCCGTGGTCACTTCAATGGCGGCCATGGCCAGTTTCCTCCTCGTCCTCAAGGCCAGGAACACCATGCTTCTCTACCCCGACAACCTCATGATGGCGTTCTTGGTGCTCCTCCTTCTCCAACCCAATCTGGTGGCCGTATCCAATGCCAAATATGTCGTCGTCACGGCCATTCTGTAATTGATTGTTTCAATCGCCTCAATATGGCCTATGAAGGACGTGTTCCTGCTCCACATCTCCAAGCTTATGCTGCTGCTGCACCGTCTCCGGCATCTGCCTCTCCCTCTGGCATTCAAAACTGGCTTTTTGACTCTGGAGCCAATGCACATATCACCAATGATTTGAATCAGGTTTCGAATCCTCGTCCCTACAATGGCACTGACAATGTTAATGGTGTGGTGGATGGATCAGGTTTGCACATTTCTCATGTTGGCACTTATTTTATTCACACACCCAATCACTCATCTACCCTTCCCAACACCCTTCACTGCCCTAATGCTTCTACTAATGTTATTTCCATCAATCAATTTACCAAAGACAACCATTGTTCACTGACCTTATATCCCAATTCCTATCGTGTTCAAGACCTTCAAATGGGGAAGATGCTTTTGCAAGGTCGGAGTAAAAATGGTTTTTATCCATTTTCAAGTTCTTCTGTGGTCAACCATGGAGTCTCTGCATTTGTCGGTGTTAGAGTGTCGGATGCTATTTGGCATTCTAGGTTAGGTCACCCTGCAGTTTCTGTTTTGCGTAATCTAATTTCCCAAAATAAATTACCTTTAACTGGTAATGCAACCTACGACTTTTGTTCATCATGTCCCCTTGGCAAAAGTCATAAGTTGCCATTTAATTTATCTTCTTCCCAATCATCATTTCCTTTGGAATTAATACATTCAGATGTATGGATTTCTCCTTCTTATTCAATTAATGGTTACAAGTATTATGTTGTTTTTGTGGATGACTTTTCTCGTTATGCATGGCTCTATCCTTTAAAGTTAAAATCTGATGTTTTTCAAACCTTTGTTAATTTTAAAAAGCTGCAGAAAATATGTTCAACACCAAAATTAAATTTTTTCAATCTGATGGTGGAGGAGAGTTTGTCAATTCCTCTTTTAAACACCTTTTCTCTCAACATGGCATTCATCATAGACTCAGTTTTCCTCATCATCCCAAGCAAAACGGTCTCGCGGAACGCAAACATCGTCATCTTGTTGAAATTGGCTTAACTTTACTTGCTCATGCGTCTCTTCCTCACACTTTCTGGGATGACGCTTTTCAAACTGCAAATTATCTCATTAATCGTCTTCCCACCAAAATCTAGAATGGCGTCTCTCCTTTCCAATAACTGTTTTCAAAATCACCCCAGTATGATTTTCTCAAAGTATTTGGTTGTGCTTGTTTTCCCTATTTACGTCCATATACTGATACTAAACTTAAGTTTCGATCAAAACAATGCATTTTCTTAGGATACTCATTAAATTATCAAGGTTATAAATGTTATGATCCTACCACTGGCAAGTCTTTTCTGTCTCGTCATGTCGTTTTCAATGAAAAGAGTTTTCCATATAAAGCACTTGCTACTCCGACCTTGTCAAACCCTAGTCAGTTGGACCATGTCCTGGACATTGATACCTTCCATTACACCCAACCACATTCGACCCCACGGACCCCTCCTTCCATTCAAACACCAATTGTCGCCACCTCACCCTCTCACCTGCACCCTACCCCTTCTCTCCCTCACTCCCTACCGCTACCTACCCCGGCTTCCCATCCTACCCTTCCATCATCTACCCCAGACTCTCATTCTCACCCACCAACTCCCACTACTCACGTGAATATTGAACTTGCCAACACCACTTCTCATACTGTTCCATCCACTCATCCCATGATCACGCGTGGTCAACAAGGAATTCGAAAACCAAATCCCAGATATGCTTGCATCACTAACGTTACTAATACTTTGGTTGATCCCATATGTTTCTCACAGGCCAATAAGTCTCCCCAATGGCGCCAAGCAATGGCAAATGAATTCAACGCTTTACAGCGTACCGACACTTGGACTTTGGTACCCTACAAGTCTTCTATGAACGTGTTACCTAATAAATGGGTGTATCGCATAAAAAAGAACTCTGATGGTTCCATCGAGCGTTTTAAAGCTAGACTAGTTGCCAATGGCTTTCATCAGCAAGAAGGCATTGATTTCTGCGAAACCTTCAGTCCGGTGGTCACACATGCCACCATTCGACTCATTCTCTCTATTGTTCTTCACTTTCAGTGGCCTATCCGCCAGCTTGATGTTCAAAATGCCTTCCTTCATGGCACGTTGAATGAGGAAGTTTATATGCGCCAACCTGCAGGGTTCATTGATCCACAGTTTCCCTCTCATGTGTGTCGACTTCGAAGGTCCCTATACGGTTTGAAACAAGCACCCCGTGCTTGGTTTCAATGTTTTTCCCAGAAACTAGAAGACTTGGGCTTCACTGCTTCCCAAGCTGACTCGTCTCTCTTCACCTATTTTGATGGCTCAACAATCATTTATCTTCTCATCTATGTGGATGACATTTTAATCACAGGGAACAACAATGCTCACTTGTCTCAGTTTATCACGCAGCTTAGTACTCATTTTGCAATGAAAGATCTTGGGCCCTTACACTACTTCTTGGGGATGGAGGTTTCCCGGACGCCTTCTGCCTTCTATCTCACTCAATCCAAGTATATTTTGGAGCTTCTACAGAAAACTAATATGGCTGACGCCAAGCCCATCTCAACGCCAGTTCCCAGTGGTAAACGCTTGAGTTTATATGATGGTGAGCCTCTCTCAGATGGATCTTCTTTTCGCAGTGTTGTGGGCGCCCTTCAATACCTTCTATTTACACGTCCTGATATTGCTTACGCTGTCAACCAAGTGTGTCAGTTCATGCACTCTCCAACTACTGCACATTGGGCTGCAGTCAAACGCATCTTACGATATTTGAAAGGCACACATGATCATGGCTTAATCTACAAACCCAGTCCCCTCACTCTAACTGCCTTCGCTGACACTGACTACGCTGGCGACCCTGATAACCGTCGTTCCACTGGCGGTCACTGCATATTTCTTGGCGATAATTTAATTTCCTGGAGTTCGAAAAAGCAACGTGGAGTCTCACGGTCTAGCACAGAGGCGGAGTATCGTCAACTTGCCTATACTTCTGCCCATCTTTCATGGTTTCGCAATCTATTCCGTGATTTATATCTTCCATTACAGCCACCTCGTCTCTGGTGTGACAATATCAGCGCCATTGCTGTTGCTTCCAATCCCGTTTATCAAGCTCACATGCGCCATGTTGAAGTGGATTATCACTACATCCGGGACAAGGTCATTCGCAAGGAAATAGAAGTTGGTTATGTGGCTACCACAGACCAAATTGCCGATTTTTTAACCAAGGGTTTGTCCTCTGTCTGCTTCCATTATCTTATCTCCAAGCTTCCTGTCGTCAACGCCCCGTCAGCTTGCGGGGGCGTGATAAACCTAGTTCGGATAAATCTCCAAACCCTAAAGAAAGGTCCACGTCAGCACCACCAATTCAACCACAACCTTCCCGCTGCAATCTACAACCGAAAGGATCATAACAACACAGTCCATTATCCGCACAACTCTCTCAAATATGTTTGTATCTAATTCAAACCGTTTGTATTTATCTTTCTGATTCAAATGTTTATCAAGTGTAACAACCTTATCATTTGTAACTCTATATAAAGAAGTGAATGAATACTCACTCTAGATTGAGTCGAGCTTATACAATTCATCAACCTGCTATACCTTTGCCTTCAGTTTTCCTTTACTTTGTACAAAGACACTACATTTTCAACTCAAGAAACAAATTGCAACTGTTCTTTTTCCAAGTGATTTAGTTCTCCTCTTGGTCCTGCAATCTATGTCTTTGGATCCGTACTTGCACCTCTTTGTTTTCAAGTGAATTAGTTCTTCTTTTAATCCTGCAAAAGTAAAACAGACGTACATTCTTAGCGCTTGTAAAAGGAAAGCTGATTAACTCTGGCAAAAAAAAACTATAGGTTATCTGATTAAGAACAGATGCTATTGGTCGGAAAAAGCATTTTAGGCAAAAATTAATTGAGTGAACACCAGAACATAAACCCACTATCATAATTGATTAGGAGATTTCGGAACTTTGATTCTACCTCCTCTTCCATCAGCTCATAGGTATTGGATTTTGCGTTATTGCCGATCCATTCTTATGCCTCCGCTTGCACCACTTACCTAAATACCTGTTTGTGCCATCAGGGCCGAGCAAGCCACTAGAAAAACACACATCCCCTGCATTTTTAAAAAGGAAACCGAAGCAAAGTTAAATTCCATCTTCTTATGTTCTTCAGGTAAATGTAACTCATTTCATGATGTATTGCCCAACTAAACCCAAAATGCATCTATAATATACCTGGTCTGGGAAGTGGTTGTGGAACACGACATTACTCTGTACCATTTTAATTAGGTATGCCAACCTTCTTTATGCAACTTATTACTATAAGCTTGATTTGCTCGTAACTATTTTATCAAAAATCCATCAAAGGCGGTTTGATAGACTTTTGGAAGCATACATACGGAAAGTATACATTGCACGAAGCACTTATGATAAAATGTCTCGCGCGCGAGTTTGTTACAATACATGTTAGAGAGACTAGTTATCAATATAGTTTTATCTTCAAACGTATTATTCAACCTATTTTTATACAAATGATATTTAGGAAGTGAGAATTAACAACATGACTTTGAGTGTAAAGGTAGATTAATTACTAGCTAGTTGGGAATTTAGAGAATTCGTGTCAATTCTTAAAAATGTAGCAAAAGGATTTTTTTAAGGATTCTGTAATCGTAGGAGATCACTTGGTTTTCTTTTTAGGATGGATTTACTTGACTATATATTTAAGAACATAATCTAGATTTGTAAACAGATTACCAAACAATTCGAATTGTTTTTCTTTTTGTTCATGTTTCTGTAAACCTAAAAGAAAGATGTATCTAGGGTTTTTGGAAACCCTAAATAGTCAAAGAGACAAGTATAATTTCTTACGGTGGCTTTTGGACTTGACTTAAATATTGGTCTGCCTAGGAAAGGATTTGCAATCTTAATGTGGGTGTTCAATTGGACCCGCATGTCTGGCTGTCTTCCATTACCTTTTATTGTTGTTTTGTTGCTATCAATATTACAAATTATTCTTAATTCAAAAGTCTTTAAGCTTACATTCTTGACACGTGCATTTGAGAGGGAAATTTAAAGTTTCTTGCAAAGCAAGCTTAACCATTGACTGGAGGAAGAAGAGGTCTTATCAATTGGTCATTGTTATTAAAAAAATAAAAAATAAAAAAGTCAATTCCATAGCTAAAACTAATACCAAGAGAAATGTTAACAACTTTTTTACTTCTTCTGATGTCATGTATACTCTATTAATACTCAGAACTATGTATTAAAAATTTCCTAGCTTTATTTCTTTGTTAGTACAATTTAAAATTTTGTTTGTCAGCAAAAAAAATATATATTTTTAGTGTTACGTGCTAATGGAATACATGTAGCATGAGGATGAGTGATAACGTTGAGGTTATTTATAGCTAAGTCTCATGAAACTCAGTTTTAGTCTCATTTTGCCCCCCTGTAACTAAAAGTATGCTACTTTACTCTCTAAAACTTAAAATTCGCTTCACTTTGCCTTCTGAAACTCAATTTTTATTCCATTTTGCCTTCCTGAAATTCAAAAGTCATCATTTTACAATATAAAACTCAAAATTACCTTCCACGTTGCCTTAATTAAGTTAATTTCTGTTATATGGATTTGATTGTAAATCTCTACTATGAATTTGAGAAGGCTGCTAGCACTCCCTAATACCAAAAGCATCAACAGTTCCTAAACTTCAGAAACATGATCAAATTGTAGAATCTTAGTTGTGAAAAATAAAAGATATGTTAAGGAAATACACAATTTGTAATGCATTTAATAAATATATTTTTAAAAAAAGTCATTGTGATTCATATACAAACAAGTAATTAACATATTGTGACGCTTAGTTGGCATGATTAATGGAATGGAGTTATATTTTAAGAATATGCATTCCATTGTTTGGTTCAAAATTCCAACATAGGAGTGGGAATGAAAATTTCATTCCTCTAAAAAATAGGGATGGGGATCCTCAATGTCTAGTGGACATCGGGATAGTGACATGCTGACTTATGGCTCGTTTGAAAGTGCTTTAAAATGATTGAAGACATTTTTAGTTAAAATATTTTTGAACCAATCCTTAGTAAAAATCCAAGTAAATCTTGAAAAATCACTTTATGTGCTTCATGGAAGATTTAGTGCTTCTTCCAAAAAGCACTTAAAGTGCATTTGGAACCCAAAATCAATTTTACGAAAAGCACTTTCAATCATTTTAAAAGTACTTTCAAACAAATCATTATACAAGGAAAGTAACAAAGACATTTTATGCATGATGTATATAACAAGTTAATTCTATCGAAAACTCGACATAATTTTCTGTATTCAGTTTATGCATGACTACAATAAATTCCACAACTTCCCACACCTCATGAATCTCAGACCCTCCATTCCATGAAATGCATGAAAGAGAATTCAAAGCATACTTAAATAAGTCATAAATCCTACTACAAACGTGTAGAAAAAAAATCTATAAGGATTCTCTATCCGTTCTTGAACATCAAAGTGCACATGTGAATGAAAGCCGTTCAATTTTTAATTTAATTCTTGTTCTGATGTTAAACTTAAATGTGCATTTTTAATGTGCCTCGAAGAATTCTCAAAATTGTTAGAATGATCATTTCATTGTTTGGTTCGAGTCCAATGTCCCAAATTTTTTATCATGGGCCTTTAGGGTACATGATGCGAAAATTATCTTAACACACAAATTTAACCCTCTTTTGACAACTGTAGCATAAGTATAAGTAGGGATCGTTATGGACCGGGGATTAGGAGGGCTTGCTAATAACCTCTAAACTGACTCAAAAACATAAAACTAAACTTAAAAATACTTAACAAGACTCACAAGACTCAAAGCAAACTTAAAATACTCAAACCAGCTTAGAACAACTAAATAAACTTAAACTAAACACTAGGAATGACTTTGGACGAAAATTGACTTTTACTTGAATCAAAACATTTAAAAACACAAATTAAAACAGATTCTAACTAATTAGACACACTAAAGTAAAGGGGGGTTGAGTTTTGGATGAAGTTGAAACAAACAAACAAGTATGAAAAACTAGACAGATTGTAAAACAAATTTGAGAAATAAGATGATGGATGGGATAGCTAGAAGCTTTTTCTCCACACATGACATTTATGCAAATAACTCGATTTCTAGTTACTACTTCATTGAATTATGAATGACAATGCTCCAAATTAACCGTGACATCACTAGTTAACTCTCAGATTTTCCTTGTTTTATTGGATTGGATGACATCATTCGACAACCCAAAACATTCTTCTAAAGTTCCCTACATGACATCATAATAGAGATACAATCAAAGATCATTACGTTTAATGAAAATCATAAGCATTGACAAAGCACTTGCAACTATGACATCATATCACTCATGCTAGGAATTGAATTTAACGCGATCGTTTATAACCGACCTTCACTACATGTGAATATAAGTTTGTAACGATTATGTGAAACTTCCTTATATTCTAGCAACGAATTTATGCATTCCAATTAAGTGTCGACCCTTAATTAACGAATACAAATAAGTTATCAATCAAATAGTTAAGCCAATTGCATTCACGATTCAAGAATTCATAACTGGAATTTATCAAATTATATTGCACACATAATATGGCTTTGAAATCACCCTTAGCCAAGAGGGGTTTAGCCACTCATATTTACAACAAAACGAAAGGAAATGAATTTAAACATTAGAAACAAAAGAAAGAAAACACCTAAACGCTCCAACGATCCAAGTTGGACAGCAAGCACGTCCAAGCACTTTCCTTCCCTTCCTTTGCTACGGCACAAGGTGTTGGTGAGTGTTTGAAGGTTTGTTTGTATGGAGGAATGGTTGAATGTGTTTAGGTTGGATGGAAGTCATGGCAAGGAAAGGGAAATGAAGGTGCATGGAATTGTGTTTTTGTTGTGGGAATGTGTATAATGGTTTAGAAGAAAAGACTCTGCCTTGCGGCAGAATGTGTCTTCCTCGCTTCTCCCTAAACTATCCCCCTGAATGTGTCTTTGAATGGATATATTTATAGGCTAGGGAGAGGATGTAGTGGGTGGTGATAATGAGTGGATGTAGTGGTAGGTGAATGTATTGGGTGGTTGAAATGAGTGGATATAGTGGTAGGTGAATGTGTTGGGTGGTTGTAATGAGTGAATGTGTTGGGTGAAATGAGTGAATGTAGAGGTAGGTGAATGTGTTGGGTGAGATGAGTGTGCTAAAATGGTTATTTATAGGGAGAGGATGATGCACAAACTTCAAATTTCGTCCATTCCTTTTGCTCCAAGCATATGTTATCCATTCCATGCCCAAAAATGCTCCAAAATGCTCCAAAATGCTCCAAAATGCACTTCTTTGCCACATTAACCATTTGGACCTACAAACACACGAAAATAGCTTAAAATACTAATATAACTACGAACTAACAACATAAATGCCAAGAAACAAGCTAACTAAGTCGCATAAATATACTCCTATCAGTACACCCTTAAATTTATATTTTATTGCATTCAATGGTTAAATACTGAAATTGATTCTAAAGTTTTTCAACCATCAATTTCATTCATATTCTCGTTTAATTGCCTAACAACTAGAATAAAGAGAAGATTAATTGTGTTTTAGTACCATGTGGTTTGCTCATTTGGACACACGTTTACTTCTTAATTTTATTTTGATTTGTTCAATCAAATTGTTAGAAAAGAAAAGGAAAGTATACCGGAGGTAAAAATAGATGTGTAGAGACAATTCCAAACCTAAGAACTCTACGATGCTTTGAAGTATAAAATGCTCCAGAGCATCCTCTACTTTGGACTTTCTAACTGTTAGGTTTTGATTTTTGTGTTTTAAACTAAAGATTTTACAGTGTAGTAATATTCTTTTTAACTTATAAATGAAAAAGTCTTAGGCTTGATCTCATAGATGACGAGTTCGAAACTAGTTAATTTCTCTCGTCCCCTAATCTAAATATATCGTTTTATGAAAAAAATCTAACGGCAAAGAAAACCAGTCTTCGATACTCCCAAACAACTAGAGAAAAATCCCTTCCAAATTCCAAAACTACAACCCCCCGTTTATATGCTTTTGTTGTAGCCGCCCACAATTAGGATGTGCAGTAAAAACTCCAGAAACAGCGGGCTGTATTTTGCTTTGAGCAATTCAACTACGGTAGGGCTAGGTCCTTTGTTTCACCCCACCTGGACCCAGCAACAATTTCAATATTTGTTCTCCAAATTTTCAATCCGAACGAAAGTAACGTTAAAATTGTTGAATTTATCCGATGTCAGTATCAGTTTCCCTGACAAAAAGTAATCCAAGGTTGTAAGACATTCATGCATCTTCTCAACCATTCCCAACCAGCCCTGCCTAAACCAAAGAAAAATCTTCCTTACCTTCGAAGAACATATGTCGAATTTTTATTTGTCTAAAAGAAAGCGTAAGGAGCCAAGTACTTTTTACGGTAAAATATGACGTGCATAATTGCTCATAGCCAAATTTCAAAAAAATAATTAAAAAACATAAATAGCTGATGCCACAAGCCTCTGTCATCCATAATTCATGTATGCAATTGCAATCACAAGTATTGGAAACTTCATTTCTCACTAATGCATGGAGATAGAATTTACATTAATGTTTAAAACTAGTCTTAAGACCACAAAAGAGAGCAAGAGAAAAGGAAGAATTTCACCGTCAAACTTCGTCGACATGTTTGTCTGCAAAATTGAAGTAGCAACTGCCCCAAAATACACCACATGCACAAACTTGGAGGACCTTTGTACAAAGACACTACATTTTCATCTCAAGAAACAAATTGCAACTGTTCTTTTTCCAAGTGATTTAGTTCTCCTCTTAGTCCTGCAATCTATGTCTTTGGATCCGTACTTGCACCTCTTCGTTTTCAAGTGATTTAGTTCTTTTAATCCTGCAAAAGTAAAACAGACCTACATTCTTAGCGCTTGTAAAAGGAAAGCTGATTAACTCTGGCAAAAAAGAATAGGTTATCTGATTAAGAACAGATGCTATTGGTCTGAAAAAGCATTTTAGGCAAAAATTAATCGAGTGAACACCAGCACGTAAACCCGCTATCATAATTGATTAGGAGATTTTGGAACTTTGATTTTACCTCCTCTTCCATCAGCTCATAGGTATTGGATCTTGCGTTATTGCCGATCCATTCTGATTCCTCCGCTTGCACCATTTACCTAAATACCTGTTTGTGCCATCAGGGCCGAGCAAGCCACTAGAAAAACACACATCCCCTGCATTTTTAAAAAAGGAAATCAAAGCAAAGTTAAATTTCATCTTCTAATGTTCTTCAGGTAAATGTACTCATTTCATGATGTATTGGCCAACTAAACCCAAAATGCATCTATAATATACCTGGTCTGGGAAGTGGTTGTGGAACACGACATTCCCTTTTGATGTTCAGCGTCGGTTGAACTTGTTCATCGTCGTCAATAATCACAACTTCAGCAATATCAGAAGCTGGAGTCTTGGCAGGATCATTACATGTACCAGTTGATAAACCCAGCGACTCAGCCAGATTCCTTAGCCCATGGACTGAAGTTTCTTTCTTTGTTTCAGCAGCTGCCACTGACATTAACCAAGAACACTTATGCTTAGCAACATCCTCACAGGTTTGGTTTTTCAAATCAGGATTTGAAGGTACATGCATGGTTGTAGAAATACTTTGAAGCATTGTCATCTATTAAAGAATACTCATCTCTTACATTACCATTAGCACTGATACTTGTGCAATCTTTAGTACAAATTACAGTCATATGGTTAGTGAAATTGAAGTTTTCTATTTTCCTATATGATAATTTTACAAGCTTCCGGTTCTAGTTAGGGTATATGGGGGATTCATCCGAATGTTTTTTATTTTATTTTTATCTTTTGATGAATTGTTGAGAGAGTGAATTAGACTTGAAATTTAAACCATTCTGAATAACCCATTCACCTCCAGCTTTCTTTGAAGCTTTCTTTAAAGCTTTTAAAGCCTTCAAAAGTTCAGTACTCTTTACTTCAACAGCAGTCTCCAAATCTTGTGCCTTCGTCTGATATTGACCAAAAAAATCATAAATCAGGAACAACTCATCAAATGAGATTCACTTAAGATCGTCTCATTACAAACTCACCTTCCACTTATTTATCTTTCTTTTAGCCTTCTCTAGTTTTTTACTGTAACGAGCTTCTTTTCGTTCAAGAAGATCACATTTGTTCATCCATTCCTTGCAACTCCTATGAGAAGTAGGTGTCACAATAAAAACATACTAAAACATGAGAGTGATAACAAAGTATACATAATGGAAATGAAGAGACGATGCTTAAATGTTATTTGAGATAGAAACACTATAGCAAATGTCAAACTGTTTTCTCCATCCATTAAATTAACTGTAGTTCAAAATAAGATTTAAACGGCTGACCTATTAGACATTGCCACGGAAATGCTTAAAACATCTATTGTGTCTTTGTTGTTGGCCCCATCACCAAAAGTGGCAAGCTTTGAGACCTCCTCTTTATCCAGATCTAGATCAGATACCCTGGATTGCAACACATAACCATGTTAGGAGCAGAAAAGGAAACATGTAACAGAGAGATGTAACAACCTATACTAGCCCTAGGGCATTGGCTCAAGGAGCGAAGCATGTGCGGGGTTGAGGGAAGTCATATGTCAAATCTTTCTCAAACAAGATAGTAATAACCATTAGGAAACTACTTGTTCATAATGCAAAAACACTCACAATTTGACCACTGCAAGCTCTTTGTCCAATGCCTTATTTCTTTCTCGCAACCTTAAACACTCCAAAGTCAATTTATCAAATTCCTACGAAAAATTTAACCGAAATTTCATCAGCTTCTTTTTCTTATAAATAAAAAAGGTCGTACCCAGTACACAAGGCTTCCGCTTTACGCAGGGTCTGGGAGAGGTGAATGTCGGCTAGCCTTACCCCCATTTATGGAGAGGCTGCTCCCAAGTCTCGAACCCGAGACCTACCGCTCATGGGCGAAGGCACTTGTAATGAGCATTATTTTAAAGTATAAGACAGCTATTAGTTTACCTCAGATTTCATTTGAAGCTGCTGTTGCGTAGATGTACGCTGTTTCAAGGCTTCATTCTTTAATGCAACTTCTATCCTTGCCTGCACCTTGGATTGACAAAGCTGAAAGAAGACTTGCAACGTAAAAAACACACAAAGGCAAAGCAAGCTCTTATGATCTTGCACGAAACAAATCACTGTATATCCAATCCAACATTTTGATATTTCTATTACCCCCCTCCTCCAAATCCCTTCCTTTCCTTGGCAAAGAAATCAATCATAACCTCACCACCTTCTCTTGATTTTCTTTTGCAGTGAAGGGTCTACGCTAGTATCAGAGGTGTCTGTTTTGCTAAAACAGAAAGTATTCCAGAAACTAAAGTTTGAAACTTTCTTATTATTCAGATTGAGGTTCCACACAAAAGCCAATTTGGGGTTTTCGACAACTCTTCATATCCTCAACCAAATTCATCACTCGAGTTATACTTGTTTTGCTTAATTCCCTTCTCCAATTCCCAACACTAAAAGAATAAAATAAAAAAAAGGACTACCCAAAATATGTAAATCCAAATCAAATAGAAAACCCTAATTTTTTTTGGGGGGTTCCATATTTTCTCAGGAACCAAACCGAGCATAGTGTGAATCGAATAAACTACAATACCTCTTCTTTGACCAATTTGAGCTCCTCCTCCTTGAGCTCCAAATCCGAAGCAAGCCCTAGCGCCACGGCCTCCAACCTCCTCACCTCTTGCCGCAGCGCCTCGGAGTCTTCCTCGCATTCGACACTCGACCTCTGATTCTGACTCTGACTGAGATTCGGATCCGCCCATTGAAAATAAACCCGGACAACGTCGTTCAGGTTGCAACTCTGTTTGCAAACCGGGCAACTGTTCCTCTTTTTGGTCGCATAGTATCCGAACGACTCTTGCAGACTAGGGTTTTTGCACACAAAACGCAGCGTTTAAGCAATTGGTTCCAGCCAAACATAGAAATTAGAGACAGAAAAATGAAATTGCATATATACAGAGGAGTGAGAGGGAGAGAGAGAGAGACCAGAGCTCGTGGAAGACATGGCCGCAGATTGAGATGACTTGGAGGTCCTCGACAACGGGATCGAAGTCTTTGCAGCAGAGTGAGCAAATGGTTTTGGTAAGGCCGTCGCCTTCGCCGCCGCCGCGGCCGCAATGCACCATTCTCTATCGACTCTCTACTCTCTAACCTTTCAATGGGGTTTCGTCGTTTATCCCTCTCTCATATTTTCTCGGGAAAATGGAGCGAATTTTTAAAAATTAAGCGAATTAAGCGGGATGGTTTTTAATTTTTAATTTTTTTTTTTTTTTCAAAATCTACAGAAATGCACCCCACTCTTTACTTTATTTCAGATTTTTGCAAAATGGCCGTCTTAATTTTAGCCCTTAGATTTCATCCCATGGCTTTCAAAATTACTTAAATTTCTATTAGCTTAAATTCCGGTATATTTTTTTTCCGATTGAATAATCTATTTTTTTAATGTACAACATGACAAACATTGGTATAAACCACTCAGGTTCCATGGAATGCAGAATGAAGAATCCAACTCGAAACTTTCGTTTTAAATTTTAAAGGTAAGTGTTCTTAATCATTTGAACTACAAACCTCTTTAACATTCATTGGTTGTTTCAAACCAAATGAGTCATTGCATCAATAGCATGTTTACTTAGCTTAAACGAAAAATGAGTCTGCAATAAATAACCTCGGGTTAATCCAATAATTGATTTTTTAGGTATGGCATACCAAAATCTAACACATTTGTTTCATTCTTGCACACGCTTTGTAAGTAATATAGAGCTTTCCTCCCCTAAGCATAAGAAGAGAGTAAACAATGATTGAAATTCAACTAATCAACCGCTCACTTGTGAAAAATGATATGTAACTTGGTGAACTCTCAACTTTGTACAAAGACATTTCTTTCCTCTAAACTTCAATAGTAGCCAATAATATTTTGAGCGACAAAAATAGTAGCCAATCATATAAATTATATACAATACAACAAAATGGCTCTTCATAAACAGGAAGTAGAAAATGCCATTTGCTTCAACCATTTGTTACTCTTCACAATTCACAGGAATTTTTGCTTTCTCTCCTAACTCCAAGCCTCCACAACAAAATCATACATCTCAACATTGCAAACCCGTAAGTAGACGCACCTTTGAATGCTTGATCATCTACCAACCCTCCCAAAGAAGTGTTCTATTTGCAAGCACCCTTGGGACTGCACACTATTTGCTTTAGACCCCGACTTGAAGCGCTTTGTCCCCGGTGCATTCTCCTTATTATCCTGCAAAAGTAAACATATCTACATGTTTAACATTTCTAACAACATCGAGTGAATCACTCTTGAGTAGGTACAAATATTTCGAGATGTGAAAATTTTTGTCCATGGGCAAAAACGATCAAACAACTCAATTAGAAAGGAAACTTGATAAGAGTACCAAAAATCAAAATGACAATAAATAGAATGAAAACAAGCACATGAACCCACCACTGTTGAATGATTCAGTGATCTAAGAACTTTGATTCTTCCACCTCTTCCGTCAGCTCCTACAGCAATCAAATTACCAGAATCCGCACTTGGGTTTTGCCTTGATTCTGATCCCTTGTTCAGACCCCGCTTGCACCATTTACCTAAAAACCTGTTTGTTCCATCAGGCCCAAGCAAGCCACCAGAAAAACATACATCCCCTGTATTTTGAAGAGAAATAACAAAAACAAAATTAAATCCTCATCTACTACATCTTCAGAAAAATGTTACTCATTTCATGATATCTTGCTCAGTAAACTCAAAAAACTGCATCAATACCTGTTCCGGGAAGTGGTTGTGGGACAGGAGACTCCTTTCTAATGTTAAACATGGGTTGATCTTGTTCAACATCATCCAGAATCACAACATCGGCAGCAGGAGTCCTGGCAGTATTGTTACAAGTAGGAGTTTCTTTCCTAGTATCAGAAACTGCATCTGACCTCAACCGAGTGCACTTCTGGTTAACAACATCCTCATAGGTTGGTTCTTTCAATTTGGGATTTGAAAGTCCACGCTTAGCTGTAGAAAGTTTTGAAGCACCTTTATCTCCTAAAGAGTAGGCATCTCTTACTTTATCATGAACAGTGGTGCTTGTACCATCTTTAGTACAGCTTAAATCCATATGGTCAGTGAAGTTTGAGTTTTCTGTTTTCCTATGACACAGTAAATCATTTTCCAATTTTTCAATTCTATCCAACTTACCAATGGGTGCATACGGATGTTTTCTTTGAACTTCTGATGAATTGTTGACAGACACTGAATTAGTGTTACATCTTTCACCATTCTGCATAATTCCTTCACCCCGAGTTGTCTTTGAAGCTTTTAAAGCCCTCAAAATTTCATTATCTTTTACTTCGACAACCATCTCCATTTCTTGTACCCTTGTCTGATAATGGCCAAAAAAATCACTAAATCAAGTTCCTCTCATGGACTGAAATTCAATCAAGATCATCTCATCACAAACTTACCTTCATTTTTTTAATCTTTTCTTTAGCCTCCTGCTCCAGTTTTTTGCTCTCACGAGCTTCTCGTGCAAGACCATTGTATTTGTTTATCAATTCTTTGTAATTCCTATTAGAAGCATGCACAGCAAAAAATGCAAATTAAAACATCAGAGAGAAAAAAGTATACGAGGATGAAATGCAAGGTGACCGCTGTTTAATTTTACTTGAGACAGAAACACTCAAGGAAATGCTCCATCCATAAAAGTAAATTTCAAGATAACATTTGCATGGCTGACCTTTTACTCATCTCCAAGGACTTTCTAAGAATATCTATCGTGTCTTTGGTGTTGGCACCATTACCAAGAGTGGAAAGCTTTGAAACCTCATCTTCATCCAGATCTAGATCAGATACCCTATAATTGCAAACCACGTAACCATTTCAGGAACAGAGAAGAGAACAAGTACTTAAGAGACTCGATTGCCTAAACTAGCCTTGGGTGTAGCATGTGTAGGGTTGAGTAAGTCATGTGCAAATCATTCTGAATAACAAAATGGTAATGACCACTTGAAACTACAGCCCATAGTGAAGATTTACTCACAGTTTGAATGCTGCAAGCTCTTTGGCCAATGCCATGTTTCTTTCTTGCAACCTCAAACGCTCCATAGTCGATTTATCAAGAGCCTATGAAAAAGTTGAACAAAATTTCATCAAAATTTATTTCTTATTAATCACTCATCACTACAAAATATATACTTAACTACGAACTACAGTTGATAGTTTACCTCAGTTTTCATCGTAAGCTGTAGCTGCATGTATGCTTGTTGTTTCAAGGCTTCATTTTTCAAGACAACTTCTTTCTGTGCCACCTCCTTACATTGACAAAGCTGACAGAAATATCTCCTCATGAGAACCACATTAATAAGAAGCAAAGCTTCTATACTGCACAAAATATATCACTGAAGATCCAGAGTCCAAATATTTCTATCATCCCTGACCTTTCATCAGCAAAGAAAATAAACCATACCTTCATAACCTTCAATTCGATTACCAAAGAATTTAAATCACGGCTCCTATGAAAGGTTCCTCTTTCTCTACGAAAATACCAGAAACTAAAATATCAAACCTTCTCTATATTCTACCTTTTCCAACAATATCGTCTAAAATATTCCTTCCGATTATGGATTATGTTTCGATTGTTATAAATACCTTCATTAAGCCGAACTATCCTATCGAATCACAGAATACTGCCAAGTTACAAATCATCAAACATTCAAATTCAACTCTCTAACTGATATTATAATTTTTGTGATTTATTTCTTTACTTCAATTCCAAAAAGTAATCGAAAAACCAACCCAAATGTGTTACCATTTCAAGTAGTAGGAGACCAATTAACCAAAGTCCTAATCCAAATCTCTTATTTGATTTCCCCCAATTTCTTACACACCCAACAAAGCACAATGACAATCCAATACCTCCTCTTTGAGCTCCTTAAGCTCCTTCCCCTGAAGATCGAAAGCCAAACGAATTCCCAGCTCCGCCACCTCCAACCTTTTCACCTCTCGACGCAACACCTGGGGATCTTCCTCGCATTTGCTAATCGGCCTCTGAGTCGCATCCGCCGCGTCCCCCACCGACTGAAAATAAAGCCGGCCGGCATCCTTTTGCTTGCAATTTTGTTTGCACACCGGGCAAGTGTACTTCTTCGTCCTCGCAGAGTACTCGAACCACTGTTGTAGACTAGGGTTTCACACCCAAGACGTCGCCGTATTAAACATCAATTTCCGAACAAATGCATACATTGAGATTAAACAAACATACACAAATTGAATACATATATACATGTAGAGAGAGCGAGAAAGAAAAGAGAGGAGAGAGAGATAGACCAGAGCTCGTGGAAGACATGGCCGCAGATGGAGATGGATTGGAGATCCTCAGAAGTGGGCTTGAGGTCTTCGTAGCAGATTGAGCAGATTGTTTTGGTAAAATTGTGGGAATCTGCATTGGCCATCTCTCTGGTCTCTAATCTAGGGTTTCGGATTTGAGATTTATTTGTGTCATGGTTTTGGAGGGCCCTGCGTGGAGCCAACTGAGCGGGAAGAAGATGGAATTGGAGGGAGGGGGAAAATCAAATGCAAAATTTGCAAATTACGAGAGCCTTAATTCCAGTCTAATTACAACTTATTGTTTGTTCAGTCTCTTTCAAATATTTCAGGTCGGTTTAATTGTGCGTGTTTAACTATAGATGAGTTAATGGTCAAATTAAAAGTAATGGCTGATGTGGTGATTTAAAGTCTTATGTCATTTCATATTCCTCTAACTGAATTGTCAAATGTTATTTTCTTATTAAAATAAAGCTTTAAATAGTTGTAATTATCAATGTTCTAAAAAACGTTAGGCACTAGTCGGGCGGCGGGCTAGCGCCTAGCGCCTAGGCGGTTAGGCGGGGTCTAGGCGGATTTAGGTAAATTTCTTACATATCTTAAAAATAGGTGCAGATTGACACTTATAAAAAATTAGATTTATTATATATTATATGATTACATAATTACTTATTTTATGTATATAATATGATAGTCTAAGAAAAAAACCATATTTAACTAATTCACATAACATTTATATATAACATATATACAGATATATATTTATTTATATCCCAACTTTTTAAAAGATGACAATACCATGCAATGCTAGTTGGTGGCTTCAAAAATCGGTTACACTCCACCTCTCTCACATTCCCCAACAACAAAAGCATGTAGTGCGCCAGTGGGTGGTATCAAAATTTAACACCGGGTTCCACTCCCCAAGGTGGAGCTCAGATCAAAACCACATTTGACCCATTGGAAAGTGAAAATACCATGCCCATTCAACCATTTCGTTTCTTCTTCTTCATTAGCCCTTTTAGAAGCTCAAAACTAAATCTACAAGACTGCAACTCACGCTGCCGAGGCTCTCTCTCTCTCTCTCTCTCTCTCTCTCTCTCTCTCTCTCTCTCTCTCTCTCTCTCTCTCTCTATCTATTCGTACTCTCTCTTCCCTCATCTGCTCATAGACGGCAAGCTTCAGAAGCTCGCCGAGGCTCTGCTTCTACGTACAACATCAATAGCTGCAGATTTGTTGCGAGAGTTGCAGCGATTTTGGGATTTGCAGCCGCCTTGACTGCCGCCTAGCACCTCCTAGACCGCCTAGAACGCCTAACGAGCGCCTAGGCGGCCGCCTAAATCCTCCCCGCCTTGAGTGAACGTTTTGGCAGAAATCGAGTCGGGGCACCGCCGCCCAGCGCCTAGGCGCCGCCTAGGCCGATTTTTAGAACACTGGTAATTATTACAAAAAAAAAAATTGTTGAACTAAATTTTTTACTAGTTGAAATATTAGTCCAGCTTAGTCTAATCTAAATCAGTCCAACTTAGTCCTTATAACTAGTCAAATCTGAGATAGTTGGTGTAACAAACGCATCCTTAGAGAAATTCTTGTGTCTATCTAGACAGTAACGCTAGTCGTAGTTCCACACACAACTAAGGAATGTATTGGGATTGGTGAAGTTGGGCTAGTGTTGTCCCCAATACAAAGGCAGTCTAACTTAGTTGTGTGAGTGGGTGTATGCATGACAATGTCCTCTAAGAACGTGTTTGTTTGCTCTCGTTAAGTCTCATTGGACTGATTTACCTTAGGTAAGACTACTAGTCTGTGTTTGGTGAGAACACGAACTAACTTAAATGAGATTAAGTCGGACTCACTCCGAGTAAGGCCTTTGCTAGGTCAGCTTAGCAAGACCCTCGAAATATATGGGATTGCTAATCCCGTCTGAGTTGCGTCGTTTACACACCTGAATCGTTTGAGCTGCGTCGTTTGCTAATCTTGTCCGACCTTCGTCTTCCTCTTCGCTGTCTTCAACCTCTTGTGCGAACTACTTCTGCTTCTGCTTCATTTGTGAAATTATATCTGGAGATAAGATTTGGGATGGTTCGATGTAGTTAATAAAGGGGAATATGTTTTCACCTTGTTGGATTGCAAGTTGGAAGGCCAAGATGACGGAGATGAACTAAGTAGAGCATGCAAAGTGGCTTGTTGGTGCATTCAAGAAGATGAGAAGGATAGGCCAACAATGAGGTAGGTGGTTCAAATTCTCGATGGAGTTTCGGACATCGGTGTTCCTCCAATCCCATAGTTCCTCCAGAACCTTACCGAAAGTTCGGTAAAAAACATTAATTACCAAGAGACTGACGTCCGGTTCATGTTCATGGTAGGGATTACCATGCAACGTAAAGTAAGGAATTGATAGGGATTACCATGCATCCTTATTTTCCTAAATCATTAGCAGCATTTATGTTGATTAGGTAACCTTAATATTTTTATTTACTGAAAGTATTGGTCAAGATTGGAATAGACACCCACTAACTGAATGTAGTCTCATGTTATTGTTGTTGTTGTGGGCATGCAAATCATTGGAAGTAGCATGTTAAAAGGAGTGTTCATTCACCATATTTGCTTTCGAATATGGATTTTTGGTGGAAGTATTTGCTTTCCAATATAAATTTTTGACAGTATCGAAATACAGGAATATAATATTCACACAAGCACAATTATGGTGCCGATGTCAGTGCATGTAACTAATCTTTCCCAGTAGCACCATGTATGGAGTTCTTTGATATTGTGAATGTTAATTGGTGGGAGGTAAAATATGTGAATTGGTCTTCATAACTGGGTTTTCTTTTGAATGTTTACAAACTAATCAGATATCATCCGCTTTAAACATTTTAGTTTCTGCATGCAGGAAAGGGTTTAGGGTTTGGTGTTTAGGGTTTAGGGGTTTAGGGATTTTAGGGGTTTTAGGGGTTTAGGGTTTAGGGTTTATAATATACCAAACTGGTCAAAGTTTAAATTTGAATCATCTTCACTGGAGAGATGCAATATTGGGATGTAAATACTACATTTACATCACATTTCACATTTCTAGAGATAAATGTTACTTCTACTTGAATGGGAGAAAAGGGCAAAAACAGCCTCACATAGTGATCAAAAAGCGTAATTTAAATGATCGCCCAGACCTTGGTGAACGCAACAAGCTTTCGGTTTCTGCCTATGGCTATGCAATCTTGTACGCAACTATATTGGTCCGCCTTTATGCCCATTGCCACCCAACCTATTTGACATTACAGTTGGTTACTGGATATGAACCTGACGTGTCGTACTTACATGTTTTCGGTGTGCATTCCATGTGCCAAGTTGCGCTGTCGTAACGTACAAATATGGGTCATCATAGAAGGTTGTAAATCTTTGTCGATTATGATTCTCCTTCATAATAGCTCTCTTATAGCCCTTGCATGCAATCTCTTTGCCACTCATTTGTGGATTGTCACTTCAATGAGATAGTCTTCCCGCCATTATGGGGAGATAAGAACGTCAACGTTCCTGTAGAATGACTGGAATTGCGTGGATGTTGCCCACTATGTCTCTCTCGATCCCATACCGCACAAGTATGATAAGTAAGTGCGATGTATTCTAACTTTCATAATGTTGCTCCAGACACATTCCTCTGATCTAGCTAAAGTGACAAGATCATATAACAGCTGTTAAACATGCCTTCAAGGATAGACGTACCTAACAAACGTCAAGTCAACATCCCCGAATGGGGTGTTGCTCCTGTTGGACGGTCTGGTACCCCGCGGAGCCTATCAATATGTCTCGTCCTAAAGCACAATAGATCACTCGGTTCATATGATTCACTTCCCTAGAAGAGGAAGATCAAGGCACAAACATGAATTCACACTTGATCGTTGTCTCAAATCATTTCCATCTCATGAGATTAATCTGGATTACACCCGAGACTTGAAGTTTTTGGTCCAGTATACTAGTTTGGATGAGATAATAGAATTGGAATGAGATTATCATCGATGATGTTTCTACTTATATGGTAGCTACCAACGTAAATGAAAACCGACGATATCGAACCATGTTCCGTTGATTAGTGACAATGTAGAATTGATTGGATGACCGAAATTACAATCCAAGTTTAAATTCCTTACCAAAGTGTGTTTGGACCCGTAGTTCCTACATTACCCAAGGTAACCCTACTGTGTTACAAGTGGGAAAGGAAGTGTAATAAGACGAATGAAATAGTGTGATATAATACACGTCTTACGGCGCAAGGTTTCTCTCAAACACCCTGTGATTGACTGCAGCATTATGAATGTGTTTAATGTTTCTCCATGGGGATATAGATACAGAGATTATATGTAGGTTCCCGAAGAATTACATAGACTGGTTCAAATAGTTCCAAAACCATGGAACACCCTCTTAACTCGTTTGAGGCATTCACTTACAGATTGAAGCAATCCGACGGATGTGGTATACTTGTCTAAGTGATTATTTGATTAGTTAGGGATATGAATTATGCCCTTGTGTGTTAAACTATGAACTCATATTTCGAATTGCTAGAGTTGCAATTTATGTCAATGACATGAATCTTAATAAGACTCTAGAAGAGCTTGAGAAAATTGTCTCACACCTGAAGATGGAATTTGAGATGATGGATCTTGGAAAAACTCATTTTGACTTGAAGTTCAAGCGTTGTTCTAACGGTACTTGGTCTACTAGTCAAACTACACCCTGAAGGTGTTACCTTTAAGTATACTTATGATCCTCCATACGCTATATGCAAATGAGACCCTTGAAAAGGTTATGGAATCCGAAGTTCCATATATGAGTTCAACTTTATGCTTTGTTGTACTTAGCTCATTGCAATTAGAAATGACATTTCCTTTGCTGTTGATTTATTGGTAAAGATACAGCACTACGCCTACACGCAACCACTGAATTGGTATTAAAGATGTTTTTCTGCTACCCTGAATGGTATTACAGATTTAGGCTAATCCTAACGCATCTCAAGCGGATCCGACCATCTTGATCCTTGGAATAATGTTTGCCTTGTTGGTATGCTGACACTAGTTACTTATCAAACCCGCACAAGGAAGATCCCTAAATGGTTATGTCTTTACCGTTAAGGATATCACAATATGTTGGAGGTCCACGATATGACCTTAGTTACGAAATCTTTGAATCGTTCCATGACTCACCTTACTTCACTACGCCACACCTGAGACATGATTGGGAGTTCTTGTTAAGTATATTCGAAGTACTTGCTATTTTCATTCATCGTTGAGTCCCAACGACGATCCATAAAGACTATACCACATGTATCTACTCGACCAAGACATGATACATCAACGAAGTCAACGCCAAGACATATTGAGTCTACATCTACATTAGCAAAGTATCAGGAGATTGAAATCATGCAAGCAAATCCTAGATAACCTTGCCGACCTTCCAGAAGCTTGTCTGAGGAATTGGTATGCCTAACTATTCATATGTAATGCTTGTAGTTCTCGTTTGGAAGTTATGTCAAACTCAGGGGGAGTATCCAGAATTATACTCACTTGATCTTAATGTACTCTTTTCCCTGCGATTAGGAGCATTTTTCCCACTAGGTTTTTGTTATCTAAACTAGGTTTTGACGAGGCACCCATCCTGGGTTGATCATACCCTTGTGAGCTCTTCTACTTGCATCCAGAAGACGTATAGTTTTGACTTAATGCAACTTCTCACTTTTCTCCTTAGTCTATGGGTTTTTATCCCACCTTGGGTTTTACCATAGCAAGGTTTTATGAGTTTTACCTTTTATGCATTCTTCTGTTGATTTAAGACTCACATTCGCGCATTGTGTCGACGACTTCATCAACTGCACTTACTTCATCGTTGAAGACCTGATGCGCCATTTGTTTGAGTATTTACACACTTAATGGGGAGTGTTGCAGTCCTCTTAGATTAGGAATGTGATTGTGTAAATCTTAGTGTATTCAGGGATATCTTGGAACATTCCCTACTACTATAAATAAAAGCACAATGAGGTAAGATAAGACACACCTCACAATTACACATCTATCTCTTTCTTTGTAATATTGTCGCACCCCTTCTCTCTCTATCCTTTATATGATTCAGTCAATTAGGCCTACAATAATACTGACATTTGTGAATTTGAAGGAATTTTAACTCATGGAGGAAATAGTTATTTTATCACTTTTATTGATGATTATTCCAAATATATTTATGTTTATTTGATGAAAAATAAAAATGATGCTTATAATAAATTTAAAGAGTTCATCCTTGAAGTTGAAAATCAACTAGGAAGAAAAATTAAAAAACTTCAAAGTGATAGAGGGAGAGAACATGATTCTTCTGAGTTTAATTCCTATGTACAATATGAAATTGGTAAGTAGGTATCCTGCATATAAAAATTATGATCCATTGGGCTAACTAGTCCAGCTCGCTAGACAACTAAGATAGATTTGTTAGTCAATAAATCGAAGATTCAATTACCAATTTCAATTCCCAAAAACTATCTTAGTCAGCAAGGCCTCAGTTCATTGCAAGTTATTAATGTGTCAAATGAGCATGACTATGAGCACATACCATTTATATGTTCAAGAGATATATGTACCATGTATATGTTTGTGAGGTGTGTGACACAATATAAATAACTTTGAACACAAGATATTTTTGGCCGGAAAAAACCCATCTGGGTTAAAAAATCGAGGACTCTCCGCTGAGTCCAATCCACTAGTGTAAACAAAAGTTCATACAAAGAGCACACAAGCTCAATTCCTAAATCTCTATCTACATAGTAACTTTACCCTTGTGGCACCGATACCAACTCAAATCACAAAATGATAAGATGTTATGATATGCATATAAAAGCTGGATTCAGATGACCAGTTAGATTCTCCAGTCAAACAGTTGAAGGAAGAATCTAACTTGAATCCAAAAGCTTGGTCTTAAAACGGATTTTAAAGCTTAAAACCAGACCAAGAACTAAATGCCAAACCTTAAAACAATGTAACCCTAATATACAATGATTAGGTGTTTAATGCATGAACTTGGTTTTGCAACTAGGGTTTCATAAATGAGGAAGAGGAAGTAGGTAGAAGCATAAATGCTCTCTCTCTAGATAGAAATGAACCTGGAAACCCCAAAAAAACAAAGAACCCTAGTTGGGGATCTTAATCCCAAAAGCATCTATTTGTTTTTCACCTACCAAGGACACTTGTCGTACTACAAACTGATCAGAAAATATTAAGGGCTGAGATCTGACCATCAGCAAAAAGCTATCCAGAAGCCCATATGGACAACTCTTAATTTGCGTGCCCAGCCAGTTAGAAACCAGCTAGCAGTTTTGACTAGACAACAATACTAAACATAAAGCACCAAGAATATAGACATGAAATGCACATGCATGACCAAACCTTTTGAAGTGAAGTTAGCCACATCCTTGAATGTTTAATCCTAGTAGCAACAGTCCATAATCAGATAATGTAGTCTAAAACAAAATTGAGCATGTGGTACACAAACACAATATTTGACAAGGAAAGCTAAACACTTAAGACTAGACTTTACAATCTCCCATTTTGGCTTTCCTTGACAAAATACCCCAAGCCTAAAACTAATTTCACTCACCCACACTCAAGAGAAGAGCCAAGAAATGAATCCTGCATATGAACAACTCTTGACAAGAACAAGTGAAATTTATCATGGGTAAAAAGGTTTGCAAGGCATGAACCACAACTAAAATTTTTCGTCCCCATTTTATCATAGCAAGACAAAGACAAGGTGGAAAAACACAGAAAATGGTCAAATTTGCTGCATGTACACATGACAAGAATAACAAGAGCACATCGGATAAAGAATTTGCAATAGATCATATGGATATGCCCAAGCAAAGTGAAGAAACAATTAGACTAGCAACAAGTAAGAACAAAAAGATGCATGTGTTGTAACTAAACTCCCCCATACTGGAAACTCCCTTAGAAATGATGCTTACAATATGAATAAACTCTTGAATAAGATTACCACACAGAATTATAGATTTGCACCAATAGACAACCGACAACATAACAACAAAAAAATAATGAACTAAGATGTAGCTTGAATATCTATGCTTCAAAGAGATATGTAATTTGAAGAAAACAAAAATTAGATGTGCAATGCAATTCTCAATGGACAAATCTTCAAAGGCATACACAAACATTAACAATGAGATTAACACAAGCTCATAATCCTGCAGTGATGTGGCAAGGTATGGGAGAAAGGATTTGTGAAAGCCATCTTAAAATCATAGATCCAAGCACTTAACCAAAAAGATATGTCAATTTTAACCAACTTTTAAAAATTCATTGACCTCAAGAGACAACACTTCTTTCATAATATAAACAAAGGACATGATGCACAAAATAAGGCAAAAGTCTTGAATGAAGGGAACACATTTTGTGAGACTTTGAGTGAGACACCAATCGAGAGAAGCCAAGGCCATTTGAAAGAAGGTGTAAGAACTTGTTTCAGTTGCAGATCATAAGGAATTAGAACAATTGCATCAAATACAGTATCATGAAGTACCGCTTGTGGAAACTCGATATCCATGGGTTTATTAGCTAAATGGAAATTGGTACATACAATACGGTCAGTCGCTTCTCGTGGATTTTCATAACATGTTGTGCAAAAATGCGATATCCATTTGAAAGGGGTGCCTGGGTTAGTATATATATCATGAGCAATACGGAAATGGATCGAGTAATCTTTTTCTTTATCCAAGAAAATGTATTTTTAGTTCGCATGGTCCAATCATTGATCCAGAAACTTTCTACAATAAAATTAGGTAGGTTACTAGTATAGTTCCCTATCTATAATTTTTCTATTTACTTAAATATTAAATATAAGTAATTTTACTGAAATATTGGAGGAATCCTTCGTGCAGGAAAAATAAGACTATTCGGAGAAGCGGGAGTGGGTAAAACAGTACTCATTATGGAATTGATTAACATTGCCAAAGCTCATGGGGGTGTATCCGTATTTGGCGGAGTAGGTGAACGTACTCATGAAGGAAATGGTCTTTACATGGAAATGAAAGAATCTGGAGTAATTAATGAACAAAATATTGCAAAATCAAAAGTAGCTATAATCTACAGTTAGATGAATGAACCACTAGGAGCTCGTATGAGAGTAAGTTTTTCCAAGATGTTAATGAACAATTTCCGAGATGTTAATGAACAAGACATACTTCTATTTATCGACAATATCTTCCATTTTGTTCAAGCAGGATCCAAAGTATCTGCTTTATTAGGTAGAATGTCTTCCACTGTGGGTTATCAACCCACCCTTAGTACTGAAATGGGTGCTTTACAAGAAAGAATTACTTCTACCAAAGAGAGGTATGTAACTTCTATTCAAGCAGTTTATGTACCTGTGGATTTATGAACCACCATTCTAAACTACGAAAAGATTGATGTATGACCTGAGAAAGGGAATTTGAGACATTGAAACACCCCATGACATTGCATAAAAGGATACTTTTGAAGAGAATTTCCCTTGAGCTATGATAACATATTTCTTGAAGTAAACCCCCACCCCCCTTTGTTGTTTTTGATGTTCCTACTTTTGGGGAGACACAAAAAGGAACAAGGAAAATGACACTTGGTTTAGATTACAGAGTAAGTAGAGTCACTACCAATCACATAGAACCAAAGCAAGTCTTAACACAAAAATCACCTCAAGGTTTGGATGATGGAAACATGATTTTTTTAGAGGCTATCAAGACAGTAGGGAGAACTTTTGACATCACAGTAAATAATTATCCAAGGATAATCCAAAAAATATCACGAATGTATAACAATTAAGATAAGCATATACAGGGTTAAAACATAGGTATCTGATGAGCATTCTTTGTTGCCTGAATAATGCCACCTTGACATAAAGCCAATCATTTAAACCATTCAAGAGTTTAAAGTACGTGTATCTCCATGACCTGTTGAATATCAAACTCCCACAAACTCCCCAGAATCCAACGACAAATCCAAGCCCCAAAGTCACATAAAATCTAGGTGTTATAACCGACAAAAAATGGCTTCACAACCAAGTGAACAATCTATATGGGATTGGTGAAATCGAGCAAGTGTGGTCCCCAATGCAAAGGCGGTCTTGCTTAGTTATGTGAATGGACATATAAATGACATGATGTTTAAATTGACACAAGATTTTCTCGTAAAACCATGGCTAATAAATTGTTTGCATTGGGCTTTCTGAGACTTTTGGGATGATACATGCCTAAGTCTCTGCTGATATTCAGTGACAAATTGATCTGAAAGTATTTGTAGGGCTCTTAAGGATGGCTATAGTCCATGTTACATTTATAGTCTGATTAGCCCAAACAGGGAAGGAAAGGTAGAAAAATATTACAGACCCAAAGTAAGACTTGGAGTCCTAAGGGTTTGCAAGCCCATCAGTAGCAATATTTTGTTTACATCTCTTTTACGTACGTCAAGAAAAAGATAAAAGTGCTCTCCTTAATGCGAGATTTTTTAAAATATATGACATGTAGGTAACATATTATCTTATGATTGACGTTTAAGGCATATTTCAAACTGAGTCTCCTCTGAAAGCATTCGTAACAACCAATCTTGGAAAGACGAGTGAGTATCTGTATTAGTGGGTAATCAAAGTTAAATGGCAATCATTTTATAATAATTGATCAGCCTAAAAACCGAAAGTTAAAGTGCTTTGTTTTTACCATATAGTTTTAAGCATTACTTCAAAATAATATCTTTATTTAGTCATTCTACACATTTTACAACACTTTACACAAAAGTTATCAAACACTAAAAAATTGTTGATTCTACTTATAACAAATTTGAAATGGAGTTTACCAAACGCCAAACTGTTTTTTTTTCCACAGTCTATTTCCTGCACAGAACTTTCAAAAGTGATTTTTCTCACATCACAGTCAACTAATTTTATAATATTAAATAATATATACAAAATTTATTTTAATTAAGATATTGAATGTAGACCCAGCAGTTTCTAACACGACACGAAAACGACACGAAAATAATGGGTTTCGGGTCAACATGATAACTATTCGGATCATTATGGAGTGACCCATTAATAACAGGTTCTTAACGGGTATACACGCGAGTAACACGTGGGTAACCCGATAAGAAAAAAAATTATTTTGATAATTTTAAAGTTTAATTAATAAAAGATTTATTATAAAATACAATATCCATATTAATATATACAATATATTCTATATTAAATATATAGTTTTGTATTATTACTCTATATAAGTTAAGAAAAAAAAAGTTCTAGTCATAATTTATTTTGATTATGAGAGTTCCTTATTATCATTACTAGTATAAATTTTACTTAACATGTTGTTGTCCAAAATTAAAATAAACTAGTATAGTATTTGTATAGGCAAGAACCAAGAAGACATACATACAAGTATGAAAAATGTGAAAGAATATATAAACACTCGTTATTCATCATTATTCCTCCACGAGTAGATAATGGTTACACTTACATTATCGTTTAGGTTTTTAAAATCCTCCAAACCCTCATGAATAATGTTCTTTATTTGAGTGCAAAATTAATAAAATAAATAATGACACACCCCGACCTAAATCAAGGTGTGCTGGCCATCATGTGAGGGTCACGTAGCCAGTGAGCTCCTAAAGGCCTCGTGCTAGGTAAAGATGAGAATATACATATAAAGCATCGATGATCCACTATTCTGGGCGATGTGGGATTATAACACTGACACACCTCGACCTGGGCCCCCACCACATCCTGGGCTCGATTCCGCTATAGCACGATATTGTCCGATTTGGGCTCCAACCACGCCCTCACAGTTTTGTTTCTAGGAACTCACACGAGAACTTCCCAGTGGGTCACCCATCATGGGATTGCTCTCGCGTGAACTCGCTTAACTTCGGAGTTCCAATGGAACCTGAAGCCAGTAAGCTCCCAAAATACCTCGTGCTAGGTAGAGATGAGAATGTACATATAAAGCATAAAGGATCCACTCCCATGGGCGATGTGGGATGTTACAATAAATTGTCACATCCCGGGCTCGACACCGCCGTAGCACGATATTGTCCACTTTGGGCCCCGACCACGCCCTCACCGTTTTGTTTCTGGGAACTCACACGAGATCTTCCTAGTGGGTCACCCATCATGGGATTGATCTCGCACGAACTGGCTTAACTTCGGAGTTCCGATTGAAACCGAAGCCAGTGAGCTCTCAAAATGCCTCGTGCTAGGTAAAGATGGGAATATTGATAGGAGCACATTTATGCTACTGAGTTAGCTTGTTCTCATACATTTATGTTGTTATTTCTTAGTTAATTATGCATTTTAAGCTATTTTCGTGTATTTGTAGGTCCATAGGCCTTATAAAGCAATAAGATGCATTTTGGTGCATTTTGGAGCAGTTTTGGGCTTGGAATGGATAGCACATGCATGGAGCAAGGTGGATGGACGAAATTGAAGACTAAAGAGGCTAAGAATGTGTTAAAGAGAAAGAAGAATTAATGTAAAAAGGACAAATAGCTCAGCCACAAAGGGGTGTCACTCCACCATTCACCTTTCCATCATTGCCGTGCACCACCATTGCACTCCCTTTGGATTCCTATGCCGTGCATCATCATCCATGTTCTCTCAATTGACTCATTTGTTGCATCATTCCACTTCCTTTCCTTTGTCTACCATGTGCACAATATCCTTTCACCTCCTTGCACTCATTGATTCACCACTTACTTACCTTTCCACCTATTCCATGCATAATCACCCTTGTCCCCTTTATGCACTAGATTTCTTGCACTCATTGATGTACCATCCACCACCTTTGGAATCCCATGCCGTGCATCATGACATTTGCTGCACCTTTGACTCATTTCTGCACCATTCCACCTCCCTTTCCTTTCTATACCATGTGCACAATCATTCATGTTCCCTAGCTACAATACCGCTCCATTTACCCCTCCATGCTTTGCATCATTACTTCATTTTCACCCTTGAATCATTGCACACACCACCAATTCACCTTCATTGCCGTGCACTTCCTCTATAAAAGGAAGTGTGTGTGGCAACCATAGAGCTTAGTTTTTGCTTGATCATTCATCCCCATTTCAATACAACCTTCAACATATCCATTCATCTTCACATCCATTCCTCTATACAAACAAACCTTCAAACACTCACCAACACCTTGTGTCGTAGCAAAGGAAGGGAAGGAAAATGCTTAGACGTGCTTGCTGTCCAACTTGGATCGTTGGAGCATTTAGGTGTTTTCTTTCTTTTGTTTCCAATGTTTAAATTCATTTTCTTTCGTTTTGTTGTGAATATGAGTGGCTAAACTCCTCTGAGCTAGGGTGATTTCAAAGCCATGATTATGTGTGTAATATGATTTGATAAATTCCAGTTATGAACTCTCGAATCGTGAATGCAATTGGCTTAACTATTTGATTGATAATTTATTTGTATTTGTTAATTAAGGGTCGACACTTAATTGGCATGCATAAATCCGTTGCTAGAGTATAAGGAAGTTTCACATAATCGTTACAAACTTATATTCACATGTAGTGAAGGTCGTTTATAAACGATCACGTTAAGTTCAATTCCTAGCATGAGTGACATGATGTCATAGTTGCAAGTGATTTGTCAATGCTTACGATTTTCATTAAACGTAATGATCTTTGATTGTATCTCTATTATGATGTCATGTAGGGAACTTTTGAAGAATGTTTTGGGTTGTCGAATGATGTCATTCAATCCAATAAAACAAGGAAAATCTAAGAGTTAACTAGTGATGTCACGGTTAATTTGGAGCATTGTCGTTCATAATTCAATGAAGTAGTAACTGGATATCGAATTATTTGCATAACATGTCATGTGTGGAGAAAAAGCCTCTAGCTATCCCATCCATCATCTTATTTCTCAAATTTATTTTACAATCTGTCTAATTTTTCGTACTTGTTTGTTTGTTTCAACTTCATCCAAATCAAAACCCCCCTTTTAGTTTCTTGTTTCAAAGTGTTTCAAATCTGTTTTAGTTTGTGTTTTTAAGTGTTTTGATTCAAGTAAAAGTCAATTTTCGTCCAAAGTCATTCATAGTGTCTAGTTTAAGTTTATTTGGTTGTTTTAAGCTGTTTTGAGTATTTTAAGTTTGCTTTGAGTCTTGTGAGTCTTGTTAAGTGTTTTTAAGTTTAGTTTTATGTTTTTGAGTCAGTTTAGAGGTTATTAGCAAGCCCTCTTAATCCCTGGTCTAGAACGATCCCTACTTATATTTATACTACAATTGTTAAAAGAGGGTTAAATTTGTGTGTTAAGTTAATTTTCGCATCAAATATACATATAAAGCATAGACGATCCACTCTCCTAGGCGATGTGGGATGTTACAAATAATAATTATTGTAGAAGTGTAAAAAAATATACAATCACTCATAGTGACAAGTTTTACAACTTTTATGAAGGGGTCAGCTTTTTATCCAACACTATAATCCATAAACCTTAAATTTATATTAACCGTCAATTGTCATTTACGCTTTATTCTTCTTATTGAATTTCATTTTTTAAATTTTCTTTTTTGAAAACATGATCATCTGGCAGATGTAAGAAGATGAACGATTTATATCTTTGATATCACGTTTCGATATTTACGGTTAACTGAAATATGAGTCGATGTCATATAGTTTGTAGAAACTTTATAAACATCATGCAATATTTTCAGTAACTATAAAACTCTAAATATAATATCAACGATCTAAACTGTTCATCTTCCTGCATCCTCTAATAGATCATGTTTTCAAAAAAGAAAATCCGAAAAAACAAAATCTGATGAGAAAAATGAAGTGTAAATGTAAATAACAATCAACGGTTAAATTTGATCTATGATTATATGATTATAGTGGCGAATTTCGAAGTTAAGCTCTTTACGAAAGTTGTAAAGCTTGTCATCACGAGCGTTTATATATTTTTTCTATATTTTCACACCTTTACATTAATTAAAAAACTATTAAAGAATTTACTTAAATAACAGCCGTAAGATAAATTAGAGTAAATTTGTACCGTTGGATTTTATTTCAGTTATATTATTAGAACTTTTTTAGACAAAATAACCCTTTCTCTATTCCATTATTTTCCAATTTTACCATTTGATCAAAACAAAAGCCCTAATCCATTTCTCCTTCCCCACTCCCGTAACCCTCTCTCCCGATCCAGCAGTTTGTTTTTCCTGGCCCTTCTCTCCCACTATATGTTCAGTTATTCCGGTAGTCTCTCTCAGTCTCTCTTTCTCCTCCCTCGTGCAGTGGACGAAATCATCCTTGTCATCTCTGTATCTCTGCATCTTCATTCTCTTGATTCCACTCCAGGTTCAATTTTGTCTCTACATCTCTGTATCTCCTTTCTCCATAATTGTTCCGTATTCGTTCTTGATTAGATTGTTCAAGCCGATTAGAGATTGGCACCACAAAATGAGGGTGCCTCGGGATTGGACATGTTAGCCTGCTTGCGATATTCCCATTCCCTTGAACCAAATGCTGAGCTTCCAACCACTGATCATGAAGCTGCTGCAAGTACACATATCGCTACTACATCCTATAGTATTGCTCCTCTTCCGTGTTCCTCCAGCTAATTTGATTCTGGTTTAGCTGTTGAGAATGTAGGTAAGGTAAGGAATACAAGATTGTGCATCAAGAAAGAATTGCTGCTGATGATCAAATCTCACGTATTATACAGAGAGCCCAAAAACTTGAATTCCTGAAACCCGACATTGCCTCCCAAATTCATTGGATCGTTTTCACATCGCCGCCGTCGACCACCTGTTACAAGCTTCTTTGAAAGGTTTCTATCATCTTTCTCTCTCTCTCACTGCGTTCTCCTGCAGTTTCTTAGATTTAGATTTTTGTTGATTTTTTGGTTGCAGAGAGTGGTTTCTATTTGGAATTTGGGGTCGGTGATATAATCAATCAATTCATGGCTACTTTGCAATCGACGAGGGCTCGGGCGGATTGCGATTATCTCATCAAGCTTCTCCTCATAGGCGACAGTGGTTAGTCGTCGTTTATCTTTCTTTGTTTGGTTCCTGAGAAAAATTTGGAATTGCAAATTGGAAGTTGGGCATTCTGAGATCTAACATGTTTTTCCTTGACTTTGGTATTTCTGGTGGCCAACGTGATTTGCTTTTCATCCGAGTGAACAATTTTGTTTTCAATAAAAAAAAAAGATAACATCATTATTTCTGAACGTTTTTTTTTTGTTACAAAACAGTGGGTGTAGGGTAATATTTAGTTCTGTCAAGTTTGAAATTTTGAATGTGTGCATTTTTTGGTAAATTTAGTGTTTAAGGACCTGTATGTGAGTGTAATTAGATGGGTTTGTTAGAAAGATAGAGTTTTGGGTTTGATGAAGACGAGTGAGTATAATCATATTTGTACTAATTTGTTTTATGTATCGAAAATGCGATGAGTAATATCTAACTCTTATGTGACTCAATATGCATCACAATATATGCTTGATAAAAAATAACTAGAGAGTGATCACAAGTATGAAAAATTACCCTTTGCTCACTGGACTGTCTTGTTGGGGTTGAAAAGCACTCAACCTCTTTGTAGTATTTGATGTCAATTATTGGATAAAGGTCAAATACGAGCTCTGGTGGGGCTCGGTGTTTTGGCATTAGTTGAGATTATTGCTTTGGAGGATACAATTTGAAATTGCTTTGAGATTGATAAGAAGTTTTGGGATTTTTTTTGTTTGGATGGGGTATCCTGGATCTTGTGCATTAAAAATGGTCTAATTGTGAGGATTGCTTTGAAAACAATATATCAAGCCAAAGTTCCAATCCCCATGGTGATTGAGGAAAATTGAAGGGTTTAATTGGAAGAAAATGTGCAAGGTTCCAATGTTCTAATGTTCCAATGTCCTTAATTTTGCAAATCTTTTGAGCATTTGATATTTTGTAATGTTCTAATGTTTTTTTTTTATGCTCTTATTTTGGATATGTAAATATACACTTAAAAGAAAATTGCGTTTTTTATGTTTTGGATGTGACAATATAGTATGTATATACTTATTTAGTATTATGTTTTTCATTTGATTATTTATTGGTTTAAAATATATTTTCCTTAATAGGTAATGGTTCGGGTCATATTACCTGTTAATATTATCGGGTTGATTTCGGGTCGAGTCATTTTACTTGTTTATGTATTACACGACACGACTCGTTAAGATATCAGGTATGACAAGAAAATAACACGAACACGAAAAACACGACATGAATACCATGTCTAATTGAATGTAAGCAATCTAGTCATACTTTGTTTAACAAAAAGAAAAAAAAATTGTGAATGTGAAGTCATTTGTTGACTTATAAGTCAAGTCCATTGTATTTTGATCCAACATATCTGGTTAAGATCCAATCATTCAAAGGAAGGACCAATTTTGGCTTCTGCTTGCAACAATATCTCTTTTTTGTTGCAATTTTATCAAGAGATGGATACGAAAATTCTACTCTGCTATACATTGAGATTTTTGTTATGTTGTACCTTCATTGCTTGTATTTCCACGGCGTCTCACACCATCTCTCCAGGCCAATCTCTCTCCGAGGCACAAACAATCACCTCTCCAAGTGGAACATTTGAGCTCGGTTTCTTCAGACCACGTATACCTCCAAAGTATTACATAGGCATTTGGTACACAAATCAAAGTAGTCAAACCATTAAGACCGTAGTTTGGGTCGTAAACAGAAAACAACCTGTTTTTGAACCGAAACTTTCAGTATTAGAACTTGCCAAAAATGGAAACTTGACCTTAAGTAGCCCTCCAAAGTTGCAATATGGTCGACTAATTCAAGATCAAAGGTCTCTAATTCTAGTGTAGCAAAACTTCTTGACAATGGGAACTTTGTCATGCCAAATGCATTTGATTCATATGTTGTTATATGGCAAAGTTTCGATCACATGTCGGATTCTTGGCTGCCGGCTGCTGAGCTTGGATACAATAATCGCACCAAGAGAAAACTAGTTCTTACATCCTGGAGAAATCTGCAAAATCTTGCACCTGGTCCTTTTTCTTTTGAGCTAGATGAATTACCTTTTAATTTATCTGATTATACTGATGCCTTTATTAGAGGCACACTTAAAGTCAATGGTCAGCTCACGTTTTATGCCTGGTACCAAGACTTTTGGGGATGGGATCCGATTTCAATTGAACCATCGGACCAATGTGAGGTTAATATGCCGTGTGGTGCTTTTAGTATTTGCAACCAGCTGTAGTATCCTCATTGTCGTTGCTTTGAAGGATTTGAACCCAAAGTCGGGGAAAATTGGAGACTACATGAATTCTCAGATGGTTGTGTGAGGAAAATTCCTTTTCACTGCAGTCCTGAGGACTCATTTTTGGCGATAACTGGTGTTCCATATCCTCAAAACTTCAAGGAAATTTTCCATGTGAGCATTGAACAATGCAGATTAGAATGCTTAATAAATTGATCATGCACTGCCTTTGCATATAATTTTTTGGATAGTCAATGTTACATGTGGACAGGGGATCTTAATAATATAAGGATAACACAACCTTTCGCACTCCATTTCATAAGTTATTCTCCAGACAGCACAATATGGCATCTCCGGATTGTGGATTCTAAAAATGAGATGACGAGAAAGACTACTTGGATTGTAATTGGAGTACTTGCAAGGATCTTTTCCATCTTAGGTAGTACTTTCATTGTCACGATATTTTTTAAAAGGAGATGGTCAGTGGGAACATTGGCAACTACTGGTGATTCTTTGGTGCCTTACAAGCATAGAGATTTAAGAAGAGCAACAAAGAACTTCTCCCAAAAACTCGGGGAATGAACCTTTGGTTTTGTATTCAAGGGGATGTTGCCTAATTCAATAGCCATTGCAGTGAAAGAGCTGAAAAGTACGAACTAGGGAGAGAAACAATTTCGTACGAACCAGGGAAAAAAAAATATTTGCTCGCCTCCCTAAAGTGATGGGACCCAGGGAGAGAAACAGTTCCCACTTCAGCATGAAATTGTTTCTCTCCCTGGTTTGTAGTTTTCAGCTCTTTCACTGCAATGGCTATTGAATTAGGCAACATCCCCTTGAATACAGAACCAAAGGCTCATTCATCGAGTTTTTGGGAGAAGTTCTTTGTTGCTCTTCTTAAATCTCTATGCTTGTAAAGCACCAAAGAATCGTCAGTAGTCGCCAATGCTCACGTTGACCATCTCCTTCTAAAAAATATCATGACAATGAAAGTACTACTTAAGATAGAAAAGAACCCTGCAAGTACTGCAATTACAATCCAAGTGGTCTTTCTCGTCGTCTCATTTTTAGAATCCATAATCCGGATATGCCACTCTGTGCTATCTGGAGAATAACTTATGAAATCCATTTGGAATCGTTGTGTTATCCTTATATTATTAAGATCCCCAGTCCATATGTAACACTGACTATCCGAAAAATTATACGCAAAGGCAGTGTATGAGCAATTTATGAAGTGTTTGTACCATACTTGACCAATCCCAAAACTACTAAGCACCGGTCAACGTTATACCGTCAAGGACCCAAAAGAGTTTCCCTCTAACCAGGAGGCCAATCATAGCGCGTTACGTGTCAACATCAGAAGCCAATCACAACACGACATGTGTCAATGTCAGAACAAAGCTAGAAACTCTCTTCTATAAAAGGAGATCACTCTCCCACAATATTTCCTAATGTCATTTGTACTAAATCATTCACTAGTACTCACTAAATGAGAGCTTGAACCTATGTACTTGTGTAAACCCTTCACAATTAATGAGAAATCCTCTACTCCATGGACGTAGCCAATCTAGGTGAACCACGTACATCTTGTATTTGCTTCCTTGTCCCTATCCATTTACATACTTATCCACACTAGTGACCGGCGCAATCTAGCGAAGGTCACAAACTTAACACTTTCTGTTGTACCAAAATCCTCACTTATTTTGTGCATCAACATTTGGCGCCGTATGTGGGAACGACACTTATTCCTATTCTCTTCAGCTTTGTTAAGTTGGTTTCCACCATTCTTATACTCTCTTTTGACCAGGCATCCCTTCTCAACATAGGGAGAGAAGGAAGCCACAGCACACAGAATGACACCCCCTCGCACCTGGTGTGAAGCAACGAAAGAAGGAACAAAAGAAGTTTGCTCTTCAGGTTAAAGTTGATGAGCTAGAGGCTTAGAATAACAAGATAGCGATGAAGAATGAGATCCTCCAAGAGCAATATGAGAAGGTCTTCGAGATGCTCCACGAGGCTAGATATACTAAAACACACGAACTTATCACCTCTGTGGAAGTCAACCATCAACTGGGTGCCCCCTAACACGGATGGTCATTTTCCCTCGACATGGGTATTCTTGTTGACGAGCGAGCTACTTATCGAAATGGCAACCAACATGAGACTTTTCTTTACCCAGCTGCTTCGACCTGAAGCAGGAGAAGTGGAGGAATGCACCTCCTTATAGAAGGAGTGGAAAGATCGAAAGCTGTATTTCGCAACTGTCGAGACTTCTTAAAGTAATGTTGAGATAATCTCATCCATGTAAGCTCGAAGATCAATGACCCAAGGGTCTCTGAAAGACTCGGTCCCCCCTCCCATGTCCCAGGTTTACTACCAATTTGGGGAAGGGGCAACAAATCCTAGAGAAACACGAAGGTATAAGGGACTCAGAGATGTTTCGACAGACATACCTTGATCAAACCTTCCTACTTCCAAAAGAAGATGGAGATTTACGAAAGAAAGCTCCAGTGGTACATGACTCTACTTAGGACCCTCTTGTCCTACAGCTCCTTAAGGAAGTAAACAAGTTGAAGGCCAAATGACAAGCTGAGATACCTGATTTGAATCAACCTAGGCCTAGCCCTCTTACAAGGAGGATCCTCGACACCCCCTCCAAGCAAAGACAAAGCAGAAGCTTGGCTTGCAACTCTATACTGGAAATGAGGACCCGATTGAACACCTTAACTTCTTTGAGTCCACCATGGCATACCGGATGCACTCCGATGAAGAACGATGTTTTCTCTTCCCTCTACCCTCTCTGACGGAGCTCTAAACTGGTATTGCCGTTTTCCACCTGAGACGGTAGACTCATTTGAGGAATTGAGGAAACTGTTTGTTTCTTAACACATTTTCTAGACCGATTGCTTGCACTCTGCTGATGACTTGTACACTATTCGCCAGAAGCCAGACGAATCATTACGTATGTATGCTGGCCGCTTCAACTATGAGTATTCCCGTTGTGCCAAGGTAGACGACAAGGCTGCCCTCAAAGCCTTCACGGTAGGCCTACGTGACTGTTTCTTTAAGTACATGATCAATGCCAACACTTGGAAGACTTACTTTGAGTTGATGGCGCATGCTTATAACCATGCCTCTGCCGAGGCAAGGACATACCAAGAGAAACCCCTAACAACCATCCCCTATTAGCAAGTAGGGAGTGGAAGCCAGACCCACCCAAATGAGAAGACCTCAACCTTCCAAACGGCAGCGGTGCCTCCCCCTGCCTTACATAATACTTTGCCAAGTCAACAGACATATCAATCTCAAGGAAAAAAGGAAGATTTCCATCCTCACCAGTCTCATTTTAGTAAAAGGAGTAAGGGACACTACCATGATAACCAAGGGTATCGCCATGATAATCCCCGACCCCAGGCAGTCAACAAAGTGGGTCAGGATAGGCCCTACCCTGAGGTATAAGGCGTACACACCTTTAAACGCCACATGCGTGGCCATTTACCCCAGCATAGCACACCTGATACCGAAGCCAAAGCCGAGGCACCCGGATTACAAGCCCAGGAAGAACACGGGGATGTTTTACTGCTACCACGAGCATAACGACCATGACGGCGAGAAGTTAATCACCCTTTGTGATCATATTGAAGCTTTGGCACGTGAAGGAAAAATTGATCAATTCCTCTTTCACCCTCCAAGGGGTAGCCGTAACCAATGCCAGGTGAATATGGTATATTCCATAAGTAGTGGCACACCCATATCTAAATCTTCCAACAGGGCCATGAAAAATAGTGAACGAGCTTTAAGGTCTGGCCACCAAGTGTTTCACGTGGAAGACATCAGGGGAGGCAAGTATTAAAAGCCTAACTAGGATCCAATATGTTTCTACCTTGAGGAAGACAGAGGTATCATCTACCCTCACAACGACCCACTGATCGTGGAAGCTCACATAGCCAACTTTGAAGTACGACGAATCCTGATAGACATGGGGGCTTCGGTCAATATCATGTTTATTGAAGCTTTCAGGGCACTTAATGTAGCTGAACACTTGCTTGATCGCTCGATTTCCCATCTGATAAGCTTTTTCGGTGATATTGTGCAACCTCTGGGGAGCATACACTTACCTTTCACCATTGGTACAGGCCCTTACACAACTACCATTACCACTAACCTCTTGGTGGTTGATTGCCCAACGGCATACAATATCATCTTGGGAAGAGCATGGAAGTTTATGTTGATGATATGCTAGTCAAGAGCAAACATGCTAACCAACACATCACCAACCTATCTGAAACTTTCACCATTCTGAAGAGGTATCGAATGAGGTTGAACCCCAACAAATGCGCCTTCGGCGTAGGCTCTAGCAAATTCTTAGGCTTCATGATAAGCCAATGAGGCATTGAGGCTAATCCTAAGAAGATCAAAGCAATCATCGACATGAAGGAACCGGTAACTTTAAAAGACATCCAGAGCCTTACTGGCAAGGTGGCAGCCTTAACTAGGTTCATCTCTAAGGCCACAGACAAATGTGCTCATTTCTTTAAAGCACTTAAGGGAAGTAAGAAGTACATTACATGGACTGATGAATGTGCCGAGGCATTCAAGAACCTCAAAGACTATATGAGTAAAGCCCATCTGCTCTCCAAACCTGAGGTTGGTGACACTCTCATTATCTATCTGTCGATATCGGCTTCAGCAGTAAGTTCCGTTCTCATTCGAAATGATGGTAATGTCGAATGGCCTGTCTACTACGCTAGCAAGGCCTTACAAGATGCGGAGACACGATACTCCAACATTGAGAAATTGGCTCTAGCATTGGTCATGTCTGCTTGAAAACTTCGCCCTTACTTCTAAGCATACTCCATCATTGTGCTTACCAATCATCATCTTCGACAGATACTCCAAAGTCCTGACACTTCCGGGCGAATGATCAAATGAGCGATAGCATTGGGTGAGTTTGACATCTCTTACTAACCAAAGCCAGCTGAGAAGGGCCAAGTAGTGGCAGACTTCATCGCCAACTTCACATATCCTGTTGACATTGTTTCTACGCCTAAAGAAGTGGTTTCATTACCCTCGGAAGCTCAGAAAATAGAACCAACAGCCCCATCATGGAGTCTATATGTTGATGGCTTGTCTAACCAACAGGGTTGTGGAACAGGACTAGTCTTTACGACCCCGGACAAAGTGGTGATAGAATATGCTATTCGTTTTAAATTCAAGGCGTCGAACAATGAGGCCGAATATGAAGCCTTCCTAGCAAGCTTATGTTTGGCCAAACACCTTGGGATTAAACGAATTGATATTTTCAGTGACTCCCAATTGGTGGTTAACTAGGTCACCAATAACTTTGACGTTAAGAATAGCTCCATAGTAGCATATCTGGCACATACACAATTGTTACTCAAGCACATCCACTACCAGATCACCTAAATTCCTCGAGCGGTAAACAGTCATGCAGATGCTTTGGCTCGCCTCGCCTCAGCGGTGGAAGACAAGATTGGGAGAAAAATTCAAGTTGAATTGTTGGCAACACCAAGCACCATGGCTATGGAAGTGTGCAACTTACTACAAGGGGATAGTTGAATTACCCCAATTTATAGATTCCTTACTCATGGCACTCTTCCAAATGATAAAGTCTAAGCTAAGCAGATTTGATACAAGGCTATCCGTTACTTGATCATTAATGACCAACTCTACAAGCAGGGTTTTAACCTACCATACCTAAGTTGCCTTACGCCCGCAGAGGCATAAACTGTCATTCGAGAAATACATGAAGGAGTCTGCGAAGATCATGATGGATCTCGATCCCTAGCACACAAGGTTTTTCGCCAAGGATATTACTGGCCAACACTCTACCAAGATGCCATCAGAATAACCTGCTCATATGATAAGTGTCAACACTATGCAACTATTCCTGACTCCCCTCCCTAGCCATTCACTCCTATGATCAGCCCTGGGCCCTTCACCCAATGAGGACTTGATTTGATCGGCCCAATGCATGCAGGGAAGGGCAAGGTCCGCTATGCAATCGTTGCAGTTGACTACTTCACAAAGTGGGCCAAAGTAGAACCTTTGGCAACCATTACTGAGGCAAAAATAGAAGACTTCATATGGAAGAACATCATTTGCAGATTCGACATTCCCAATGCAATAGTCACTGACAACGGGCGACAGTTCGACAACAATAAGTTCAGGACGTTTAGCTCTAAGTTCAACATCAATTTATGTTTTGCCTCCCCAGCTCATCCCCAGTCTAATGGACAAGTCGAAGCCATCAACAAAATAATCAAGCGAACTTTGAAAACCAGCTTGGACAAGGCTAAAGGTTGTTGGCCATAATTTGTACCCCAAGTTTTTTTGTCATATCGCACTTCGTATCAGACATCAACAGGAGAAACCCCATTCTCACTTGCCTTTGGTGCAGATGTAGTTATCCCAATTGAGCTTGAGCAAGCAATGTTCCGAGTCCAGAACTAGGTGCAAAGCGAAAATGACAAACAACTTACCCTCAACTTAGATCTAGTCGAGGAACACAGAAACCAGGCTCACTTAAGGAATGTCGCCTACAAGCAGCGCATCTCCAACTACTATAACTCAAGGGTCAAACCTCGTTCTTTCAAAGTGAATGACTGGGTATTGAAGAAAAGATTACTTGGCGACAGAGTCCCGAGTGAATGAACACTTGGTCCAAACTGGGATGGACCATTTGAAGTTGTTGGCATCAGTCGCCCTGGCTCCTACAAGCTTAGAAGCTCTAATGGCAAGACCTTTGGCCATTCATTGAACGTTGATCACTTGAAGTACTATTACAAGTAAACTCACATTGTACAAGTGTTAAGCTTCAGTCGTTCGACATCTTATGTAACGAAGACCATTTAGCATGAATTCAATAAAAAGGTGATTTAGACAACTCGGTCCTAATCCGCTTACATTCCTAGCAATGAAACACTCGGGTTCAAAGCTTTAACATGAATGCTCCTAACAAGAAATAAAGTCTAAGTATATGTCAACAAGACTATACAAATAAACGAACAGCTCCACATTATATTCGTTCAATCTGACCCAAGTTATGGCTTATATCCAAACAAAGGATTTGCTCAAACATAGCTAGGCATTCATCAATGATAGTGCAAATACTTGGTAATTAACATCAAACTATACGGCGCAAAGCCGTAAGCATCCATAAATAAAAAGTCTCAGGCTTATGATGCCAAAATTAACTTAACACACAAATTAAACCCTTTTGTATCAATTGTAGTAAGAATGTAAGTAGGGATCGTTCTGGACCGGGGATTAGGAGGGCTTGCTAATAACCTCTAAATTGACTTAAAAACATATAAACAAAGTTAAAAACACTAAACTAGACTCAAAGAATTCAAAACAAACTCAAAGAACTCAAAACATGCTAAAAACGCTCAAATCTGCCTTAAAACACAAACTGGGTAGATTTGGACTCTAAACACACTTTTGGACGAATTTTGGTTTTAACTTGGTTCGAAATACTTAAAAACACAAACTAAATTAGTTTCTAACTAATATGACTCAACAAGGTAAATGGGGTTTTGGTTTTGACGAATTTGAAAACAAAACAAGTAAATTAAAGAACTAATGAAATCTGCACGAATTTGAGTAAATTGAATGGATGGAAGGCTAGCTAGGAGATTCTTCTCCACACATGACACACTTGCAAACAAAACGATTTCCAGTTGCTTTTCAATAAACTACGAATTCTCAACGCCCCAGATTAACTGTGAAATGCACTAATTAACCCTCAGATTTTCCTAATTTCATTTAATTGGATGATTGCATACAACAACCCAAAGCATTCCCCACAAGTTCCCTACATGAATTGCATAATAGAGATACAAGCAAGAGTCATTAAGTTCTATGAAAATCATAAGCATTGACGAAACACTTGTAACTATGAATTGCATGAAACTTATGCCAAGAATTTACTTAACACGGTTATGACGAGCAACCTTCACTACTTGTGCATATAAGTTCATAACGATTAGGTGAAACTCCCTTATATCCTAGCTTCAAATTTATGCATGAAAATTAAGCGTGCACACTCAACCAACACACATAAATCAGTTTTAATTCAAATGGATAAGTAAATTGAATTCACAACTTATGAATCACAACTTAAAGTAATCAAATCATATTGCAAGCATGAACATGGTTTCGATTTCTCCCTAGCTAAGGGGGTTTAGTTACTCATAATTGCAACAAAATCAGAAAATAACAAAATAGACATTGAAAGCAAGAACAAAGTACACCTAAAACGCTCCAAAGTTTCAAGCTTGAAACGCCAAGGACCTTCGTTTTCACCACCTTGTTGCAGCACAAGTGTCTAAGGATGTGTATGGATATATGGAAAGGTTATGAATGTATTTAGGATTGGTGAATGTCTCGGCCAAGGGAAGGGAGTGTATGGAGTTGTGTTTTAAGATATATGGGAAACGAATAGATGAATGGATGGTGCTCATGGCCAAGGAATGAAAGTGTAAGTGTATGGAGTTGTGAGATGTGAATGTAGTGTCTTTGGATGGATTTTCCTTTTCTTTTCTGTTATGGTGAAGGGTGGATGTATTTATAGGCTATGGAGAGGACCACCATCTAATTAAGGTGGTAGTGGTATATGTTGTGGTAATGAGTGGATGTAATGGGTGTAGTGGGTGAGTGTTGTGGTAATGAGTGGATGCAATGGGTGTAGTGGGTGAGTGTTGTGTAATGAGTGGATGTAATGGGTGTAGTGGATGGAGCTCACGACAAGGGGATGGAAAGGAATGGATTTGTGAGATGTCATGTTTTGTTGTGGTGTGGTTTGTGTATGTTTAAGGAAAAGGGATGGCTGAATGTTAAAGGAGAAAAGACCTCTATTTCCTTGTGGCAGAATTGTCTCCCTTGTATGTGTGTGTATGAATGATGTCTCCACACTTTGCATATGTCTCTCTGCCCTCCAAGCTGTCCATGCACTTTGCATGTATGTGTATGCCTTCTTTTCTTCCATGTGCCATGCTTTATGTTGTATCTCCACATGTACTAGCTGTTACACTCACACACACACATGCTCTTCATCATTTCAGCCACAAATCAACCCATTTTCTGCCCTCCAAGCTGTCCGTGCATTCCTCACTCTTTTCATGTGTGTTTACTGTCATCTAATCATCATTTCCACATGTATAAGCTATTACACTTGCACACACACATGCTCTTCCTCATTTCAGCCACAAATCAATACACTTTCTATCCATGCCGTGCCTTTCTTTCCCATGTATGTGCTGCCATGCTCCTTTCTCTCCATGCATCCTCATGTCTCCATGTGCATGCACTTCTTTGCATGTGTGTGATGTCCATCTTTCTTCCATGTGCCGTGTTCCCCTTTGCATTTGCACACACATGCTCTTCATTATTTCAGCTAGCAACCAACACAATTTCTGCCATCACATGGCAACTATGATGTTTGTAGTTGTAGGTCAACACACTTGCACACACACATGTTGATTTCCAGCCTAAAAAAAACGTCCATCCTCATGGCTCTATGTGCATGCAATCCATTTAAGCCCAAAATTGCTCCAAAACGCACCAAAATGCACTTTTCTTGCCAACTTTGTTATTATGACCTACAAACACACGAAAATGGCTTAAAACACTCTTATAAGCAATAACTAGCTAAGTAAATGCAAGAAAACATGTTAACTGAGTCGCATAAATATGCTCCTATCAAATTCCCCCACACTTAGCTTTTTGCTAGTCCTCGAGCAAAACGAAACAAACAAACAAAACAAAGTAATCAAAACACACTCTAATCCTTCCAACATTTGCCTCAGGGATTTCCAATGCACATGACAAATTAAAAATCATCATTCCCACATATTTTAGTCATCTTCACATTTGAGAACTTAATTATAGTTACCACTTAAATGGTTCACATTTAACCAATTAAAACGATGTTTTGAAAGTGGTAACATGACTTAGAGAATTTGCTCAATTCCTTACAAGATACTCTCTATTTTCATACACATTTTCTGACTACACACCCTACACTACTTATATGTGAGAAGATTGATGTAAACATGAAAACGAACACTCACATATATGTATAACGAAGAAGGCAATTTTCTGGAGTTATTCAGCATATTTAGATATGATCTCATGAATGGAACGCTACTACTTAGATGCGAGAATCAGTGATACCATATGCTCATACCCATTCCAAACTCCAAATATTGAAACACATAACACTCAAGATTGAAGTCAAGGGTTGTAACAGGGCTTGGGGGTAATGGCTAACAAAGAAATGATAGGAATAACAAACGTTCTTAAAGCGATAGCAAGCAAAGCAATGAAATAGACACTTGGAAATCACTTTAGAATGTAGAATCAACTTTTAAATACAACGGGAAGATTCATGCAACACTTAGGGCCGAATTCAATGTTTTGAACCCTTTCTTTAACAAACAACACTTTAGAGCTCTTTTTCATACTTTGTTTTTTCAATTTTTTTTTTCTTTTCTACCCGTGCCTTATTAAGGACTTTGGCACACACACACACACACAAGAATCACTTCCCCCACACTTGCTTTCTGCAATACATTGATAAAAAAGGAGTTCATTTTAAGTCATGCTTTACTATGCTTCAAGAATAAGAGTATGGATGGTCCTAAAACTAGGCTAGGTAAGGATAGTGTGGGTTAACAAAGAACATAGGCTTAACAAGGCTCAACGGGGTTAAACTTAAACACATAATGAAATAGAGGCACGACAATTTGGCTTTGGTGGTCACTACACAACTTCATCTTGAATATGTGTTATGCAAATCAATAGCATGCTTTGAATGAAATAGGCATAAGTTCTAGCTTTTGGAACTAAATGATGAAACGCCTTCTAAGTAGAAACCAAGCAAAGAATAATGAGATCATGCAACAACTTTAGAAAACAATGATGCACAGATTATTAACTCTCCAAATAAAGGTTTAGGCTCATTTCTCACAAGGTTGTAGCGTTCATTTGAGTTCCTTCTTTCAAGCATGTTACAAAAGCTGATTTTTCCTTTATGATTGCATGTGAATTCATAAATTATAACCACAACTAAGCATACACCAAAGAGTAAATCAAATTTTTATCCATGTTTATAACTCTCTTTAACAGTCATGTAATTAAAAACCAAATCCTCATCATTGTGTTGGAATGTACCCTAAGACACAAATAAACACACAAAAACAACTCTTTTTGGGTTTTGCAAAACAATTTTTCAAATTTTTACGAGATTTTCGGATTTTTATGTCAAAACACACTAAAACACTCCAAAACAGCTTAAAAACACTTAAAAACAGCAAGGAACAACACTAGAAGTAATGGGTGATAAACTCCTACGAATTTCATGCAAAATAACTTGGTTACCCCTTACACTTCAATCAAACATTGTCCTCAATGTTTCAAGCCTAAACTCACACAAAACAAGCAAACAAACAAACAACGAATAAACATGACAAGTATGGTAAAGTAAAAACCAGACAGAGTAGAGTTTAAGAACGCAAATATGGTTTTGGAGATAGATGATCTTGTTGACTTTCCACAGCTTTGAACTCGAACTGATTTAGAATTCTGAGCAAGGAATATCAGGGTTCCTTGGTTTCAAATCAGACTCATTCTGCTAGGTTGATTTGATTGTGCAGTCTGCATTCTTCTCTCTTGTTTCTTCTGCACGGCAGGCAGGCACGAGGTAGAGGTGATGGTCTATTTCTTTTTTCAATCTTTCCAAGTGCCCACCATTTGCTTTCTTTCTCCTTGTCCCTAGTGGAGGATGAATAAGCACATTGTCTCCACATGCTTCGAGGTATCATTTTCACTTCCCTTATATGTTCCCCAAGCAGATGTGGTAGACGAAGAGGAAGCATAAGATGTTGAAGATGAGTACTCGAGAGCAAGGCTAGGTAAGCAATCAGGAAGGAGTTCCAAGTAGGCGGTTCCAGATCGGAAGATTGATGCCAAGTGCTGGTTGATTGCTCTCTTTCTCCTTGTCCCGCAGATGAAAACAACGACAAGGAGAAGGACATGGAGAAAACATGATATGAGATACTCTTGCTTTCAACCTTCATGATATGAAATACTTTTGCTTTGGATGAGTTGTTTGCAGAGGTACCCCAAGGAATAAGGAACACTGGGTGACTCGAGAGGCATCGTTGGGAAGGCATTCTCGAAGATGAAGAAAGGTTATGTATGTCTGCCTTACAATGGAGGGTGAAGGTTGACATTTATAGGAATTAAATACCGGTACTATTCTTTCACTCTTGTCAGCAACCGTTGGATGATTTAACAGTAAACTTCACGTGCTTTCTACTTCACAAGAAATCTTCGACAGATTGCCCGTAATTTCCGCAAGGCTTAGTGTGCATGTGACAGGTGCTGCCACGTCTGGAAAAGCAAGTGCCTTTTCGATATCTGGAATCGGCGCTTCGACAAACTACTCGTGATTTCCGCAAAGCTGAGTGTGCATGTGACAGATGATGACACATCTAGAAAAGCAGATGTCTTTCTGATTTCTGAGCTTGCCTCTTCAAGTTCTGAGCTCCGTCAAGTGTAGAGGTTGCATGTGACAAGTGCGAACAAATCTGGAAAAGAGGATTGACCCGTGGTTTCTGAGCAAACCCAGCTTTTGAGAAAGCTAGCGCCTCTTCGATTTCTGAGCTCGCCTTTTCGATCTCTGAAATCTCGTCGAGTGCTGATTTTTATAGAGGCATGCAGTACGTTTCAAAGCACACTTGAATTTCTGCCTGTAGAAACTCCCTTCTTGCATTTTTACAATCTTGACTTGTCTGACCTCTTCTTTCTTCAACACTTTTGAAAATGTCTGGCCCCTCCGACCGTCGTTTTGACTTGAACCTTGGTGAAGAGGCAGTCATGCCTTCTCCAGACAATATATGGCGTCCATCCTTCATATCCCCAACTGGTCTCTTACCGTTGGGCATTCGGTGATGAAGAATGATATGACCGCTACGATGGTAACCCAGAACCTTATCATTCCCAAATATAACAGACTATTTTCCAAACGGTCTGATGAGTTGGCTGTTAAGGATTCTCTAGCTGTCAGTGTGCAGTGTGCAGGTTTTGTGTCTAATATGGCCCAACACCTATTTGCTCGAACCCGTCAAGTTGGATCATTGGCGGCTGAAGTGATGAGTCTCAAACAGAAGATTAGAGGGCTCAAGCATGAAAATAAACAGTTGCACAGGTTCACACATAACTAAGCTACAAACATGAAGAGGAAGATTGACCAGATGCAGGAATCTGATGGTCAGATTTTACTTGATCATCAGAGGTTTGTGGGTTTGTTCCAACAGCATTTGCCTCCGTCTTCTGGAGCTGTATCGCGTAATGAAGCTCCAAATGATCAACCTACGATGCCTCCTCCTTCTGGGGCTCCGCCGACTACTGAGACTTCTCCTAAACAGCCTTTGTGAAGGCTCCCTCTTGTATTTTTCTGTCTCCTGTTTATTTTCCACGAATTTTAATGTGAAAATACCTTGCATATCTGTCAATGTCTCAAAAATAAACCCACACCCAAAAATAATTAAATAAGCAACAAATAAAAATGACAATCATGGCAAAATAAAAATGCAGAAAAGGGAAGGTTTTTAGAAATGCAAAACTGATTGTGGAGCGATTCAAAAATCTTCCTTATTTGAATACATGGGTTGCCTCCTAAGAAACGCTTGCTTTAATGTCTTCTAGCCGGACGATACCTCCATTTAAGCTTGAACAGGGCCCACGGCATGGAGGGTACATTCTCCACGACATGCTCCTCAAAGGCCCCATAATAAGGCTTCAAACGATGCCCATTTACCTTGAATTCTTATTGCGTCTTCAAACTTTGTATTTGGACTGCACCATGAGGAAAAACATTAGTAACCACAAAAGGACCAATCCATTTGGAACGCAACTTACCAGGAAACAAGCGAAGGCGGGAATTAAAGAGTAACACTTTCTGCCCAATGGAGAATGATTTGCCTCAAATCATCTTGTTATGGAAAGCCTTCGTCTTCTCCTTGTAAATTTAGGCGTTTTCATAAGCCTCATGCCTAATCTCTTCAAGTTCATTTAATTGGAGCTTTCTATGAATTCTAGCGGCATCAAGGTCCATGTTGAATGTTTTGACGGCCCAATGCGCCTTGTGCTCCAATTCTACGGGAAGATGGCATGGTTTGCCATAGATGAGCCGAAATGGGGACATGCCAAAGGGTGTTTTATATGCCATGCGATATGCCCCAGAATGCATCCTCCAAACACAAGCTCCAATCCTTCCTTGTTGGCCCAACGGTCTTCTATAGAATCTGCTTGATCTCCCTATTAGACACCTCGACTTGCCCATTGGTTTGAGGATGATAAGGTGTTGAAACCTTATGGTTGACATTGTACTTCCTCAATAGCGCCTCAATGGTTCGATTGCAAAAGTGAGAACCTTCATCACTTATGATTACTCTTGGCATTCTAAACCTTGCAAATAGGTTAGCTCTAATGAAATCTGCAACCACTCGAGAATCATTAGTTCGGGTGGCTTTTGCTTCCACCCATTTCAACACATAATCCACAGCAAGTAAGATATAAAGGAAGCCATGTGATGAAGGAAAAGGACCCATAAAATCAATACCCTAAACGTAAAAAATTTCAACATTGAGGATGGAAACCTGCGGCATTTGATCCCTTGCACTTATATTTCCTGTTCTTTGGCATTTATCACATGTTAAGCAAAAAGTTCTAGCATCCTTAAAGATACTAGGCCAATAGAACCCACATTGTAACACCTTAGTGCTGTTCTTTGTGTGCCAAAGTGACCACCACATGCATATGTATGACAAAAGCTTAAAATGGAATGAAACTCAGAATCATGCACACATTGACGAATAATCTGATCCGGGCAATATTTCCACAAATATGGATCATCCCACACATAAAATCGTGCGTCATTTCTGAGCTTATTACGTTGGTGTCTAGTGAGAGTGCTTAGAATTCGTTTAGACACCAAAAAGTTGACCAAATCAGCATACCAAGGTTCACTTACCTTAATGGACATCAATTGTTCATCAGGAAACGTTTCAGTAATGGGTAGGGACTCCTCATTATGCATCATACGGCTTAGGTGGTCAGCCACCACGTTTTCACTTCCCTTTTTGTCTCGAATCTCAATATTGAACTCTTGAAGAAGCAATATCCATCGAATTAACCTTGGCTTGGCTTCCTTCTTGGAGAGCAAATACTTTAAAGCTACATGATCAGTGAAAACAATTACTTTAGTACCAATTAAATATGATCGAAATTTATCTAAAGCAAAGACAACAACAAGAAGTTCTTTTTCCGTTATGGAATAGTTTAATTGGGCATCATTCAACATCTGTGACACATAGTAGATGACATGCGGCCTCTTACCCTTCCTTTGTCCTAAAGCAGCCCCTAAAGCATAATCGGATACGTCACACATGAGCTCAAAAGGAAGGCTCTAATCCAATGGAACAATAATGGGAGCTGTGGTCAGCAACTCCTTGAGTTGTTTGAAGGATGTCGTGCACTCCTTATTGAAGTCAAACGCCACATCTTTTTTAAAGAGATGGCAAAGAAGTTGGGAAACCTTTGATAAATCTTTTATAAATCTTCGATAGAAACCTGCATGTCCAAGAAAAGAACGAACCTCTCTAACCGAAGTAGGAGAGGGTAAGTGACGTACAAGATCGATCTTTGATTTATCAAAAGAAGGAACCTCTCTAACCGAAGTAGGAGAGGGTAAGTGACTTACAAGATCGATCCTTGATTTATCAACCTCCATTCCTTTTTCAGAGATGATATGTCCTAAAACTATGCCTTGTTTAACCATGAAATGACCTTTTTCCCAATTGAGAACAAGGTTAGTTTCAACAGATCGTTTTAAGATCAAACTGAGATTATGCATACAACCATCAAATGAATCACCAAAAATGCTAAAATCATCCATAAAAACTTCACGAATTTTCTCAACATAATCAGAAAATATGTTTATCATGCATCTTTGAAATGTGGCAGGTGCATTACCTAAACCAAATGGCATGCGACGATAAGCAAATGTACCAAAGGGGCATGTGAAAGTGGTTTTTTCTTGGTCCTCGGGTGCTATGACAATTTGATTATAACCAGAATAACCATCAATAAAACAATAGAAAGCATAACCCACTAACCTCTCAAGCATTTGATCAATAAATGGCAAAAGGAAGTGGTCTTTCCTAGTGGTGGCATTGAGCTTCCTGTAATCGATACACACCCTCCAACCTATTTGGATTCGAGTAGGCACAAGCTCATTTTCGGCATTTGTCACCACAGTTACTCTAGATTTCTTTGGAACACATTAAACGGGTGAAACCCAACAACTATCAGAAATAAGATAGATCACTCCACAATCTAAAAGCTTGATTATTTCCTTCTTCACAACTTCCATCATCGGAGGGTTGAGTCGGCATTGAGCCTCTCGAGATGTTTTAGACCCTTCCTCCAAAAGTATGTGATGCATGCAAGTGGTGGGACTGATTCATTTTATGTCGGCCAATGTCCACCCAATTGCTGTTTTGTATTCCCTTAGCACCCTTACCAACTTGTCCTCCTAATGTGTCGTGAGTGTGCTTGAGATGATGACGGGCAATGTCTCATCATCGCCCAAGAAAACGTACTTTAAATGGCTTGGCAATGGCTTAAGTTCAAGTGTAGGTGGCTGCACAACTGAGGGAAGTAACTTATTAGCCGAAACTGAAATCGAAATTGGGTCCAAAAACTTACCAGATTGTAGTGGCAATGATTCGAAGGCAGCCACCATCTCAATAACGTCTTCATTAGGGGGTACAGCAAGGGAAAAATCATTCATGCCATGGGGGTGCATGGTTACTACTTCATTGTTTTGAATGTCCATTCCTCCTGCAATGACCAATTCAAGTGCATCGTCATTCAATTGTTCAAAATGGTCATGCGCCAAAGAAGCAAATACATCAATAGAAAAACATGAGTGATCCTCACTAGGATACTTGATAGAATCAGAAAGATTGAAATTGATAACTTCCCCATCAAATTCCATCGTCAAAGTTCCATTAAACACATCAATCTTAGTATGGGCAATTTTCATGAATGGTTGTCCAAGGAGGATGGGTAATGTAGGTGAATGGTCCAACTCGTCCATTTCAAGCATGTAGAAATCCGCTGGAAAGATTAAGTGATTGACCTGCACTAAAACATCTTCCAAAACTCCCTTTGGATAGGCATTAGATATATTGGCCAATTGTATAATCACACCATCATTTTTCAATTCGCCTAAGTGCATAGATGCATAGATTGAATAAGGCATGACATTTATAGATGCACCTAAGTCTAACATGGCAGATTCAAAACGAGTATTACCAATTACACAAGGAATGGTAAAACTACCCTGATCCTTGCATTTAGTGGGCAGTTTACGTTGTAAAACAGCTGAGACATTTTCACTTACCATGACAACCTCCTTGCTCGAAATTCTCTTCCTAGTTGTGCAAAGTTGTTTTAAAAACTTGGCATACCTTGGAACTTGCTTAATTGCATCCAAAAGTGGTATATTGACTTGAACTTTTCTAAACGTTTCCAAAATATCCTTTTCAGCCTCCTCCTTCTTTGATTGCATAAACCTACGAGGAAAGGGTACATTTGGAGGAATAACGTTAGTATTAATCAAAATTGGAACTTCCTTACCTTTGTTGGCCGAATTGGATGGTTTATGAGCTTTTGGGGCCTGCGGCAAAGGTGTTTCCACCCTTACCGTGAGGGTGCTTTGCTCATCCTCTTCAATTATCAACTCTTCAACCTCATTGGAACGTAAATTGGACGGTTGGGGATCAGATCCAACTTGTTTTCAACTTCGCAAACTCATGGCTTTTGCAAATTCGAATCCTCCCTTCGGGTTGACAACGGTTGAACTAGGCAACTTACCTTGCTCTCTGAATTGTCCTACAAACTCCGCAATCTGCCCAATTTGCTTCTCCATTTGGTCCACCTTTTTGTCTTGGTTTTGCATTGCTTTGGCTTGATTTTCTTGCCCGAGACAAATTGGTGAGTAACTTAAGAAGTGTGTCATTATCTAAAGATGTACCTGATGCGTTTTGGGCAGGTTGTTGTGGGGCTTGTGTTGGTGCGTATTGCTTGGTATAGAAGCCCGGAGGTTGCTGCCTAAAGCCTCCTTGTTGTTGGGGTTGTTGGGGCTCCCGCCACTTGAAATTTGGATGGTCTCTCCAACCTGGATTGTACGTATTCAAAAATGGATCGTTCCTTGGCTGGTTTTGGCCTTGAAATCCAATTGCATTGACGCTTTCCCATCCACAATTTTCAATCAATTGAGGGCATTTTTCAAAGGCATGTCCTTGGATAGAACACACACCACATACACTTGGTTCTTTCATCCTTATTCATGGGGCCATCTGAGACATAATGGAAGTAAGATTAGCTAATTGTGATTGAATGTCAGATGTGGAACTTACCTCATTCACTTGTTGCCGTGGAGTGTCCCTTTGACCAACGCCTTCATATTGGTGAGCATTCAATGCTCGGTTAGCAATTAAGGTCTTGGCAGCCATGGGTGTTTTGTCCACCAAAGCTCCTCCCGCTAAGGCGTCTAGCATTTGGCGTTCAATTGGTAGAAGCCCTTCGTAGAAATATTGAAGAAGAAGCTCCTCCTTCATCTGGTGCTATGGACATGAAGCAACAAGGGTTTTAAAACGCTCATAGTAAGTGGGAAAAGATTCACCTTGGTTTTGCTGAATGCCACTAATCCTTTTGCGTAGTAGAATGACTCGAGAAGTTGGGAAAAACTTCTCCAAAAATGCCCATTTCATAATCTCTCATGATGTGACAGTTCCGGGGGCTAGCTCATACAACCAATCTTTAGCCTTTTCTAAGAGAGAAAAGGGAAAAGCCTTCATTTTCAGAATGCTCCCATCAACATTCACAGGGGTCATGCTCGAACAAACAACCTCGAACTCCTTCAAATGTTTATTAGGATCTTCCATGGACAACCCATGGAACTTAGGAATATGATACAATAAACTGGACTTTAATTCAAACTCGTCGGATTTTTTTTGGGCCGCCTTTGGATATTGAATGCATAAAGGCAGAGCATTGTCCAATCCCAAAGCGGAAAGCTCCTTGATTGTTCGATTGTCAACTGCCATATCTTGGACTTCTTCAAAAGTCCTTGTCGTGGCCTCCTCTTGCTCTTCTACTTTGTCTTCTTCAAGATCTGGTGCAGGTTGAGATGGTTGGGCTTCTTGTTGATTCCTTGCTCGTCTCAAAGTTCATTGAAAATCGTCGTCAAAGTCAAGGATGTGCTTATGAACAGGTTGAGAACTTCGAGTCATAAACCACCTAAAACAAGAAAACAAGTAAAATCAGCAACTAGGAACAAAAACACATGAAAATAAACAAAAAGAAATAACAAGGGATTAGCAAAATTGCCAATCCCCGGCAACGGCGCCAAAAATTTGATGCGAAAATTAACTTAACACACAAATTAAACCCTCTTGTATCAATTGTAGTAAGAATGTAAGTAGGGATCGTTCTGGACCGAGGATTATGAGGGCTTGCTAATAACCTTTAAACTGACTTAAAAACATATAAACAAAGTTAAAAACACTAAACTAGACTCAAAGGATTCAAAACAAACTCAAAGAACTCAAAACAAGCTAAAAACGCTCAAATCTACCTAAAAACACAAACTGGGCAGATTTAGACTCTAAACACACTTTTGGACGAATTTTGGTTTTAACTTGGTTCGAAATACTTAAAAACACAAACTAAATCAGTTTCTAACTAATATGACTCAACAAGGTAAAGGGGGTTTTGGTTTTGACGAATTTGAAAACAAAATAAGTAAATTAAAGAACTAATGAAATCTGCACGAATTTGAGTAAATTGAATGGATGGAAGGCTAGCTAGGAGGTTCTTCTCCACACATGACACACTTGCAAACAAAACGATTTCCAGTTGCTTTTCAATAAACTATGAATTCTCAACGCCTCAGATTAACTGTGAAATGCACTAATTAACCCTCAGATTTTCCTAATTTCATTTAATTGGATGATTGCATACAACAACCCAAAGCATTCCCACAAGTTCCCTACATGAATTGCATAATAGAGATACAAGCAAGAGTCATTAAGTTCTATGAAAATCATAAGCATTGACGAAACACTTATAACTATGAATTGCATGAAATTTATGCCAAGAATTTACTTAACACGGTTATGACGAGCAACCTTCACTACTTGTGAATATAAGTTCATAACGATTAGGTGAAACTCCCTTATATCCTAGCATCAAAGTTATGCATGAAAATTAAGCGTGCACTCTCAACCAACACACATAAATCAGTTTTAATTCAAATGGATAAGTAAATTGAATTCATAACTTATGAATCACAACTGAAAGTAATCAAATCATATTGCAAGCATGAACATGGTTTCGAATTCCCCTCTAGCTAAAGGGGGTTTAGTTACTCATAATTGCAACAAAATCAGAAAATAACAAAGTAGACATTGAAAGCAAGAACGAAGTACACCTAAAACGCTCCAAAGTTTCAAGCTTGAAACGCCAAGGACCTTCATTTTCACCACCTTGTTGCAGCACAAGTGTCTAAGGATGTGTATGGATATATGGAAAGGTTATGAATGTATTTAGGATTGGTGAATGTCTCGGCCAAGGGAAGGGAGTGTATAGAGTTGTGTTTTGAGATATATGGGAAATGAATGGATGAATGGATGGTGCTCACGACCAAGGAATGAAAGTGTAAGTGTATGGAGTTGTGAGATGTAAATGTAGTGTCTTTGGATGGATTTTCTTTTTATTTTCTGTTATGGTGAAGGGTTGATGTATTTATAGGCTAGGGAGAGGACCACCATCTAATTAAGGTGGTAGTGGTATATGTTGTGGTAATGAGTGGATGTAATAGGTGTAGTGGTTGAGTGTTGTGGTAATGAGTGGATGTAATGGGTGTAGTGGGTGAGTGTTGTGTAATGAGTGGATGTAATGGGTGTAGTGGATGGAGCTCACGGCAAGGGGATGGAAGGGAATGGATTTGTGAGATGTCATGTTTTGTTATGGTGTGGTTTGTGTATGTTTAAGGAGAATGGATGGCTGAATGTTAAAGGAGAAAAGACCCCCATTTCCTTGCGGCAAAATTGTCTCCCTTACATGTGTATATGAATGATGTCTCCACACTTTACATGTGTCTCTCTGCCCTCCAAGTTGTCCATGCACTTTGCATGTGTGTGTATGCCCTATTTTCTTCCATGTGTCGTGCTTTATGTTGTATCTCCATATGTACTAGCTGTTACACTCACACACACATATGCTCTTCATCATTTCAGCCACAAATCAACCCATTTTCTGCCCTCCAAGCTGTCCGTGCATTCCTCCATCTTTTCATGTGTGTTTTTTGTCATCTAATCATCATTTCCACATGTACAAGTTGTTACACTTGCACACACACATGCTCTTCCTCATTTCAACCACAAATCAATACACTTTATGTCCATGTCGTGCCTTTCTTTCCCATGTGTGTGCTGCCATGCTCCTTTCTCTCTGTGCATCCTCATGTCTCCATATGCATGCACCTCTTTGCATGTGTGTGTCTCTTTTGCATGTGTGTGATGTCCATCTTTCTTCCATGTGCCGTGCTCCCCTTTGCATTTGCACACATATGCTCTTCATTATTTCAGCTAGCAACCAACACAATTTCTGCCATCACATGGCAGCTATGATGTTTGTAGTTGTAGGTCAACACACTTGCACACACACATGTTGATTTCCAGCTTAAAAAAAACGTCCATCCTCATGTCTCCATGTGCATGCAATCCATTTAAGCCCAAAATTGCTCCAAAACGCACCAAAATGCACTTTTCTTGCCAACTTTGTTATTAGGACCTACAAACACACAAAAATGGCTTAAAACACTCTTATAAGCAATAACTAGCTAAGTAAATGCAAGAAAACATGTTAACTAAGTCATATAAATATGCTTCTATCAGCTTACAACATGGCACATACCATACAAACAACAAACTAGTACATCCAGAGTACATGGCATATGCCACCCAAACAATAAACTAGTACATCCAGAATACATGGCACATGCCACACAAACAACAAACTAGTACATCCAGAGTACATGGCATATGCCACACAAACAACAAACTAGTACATCCAGAGTACATGGCACATGCCACACAAACAAACTCATACATCCAGAGTACATGCAGAAAAAGAGGGCACTACGAGTCATCCTCATCTGAGGCCGAACCCCTAACAATATCACTCTATGTTTCAACCTCATTGCCATTACCACATTCCTCGGCATCTCCAGGACCATCCTCACTCTCCTGAGACTGCTCACTGATACTAGCCTCATTATCAGAGTCATCATCACTACTAGGATCAACTGCGAGGACGAAAGCTTCACCTTTTTGTCGGTACTCATCCATCTCATCACAGTACTTTCAGATAATGCTTCCATTGTCATAACGCTCAAGGACGGTCATCCATTTCCTTTTCTTAAAATTAGCCGCCCGGATGCAGTGAGGTCTAAAGGCATCGTGAAAGGCCTAAGAACCTAAGAACTCATGCGCAGCAACATCCATCTCAGTTGGGAAACTCATCTTCAGCCTAGAAACCTTAACCAAGGCACTATCCAACTCCCCTTTAACCTTGGAAACCTCAAGGATGGTTGTTTCCAACTGTTCCTTAGTCGATTCCAATTGTTTCTTGAGTCTCAGGTTCTCACCATTCTGCCTCTTCAAACTCTCAAAGTTTTCATCCTTAAGGCGGATGGCATCAGCCAAAGCTTTGCTCGTTTTTCTGGCGTCATTCACAAGCTGCTTATTCTCTTTAAACTTTGCCTTGTACCGCTCGACCTCTCGTAATCTGTCATCGTACTCGATCATGACCTACATGACAAGATGATCATCACTACCAGGAAAAAGAGGGGAGAAAGCAAAGAAATGACAGAGTAACACTTACATAAGAAAATAGCCTCATCATCTGGTCATGATCTGATTCGTTCTCATCTAGCTGCTCGCCAAGCTTATCAATAATGGATCGACGTCTTGCCATGTAATTATTGACATACTTAAAACTACTTGGCTGCATGGCAACTTTCAAGTCCTTCCAATGAATGCTGCCAACCTCTTCCTTGTACTTTCTTTTACGGCTAGAGCTAGGGCCACCTTCTTGGTCAGTAGACTCCATGGTTAAAGGAAATATGGGATTTATGGTAAGAAGATAAGGCAACAGTCGTCTCTCCTTCTCTGCAACTATGGTAGCAGCACACCCGATGGCCTCAGCTTCAGCCTTCTTTGAGGCAGCAATCTTGAGGACCTCCTCTTGCGACTTAGGTTTAGAGGTTGGCCTCACCCAGTGCTTACGAGCTCCCTTGTGAAATAAAATGTCGTCTACGGGAACTAACATGTGTGTTTTCCCTTTCTTGCCCACTTTTTCCACTGAACAAGAAAAATCAAAGTAAGGAATGCAACTTTGTAAAAGAAAGAGGGGGCAAAATGAAAGACACAACTTACTTGCTCGTCTCTGGCACTCCGACATTAGGGGCTGGAAACCGTACTTTCAAAATAAGGGTCGAAGCTTGCCTAAATGTTTATCCTCTTTGGGCACCCTCAACACCTTCTCTACGTCAACTAGCTTCCGTCCGGACAACTTGATGGTCCCTCGCGTCACTGCACGAAGAAAAATGTTAGAAGCAAGAGAAAATCACAACAAATAGCAAATAATGCAAACAAGGGATACATTACAACTTACAGTCTGGAAGTGAGTAGGAACACGTCGCTCAGGCGTAACACCTTTATCATACTCCCAATCATTATAAAGAAAGCACCAACGGTTTTTCCAAGTGCAGTACGCCTTTTTCTTACCAAAGACAATACGCTCTCTCTCACTCCGACATGCACACTCTGCATACCCAATGCACGCTTTCACCCGGCGCATCTTATAGCAGCACCACCACTGATGAAATGAAGGCTCACTTAACCCACATTCCATCCAAATAATATAAAACCCGATTAAGGTATCCCAAAAACCAGGGTAGAGTTGCCCAGACGCATATCCAATGAAAGACAACATCCATTGCAACCACAAGTGCAAAGGCAGCTTCACCCATAAAGTCAATAATAACTGGGTATAGAACATAACATGACCCTTTGGCGGTTCAGAGGACATTTATTGATGATGCATCAAATGCATTCCTACACTACGAGGGATACTACATGACTGCCTTAGGGCCTCAAGCTGTTTTTCGCTATCTAACAAGTTTTGCACTAAATGGTTTACTGTGGACTCAGAGCGAAATATGGGTATGCCGTAATAAACAACCCCCTCAACCACTAACATGAAGAAGGAAGAACCAATATTGGCTAAAGCTTGACAATTGCAAAGATCACCCAATCTCGAATTTTTTGTACAAGACTCCAACAAAAGCCCTGAAGACTCCAACATTGCAAGCTCAAACCTAGAGTTGGAGTTAGGGGAGCCCTTATCACTAGGACTTCCAAACTCTAACATCTACAACAAACAAAAAAAAACTCTATCACCACATGAAAGATCGAACCATAAGGAAGTTCCTAGGGCACGGAGAAAAACTCAATCAGTTCATTATATTCTCAACCAAATACATGAACACTCAAACAATTCAACAAGAATGAAAGCATGCAATCTAGTGGAGAAGACTACCAATCTGAAGATAGTGCAAAGCAATGCCGGAATCCCTCTCAACTATAAGAGCACTCTGTCTCCAATAATCACTATAAAATGAGCAAATGAAGACAATGAAAAGATTGGAAACTTATCATTCTTATAGGGTTCAACATGGCCATAGAAATTCAAAATTCAAAATTCAAACCATGAGAAAACCCCACATGGAAAGTCTTCAAACTTCCACACAAGCTAGGGAGTTTTGAAAATTTAAACTTGCAACACCCTTTCTCTCCCTAAAAAAAATTAAAAAAAATCCAGAAAAAAAAAGGAGGAGGTGAACACATTAGCTTCATCAAAAGAGTTCAACCATAATTCACAAAAGCTTCACACACTCTTGATCAAGACAATGTGAAGCAAAACGAATTTATGGTGCCAACAGGAGCTTCATCAATGGAGGGCAATCACAATTCTCAAAAGCTTCACATACTCTTGATCAAGACAGTGTGAAGCAAAACCAATTTATGGTGCCAACAAGAGCTTCATCAATGGAGGGCAACCACAATTCTCAAAAGCTTCACACACTCTTGATCAAGACATTGTGAAGCAAAACCAATTTATGGTGCCAACAAGAGCTTCATCAAAAGAGTTCAATCACAATTCTCAAAAGCTTCACACACTCTTGATCAAGACAGTGTAAAGCAAAAACCAATTTATGGTGCCAACAAGCTTCATCAATGGAGGGCAACCACAATTCTCAAAAGCTTCACACACTCTTGATCAAGACAGTGTGAAGCAAAACCAATTTATGGTGCCAACAAAAGCTTTATCAATGGAGGGCAACTACAATTCTCAAAAGCTTCACACACTCTTGATCAAGACAGTGTGAAGCAAAACCAATTTATGGTGCCAACAAAAGCCTCATCAAAGGAGTTCAACCACAATTCTCAAAAGCTTCACACACTTTTGATCAAGACAGTGTGAAGCAAAATCAATTTATGGTACCAACAAAAGCTTCATCAATGAAGGGTAACTACAACTCGTAGAAAGCTTCACACACTTTTGATCAAGATTGTTCGAAGCAAATTCAATTTATATGGTTCATCCAAACCTTCGACTACTACAAGGTGTGGCTTGCATCACAATCACTTGCTCAACAGTGTGGAAGCAAAATTTGTACATGTTGTCTCTCCCACATTTTCAAATTTCTAATTTTCCCAAAAAAAAAAGGAAATTGGGAAATTTAACAAAGCTTCATCAATGGAAGACAACTACAAATTCTCAAAAGCTTCACACTATCTTAATCAAGATAGTGTGAAGCAAAATTAATTCATGGTACCCAACAAAAACTTCAACACCAAAGCTTCAACACTAAAGCTTCACCTACAAAGCTTCAACTCCAAAGCTTCACCTACAAAAGCTTCAACTCCAAAGCTTCACCTATAAAGCTTCAACATAAAAGCTTCACCTACAAATCTTCAACTCCAAAGCTTCACCTACAAAGCTTCAACACAAAAGCTTCATCCACAAAAGCTTCAAAACCAAAGCTTCACCTACAAAGCTTCAACACCAAAGTTTCACCTACAAAGCTTCAATACCAAAGTTTCACCTACAAAGCTTCAATTCCAAAGCTTCACCCACAAAAGCTTCAATTCCAAAGCTTCACCCACAAAAGCTTCAATTCCAAAGCTTCACCAACAAATGCTTCACCTACAAAGCTTCAACACAAATGCTTCACCTACAAAGCTTCAACTCCAAAGCTTCACCTACAAAGCTTCAACATAAAAGCTTCACCCACAAAAGCTTCACTTACAAAAATTTCACCCACAAAAGCTTCAACACAAAAGCTTCACCTACAAAAGCTTCATTCACAAAAGCTTCACCTATAAAGCTTCAACACAAAAGCTTCACCTATAAAAGCTTCACACACTCTTGATCAAGATAGTGTGAAGCAAAATCAATTCATGGTACCCAACAAAGCTTCAACCTCAAAGCTTCACCTACAAAGCTTCAACACCAAAGCTTTGCCTACAAAGCTTAAAATATATATATATATATATATATATATATATATATATATATATTCAGAAATTTGAAAATTCGAAAATTCGAAAAAATAAAATAAAATTGCCTAGGCCTCCTCTTCTTTGGGCCTAACAACTTTCATAACAAATATATATGAAAGAGGAGTTTTGGGCTACCACTTAGAAAGGAAATGCCTCATTCGTCAACTCCCTCGACTGGAGACTTGGGGGACTCCTACCATATGCTACTGCACCTTGATACTCGGAAGTCTCACGACCACTCAGTGACTTGGATTTTTCAAGTCTCCAACCAAGAAGTTTTCCTTACTCAGGAAATTAAGGGAGCACTACCTCAATATACATGTTTCACTCACAAAGCTTCAACATACAAGTTTCAACAAAAGAAAAAAAATTCAAAGAACTTAGTGAAGAAGGCTTTGGTGTATTTAACATAATACGTTGAAATGAAGCAAAGCTTATTTATTGATATCTCCGATAAGTTACAAATATGTACATATACATGAGTCAAAATAAACAAACAAAAAAGAGCATTCACAAAGGTTGCTCATGAGAAGTCTCAGCAGTTGGTAGAGCCCTAGAAAGAAAAGGCACCGGAGGATGATCATTCGGAGCCTCAATACTGGACAGAACCCCAGAAGGATGTGGCATCAGAGGTTGATCATTTGGAGCTTCATTACGCAGTACAACCCCAGAAGACGAAGGCAATAAATGTCTTTGGAACAAACCCACAAACCTCTGATGATCAAGTAAAATCTGACCATCAGATTCCTGCATTTGGTCAAGCTTCCTCTTTATGTTTGTAGCTTAGTCATGTGCGAGCCTGTGCAACTGTTTATTCTCATGCTTGAGCCCTCTCATCTCATGTTTGAGACTTATCACTTCAGCCGCCAATGATTCAACTTGGCGGGTTCGAGCAAATAGACGTTGTGACATATTAGACACAGAACCTGCACACTGAACACTGAAAGCCAGATAATCCTCTTAACAGCCAACTCATCAGACTGTTTAGAAAGTAGTCTGTTATCTTTATGAGTGAAAAGGTTCTTGGCCACCACCGCAACGGTCATATCATTCTTCATCACAGAGTCCCTAATGGTAAGAGGACCAGTAGGGGATAAGAAGGATGTGCGCCATATGTTGTCTCTGAAGTACGAAAATTAGGGGAAAATTCCTACAAGCAATAACTCTCTGAATGTACTTTTTGCACATAATTAGTGCCCCTATAAAAGAAAGGGCAGCAGGGTTGTTTGTTTAAAAATCAAAGAGGCACCACTTACCGGATTTCGAGAAGCAAATTTTCCTGAGTAAAATATGTCGACAATCCCTACATGCAACATCGGCTTCTCGAGTACCACAGATAACTTTGCAAAAGATCTCTGACAAAGTTTAAACACATAAATTTTGAAGGTCCAGCTACCATACTATTACTCACAAGGGTAAAGGAACAACACCACTGCTTGATAACTGGAAAGTCTCTATCTGTGTCAACCTCCATGCTCTGTGGCAAGGCAGACTGGCAAAAATGCCTAACCTTTACTCACATTCGAGAAAACACTCCCAACAACATTGCTTGCTTAAAAATCAAAGAGGCACCGCTCTCCGAATCTCCAGAGTCAAACTCCCAACAAGATTACTTGCTCAACAATCAAAGAGGCACCACCCTTCGAATCTCGAGAGCCAGACTCCCAACAGGATTACTTTCTCAAAAATCGAAGAGGCACCGCTCTCCGAATCTCAAAAGCCAAACTCCCAACAGGATTACTTTCTCAAAAATCGAAGAGGCACCGCTCTCCGAATCTCAAGAGCCAGACTCCCAACAGGTTTGTTTTCTAAAAAATCAAAGAGGCACCGTTCTCTGAATCTTGAGAGCTAGATCCCCGACAGGATTGCTTGTTCAAAAATCGAAGAGGCACCGCTCTCCGAACTTCGAGAGCCAGATTTCCTTGGATAAAGCTTGTCTGCAATCTTCACACGTAACATCAGCTTTCCAGATACCACAAACCACTTTTTTCAAAGTGTTCTGACAAAGTTAAAACACATGAATCTTGCAGATCCCACTACATTACTATAACCAAGAAGGGTAAAGGAACAGCGTTACCACTCGCTGTTGGGACAATTCCTATATATGTTGACCTCCATCCTCCACAGCCAGGCAGACCTGCAATTAAAAAAAATGCTCAACTTTTCTTCACATTCGAGAGGGCACTCTCAGCAGAGTCTCTCGAAATACTCAGCTTCTTTTCCCTCCGATATACCTCTGCAAACAAGCTACACCAGAGCAAAAATATCTCATATCATCAGGGTTAAAAGCAAGAGTATCCCATATCATGCTTTTTCCCTGTATTTTCCTTTGGCCTTGTTCTTACCTGCAAAATAAGGAGAAAGAGAGCAATCAGTCAGCACTTGGAATCAAGCTTCCAGTCAGGAACTAACTGCCTGGAACTCCTTGCCTGATTACTTACCTGGCATTGCTCTCGAGTACTCATCTTCAACATTTTATGCTTCCAGAAAAGATACCACATTTACCTAAGGAACAGATAAGGCAAGTGAAAAGGATACAAGGAAGCATGTGGACACAAGCGCAACAGAACACGTGCCAATTCATCAATTACTTTGTCAACAGCAAAAGTATCTCATATCATCAAGGTCGAATGCACTCTTGATTTGATGGACTTGTTTTGACCCTCAAATTCTTGAGTCGGCCTTATACTCTGGAGGAAACCAGAAAACCCTCCAGCCTAGTTCAAGAATAAGCTTGTGGAAAGTTACTTCTTCAAAAGCAAAAGTATCTCATATCATCTCTTCTCCTTTTTCTTCTCTTTATCCTTCATGTTGCCTGCAAGATAGAGAGAATGAGAACAATCAGCCGGAACTCGTAATCAAACTTCTGATCTAGGACTGATTGCTAGGAGCTTTGATTGCTTACCTTGTCTGTCACCTTTTTCGGCAGATCTCTTAGTTTGGCAACTTAGGGACTCCTACTACATGGTTTGTATCACGTTTGACCAAGCCTGAAACTACAAGTAAGCTTCAAGTGAAATTGATACATTACCTTGTGCATCTCCATCGGTTAAAGATACCACCATTGGATAGAGAAAAAGTACTTCCAGAGAAGATGCCACATCTACCTATGAGACAGATAAGGTAAGTGAAAACGATACCACACTTCGGTACTTAGAAGTTTCGTGATTACTCAGCGGCTTGAATCTTGCAAGTCCCCAACCGAAGGGATTCCCTCACTCAGGAACTTAGGGGAGCACTGTTTGTACCATACTTGACCAATCCTGAAACTATTGAGCACTGATCCACGTTATACCATCAAGGACCCAGAAGAGTTTCCCTCTAACCAGGGGGCCAATCATAGCGCGACACGTGTCAACATCAGAAGCCAATCACAACACGACACGTGTCAATGTCAGAACAAAGCTAGAAACTCTCTTCTATAAAAGGAGATCATTCTCCCACAATATTTCCTAATGTCATTTATACTAAATCATTCACTAGTACTCACTAAATGAGAGCTTGAACCTATGTACTTGTGTAAACCCTTCACAATTAATGAGAACTCCTCTACTCCGTGAACGTAACCAATTTGGGTGAACCACGTACATCTTGTGTTTGCTTCCCTGTCCCTATCCATTTACATACTTATCCACACTAGTGACCGGAGCAATCTAACGAAGGTCACAAATTTAACACTTTCTGTTGTACCAAAGTCCTCACTGATTGTGTGCATCAACATTAAGCATTCTAATCTGCATTGATCAATGCTTACATGGAAAATTTCCTTGAAGTGCTGAGAATATTCAACCCTAGTTATCGCCAAAAATGAGTCATCAAGACTGCAGTGAAAAGGAATTTTCCTCACACAGCCATCTGAGAAGTCCTCTAGCATCCAATTTTCCCCAACTTTGATTTCATATCCTTCGAGGCAATGACAATGAGGATACCATAGCTGGATGCAAATACTAAAAGCACCACACGACATATTAACCTCACATTCATCCGATGGTTCAAATGAAATCTGATCTCATCCCCTGAAGTCTTGGTACCAGGCATAAAATGTGAGCTGACCATTGACTTCAAGTGTGCCTCTTATAAAGGCATCAGTATAGTCACATAAATTAAAAAATAATTCATCTAGCTCAAAAGAAAAAGGACTAGGTGTAGGATTTTGCACGTTTCTCCAGAATGTAAGAATTAGTTTTCTCTTGGTGCGATTATTGTATCCAAGCTCAGCAGCCGGCAGCCAAGTATCCGACGAGTGATCGAAACTCTGCCATATAACAACATATGAATCAAATGCATCTATTATGACAAAGTTCCCATTGTTAAGAAGCGACCATAGTGCAACTTTGGAAGGCTACTTAAGGTCAAATTTCCATTTTCGGCAAGTTCTAATACTGAAAGTTTCAGTTCAGAAACAGGTTGTTTTCTGTTTGCGACCCAAACTGCGGTATTAATGATTTGAGCACTTTGATTTGTGTACCAAATTCCTATGTAATAGTTTGAAGGTAAACCTGGTCTGAAGAAACCGAGCTCAAATGTTCCACTTGAAGAGGTTATTATTTGTGCCCCGGATAGAGATTACCCTGGAGAGATGGTGTAAGACGTCATGGAAATACAAGTAATGAAGGTACTACATAACAAAAATCTCCAACGTATAGCAGAGTAGAATTTTCGTATTCATCTCTTGATAAAATTGTAACAAAAGAGAGAGATTGCTGCAAGCAGAAGCCAAAACTGGTCCTTCCTTTGAATGATTGGATCTTGACCAGATATGTTGCATCAAAATACAATGGACCTGACTTACAAGACAATAAAGGACTTCACATCACCCGTCGAAGCCAGAGCTCTTGGGTTTTCTGTCACTCAAAAGCAGAAGTCGCTTCGGCTCTAGATTCTCCTCGAGTCAGACTTTGCCAAAATGTATACTATTGGTGTGAGTCTATATTTTAGGAGAAAATGAATGTAAATATATTGTAATTATTAAAGTCATGTTTTAGGAAGGATATTTTGTCCTTTATTATTTTTTTTGTTTCCTTTTGTAACAAAGATTGTATGTACTTTTATTCAGGATTATGGAATACAGAAATGTTAAGCCGTAAAATTCTATTTGGCATCAGCGCCAAGTTTGCTATAACCTTAGAAACTGTAAAACAATATTTTCTTCAGTTGCTGTGTTCGGTCGACTTGTTCCTGCGCTGCTTGTTGCAGAAATCGATCAGGCCGTGTATATTGTATTTTCAGCAGCGTGATCTTGCTGTTGCTGTGTGTTGTGTTGTGCTTTTGTAAGTGTACCGTGTATTAACTTGCAGTGTGTAGTTGTCAGCTACTTGTCTGCTACCATACAAATACTTGAGGCTGCTAAGGTATTGATTGTGTTCTCTAATTAGAGTTGTTGCGTGGAAAGTTGTGATGTGCTACCACCTTATTTTTGTACTGTGTGAATTTCATGAGCGTGTTTTCTTTGCTGTGATCTTCTAGTGTTGCAGTCTGCAATTGTTTCGTAATTGCTGTGATTGTTTGTTGCTTTGTTGACCAAAACAAAAAAAAACACACAAAAATAAGAAAAAGAAAAGTAAAGGTATTTGCTGCTGCAATCAGGTAGCAAGCATTAATTCATCAAGTGGGTTGTTCCCATTCTACCTTGTTTTTTTTATTGCTTGCTATGACGTGAGCAATGCTTGTGCAGTGTGGTTGTGCGTACTTGTTGTTTTGTCTGTGATGTGCAGTGTATAAAGATTGTTGTGCAGGTGTTATTACAATGACCAATACCGGTTGGATTTTAGATTCCGGTGCAACAGATCATATGACGTATGATAGAACTTTGTTTCAGTCCATGAAAGATCCTTATAGAAAGTGTGTGGCAACTGCCAATGGTACTACTGCTGATGTTGTTGGAGCGGGAACAATGTCTCTTACACCCTCTCTTCCCTTACATAATTGTTTATTGGTTCCATCGTTGTCCCATCACTTATTGTCTGTACCTCAAGTCACTGAACAATTGGATTGTGTTGTATTAATATATCCTTCATTTTGCTTGCTTCAGGATATTCAGACAAGAGAGATCATTGAGTGTGGCACTAAGAGAGAGGGGCTATATTATATGGATGACGTGGTTCCTGGAAGAGCTAATTTGGTTCATGCATCACGTAATAGTAATCTACATAAGGTATTGTTAATGCATCATCGTTTGGGGCATGCATCGTTTGGTTATTTGAAACATATATTACCTAATATGTTCAGTGGTATTAAAGACTAAGAATTGAAATGTGAAGTATGTATTTTAGCCAAAAGTCATCGTGCTTCATTCCCTCCAAGTATGATTAGAAGATCTTCTCCGTTTGTGCTAGTACACTCTGATGTTTTCTCCGTTTGCGCTAGTACACTCTGATGTGTGGGGGCCTTCCCCTATTAGTACTACTACAAGAATTAGGTGGTTTGTTACTTTCGTGGATGATTGCACTCGTATGACGTGGTTGTATGTGTTGAAAAATAAAAGTGAGGTTTGTGATGTGTTTCGTTTGTTTCAACAAATGGTTAAGACTCAGTATTCTTCTGATATTAAAGTTTTGTGTTTTGACAATAGTGGAGAGTACATAAATTCTAAGTTATCCCGGTTTCTACAAGATCATGGAATTATTCATCAAACTACATGTCCACATACTCTGCAACAAAATAGGGTTACTGAGAGGAAAAATCGTCATATCTTAGCAACTGCTCGTGCCTTACTTATTGGTGCGTCCGTGCCTAAACGGTTTTAGCCTGAAGCTGTTACCTATGTCGTGTATGTGATTAACCGTATGCCATCCTGGGTTGTGGACTTTCGTACACCTCTCCAAGTGTTGACATAATTTGTTCCCATAGTGTCCACTAATACTCTCACTCCTCGTGTGTTTGGATGTGTAGCCAATTTTCATATTCACAAGATTCATTGTAGTAAATTAGATCCATGTGCTATCCGGTGTGTCTTTCTTGGGTTTGCTCCCCAATAGAAAGGGTATAAGCGCTAGCACCTTGAAACTCGCCACATGTATGTGACCATGGATGTTACTTTCTTGGAATCCAAGTATTTTTATGCTTCGATTCCATCACCTTCTGATCACCAAGAGGAGAATACTAGTGGTGATCTTAGGTGGTTGGAGATACCAGATAATGTAATATGTAGCTCAGGGGGAGCGTGTGTTGAAAACAAAAATTGTGAAGGCTCTTGGCAAGACACTACCGAGAATGAATACAATGAAGATAGTGAGGGTTCTCAGCAATAGCCTGTTGAAAATTGGACTACTGTTCAGCTGCCGGGCACCAAAACAGTTGATGCTTCTCGGCAACAGTCTGTTGAGTATGATGCAGAGTACCGGCAGGAGTCTGCCGAACCAGTAGTTGTTGAACCCGACCCGTACCCCTCTTTCTCTCGAGCTCAATAATGCCACCCAATGTGTCTTCTCTGAATATTCCTGAGGTAAGCAAAACTAATGCTCATGTAACTAATCCAGATAATATTATGAGTACATATAAGTTGCCGCCAAGGCAAAATCGTGGTGTTCCTCCTGACAGGTTTTCTCCTGAAAGAAATGTGAAGTATCCAATAGCTAATTATGTGTCATGCTTGAACCTTGCACCATAACATCAAGCCTGGGTGAATAATGTGGAAGTAATCCAAGCACCAACCCGAGTTGATGAGGCCTTGAAGGATCCTAAATGGGCTGCTGCAATGGATGAAGAAATGATGGCACTGCATAAGAATGATACGTGGAAGGTAACAGAGCTACCAAAAGGAAAAAAACTGGTCGGGTGTAGATGGGTCTTTACAATCAAATACAAGGCATATGGATTAATGGACAGGTATAAAGCAAGATTAGTAGCAAAGGGTTATACACAAACTTATGGTGTTGATTATCAGGAAACCTTTTCTCTAGTAGCGAAGATGAATACAGTACGAGTTCTTATTTCTTTAGCTGCAAATTTGAATTGGCAACTGAAACAGTTTGATGTAAAAAATGCTTTTCTTCATAGGCACCTGAAAGAAGAAGTATATATGGATTTTCCTCTGGGGTATAATGCTGGAAGGAAAACCGAAGTATGTAGGTTGCGAAAGTAACTTTACGGGCTTAAGCAATCACCTCGTGCATGGTTTGGTAGATTCACTCAAGTTATGAGGAAGATTGGGTATTATCAAAGTCACTCTGATCACACGTTATTTGTGAAATGGAGAAGTGGTAAAGTGACGGCCTTAATTATTTATATGAATGACATGATAATAATGGGTGATGATTCAGATGAGATGATGAAATTAGAAAAAAATCTTGCCGCTGAATTTGAGATGAAGAATTTGGGAGATTTGAAATATTTCCTTGGAGTGGAAGTCGCCCAGTCGTCTAGAGGTATTTTCTTGTCTCAACGTAAATATTTTCTAGATTTATTAAAGTAAACAGGCATGCTGGGATGTAAACCTGTGGACTCTCCCATCACAGAGAAACATTACTTGGGGATTTATCTAGATCAGGAACTGGTTAACAAAGGTAGATATCAAAGGCTAGTGGGGAGACTGATTTATTTGTCTCACACTCGTCCAGATATTGCCTATGTCGTAAGTGTGGTTAGTTAGTTTATGCACTCACCAAGTGTGGATCATATGGCGGCAGTAATGAGAATCTTGGCATACTTAAAGTCTGCCCCGGGAAAGGGAATTTTGTATGAACATCATGGACATATGAGGATCGAGGGATTTACTGATGTTGATTGGGAAGGTGATGTGACTGACAAACGATCTACATCTGGGTATTTCACATTTGTTGGAGGTAATTTAGTTACGTGGCTGAACAAGAAGCAGAATGTGGTATCACGATCCTCTACCGAAGCCGAGTATAAGGGTATGACACATGGTGTGTGTGAGATCCTTTGGCTATGAAAGTTGCTTTGGGGTCTTGGTTTTACACAGAAAGAGGCGATGAAATTGTATTGTGACAATAAGTTTACTAGAGAAATAGCTGAGAATCCGGTACAGCATGACAGGTCACAGGACCAAGCATGTTGAGGTTGATAGACATTTTATCAAAGAAAAGCTGGAAAAGAAGATGGTGTCAATACCGTTCGTGAACTCAGAGGAACAACTTGCGGATATCCTTACTCATACCGTGTGTAGTAGGAGGTTCGATGACTCACTTATCAAGTTGGGCATGTTTTCCTTAACATGGGAACTTTAACGAAAAGCACCCGGTACTGTTTACTTTAATGAAAAACCACATTTTTACACTAAAAAGTCAATCCTGGTACTATTCATTTTACCCTTTATTTTGTCCTTATCATTAAAACTCAAAGTTTTCAAGCCCTTTTCATTAGTTCGATGACTCACTTATCAAGTTGGGCATGTTTTCCTTAACATCTATGCTCCAACTTGAGGGGGAGTATTGGCGTGAGTCTATATTTTAGGAGAAAAGGAATGTAAATATTTTGTAATTATTAGAGTCATGTTTTAGGAAGGATATTGTGTCCTTTATTATTTTTTGTTTCCTTTTGTAACAAGGATTGTATGTACTTTTATTCGGGATTATGGAATACAGAAAAGTTAAGCCGTAAAATTCCAGAAGATTTCCAAGGATAACAATACTGAGCCGACTGAATTTGAAGAGTCGGTTGCTCAAGCAGTATTTGATTTGGAAAACACAAATCAGGAGCTGAAGAGTGACCTGAAGGATCTCTATATCAACTCAGCAATTCAAGTTGATGCGTATGGAAGCAAGAAGGCCGCGGTTATCCATGTGCCCTATAGGCTTAGGAAGGCTTATCGCAAGATCCTTGTTCGCCTCGTGAGGGAGCTTGAGAAGAAGTTCAGTGGGAAGGATGTGATCCTGATTGCCACACGTAGGATTGTGAGGCCTCCTAAGAAAGGGTCAGCTGCTCAACGTCCCCGCAGTCGTACACTAACTGCTGTGCATGAAGCAATGTTGGAAGATGTTGTGTTGCCTGCTGAGATTATTGGAAAGCGCATCAGATACTGTCTGGATGGATCCAAGACAATGAAGGTATTCTTGGACCCCAAGGAACGAAACAACACCGAGTACAAGCTGGAGAGCTTCCCTGCTGTTTACCGGAAGCTTTCAGGAAAGGATGTTGTGTTCGAGTAACCAATCACCGAAGCATAGAAATATTTGGTTTACCTGAAGAACTGCAGTTGAGCTGGCAGACGATTTAAAATTTTGATGTTGAGGACATGGTTTTAGGATAGCCTTTGACGGATTTTGTTCTCTACATTATTAGCGCGTATTTTCATTCTGTTTTCTTAATCGAAGGATTTATAATCATCAAAAAACAAAAACAAAAAAAAGAACTTCACATCCACAATTTTTTTTTTTTTTTGTGACCCGATAACGACCTGATTAGTTATAAAATTTGGGGAATAAAGTTGCATATCTAAAAGCCCCTTTTCATATGCCTAGTTACTTTTGGAATGACGAATATGCAACCTGATTCACGGCTAAAGTTGCATTAAAATTTGGGGAATAAAGCTATAATATCCTCTACAAAAAATTTCAATAAAGCTATCCTATTTCCAGTAAAAAAAAAAGTACAATTAGGTTTTGAAATTGGGAGAAGGGGAGGAGGGAAGGGGAAATTGAGGATTGTGGAAGCAGCTTTGGCCTGGTGTGGTGCAAGCAAAAGCTAGGAAATTGGGGGAAAAGAAACGAATGACTTGTTGGGTAGCTAATAAATAAAAATAAAAAAAGTTGCAGTCGTATATAGGCGAATATGTTTTCTTACACCATTAAATTAGAGAACATGTTTTCTTACACCATTAATTTAGATGACCATACTTGCTACAAGCATGTAGGCGAATATTTTAGACTTCTACGTGGTTTCTCTAATTTTACACTTCTACGCGGTTTCTCTAATTTCATGTTCTCTAAAATATTTGCGGGCTTTTCGTAGTAATATTTGCTAATAGCATGAAAATTGTCCGTGCATCCCAAAATAGCAGCTTCTCTCTCTCTCAGGAACCGTTCAAGGTCATGAGGCAACCCAATATATATTACAACAGGGGCTTATTAAAGTGAAAAACCCACCTCCAGCAATCCCATTTCATTTCCGCCTCCTCTCTCGCTCCTTACACTATCCCGTCATCATCTTCTCTGCCATTGTCGAGGAACTCTCCTCTCTCTTCTTAGAATACGTCAGTTTGTATTTGAAATTTGAATTCACTTGTAATATGATATATGTTTATACTGTAACCAACTTATCTTGTAATCTCTAAAAAATGAAGTCAAAACCTCACTCATCATTAACTGAGTTGAGCTTATGCAATCAGTCTCTAATACCCTAGTTTAAATTCTTTCATTGAGGTATTTGTATACATATTCCTCATGCAGGATGTTGCATTAAAATTTGGGGAATAAAGCTATAATATCCTCTACAAAAATTTGCAATAAAGTTATCCTATTTCCAGTAAAAAAAAAAGTACAATTAGGTTTTGAAATTGGGAGGAGGGGAGGAGGGAAGGGGAAATGGAGGATTATGAAAGAATCTTTGGTCTGGTGTGGTGCAAGCAAAAGTTCGGATATTGGGGAAAAAGAAACGAATGACTTGTTGGGTAGCTAATATAAAAAAAAAAAAAAAAAAAAGGGTTGCAGTCGCATGTAGGCGAATATGTTTTCTTACACCATTAAATTAGAGAACATGTTTTCTTGCACCATTAAATTAAAGAACATGTTTTCTTACACCATTAAATTAGAGGACCATGCTTGCTACTAGCATGTAGGCGAATATTTTAGACTTCTACGCGGTTTCTCTAATTTCATGTTCTCTAAAATATTCGCGGGCTTTTGGTAGTAATACTTGCTACTAGCATGAAGATTGTCCGTGCATCCCAAAATACCAGCTTCTCTCTCTCTCAGGAAGCGTTGAAGCTCATGAGGCAACCCAATATATATTTCAACAGGGGCTTATTAAAGTGAAAAACCCACCTCCAGCATTCCCATTTCATTTCCGCCTCCTCTCTCGCTCCTTACGCTATCCCGTCATCATCTTCTCTGCCATCGTCGAGGAACTCTCCTCTCTCTTCTTCGAATATGTCAGTTTGTATTTGAAATTTGAATTCACTTGTAATCTGATATATGTTTATACTGTAACCAACTTATCTTGTAATCTCTATATAATGTAGTCAAAACCTCACTCATCATTAACTGAGTTGAGCTTATGCAATCAGTCTCTAAAACCCTAGTTTAAACTCTTTCATTGAGGTACTCGTATACATATTCTCAGCCTCAGGCAGGATGTTGCATTAAAATTTGGGGAATAAAGCTATAATATCCTCTACAAAAATTTGCAATAAAGCTATCCTATTTCCAGTAAAAAAAAGTACAATTAGGTTTTGAAATTGGGAGGAGGGGAGGAGGGAAGGGGAAATGAGGATTGGGAAGAAGCTTTGGTCTGGTGTGGTGCAGGCAAAAGCTTGGAAATTGGGGAAAAAGAAACGAATGACTTGTTGGGTAGCTAATAAAAAAAAAAAAAGGTTGCAATCGCATGTAGTTAAATATGTTTTCATACACGAGAACATGTTTTCTTACACCGTTAAATTAGAGAACATGTTTTCTTACACCATTAAATTAAAGGACCATTAAATTAGAGAACATGTTTTCTTACACCATTAAATTAGAGGACCATACTTGCTACTAGCATGTAGGCAAATATTTTAGACTTCTACGTGGTTTCTCTAATTTTAGACTTCTATGCGGCTTCTCTAATTTCATGTTCTCTAAAATATTCGCGGGCTTTTTGTAGTAATACTTGCTACTAGCATGAAAATTGTCCGTGCATCCCAAAATAGCAGCTTCTCTCTCTCTCTCTGGAAGCGTTCAAACTCATGAGGCAACCCAATATATATTTCAACAGGGGCTTATTAAAGTGAAAAACCCACCTCCAGCAATCCCATTTCATTTCCTCCTCCTCTCTCGCTCCTTACACTATCTCGTCATCATCTTCTCTGCCATGGTCGAGGAACTCTCCTCTCTCTTCTTAGAATCTGTCAATTTGTATTTGAAATTTGAATTCACTTGTAATCTGATATATGTTTATATTGTAATCAACTTTTCTTGTAATCTCTATATAATGAAATCAAAACCTCACTTATCATTAACTAACTTGAGCTTATGCAATCAATCTCTAAAACCCTAGTTTAAACTCTTTCATTGAGGTACTTGTATACCTATTCTCAGCCTCAGGCAGGATGTTGGTGGCCTAGTTGCTGAACCAAATTAATTCTTTCGGAATAATGTAGATTCACTTCAGTTGATTTAGTTCTCTGCATTGCAGGAATCAGGATGTTTGCTCACATGCTTTTGGCATCCCTCACCGTCCTCATTTCCTTCTTGGGGGTCCGCGGTATTATAATTTTTGTGATTTATTTCTTTAATTCCAAAAAGTAATCCAAAAACCAACCCAAATGTGTTACTATTTCAAGTAGTAGGAGACCAATTAACCAAAGTCCTAATCCAAATCTCTTCTTTGATTTCCCCCAATTTCTTACACACCCAACAAAGCACAATGACAATCCAATACCTCCTCTTTGAGCTCCTTAAGCTCCTTCCCCTGAAGATCGAAAGTCAAACGAATTCCCAGCTCCGCCACCTCCAACCTTTCACCTCTCGACGCAACACCGGGGGATCTTCCTCGCATTTGCGAATGGGCCTCTGAGTCGCATCCGCCGCGTCCCCCACCGACTGAAAATAAAGCCGGCCGGCATCCTTTTGCTTGCAATTTTGTTTGCACACCGGGCAAGTGTACTTCTTCGTCCTCGCAGAGTACTCGAACCACTGTTGCAGACTAGGGTTTCACACCGAAGACGTCGCCGTATTAAACATCAATTTCCGAACAAATGCATACATTGAGATTAAACAAACATACACAAATTGAATACATATATACATGTAGAGAGAGCGAGATAGAAAAGAGTGGAGAGAGAGAGAGAGATAGACCAGAGCTCGTGGAAGACATGGCCGCAGATGGAGATGGATTGCAGATCCTCAGAAGTGGGCTTGAGGTCTTCGTAGCAGATTGAGCAGATTGTTTTGGTGAAATTGTTGGAATCTGCATCGGCCATCTCTCTGGTCTCTAATCTAGGGTTTCGGATTTGAGATTTATTTGTGTCATGGTTTTGGAGGGCCGTGCGTGGAGCCAACTGAGCGGGAAGAAGTGGAATTAGAGGGAGGGGAAAATCAAAGGAAATTTAACTAAAAGTTTTCGTTCTATTCATTTTAATGAAAAATTAAATTTTTAAGTTAAAAAATTAATTTTAGTACTATTTATTTTATTCTTTAATTAAAACTTCAAGTTTTCAAGTTATTTTTATTAGTTTTCCTAAAATCAAATGTAAAATTTGCAAATTACAAGAGCATTAATTCTAGTCTAATTACAACTTATCATTTGTTCAATGCCTTTCAATTCTATTTCAGGTTGGGTTAATTGTGCGTGTTTAACTACAGATGAGTCTGTTGTCATTCTAATTTTCTAAGATCACTATGTGCCCCATATAGTATTAGCCCTAGTTTGGTACTGAGGTAATTCTGAAAAAAGTGATTATAAAAAAAAGTTGGGAGCTGTTTTATGTTTGGTAAACATTCAGCTTCAGCTTTTTTTTTCAAAGTTTTGGGTGAAAAAAAGCCAAAATCACAAAGCTGCAAAACCCAGCTTTGAAAAATCGGCTTTTTTTCATATCTGTTTTACATAAAAGTTTATCAAACACTATAATACTGTTTTTTTTTTTCAAAAGCACTTTTACAAAAAAGTTTACCAAACACTCTACTGTTTTATTTCACAGCTGTTTATTCTCACGACACAACAGAAGAATAACAAACTATGTCTAGCAATTAACAGAAAGTGACTGATGATTGGATGTTTAGACAGAAATATACTTCACCCAGAGTAAAGCGTGTTGCACTCTCTGCTACGCAAGCATAAGAACCATCGGCTTGTTTTAGCATCACCTGCCAAGGCCCTGCACAAAATGAAGAAAATATCCTTTGAGAAAAACCAGAGGATTTTCAGAAAAATAAAGTGCCAACAAAATCATGGTTAACAACACAAACAAGCTGATTGTATAGCAGAACCTTCCTGGATAAAGAAACGTTGGGGTTACAAGCACATTGATAATGAAAAACATAAAATCAGAAGGAGACACATACAAGTGATAGAAACATCTAATCAGCACACAAAAAACATAGCATCCAGAACCAAAATGTTTAAGACTTTAACAAGTACGAAGATATTGATCATTAAGCAAATGCACAATGCATTGCATTTGCACATGAAGTAGAGCTATTATATAAGCATGCAATTACAATGCACAATCAAATGATATATAAACATTCAAAATAGCAACAATCAATTGAGTTGAAAGAACATCAACAATATCGAGAAATCAAACCCAATTCATCTTTAAATTAAACACAAACCAACACAATCAGGAATTGTACCTCCCCTAAAGATCATCAATCAAACAAAATAAAGCAACCCATTAATCTTACCACCAAACCACGGCGATGGCAATCAGCAGCGTCCATTAAGATTAAAACACGAAATTCAAAATTTAACGATCACACCAAAATCAATCGATTATAGAACAAAAACAAGAAACCGAGAAAACCCAGAAATGATTCGATCCCAATTCTCCAAAGTAATCAAAGAACCTCAGAATTGACAAGCCGATTCAATACAAGAACAATTACAAAAAAAAAAAAAAAAAAAAAAAAAAAAAAGGATTTGAATGAATCGAGCTGTGGGATTTGGAAACTTGGGATAGGTCGAATTAGGGATGAAATTTAGATTAGGAAAATCAAAATTAGCACACAGATCGAAATGGTATTCACAGGCAATAAAGAACAAGGCACAGACAAAAGAAATAAAAAATATATAAGTATGAAAGGAGGGCAATGTTGGTAAATTGAAAAATTCATTAAAAAGATTATTGTAGCTCCTTGTTATACAAATAAGCTGCTAAATGCACATTCCTGTTTTTAGTTTTTTTTCATATGGAACTCCGAAATAATAAGCTGCTTTTTGAAAATGCAAAATGCACCTTCTTGTTTTTATCTTTTTTCATCTGAAACTTTGAAATAAAGCTGATTTGTGATGTTTACTGAACACTTAAAACTCTTTTAACTTTTTTCATACCAGTTTTTTTTTAAAATCACCTCAATACCCAACCATGCCTAAAATGTGTGGGATTTTTTAACAAAAGAGTAAAAATAAAGGAAAGAAACAAAAGTGTATTTCTTATTCTCAATCAAAAGCAATGTTGTGAGCAGGAGAGAGGGAGGGGAAAGGTCAGCGAATCAAATAGAAACAACAGGAAAAACCAAATAGAAGCCTAGGGAAAAATAATATAACAAAGAATAGAAAGTCTCAATTTTACCCTCAAATCGATACACTTTTGAATCGCACTATATGGGTAAAACCGTCATTTGAGTAATTGAATTTTCGTTGTAGTCTTCGTCTACGAGCAAGCTCTCTCTCTCTCTCTCTCTCGCGCTCTCGATCTAACCCAAACCAGACCCAGCGAAGAAGGAAGAGGCAAACTCTCTGATATTCTCTCTCTCACTTTCTCGCTCAGTGAAATTCGAATAGAGGTATATTTTCCATTTTTTTGGATTAATTTATTTATTTTTTTTGTTTAATTTTTTTTTTCTTCACAAAGTGCAAACTAGGCATGGTAATTGTTGGTTTTTTGCTGAATGTGCGATCGAAAGGTAGAAATTTGTTTAGCGTTTTTTATGTGGTTCGGATTTTGAAGACCCTGTTCTGACAATTTGATCTCTGAATTTTTAGAGGTGCTGGAGCTGTGAATCCAATGGGATTTTTTTGTAATTTCTTGTTCCATGTGTTTGATTGGTGAGAAAATAGAGGAGAACAATGGAAAATTTGAAATGGAGTTATCAGCTCAAGTATCTTGCAGCTGAAAAATCCATCAAAACTAGAGAATATGTGACCTTTTTAATTAGAAGAAAATGATAATTTTTAACATGTATTTCTTTCTATAATTCAATTTCAAGGCAACATCCATTCATTATCTCCGGCATTTATTAACTCTTGGGTGTTTCTGTAATGTTTTCAGTTTTTAAATGATTCTAAGTCATAGTTGAACTTTTGAGTTTATAATTTGAAATTTTGTCAAAACTGAATGAATTAATTTGCTTTTCTGGGTTCTAAATTATGGGACTTTAGAAATTCATTTAGTTGCAAATTTACAATGATTGGCTCCAAAATTTGACGTTAGAGATAAGAAGCTTATTCCCTATATGCGGTATATTTTAAAGAAGGACCAATTCTTGTTTCATGTGTTTAGCAAACACGCACATTCCTATTATGCGTGAGAATGGAGTGTATTAGATGTCTTACAGTTACTCTTTTCTTGTGATTTGAGCAACAAAATTTTGGTTCTCGAATCAAGATCGTTGTTAATTTGTCTATAATGGATGGAACTTTTGACTGGTGTTGGCTTTTTTGTGAGCTCTCGTGGCGACTTTATTCATTCTGCTGCTTTGCTGATTTTTCTTGAACCAGATGAAAGAGAGTAGAGACAAGAGTGATAGACTTTCAAAATCTTCATCTGTTAGCTCACTTCCACTCATCTTGGACATAGACGACTTTAAGGTGAATAATGGAAAAATATATCATATATGTTCTGTAACTTTTGTAGTAAACCTATTATGAATTGGCCATCAGTGTAAACTAATGATTGAAATTCTTTGAAATTTAATTTGTAGGGGGAGTTTTCTTTTGATGCATTGTTCGGTAACCTTGTAAATGAGCTGCTTCCTTCTTTTCAAGAAGAAGAAACAGACTCGTCTGAAGGTCATAGCAACCTCAGTGGGAATGATTCTTTACAAAATGGACATATGCGAGTACCATCAGATGCAGCAAAATTTGCGCAAGGACTTTCAGACCCTTTATTTCCAGAAGTAGATAAGATATTATCTCTGTTCAAGGATTCTTGTAAAGAGTTGGTTGATCTCCAGAAACAGGTATGTCTTGGGATAGTGTAGGTATTGGACTTACAAAGTTATGTGAAGTTTTTCTGAATTTGCTGATTCCATCCTGTCACCCTTGTAGATTGATGGAAGACTCTACAATCTTAAGAAGGAGGTTTCTGTACAAGATTCTAAGCACCGCAAGACACTTGTTGAGGTTAGTTAGATGAGAGTGTATATTTTAGTGTATTATATTAAGAATATGGTGTGCACACTGCACTCCAAGAAGAAACAGAAGTTCTTTCCAGTGTGAGATGTTACTTTCAGAGCTAAAACTATCATCGTTAGAGTGTGACATGGATATCGGGGTTGAACTTAATACAGTTCTCTAAGCCGGAAATGACAATTACCTGTTGAAAAATATGAATATTATTGCAACTCATCTTTTGTAGATTCCACCTATCATTGTGCAATGAGTATCATATGTAAAAAATTCCATGGAATTTACATATATGCTTCTTGTTCATGTTTTGATAAAAATGAAGGCTTACAATTTAAATTCTTTTCTAACATTGTCCTCCACCAATCTTAAGTGAGAATATGCAAGTTTTACGCATGTGAAGTTAGGATCTAAATTCCAAAAATGCTTTCAAAGCATTAAATGAATCTGAGTTGAACAGTGAATCACAAATTTGACTGTATTGTTATGCATTCAGCTTGAAAAAGGAGTAGATGGCTTGTTTGGTAGCTTTGCCAGGTTGGATTCACGAATATCAAGTGTTGGCCAGACTGCTGCAAAAATAGGAGATCATCTGCAGGTGAAGTCTTGTCCTAAGCCTGTTTAACAATGCTTAACATCTGAAGTTGTACTTGATATCTATTGTGCCATCATTTCATTAAATATTTGTTAATTTGTGTTTTGTGATTATGTGGGTTTTTCTTGTCAGAGTGCAGATGCTCAGCGGGAAACTGCTAGTCAAACAATAGAGCTTATAAAGGTAGTCACTGTCGATTTAGTATATGCTGCCTTTTATTTATAATAAGTTAACACCATGTTGACTTTTATTCTTTCAGTACTTGATGGAGTTCAATAGCAGCCCAGGCGATCTCATGGAACTTTCACCCCTGTTTTCTGATGATAGCCGTGTTGCAGAGGCTGCTAAAATTGCACAAAAATTGAGTAAGATGGCATTATCATCTCCAAACTCTGTAGTTATTTTGCCAAGGAACACTATTTATGAGCCTCTCTCTCTCTCTCTTCCCTCCACCTCTTACTCACTTTCTGCGAAAGGGGATTAAGGACATTTGGAAGTAGCAGTAGCTGTGATTCATCTTCAGGATATGATCATGATATATGTTTAGGTGGATGAAGCCAGAATGATGTTCATCTGATATATGTAGATATGTTAAGACCTAATTCACATCTGGAGCAATTAGGTTCAATGGGCTGAAGCTGTGAGTCCTGTGAAACCCTATTATATGTCCTTTTGGTACGTGGCCACCTAATGTGAAAAGGTGTTTGTACTTCATGAGTGTATACAAATTATTACCGTTCTCCTTAATGAGTATATAGGAGCCCCATATAATTGTAGGAGGAGTGCTTTAATCAGTGTGGTATCTTTTAAAACTGACTTGTAATTATGGTAATATCATCCTTTATTCTGAAAATGGTGATAAAGTTGTGATAAACCTAATGGTAATAAGGTTATTTTACTATGGTTGTATGCTCATCATTTTGAGATATAATTACCTTCCATGCTTCTGTCAATATTAGGGGCCTTTGCTGAGGAAGATATTGGAAGACAGGGGATATCTGTACCATCAGGGAATGCAACAGCTAGCAGAGGGTTAGAAGTTGCAGTTGCTAATCTTCAGGACTACTGCAATGGTATGCTGTCATAAAAGTTTTAAGCCTCATTGGAAAATTCTCTATGCAATCTTTAGAAGAAGACACTATGTTTCCCTCATTACTTTCGTTTCCTTGTTCTTTTAATTCAAAACTATGGATGGCACACCTCCTTAATGATTTTATTGTAATCTTGAATCCTAGAAATTAGTTTCGGAGGGAAAGATTTCTACAAATTATAGTGATTGAATCTGATTAGAGTCCTCTGCTTCTAATTTTGAATAGAATTGGAGAACAGATTGCTATCTCGTTTTGATGCTGCATCACAGAGAAGAGAATTGTCAACCATGGCAGAATGTGCTAAAATATTATCTCAGGTAATCACTGTTACTGGACCTAGTAGATCATTGTATCTAGAGAATTTAACACCAGGACTCCTGGCCTCTCTCTGTCTCATTAGATCTAAATACATGGTGAATCAAATACCTCTTTAGTTTTTACAAATGAATCCCTTTGCCTTATTTTTTTATATTTAAATTGCGATGCAGTTTAACAGGGGCTCTAGTGCTATGCAACATTATGTGGCAACACGTCCAATGTTTATTGATGTGGAAGTCATGAATGCAGATACCAGATTGGTTCTTGGTGATGAGGGTTCACAGGCTAGTCCTAGCAATGTTGCTCGTGGACTTTCTTCCTTGTATAAAGAAATCACAGGTTTAAAGAATGTCATTAAACTAATACAAGTGGTTGAATTCTTGCAATATATTTGTTACATCTTAGTTTCTTGAGCAGACACTGTACGTAAGGAGGCTGCAACAATTATGGCTGTCTTCCCTTCTCCAAATGAAGTTATGTCAATCTTAGTTCAGGTACTGAGAAGGATTTAATTTTATCTTCTTATTTTTATCTTTTTGGGTGAGTATCTTTTCTCACCATACTTGACCCAGGGTAGCCTCACCAATCCCGTTCTAAGCATGTTGTGTATCATATATATTACAAATGCCTAACCCTTTGAAATCAGGACATCCATATTGTTATAATGATGAGAGAGAATGTTAATTAGCATTTTGAAAAATACACTATCCTTTTGTTTTACATCTGGATGGTTGAATGCAATGGTGAACCCATATTTGGTTTATATAACACATGTCAGTCTTAGAAGAGATTGATTCTGCTAGAACTGGGTTAATGGTGGTGATAAGAAATCCTACTTTTGGGTTCCATTTTGGTTCCCTGTTAATGCATTACTGGATTTATTTCATCTATGTAACTAGTTTTCTTATGTTGGGTGCAGCGGGTTTTGGAGCAGAGAGTTACTGCTTTACTGGACAAATTATTAGTGAAGCCATCTTTGGTGAATCTACCTCCTATGGAAGAAGGTGGACTTCTATTGGTGAGTAAATTACTCTGCCTGTTTCCTTCTCCCCCTCCCATCTCATGCTTCATCACCAAATGCTTATGGACTAAAATTATCTCTTCATTTAACTTATATTTGATCTGAGACTGCAGTATCTTAGAATGCTAGCAGTGGCATATGAGAAGACACAAGAACTTGCTAGGGATCTACGAGCTGTGGGATGTGGTGACTTGGATATTGAAGGTAATGAATTAACTACTTGGAATCCATCTTATTGTGTTTTTTTTTAATCAATGTGGAATACTTGTGCCTTCGCCCATAAGCGGTAGGTCTCGGGTTCGAGACTTGAGAGCAGCCTCTCCATAAATGGGGGTAAGGCTAGCCGACATTCACCTCTCCTAGACCCTGCGTAAAGCGGGAGCCTTGTGCACTGGGTACGACCAATGTGGAATACTTGTGCGGCTATGGTGGTGGGTAAAGGCAAGATAACCATCTGGATAATGTTATATTTGCAAAAAATAAAACGAGCTTGTGGATTGTGTTTGGTAGTAATATTCGACAATGAAAAGATTAATTGGGAAACAAAGATGCATCGCTCAAGATGCCTAACAAAATATAAGGAACTTTTATTTCTTAGTTTTCTGATCCTTTAAAAAAGATTATGAGAAAAGTAGAAATTGCCATCGTGGGACAAATCCTAGGCTCAAAGCTGACATATATTAACTTGTGCTGTGTTATTTGGTGGAAATGTTAGTGGTTTTAGTGTTAGTCCGCATTTTTTTGTGGTTGAGATTGCTTCATTGTATTTATCAACTGTGGGATCTTCATAGAAACTTCCTCTGATGGTTCAGGCCTCACAGAGTCTCTGTTTTCTTCTCACAAGGATGGATATCCTGAACATGAGCAGGCCTCTCTTAAACAACTATATCAAGCTAAGGTTTGCATCGAATGCATTCGTTCTTGACCAAGCTTCAATTCTCAGGCTCTCTTGGTGCTAACAATGCATAACATGTATTATACTGTGCAGATGGCAGAACTGCGTGCTGAAAACCAACAGATACCTGAATCAGGTGGAACAATCGGGCGCTCAAAAAGCGCTGCAGTAGCATCTTCCCACCAGCAAATATCCGTCACTGTTGTGACAGAGTTTGTTCGTTGGAATGAAGAAGCAATTGCCAGATGCACTTTGTTTTCATCTCAAGTAATGTTTGTTAGCGATGCTACATATGATTGCTCATTTTAAACTTGTATCTAATTTACTTAGGATCCAGGGAAATTCTTTGTTTAGTAATCTTTTAAATTCTGGAAGAGCATATTTAAAATATAACCCCTAAGTTTTTCTTTGTACTCCATTGTGGTCTAGTGTTTCTCCTGTTCTCCCCAATATACGGGTTTACTTATTCTTTTCTCTTTTTGTATGAATAGGTTACCATGCATTCACAAATGTCTACAATTTTTAACATGGAAATTGGAGATCTGGTATTAAGTATCTCAAAATTTATCTGCATACAGAGAATGTGAATCTAAAGACCAGAGTTATAAGAAAATCATGCTTAAAGTAGCTCTTTCCCTTGTGGATAAGTAAGAAATTCACTGAATTGGTGGACATGGTAGTTGTATGTTACTGCTGATGATTAACCCGGAAGAAAATTTTGACATGCCTTATGAAGCTGATAATTGGGCAATGGGAGAACTCATACTAAGAGTAGTAAAATAGAAATTAAAAATACAATGTCCTTTAGATGGTAAAATTGGGGTTTGAATTGTTCTGGATTTTTATTATCAGATCTAATGCCAGTTCTCAGATTGTTTTTTATATGTTACTGTACAGCCTGCAACACTTGCAGCAAATGTAAAAGCAGTGTTCACTTCCCTGCTAGACCAAGTAAGTTGGTTGCTTAAATTGAGGGTTTGATTCAAAACCTCGTTTTCCACTCTTTTTTTTTTCAATGAAATGCTTTTTTTTCTCAATTTACTGTCCTTTTCAATAGACGTCCAGTTAAGATTCCGGCTGGACAAAAGCATAAATTATATATATATATATATATATATATATATATATATATATATATTATTAAATATTAAGAGAGAAATTCTTGTATGATTTTCACTTTTCAGGTCAGTCAATATATAACGGAAGGTCTTGAGCGAGCAAGGGATGGCCTGACTGAAGCTGCAGCTTTGAGGGAAAGATTTGTACTGGGCACTAGCGTTAGTAGAAGGGTGGCTGCTGCCGCTGCTTCTGCTGTACTTACCTGATCATAGACCTTTTGTTGCCTTGTAAATTGTGAAGTTTTTAAGATAAAATGTATAGTCTGCCCATATGGAACTTAAGGGTATCAATGGCTGATGTGTAGGCAGAAGCAGCTGCTGCGGCTGGTGAAAGCAGTTTCAGATCTTTCATGGTTGCTGTACAACGCTGCGGTAGTAGTGTGGCTATAGTTCAGCAAGTATGTTGGTTTGCCATTTTTCTAAATGAATGTTACTTTAAGTGGAATACCTGATATGTTGAACTAATTGGCATTTTCTCTCCAGTATTTTTCAAATTCTATATCTCGGCTCCTACTCCCTGTGGATGGTGCACATGCTGCTTCTTGTGAAGAAATGGCAACAGCTATGTCCAGTGCAGAGGGTGCCGCATATAAAGGGCTTCAACAGTGCATTGAAACTGTGATGGCAGAGGTCAGTTAATGAATTCTAGACTTGTTTCGAATATAGGGTGGTCAGCAGGCTTGCATATTTCATGATTTCACCCCATTAGTATCTGAACATATCCTGTATAGGTTGCATGCGTATTTTGTGCTCTGACAATTCCTTCTTGGTTCATTTTTTTCCTTTTGTGAAATTCCTACTATCCAGGTGGAGCGGTTACTTTCTGCTGAACAGAAGGTAACTGATTATAGATCACCTGAAGATGGATTTGCTCCTGATCATCGGCCAACAAATGCCTGTACAAGGTACAACAAACGTATAATTAAAGCTATATCTTAAGGGATTCCAAAAACTGACTCATGTCAATTTGTTTTCTTGGAGGGCGAGCCTGACATGAAGCAAAACCATATATTTAGCTAATTCTACAATGAGTTCTGAGACCAGAGATTTGACAGCTTTGTTTCTTTTCTGCTATATGTCTAATGCTTTTTAATTAATTTTCCTGGCCAAATTTTTTTAGTTTGTCTTCTTATGTGATATTTACTATGCAAATGTTATCACTTAATTCCCAACTATTTTTATACTAAATTAATGATATTGATCAATATAGTCCGTGTTGTTTCTGAATGTTGAATAACATTTCTCTCCTCTTATCTAGAGTTGTAGCGTATCTTTCTCGCGTGCTAGAATCAGCATTCACGGCACTTGAAGGTCTTAACAAACAAGCATTCCTGACTGAATTAGTGAGTAGTTCATCTGTGATCTCTCCTGACTCTTATTTATTCCATGCCTTTGATGTTTCTTTTGCAACCATAGATTAGGATTAGATTGATGCTGTAGAATAAGAGGCATCTGCACTGAATTCAATGAAGGATCGCACGGCCTTGAACACAGCGAACAATGCTTTCAACTAATATACTATGAATCATGATTGTATCAAAATTGATATAACACAGAAAAGTGCACAATGATTGCATAGGCCATGCTCGTTATATCTTTGTGGTTATGTTGTTAGTGATATTCTCATGTTCATTTCCTTTTTATTGTAATGTGTGTGGTATAAACTTTTTGAGGTTAGCTGCATAGGGTTAGGGAAGTTGTAGTGATTATATAATGATGATGAGTCATGAAACCTTCACTTTTGAATTCATGTAATTGTGATTTTTTTAATAGGGAAGCCGCTTGCATAAAGGGCTGCTAAATCATTGGCAGAAGTTCACTTTTAATCCGAGGTACGTGGACTTTCTCATATTTTTTGTGGCTGGCTAATAGAGTTGAAAGTTGTGCAAGTAACATATCCTAATTCCTTATTTCTCTCAGTGGAGGACTGCGGCTGAAGCGTGACATAACTGAATATGGAGAATTTGTGCGTAGTTTCAATGCTCCTTCCGTCGATGAAAAATTTGAATTGCTGGGCATGTAAGTTTTGTAGAAATTTCTAAATTTTCAGCTTCCATTCATCTCGATTTTTTATATCAATGTAATAATGAGCTTTTGTCTGCAGAATGGCCAATGTCTTCATTGTTGCTCCTGAAAGTCTTTCGACTCTATTTGAGGGCACACCAAGTATACGGAAAGATGCACAAAGGTAACTGTGGAATGCAAAAAGGCTCTTAGAACACACACACACAAATTAGTAAACCAAGATTCCAGACTATTATCATTATCCTGACTTCATTTGGAAAACATCCAGAAAGAAGTACACTATTCAGCATGAAATTTTGCACCGCATGACATTTCTTTTCTGCTTAGAGGTTTTCTAATTGTGATAAAATATTGATTTGGATGCTGAATCAGGTTTATTGAGCTTCGAGACGACTACAAGAGCGCAAAGCTTGCTGCCAGACTTAGTTCCTTGTGGACAAGTTCTAGTTGATACAGAAGCAGTACGCTGATTAGATACGCCCTCCCAAATTTTACTTGTCATCAAGCTGTTCCAGAGCTTAGAAAGACGGCACATCAAGTTGAATTCATTTGGAAGCAGACGCCAAGCTAGGGAGCCAGTTCAAAGTAAATTTCTGGTTAAGGAGCTAATCGTCGGATCATTGAATACAAAATTGTTTGATTTTCTTTCCCATTTTGTTGAGTGTTTATTTTTGAAGGTATAAATGGGAGGACCAGAAAGATTGTCGTCTTTAGAGCTTTAATTCATTTGCTAGGCTTGCGAATTTGATTCGACAACACTAGGATATGAATCAAATGATGAATTCGTTGAACTGAATTAGCTAATTTTCGAGGTGCATGTATTGTTGTTTCTTATGTTCCGGTCAAACTTTTGATTACACGTTTTTAACCGTGAATTAGTTTCAATTGCAAATTATGCTACTTATGGTGCTACTGTTGTCTCTAATTAGTAACCAAAGGCACTAAAGGGAAGGTGAAGTGGATGTTTTTCCTCCAAGTCCATGAATCACATGCCGGAATGAAGGAGAAAAGTGAAAAAGGTGTGGCTAGTGATGGAGATACATGGCCATGCCATTTGTGGTGGACTGCCTCCTAGGGAGTTTTGGCACCCACTTCTCTCTCTCTCTCTCTAGAAACTCTCTCTCTCTCTCTCTCTAGAAAGTGTAGTGGGGGGTGGTGGCTAGTAATGGACTACCCATGTCCTCTGATAGCAAAGGTATCTATCTATCACTTGAGGTTGTGCCAAACCCATTAATATGAACCAATCTCTATCCCTTAGGATGGGCCTAAGAGACTAGAGAAAAAGGCACCAAAGATCATCAAATAGGTGCTAAGTTATTGGATGACCCCCACAATCCTCAAAGCTTGTGGTTGTGCTTGTGGGGTTGCTTCTTATATTTGCCATCCCCACCTTTCTACAACTTTCTACATATTTGACCCATAAAAGATACTCAAATGCTCATCTTTAACTACAAATTACAAGCTGACATGTATGTTAAGCGCTTAATTAAAATTTTCAATTAGAGAAAGTTTAAGAACACGTGTTGAGCTGTTATGTGTAAGAAGTCGAGTATTTTACGATGTCCAAATGGATAGAGACCAATTAGAGAGCGTGTATGTTTGACCTTTGACTACCCAAATGGAGATTGAACAAAATAAGAAGTCAATGTAGCTATATGTGATGGGCCATACACACCGACACGAAAGTGATAGCTTTAGCAGCCGAAACCCAAACCACCAAGAAATTTCACATTCAAAGTGCTTCACAGCTCTCTATCAATGAAATATAAATGTCAATAATAGGTTACGTAGTGTAGAGAGAGAGAGAGAGAGATAAAGGTGTGTGACGGCAGGTTTGTGTCATAATTAACTAGTCCAAAGTCTAGAAGCACCATGGATGATCCAGTAACGAAAGTGAATTCTAAATTTGTACTTCCAACGATTGGTTTTGAGTTCGATTTTTAACGCTGGTAAATCATATAATGGTGGTTAAGTGCAAATTGAAATGCCTCTGTGAATAGACTTTCACCACCAACTAGTTCACTTTTTACAAAAAGGGTAAAAAGTCTAGAAACGCATCCCTGCCTCCCTCCAATATGTATGAACCATCATCATCAATACCTATTTACCTTGCTTTCTTTATTTTTCTCTCGGCCGAAAGATGATCTAATTAACAGAATTTGATTTTAATTATTAGTTCCAAACCCATCTCTCTCAAAAGAAAGAGAGAAAAGATGAGGAACCTTTGTTTGGTATGATAAGAAGGTAAGGATTTCATGCAATTGATTGATACACAACATCAATTCCACATCAATTAACTATTCATAAACTTTTCTTTATTATAATTTTGAATAAGCCGTTATGGGGAAATTGTAGACACGACAAGAATTCAAACAATATAAATAAAGTTTTGAACCTATTCAGTAATAATTAATATTCTCAGAATTATCTATTGAACTAGGGATTGTGTTAGGGGTGATGCAGTTGGATACATTTTTGTTGATAGACGTATTTGTTGTATGCGTTCATAAAGAAGCACATAATTGAAAATCAGCAAAAAGCTGTTTTTATAACCAAAAACCTCATTTTACTTTTTCTTCGAGATGAATATTATTTAAGGAACAAAGCTTGGCCGCTGAAAAATCAACAACAGTTCTTACTGCTAGCGAATCACAGGTGGACATATGTCCAAGTAATTGATTTTTTAATCACAGCTGCTACTGATTTTTTTTTTGCAGCCAAGCTTTCTCCTTATTTAGGCTTCCTCATACCTCCAAATGCTGTCGAAACGCTTTTAATTACCTAAAAGTACTTTAACCATTCTAAAGAAATTAACAAACCGTAGTCTAAAGGATCTTGGATAACGTTTAACTTTTCCCAAATTATAATTATAATTCTTTTTGGTGTGAAAGCCTGTCCTGCAGATATTTGCTAATCATGCGTGTGGGTATACAATATCTAAATATATGTATAGCTATAAGTATAGGCCTCTACCAAAAAATAATACATACGTGTGTCAGTGTGTGTATACCTACACTAAATAATTATATATCCTGTGTGCAGACCAAATAACAAAATAAGATAACCTATTTTATACCACTTTGGGTCTTTCCCATAACTATGAATCCGGATCCTTTTTATGAGGATTTTGGAGATTCGTAAATCGTGTTCGTTCATTGTACATCGTCCGGTCAAAAAAATATATTATTTAAAATTGAACACAAACAATACCTTACAAAAATTGATTGCATAATATACGATGAACGGGCACGATTCATGGCATAACTACTACTTGATTGGAACTATACCAATTGTCAATTCAAACAATTATTGACAAAAAAATTCAAACAATTAAGTTTCTTTTAAATTAATGGGCCTAGTGACATCTATTTTCACTTATAAATGAGAATTTTTAAATTCAAATTTCGTCGATCACGAATTTAAAATCAATTTATTTCTCTCACCTTTTGTTTTAAAAGAAAAAGTAGAAACATAAATGATTCCGACGCATGTTTTGTCTCTATTTTCCTTATCGAAAGAGAATTAAAAAACCAAAATAAACAAGGATGAGTAGAGAAAGAAAAAGAGTATGGAAATTACTTGCCCATAAATAAGTACAATAAGATGATGGGCAAGCCAAAATTCAGAAAAGAAATAAATGTATAATTTGATGAGGTAAGATGACCAACTTGCTAACTCGTCTGCCAAAGTCCTCAAAGTTAGGGGCTAACTATATTGAATACACATTTCTTTTATTTTCCTTTAATTTATATTTCCCCACCGTATTTTGTTTATTTAAAAAATAGGGAAATTGACCCCACACGCTTGAAAATCAATGCCTCGTGCCACCCACGTCTATGGCACCACCTTCACATGCCCTTATACTAACTCCCTTACCACTCTTAACTCCATGTCACTTAGTCACACACAATCACCCCATTCTTTTTATTTATTATAAAGCTGACCAAACCATTCTTCGCCGTTCGATTCAATGTTGCATACGATAATCCTACTTAAGATTACCCAAAATAAAATATTCCGGCGATTCTAAAATTGAATATGACAGCTTAATCAGCTAGTTGGTTAATATTTTCATAAAAAAATGAGCTTGTGTGCATTTAAGGTTGTACGTATGTGAAATTTGATTTATTGAAATATAGTGGGCGCCCATTTTTTTTTTACTGGAAACAATTTTTTTTTTTTTTGAGACTAACGAGAGTATTAGTAAGTTAAATTGTTTTTTCTTATGAGGAAAGTAAGTTAAATTGTTAAATGTTAAGTATTAGAAGATTATGTGGGAATATAAAATTCTAGCGAGACTTGTTAAATTGTCACATGGCATTGTACATATAAAATTCTAGAGAGACTTGTTCTTTAAGATGCAGAGAGTGGGGACCACCGAATCTGCTAGCTGTCAAGCCACATTGGCTTACCAGCGCCGTTGATATACTGTTTCAGTGTGAGACTCCAGTGTGAAACGTCTATGAGCCGTCAGATCGTCTTACTTATTCATCAGTTTTTGAGCCGTTGATCACGCCTTCGACTTTGACCCATTGACAACATCATCAGGGAACCGTACTCGCCCAAGTGGAGACAGCATCAAACTCGCTGCTGAAAGGGAAACACGTGGACGATTGGGCACCGCCATACCACGTGGCGTGCGCGAGCTCAAAGGATAGTGGCGGCGCGTGGAGAGTGGAGTGGTAGTTTTGTGAGAGAAGTGGGAAGTCTCTAGAAGAAGGCATCAAAACCCAAAAGAGGGAACAGATGCTGCTCCCTTTAATAAGAGAGAGAAACGGAATTATTTATGGAAGAGGATCCTCTCCTGAGCTCAGGATGGAGATCCTCCTGATCAGTTTATCTAGAATGTTCAAATTTAATTTAACGGTTGCAATTATTATAACTTTTAAAAGATTTCTTATTTGAAACCGTTGAATTAAATTTGAATGGTCTAGATAGGCTGGTGAGAAGGATCCCCATCCTGAGCTCAGGAGAGAGGATCCTCTTCCATTATGTATCCAAAAGAGCACCACAATATATACATTTCCTCATTCAGAAAAAGAGCTTCTTTAGGGGGTGTTGGGGATTTGGATTTTAAAGGTGGTAGTACTTGGATTATTGGATATAAAGATGGGATTAATGAATTAATTGATTATGTAAAGCTTATTAATATTGTATTCCTTTACTTGCCCTAAACATATTTGCGGCCAAAGTTTATCGGAAAAACAGTGGGAATTTTTTTTATAAAGGGAATCAGTTGGTAGCTTCGCCACGGCAGTCTACTATTTCGAGGTTCGAGAAGGCTCGTAGAGGCATTTCAATCTCCTCCTAGCCACCATCATGCGATTCATCAGCGTCAGGAATCGAACCAAGGATGTGCGGTGTGAAGTACGGGCTTGGAATTCATCCCCAACCACTAAGCCACCCCCATGATGGTTGTGGGAATTTTATTGGAACCTATGTAACCCTTTTCTAGACTCAACTTAAAATTTAAATGTGGATTGTCTTTTATAGTCTATTGCATAATTAACATCAAGTACAAAATGAAATTGAAAATTATTAATAAGCCTATAACCAATAATTAAACCCCTACCATTAGCAATTTTTATCATACGTTAATTCTGGTTAAAACCCTAAGAGTTCTCATAAAGAAAAAAAAAAGGCTTTTTTGACCCATGATGATGATTTTGAAGTTTTGAATCCTGTATTAATAAGTGTTAAGTTTATTTATATTGGACATGCTACTCCATTGAGCTCATGGGGAATTTTCAAGGACACGTACAAGATATGTAATTTAATATTGGACATACTACTCTATTGCGCTCGAGCCACAATGTGATTTCATTTTCTGAAAGTTTCAAATTTTAGATTCCTGAAGATAAAAAAAGTTATCAGCATTGCAAAATTGATTAATTATTTGTTAGAAAATAGGATCCCACATCAGTTAAATAAGAAAATAATATATGAGAGATTCCACTTCTAATATCACCGAGGTCTTTTGTGATAAAGTTTTAAATCTAATAATAAGTGATCAGGTAAGAACAATATTGGTGAAGTTGGTAGTAGATCATGTCCAGCCTAAAAAGTTTATCACCATTTAGTTGTAATTATAATTTTTTTTTCATACAAGCAAAGATGTGTAAACTATTGCAATCTACAAGTTGGGAAGTTCAAACTTGTGTGCAAGAGGGAAAATATACTACCTTGTTCAACAAAACCAACCCAAATGTGTATATCCTGGGTTGAATATAAAATACTAGTTTGTGTGGTACTAAGTTACGTATGGAACATATAAACACGTGTAAGTAGCTCTAAATTGGAACATATAAACACCTGTAAGTAGCTCTAATCCCTTTGTCACCATTGACCATGAAAATTAATTGTGCTTTGCATAGTTTTGTGTCAAAAAATGTATGTCATTCATTGAATCGATTGGAGCTACTTACATATGAGTCAATTTTGATGGTCAATAGTAACCAATTGACAAACTAATTTATGAGTCAGTTATGATATAAACGATGATCATGATATCACTTGTTACAATTAGGATCCAATCCAATTTCAATTAAAATTAATTGGATTGTATGATTGATATTGAGTAGTGTTATCCACAAGCTTTTTTTAATTTATAGCTAACAGATCGAATGAATTGAATAAGATCAATGATAAAAAAATTAATAAGGATATGTGACAGGTAAAAATATGTGTGTGAATAGTATTATCTTTAATATTTTTAAATCAAATTTACAAATTAAATGATATGTCAGCAATAGAAAATAACCAACACTTCTAATCAACAACAAGCACATTATTTCGTTGGCAAAATTTAGTTTAAAAATTTGTTTTCTCTAGCATTACCTTTTATCAAAATAGCAAATTACACATTGAATTAAATACATTGATTTCCTAAATTAAAAAACTAAATTGATTTCTTAAATTGAAATTACATCAATCATCCAAATTGATGAAACTAAATTGAAGCTTTGATTGAACTGATTAATCCAGAATGATTATAATTAGATGTAAAAGAATTGCTAATGAAAAATGCTAATTGTCATGGTTGCCAACTTTACCTACCCACTAAAAATCTTGCAATAACATCAACTGTTCAGCACCCAAATTAACTGGCCTCCACTTTTCCATTTATATTATTTTATTTTAAATTAAATTAAAAAATCAATTTATTTATTTATCTCTATCTTTTTTTTGTCGGTAAAACTCACGAGCTCCACTCCCTAGACACCGTGTGGAATTTTTCTTAATCAAAACCCGCTTTGACATTTGATAAGTCAACCCCGAAACCGAAAACCACTTTTCCTTTCATTTTTCAATTTACATTTTTCCCAATTTATTTAAAATATTATTTCCAAGGGCAACATAAATGCATAGAGATGCCTTCTCTCTGTCTCTCTCCTCCCGCTTTCTCTCACTAGGAAAACCACTTGTTTTTGCCACTTTAGACTTTTGTGTATCAAAATCATTCTCTCTCTCTATAAATACATTGTTTATATAATTCCTCTCTCTCATTACATCCTATCGTCTCTCTCTCTCTTACCAATAAAAAGTCAGCGCCTTCTTTTGTCTCTCTACTTCTTTTCTCTGTCCTCAAACAGTGATAGCTAGCAGACACAAGGTACAGATTCAGAAACCTTGTCTCTCTCTCTTCTAATGGAGGACGATTGGGATCTTCAAGCGGTGGTCCGAGGCTGCTCCACCGCCACCGCCACTACCACCACATCATCAACCAGAACTCCCTCCACCGCTGCCACCGCAAGTTTCAACATCTCCGGCTTCCATTCAAACCCAGCAGCTGCTTCCTTCTCTTCATTTGGTCCAACTTCCCCACAACAGCAACTCCTCTTCTCTCTCCCACTTCCAGATCCCATCATTAAACCCAGAAATGCCATTGAAGAATTGCATGAGCTTTACAAGCCTTTCTTCCCCAAATCTCAGCCTTCCCTCTCCTCCCCACAAATCACACCACCCACTCTCTCTCCTTTGACTTCTCTCTCTCCTCTGACCACACCCAAAGATCCAAGGCATCCCATACACCAACAACAACAAACCCAGCACTCCAAGCCATCATCTTCCACCACCACCACAACCACCACCGCACGATCCAAAAAAAGGTACGATTTTCCACTCAGTTTTTGTCTCAAAACTTCAAAAAGATCGAATTTTGAAAGATACCCATCTCGTAATTTGCGCTATTTAATAATTTCATTTATTCACGATTTTTCGTACCATTTCAGAAAGAACCAGCTTAAAAAAGTGTGCCAAGTTCCGGTGGAGGCCCTCTCTTCAGACATATGGGCATGGCGGAAGTACGGCCAAAAACCCATCAAGGGTTCCCCATATCCGAGGTTGGTTTTCCATTTCTTTCATATAATTTTTCTCAAAACATTAAGTTAAATGAATTTTAGTTATTTTACTAAAATTTCTAATTTTCTTTTTTTTTTTGGGAACAAAAATCAGGGGATATTACAGATGCAGCAGCTCGAAGGGTTGTATGGCCCGGAAGCAAGTGGAGCGGAACAGATCCGACCCGAATATGTTCATAGTCACCTACACGGGGGAGCACAACCACCCGGCCCCAACTCACCGCAACTCGCTCGCCGGCTCCACGCGCCAGAAGCCCTTCTCGCCACAAACCGCCACGCGGGGTGACTCTGCGAAACCCGCTTCTCCGACAACCTCGGCCTCCGCGGACGAGGAGCCTGTCGTTGCACCTCAGAGTACGACCGTGGAAAGCAGCTGCAAGGAAGAGAAGGGGAGTCCTTTGATTACCGACGAGGAAGACGAGTTGTTGGGGATGTGCGACTCGGTCGTGAGTGACGATTTCTTTGTTGGGCTGGACGGTCTAGCCGGAGATTACTTTTCCGATCACTCGACGGGGAGCTTCGGCATGCCTTGGATTTCTAGTAGTGCTGCCACTGCCGCTGGTAGTATCTGATTCGCCAAGAAAAGTCAGCTCTTTTGTGAAGAAAACAAAAATACTGAAAAAAAGAAAAAAGGAAAAAAAACCAATTCTCTTTTTCCTCTAGGGGTATTTTTGACTCTATATTTGTTGGTGGTGAGTGAGAGGGAGGGAGAGAGAGAGAGAGAGAGAGAGAGAGAGAGAGAGTACAGTGGGTGTAACTATGGGTGGGAATCTTGATTAACAATATGATAGTAGGGGTGAAAAGGCTTGTAGTTTTCTAGATTAGTCAATTAATTATCTTTTTATTTGTTGATTGGTTTTTGGTTTGAACTTTGGGTAAAGTTAATGGAAGTGATTAGTTTGATGTTGGTTACTATTTTGTTTTTATACCAATTGAAATCTTATTTTATTAGATGCAAAAGGCGTGAGAACTAAGTTAATTATAGTTGTGCTATCTCTATGTACCTGCATTCGAGTTTCTCTTCACATAACCGCATAATTTAGAACTAATTAGATATTTGCTCCCCTAAAAATATGCAAATGGCTTCATAGTTCTTGGTGTGTGACATGGTTGGCTTGGTCGAAAAGCCAATTTGATACCAATATCCAAAAGCCAGTTTGGCTCCAAATTTTTTGTTTTTCATGTTGATTTGTTTGATGTTTTAACGGCTCGATTAATCCAAGCTTGCAACCGAACTTCCACAGAATTGTAGAAAGTCCAATTGGGATATAAACAAATATCGTCTTATTGGAGCTAATATTAATGAACTATCAACATCATGCACAGCCTTAGCAACGGACATAACCAAATCGTGGCTAAATGTCAATTGCAAGTTTTGTGCTTTGTGGTTCACATGAAGAGAGTACGGGTTTGGGCTTGAAGACCCAAAGTGATTAATATTTGGCTTTTTAGCTAAAATCATAAATGAGATTTACATAACTCTTCATTTTGATTTTTGAAATTTGAAATCAATAGAAGTAATCACTGAGTTTGTTCATCATCAGTCATTTTAGTCATTTCTTGAAAAATCTCCATTAATAAATATAAAATGACAAAAATACCTTCAATTTCTGTCAAATCATTTTGGCTCATTGTTTATTAAGTTGAGGTATTTTTGTCATTTGGTCTTTATTTAACATAATTTTTCAAAGAATGACCAAAATGATTGATGGTGAACAAACTCATGGACCACTTCTAATCATTTCAATCTCAAGGACCAAAGTGATGAGTTATGCAAATCTTAGGGGCAATTTTGGCTAAAAAAAACCTTAATATTCATAAGTAACATAAATTATGGTTTTGCTTCTCAATAAATTGAAGAGTGAATGTTACTAGACAAAATCGTTTTTAGTTTTCAAATTTTAGTTTTGAGTCTTTAGTTTTCACTTTTTAAAAAAAATGAAAACTTAAAATCTTGTTTGGTACCTACTTTCATTTTTTCAGTTTTTAAAAAGGAGAAATTAGGTTCTCATCCTTCCTTTTACTACTCCATTGATTAAAATCCTATTCCTTTTCAATTTTTGATCAAGGTCCTTGGGTATTAATAACATCATTAATTATTTCAATAATAAAATATTTTTTGTTTCTAAATATATTCATTTAATGTTAAAAATATTACAATTAGTATATTTATATTTATGACTAAATTTTTTTATCATATATATTTAGTTTTAGTTTGTATCCATTTTTAATTTGCAACCCTTTTTTAATTTGTGCCAATTTTCTTTTCAGTTTGAATTTGTACCCATATATTAATTTCTTTTTGTGCCCATATTTTTTAAAGTTTTATTTGTAATTGTACCTTTTAAAAAAAAAATTATTTGTACCCATTTTTTATTTTTTCAAATGTACCCATGCTAATTATATGTACCTATTCATGTAATTTTTTCAAATTTTTAATCTTAAAATGTACTCATTCTTAAATATACCAATTTGTTATTATGTAAAATGTGATAGCCTGTCCCGAATTATTTTTTTAGCGGTGGTGTGAAAAGTCTAAAATGCCTTTGAGCGTTTGGTTGTGTTGTGAATTAACCTAAGGTTTTGGACCAATTAAGTTCATTTCCTAAATGATTGGACCCAACTAGATTTTTTTTTTTAAAGTTATTTGTCTTTGGTTGGGGACCAATCTGGACCACACACACACCAACCCTTTCCCGTTAACTCTCTCTCTCTCTCTCTCTTCTCTCTCGGTTTTCTTCCATTTTCCGTACACTCGTACAGACAACACCCAAACCAGACCCTATCTTCACTATTCGACGTCGAAGAGGGTGTTTTTGTGTTCCTCGTGAGTCTAGATGGTCATCCATGCCCTTAGTTTGAAGTGAAGACCTTGTTTTCCCGAGAACCAGAAATCTCAGTTTTAATGCACTGTTCATGTGAAGTTTTTAGGAGATTTTAAGCTGCTAGTGAGCCTTAGGACGTCTCCATGAAGCTTGGAGAAGAAAAACGAAGTGTTTTGGACGTCAGGAATCCTAGGTTTAGCGAGTTGCATGTTTGGCCGAAATATTGAAGGTTTTTCAGGCGACTTTCTGTTGGTTTTAGGTCTCCAAAGTGGTATGAATATGTTCTTCTCATCCTAAGCTTCAATTTGGTATAAATTTTGTGAATTTTGGTTGAGAATCGAAGGAGATATGAAGATTTTAAAATTTTTCCAGAAACCAGCGAGTGCAGCAGCGACCGGCGTCGGACTCCAGCGAACCAAGGAAGGAGAAGGGAATATTCCGTCACGTTTGACGGAATATTCTAACGGCGTCAGGTAACGTCGTTAATTTATGTTAAGGTTTTAACGGAATATTCCTAATTGCAGTTAAGTTTTAGTTAGGGTTTAGTCGCACGTGGGGGCGCTTCTGGCTGTGCCTTGGCCGGGGCGTGGGAGGTCAGAATTTTTTTCTAAAAATATGGAGATGTTCCTGAGGTTGAGTAGATCATGGTGGTATATTCAAATACCCCATTTGAGCATTGTATGAGAAGTTATTTCCTAGTTTTGTGTATGTGCTTAAAATAACGTTTATTCAGTTATTTCGCATATAAGTGAGACCTATGCTGAGGACAAGCGCCATCAATCGAGGCTCGAGGGCTACAACCTTTGGACATATCAGTGAGTGGGCTTTTGGTTTTCCGTATATACCTATATACTTGAGTTTTTCTCAGAAAATGAAATTGAAGGACTATACGTTTTGAAATTCCATGCAAAGTATCTGCCTATTTTATTTATGCATTAGTAGTTGCATATATTTATGATTGGTGTTGCGGACGCACAGGTAAGTGCCAGGTAAGTTCATAAATTAACGGTTGAAGTTACTTCAGTTATGTGAGATATGATGTGATGTATTGAGAGCTCATAAACCTGCACCCTAGTGCTAGTGCTCCTGCCCAGAGTTAGGGTACAATCATTCACGTGATGTTTACCTCCCGCACCATATGCTCACCTTGGATCCAAGTTAGGTGCACAGGCTTGTCGTACATACCACTTTAGGTGGTTCCAACTTGTAGGTGACCCGCGATTATTCGCACAACCTTCACGTGATCGTAGCACTAGAGCATATTTATTTTACACCTAGTCTTGTTGTACAGGCCACTTGAGGTGGTTCCGACTCGTGTGCAGGAAATGGATTTGATTTGATATGATTGAGATTGATTATGAGCTATATATTCAGCTTTGCAGTTTAAGTCAGAGGGATTTGGCTGATGCAATATTTGACATTGATATATTTTACCTGGATTACTTATAGCATTGCATTGAGATACTTTCGCATGATATACTTCTATGGATTTTCATGTTGAGTATGATTTCTGATACAGCTTATTATCACTATTGTTTTCTGGGAAATTATACAGGTTTTACGGCGAGGGGTTATAATTTTTGAGAAATGAAATGATTTGAAAAGCTTTGTTTTTGCCCATTCACACTTTCTGTTTTGCGCCCCTCCAGGTTTTAGGTAGAAGTGCTTGGTGGATCACGAGGATTTCGACGGGGGTTCTAACAGAACATCATTAATGTAGGATCCCTTTAGGTGTTGTATAATTAGTAATTGTCCTGCTTGACTACATCTAAGATATTTATGCTCTGGTTGTGTATTTCACATTTAACCTCGCATTAGCACTTTATCTTAGCTAGTATTGCTAGTAGTTTGGGTTTTATTCATTCTTATTTCCCTTATAACTTTATTGCTTCCGCATTGTGCACATGGTTACGTCACTCCCACGTGACGACCAGCACGCCCTGATTTAGGTAGGGGGTGTTATAAAATATACCCTTTTTTTTATATATAAAATCTATTTAATTTTTTTCTAATCTATTTTTAAACTTATATGGGTACATTCTTTTTTCTTTGATTTTAAAATGTATCCATGTCAAGTTTAATTGAAGAAATTTACTAATGTTATTAAGCCCAATATCTTTTTTTTTTTTTGTGATTTTGAAGAATGTACCCATGTTTTGATACAATAATTTTTTGGTTAATTTTGATGAATGTACCCATGTTTATACACACACACACACAATAGTATATTTATATTTTAATATTTTTAATCCCACAAATTATGGTTTTTTATTTAAAATCTCATTTATCTAAACAACCATAATTTTTAATTTTTAATTTATAGTAACATACATAGAAATAAATTATCACATTAATTTCAAGGACTTCGATCAAAAATTGAAAACCAACAAGGTTTCAATCAAAGAATATTCATAGCTAAGGACCGCATCTAAAGTTTTCCTTTTAAAAATGTAAAATGGAAACCAAAAAGTGAAAACTCAAGAAAGTATTTGTCGGCTTTTATCTTTTTGTAAATTGAAAATTGAGGTAGTTACCAAACAAAATTTCAATTTAAAAATAAAAGCGGAAACAAATTGAAAAAACAAAATGGTTACAAACGGCCCCCATACATAATGTTAACAACATTTGTTTTTCGTAAAAATACTAGTGGGTTTTGATTGATTATTGCTTGAAATGAATCTTGTACATGTGGAGTTCCCATAAAGTTACCCTTGCACGTAAAATTTTCTTTTTTTAACGGAAATTGTCTAATACTAATTTTGCCTAAAGTCCCCAAAACTTGCACCATTTTTTGTTCAGAAACAGCTAAAAATTTTATGTTTAACGCATCGAAAAACTTTTTGGAGGTTTATCATCTCCGATGGCAATTATATATTTGGCAAACTTCGGTGCCAGTTCAACTGAACTCATTTATGAAAAGAAGAAAAAGGATAAATTTATTAATTGACGTCCAAATAAATAAGTTCAATGTTGGATTGACGTTAGATTTTGTCGACTTAGATTTTTGTAAGGATGTGTAAGGCGAAGTCCCACGTTGGAGAAGGATCGAGCTTAACAAAGACTTGTAAGAAGTTGAGCCACTCCACATATTACTAATTAGTTTGTGGTGAAGCCTAAACCTCTTAGTAATGTTAGGGATATCATATATTTATATCATATCAATGTGCATTTGATGTGCCACCCTTCGTAGATTAGCTTACTGACATCCTTTCACCTGCCAATTGATATTCGGTAGTGAAGTGATAGGTATCCAGTTGATAGCATGCATTCCAAGAGAAAAGTGGACTGAGCTTCCAGATCAGCCTTGGTTATGCCTAAAGGTGTCAGTCTGCCCATGTGCTTTTGGAGGCCAACAAGCATATACCCTGGTTGGTCGATGTTTGCCAGGCTGTTGGCTTTCGACGCTCGGACGCAGTGGCGAAGCCAGAAATTCATGTTAGGAAAGGCACACTTTAGATCAAAATGGACATAATATATATAGAAACTAGCTCGTTCTTTTGGTCGCTTTGGTATCAAATTCAAAGGTGAGAGTGATTATGCATTTATTCTTCATTATACATGGTCAACTATATCAAGAGTTGAAAATAAAACATTATTAAAAGCACATCCTTTTATTCTTCAGTCTTGATATCAAATTCAAAGGTAACTGATCATGTATTTATTTTTTCTCATAGTGACCAAGAGAACATTTTACTAAAAACATCAAGGCATGAGAGCATTTGAAGGGTTTTTTGTGCTAATTTGAAAAAAGGAAATATTTTTCTCTTTTTGATTTCATATATAATATAATAGAGGAAAATAAGAAATTAACCAAAATAATAGTCTGCAAGCAAAGAGAAAAATTGTATATAGGTAACAAACAGAGAATATGAGCAACTAATATTAGTCTAGAACTATAGTTTCAAACTTTTAATATAAAAAATTTAAAGCTTTTTATTTTTTGGATTGAAATTAATTGGACCAACCAATTCAATTACAACTTCAAATTTATAGTGGTAATTAATGATGGTAGAGGTTGTCACGAAAAAATAATTTGAGGATAGGCCTGAGCCTACCCTAGTCTTAGGGTGGCTCCGCCACTGCTCGGACGTGTTCTTTTCTAAGCCCATTGGACCTTGGGCAGCTTGGTCTCCTATGGGCTTTGACTTTACCTTGGGCTCTTCATGGCTTCTTTCCATGCCGGCACTTTCTTGTAGGCCTAAAAGTGGCCAGCATTAACACAGTGAACATCCAATGCGACAAATTTATTAACTAACTTGATATGTGGACATTACTTTCCACGTCAAATGTTACATCAATGTAGTACGAAAATGTAATCTTCTTAACATTTTCTAATATTTTTAGCTAGTGGCATTAAAATTTGTTGTGTACTCTAAAAAATTAAACACCAAGAATATTTAAAACATAGTTGGATTGTGAGTAGACAAAAGGGCTAATTTAACGATAAGAAAGTGCAAAGGGAAAATTATGAACTCGTCCAACTGAAAAGTGGAGTTTTGCAATGGAGCAATATGTTAGCAACCTCTCATTTTGAAATGGTAAATAGTAAAGGTAATTGTTATTCACATACATCCCCTTTTTCTTTGCTCTTCCGGAACCATTACAGAAATTGGCGCTTTTTTTACGTTGTTTATCTTAGTTACTTGGGGGGGGGGGGGGGGGGGTTGTTTCCCGGAATCAAGTTGTTTGTTCAAGCTTCGGCCCTTATAGCATAGTATATAGTGTAAAACTTTGCCTGCTCCGAGCCATCTTGTTAGAAGTTGTTTTTCAAAACAACATAAATACAACTTCTTCTACGATATTTAGGACGAGCATAAGCCATTGGGTCAGTCGGTCACTGCAGCTTATGCCCGCCCACATTCTCTTAAATTTTCTATTTTTACCTTTCACACGCCTTTGTTAATTCTTATCTTGATCTTTTCCAATTCATTCCACCTGATGGCCGAAAATTAAGAGCAATGTGTAAAAGGTAAATATGAGTGTGTGAATAGCATCACCCAAAATTTAAAAGAAAATGAGAAGCTACCAGATTTGATTTGTATTGTAATCAGTGTTCAACCGTTCAACATGGACTTGGATTCACCAAAATCCACTCATATTTTATCAAAGTGTCAACGCTGCTTTTCAATAATTACCCACGTTACACAAAAAAGATGTAATTATATGCAGAAAAAGGAATCTCCCCCCTTTGCCATGTTTCTGAAGGTACACTGGTCATAGAAAAGCATAACATTTGTTCGGACATGATTGTCCGGTCCGGCTACAGTAAAAATACGTACTCATCATTATTCCCCGTGGAGTGGTACTTTCGCCCATTGAGCGTCATAACGCCACTTTAGTTTCATACGCATTCGTGTTTAGAAAAATCGGATCATACGATATACAATCACAAGATATCAACACAGGATCAATAGGGTTTACAGAAAATCAATAAATTTATTAAGAATGCAAGAAATGGAAACAACCAAAAGTGTATTTCATACAAGGACATGAAAGATGCTGCAGCAACAGAGACTCAGTTAAGCAGTTATGCTTTCTCCTGAGAACGGCTGACAATCTATAATCGATGCTCGCCTCCTTACGTCATTGCAGATACTCTATGCAGTGGAAGCAGCAATGTCATATCCTTGCACAAACCTTCTCAACTTTTCGGTTTCACCAACAGCAGAAAGCCATTCGGTGAGAATCTCCATGGTTATATAATCCGGATTACAAGCCTGTTCAACCATTTGATCCATTAACTGAAATGCTTTCTGCAACAAATTATTCTCCCTAAGACCTTTGAACATGGCATTGAATGTCAAGGTATTAGGCCTCACTCCCTTATCTTTCATACTATCCATCAACGAAAGAGCGAATTCCACTTGATTATTCTTGCACAAAGAATCTATTAAGATGTTGTATACTACTGTGTTGGGAGGAGCACTCGACTTAGAACCCATGTCTCTGAAGATCTTCATGGCTTTGTTTATATCGCCCTTCAAGCAATATGCATGTATCAATGATCCAAAAGTGATAACAGTGGGAACAAGACCCTCGTTTATCATCTTGCTCAGTACTTTATCAGCAATTGTAAGTTCCCCAGCTGAGCACAAATACGAAATCAACGTGTTGTATGTGATGCTATCAGGCTTTACTCCAACTGTCTCCATTTCCTCGATCATCTCATGCACCTTCTCGAGTTTTTTTGTCTTGCAGAACCCATTAATCAAAACATTGAAGGCAACGACATCCAGGGAGAACCCGGCGTCCTTCAACTTTGATACAACAAAGCTGGCATCATCCATCCTTCCAGCTTGGCTTAAACCAGAGATCATGCAGTAATAAACTTTTGCATCTGTGGAGCATCCAGAACTTAACATTTGCTCAAACAGTTCCATTGCCATGCCAATATTGTTTACATTACAAAAGGAACTGATTAACGTTGTGTAAGTCATGACATTGCCTTTCAGACCATCCCTCTGCATTTCATTAAGGAACTCAATTGCACTGTTCAGCCTTCCATGTCTACACAGACCATCAACCAAAGTATTGAGAGTAACTACACTTGGTGGTATACCTTCCTCCTTCATTTGATCATAGAGCTCACGACCCCTCTTGATGTCCCCAACCTTGTTGAAACCGTCAATCAAACTATTGTAGGTAACAGTATTAGGTGCACAGCCCTTTTGCAATCTCATTTTTTCCATCAGACGTAATCCTTCTTCTTGCCTTCCCACTTTACAAAGTCCATCAATCAGAGTGTTGTACATGATCTCATCGGGTTCAGCTGAAATCCCATCAGTTTTCTCTCCTCCTCCACTCATCCTTTCAAACAACTCCAAGGCCTCATCCACCCTCCTAGACTTGCACAAAAAGTTAATGACAATACCGATAGTTACAACATCGGGAAGAATGTCCATTTCTTTCATCTTTACCATAAGCACATTCATCCTCTTAAAATCATTAACTCTTCCCAAACCTGTCAAAAGCGCATTGCAACAAGCAGTTTCTACAGCACCACCAGAATTAATAACGTACTGTAAAACATCCCAAGCCCGATTAGTGTTCCTGTTCCGACATAACGAAGTGATCAATTTCGTAAGTTTCAAACTATCAGGGAACACACCATGCTCACCAAATTTCTGCACCAAACCCACAATGTCCTCATCGCTGACCCTCCTCCCACGCTGCTCTCTCTTCAGCAAAGAGGAAAGCACAATATCACCAGTAACACTGTCGACCCGGAACTCTGCATTTGGATCAAACATTTTGTCGAGCACCTTCAGTGCATCATCGACCCGTCCCCATTTCAACAGCACATCAATCACCACATTGCGAAGATGGGTGTTCTTCAAAGCAGGGTCCAGACCGTTAAACACATTGACCGCCTCATCAACCATACCAGCAAAGCCGAGGGATCGAACTAGCAGAACAGCGGCGCCCATATTAACCGGGATGTTCCGCTCTTTTGCCATCTTATACATGTCGAAAAGCCTGGTTCGCGAGTTGGGTTCTCGCTTAGTGAGCTCGAGAACGGCCTGGAATGACGACGAGAGCGAGGCCGTCGCCGCCGCCGAGTCTGGTGAGGTTGCCACATTCTCGGAAACGTAGTCGAAGAACTTGAGGGCTTTGGAGGAAGTTTCGAGGCGGCGAGTGATATGGAAGAGAGAGCGAGGAGAAGGAGCGGTGGTGGTGTCCGAGAAGAGGAGGTGGCGGAGCTGGTCCAAGTTCCAGTCTTTTTCATTGGATTGGAGGAGTTGGACAACTTGGGTTACTAGCGAGACATCTTCTTGGGGTTGTTTGCTCGGTTTGGGTTTGGGTTTGGGGTTGGGATCGGAATCGGTAGAGAAGTGGTGGTTGAGGAGGAGGAGGACGAAGTAGGATCGGGTATTGGAGGATTGGGGGTTAAGGAGGTGCTTTGAGGTTGAGAGTGTTGGTTGGTTCATTTTGTTTTGGGGGAGATTTGAAAGAGGTTTTGGGTTTAAGAAGACAATGGATTGGGAAATTTGAAAATAGAGTCAATTTAAAGAGAACTTAATGAAGTCATTAATCTGGTGATATTTCTATTTACTTGTAAGTGAGAAGTTTCAGATTTGAATCTCGTGGATGATGAATTCGATGCCAAATTAGGTTGCCCATTATGTGGTTTAGCCGAACTCTCTATTTCTTAGTGTAAAATATATCGTTGTACTAATAAAGAAAAGCACTTACTGAAATATAACCTAATTTTTCCAATTTTATAACACTAATCAAAATTAATGTTAAAAAAACTTTAGTTATCTTTAGACTAAAACTCTCTCTTCCTCCCAACGTTGTGATTTTATTCACTTTGAACCTCATCGCCATTGTTAAACCATCAAGGTCTAGGCACCATCGCACTACTCTATTATCTCTACTCAAAAGCAATTAAACCAATAGATCAGTACATTGATCACTAGGGCCAAGCAAGTGTCACTTTTTTTTTTCTTACCGCAAACCCCACAGTTAACGCCCTTTGCTACACGATGAATTTTACGATTGCTACCCGAGCTGTAATAGAGTAGTCATTGAGCGATGTGCGAGTCTGGGAGAGGTATTCGAGACCTCGAGTAGTAAAATTCAATTATTGAAATGGAGATAAGGAGTTTAGAGATGAGAAACAACGGAAGTTAGAAGAGAAGAGAAGGTTTTAGTCTGAGGGCAATTTAGTCTTTGGAACATCAATTTTGGTTAGTTTTATTTTTACGAGTTGGAAAAAATAGGCCATATTTCAATACTTTGTCTCTAAGGTCATCTCTAATCGAATGAGGGTCAGAGGGCTCTCTTTGGCCCTATAGCCCTAAAAGAAATTAATATTTTAATGAACAGTGTCAGACCATTTTTCTTAGGCCATTTCCAACTGAAAGGTCCAGAGGGACAGAGGGCTGAAAATAACCCGAAAATCATCTCTAACCGAAGGTCAGGCCAAAGGGCTCATGGGCCCCACTGGACAAAAAGGGCCAAATGGCCAACCGGCTGGCCATTTTCAACCAGCCAGCCAGCCCGCCCACTTGCTAGCCCAATTTCAATATTGTTTTGTTCTTTTCCATTCCAACCCTTTTTTTTTTGTTCTTTTCCATTTGCCTAGCCCACTTTAGAGTTTAGGGCTTAGATTTTATTTTTGGGTCCCAGCCTACTTTTTGTTTTTATGCCCAGCAACCTTTTATTTTTTGGACTTTTTTTTTAATTTCTAATTTTTTCCTATACCATTTCTCACATATTTTTCACAATTCCATACTATCTTACCTTATTTTATTTCAATTCTTCACAGTTCATACTTTACCTTTTGGCCCTCGGTTGGAGACGGTTTTTTGTGACAAGGCTAAAACGAGCCATATAGCCATTTGGCCCTCGGTTGGAGATGGTAAAAATTATGGCCCTGCACTGTTCATTAAAATATTAATTTCTTGGAGGGCCAGAGAGCTAAAACGAGCCATTTAGCTAGCCTTCGGTCGGAGATGGCCTTACCATCTCCAACTGAGGGGCTAGAGGGCCATAGGCCAAACATAGCTATGTGACAAAAAATCATCTCCAACCAAGGGGGCCAAATGACCATAGGGCCAAACATAATTTATTATTTTAATTGAATTAATATGGTTACTTAAATTAAACTACCTCAATAATTTTACGTTATGGATTGTCAATAATTTTTCGAGATGGAATCTCAATAATTTTACATCTCGGATTTCGAGTGCCACGTGTCTATGTGTGAGTACCTTTGCAGATTTCTTGTCGATAAGGAATCTCAATAATTTTACGTCTTAGATTTCGAGTGTCACGTGTCGATATGTGAGTAACTTTGTAGATTTCTTGTCGATAAGGAATCTAAATAATTTTAGGTCTCGGATTTCGAGTGCCACCTATCAATCTGTGAGTAACTCTCCAGATTTCTTGTTCATACGTAATCTCAATAATTTTTCGGATAGGATTTCGAGTGCCACATGTCGAGATGTAATTGGTTATGTGAAAATTTTATAGGATTTTTATCTGCGTGACACTTCTTATCTTCACCTTCCAATGTCCATAAATAGGGTGGATATTGGCTTATAATTCACACACCTTCAGCTTTGCCCTATCCAATATCTCTTTCAATTCAATCTCCTTCAATTAAATCTCTTTTAATTCAAGTTTGCAATGAATTGCAACTTTGGATCCTCTTCGGGTTCCAACTGGGGGTCCTCTTCCAATTCTGAATTGGAAGATAAATGGGCGCAGATAAGGCGAAAAGATGAGGAGTTCGATGAAGAAAATGAAGCATGGCGCAATACATCATATATGGCAGCCATGGCTGTGGTCATGGCTTGTTAGGCAACTGAAGAACAACCTTAATGAGGTGGTTCTATTGCTGGTCGCGGTTACAAGCCATGAAATAGAGAGATGGCGCATCTGAATCTTATGAACAACTACTTCAACCCCAACTCAGTGTACAACAAAAAGGATTCAGACGTCGCTTCTGGATGAAGCATCATGTCTTCGAGCGTGTACTTCATGATGTCCAACATGTCAATCCATGCTTTCGATAGAAACTGGACAAAGCAGGACGCTTTGGTTTCTCACCTCATTAGAAGGTTACTATTACACTCTGAATGATGGCCTATGCCTCCCAAGCTGATGTGATGGATGATATATATGGTATGTCTGAGTCTATATGCCTTGATACTCTTGCTGAATTCTGTGAAACAGTTGTTCAGCTTTACAAAGAGGAGTACCTCCATTAACCAAATCAAGCAGATCTAGAGTGGCTCCTTCACAAAGTTGAAATTCGTGGCTTTTCGGGCATGATAGGGTCATTAGATTGCATGCATTGGCAGTGGAAGAACTGTCCCACCGGATGGCAATGAGGCTTTAGCGGAAGATCAAGAAAGCTAACAATTATGTTAGAGGCGGTTGCGTCATTTGGCACATGGATCTGGCATGCTTTCTTTGGAGTCCCAAAATCCCAAAATGATATTATAGTTCTTGGTTGTTCACCCCTATTCAATAACCTGACGGAGGGTAAATCACCTTAATTTGACTACTACATCAATGGGCATCAATACAACATGGGGTATTTCTTGGCATATGCATCTACCTAAGTGGTTGACACTTGTCCAAGCAATTGCAAACCTTGTGAATGAAGCCGAAAAGTGGTTTACCTTACACCAAGAGGCATACCGGAAAGATGTTGAGAGAGCTTTCGGTATTCTACAAGCGTGGTGGAAGATCATTAAGGAACTGATAGGAGGGTGGAGTCGAGAAAATTTGGACTCCATCATTATGTCTTGCATCATGTTACACAACATGATTGTAGAGGATAAACGAGATGGGTATATTGATGGAGAGTCTGATGACGACCAAGAGGATCCACATAGGTCAAGAAAGGCTTATGCAAAAATATATGATGGGCCTAATTTGCCTTTGAATCCAAGAACTGGTAATATCTCTTTAAATGAGTACATGAGGCGCCATAGGATGTTATGTTCCCTTGCCACAAACAAGTACCTAGAACAGGATCTTGTTGCACATCTTTGGGCCAAAAGAAGCATCGAGTAGACGTTTAAGTTTTATGTTGTTAAATGTTTTTAAAAATGTTGCTTAAGTTTCATGTTGTTAAATGTTTTTTTTATGTTGTTTAAAGTTACTTAATGTTATTTAATGTTGTTTAATATTGAAAAATGATGTTTCATGTTACTTAATGATATTTAATGGCTTAGGTAGTTATAGGAACTGTTCTAAAAATCCCCGCCTAGCGCCGCCTAGGCGCTAGGCGGTTGGCCACAGCTCCGATTAATGCCTTGACATTTGAAAATTAAGAAATGATGCCTAGACCTACTGAGGTGCCCGCCTAGACCGCCTAGGCACCTGCCTAGGTTGTGACTCACTCAGATAGAAAATAGATAACTCGGCGCTAGGCGGTTGGCCACAGCTCCGATTAATGCCTTGACATTTGAAAATTAAGAAATGATGCCTAGACCTACTGAGGCGCCCGCCTAGACCGCCTAGGCACCTGCCTAGGTTGTGACTCACTCAGACAGAAAATAGATAACTTTCATCTTGCAAAGAAAAAGGCTAGAGCAATCAATTTAGGTAAGCAAAAATATACTTAAAAGAAAATTACGTTTTTATATTTTGGATGTTACAATATGATATGTATATACTTATTTAGTATTATGTTTTTCATTTGATTATTTATTGGTTTAAAATATATTTTCCTTAACGGTTAACGGCTCGGGTTATATTACCTGTTAATATTATCTGGTCGATTTTGGGTCGGGTCATTTTACTCGTTTATTTTAACCGGTGTTACATGACACGACCCGTTAAGATATCGGGTATGACACAAAACGACATGAACACGGAAAACACGACACGAATGCCAGGTCCATTCCACATTACTAGAGAAAAAGCCCAAATATAAAATGGAACAATAAGGTTAACCATATATTTGCTTGCCTTGTGCTTTTAGTACCATGTGCACTAACTAAATTTTCCCAAACTGATGAAACCCATAAAAGCAAAAGAAAACAACGGCATACAAGTAAAAAGCTAGCATGTATTCTTCTAAAATTTTCGCGGGCTTTTTGTAGTAAGACTTGCTATTAGCATGAAAATTGTTCGTGCATCCCAGAATAGCAGCTTATCCCACCTTTCTCTCTCTCCCTCTCCCTCCCTCCCTCTGATCGTCTGAGTCACTAACCTCTTTTTCTCTCTCTCTCTCTCTCGCTCTCCTTCTCTCTCAGAGAGGAGGCGTTTAAGTGGAAGGACCCAATATATTTAAAACAGATCTCTCCCTATCTATCTGTTTGAGTGTTTTCCATGGCTTCATCACTACTCTTGGCGTTCATAACATTGGTGGTGGTCATGATATCCATGGTCTATTGTGGGCCTGCTGTTGTTCTTCCTTTACGGCCGGCAGTCCCCATTTGTTATTCAGTCCATGATCCAACTGGTTGCATTACGCTAGTACATATTAATTGGTCGTATGGCTGTTGGTGCACTTAGTTTGCTGCTCCTTAATTAAGCAATTTTAATTAATTTTTCACTGTAGTAGTATTATCTTGTTCATCTTCAATTTTTTATGTATAGTAGCTAATGTTTGAATATGTAGGTTTTATGTGACGAAAGTAATGCTGGGCTCTCCGCCGAGAGAGTTTGAGTTGTTGTTTGAACCCGGTAGCTACGTGACGTGGACTCCCTGCAGGTCTTGTGTTGGTTGCCCTCGGTTTGTTGACGGGGTAAGTGTTTTTTTTATTCTTATTTTGCATGCTACAATTTTAACAACGTTGCACATTACTAATTCGTTTTGTTTATGTTTCATAGGTTGGTAGCTCATGAAGTTCTGATCACTGTTTATGACTTATGACTCTGAATTGGTTTATGCTCTCGTCAGAACAACTAGTGCACTTACAATATCACTTATGGAGACGGAGATGAGGTTGCCGGGTATTATGTTTATGATAAAATACATTTTGACATGATTACCCGGCAACTTACCTCTTTTGAATCAATTATTTTTGGGTAAATATTTAACATTTATTTTTATTTTTTAACAACCATCATACATTTTCTAGTTTATTGACACTTAATACTTCCCTTAGGTGCTGTCTTGGAAATAGGTGTACTACTTAGCTATGAGTCTAGCATTATCAGGTGGAGCGCCCATACAATGGCATACTTGGGTTTGGCCCAGGAGATGCATCAATTATTTCACAGTTGTCATCTCGGGGGTTAGCCCTAAATATCTTCTCCCATTGTCAGAGGAGAGATGGTAATGGAGGGGGCGTACTTGCTCTTGGGGAGACAATAGACCCGAGGATGGTTTATACTCCACTCATCCCAGCAATGTAAGTCTTTATTTTGTATGAATTTATTATGTGTGATTAACCTCTAACTAAATTAACTAACTCCTAATTGGTTTTTTAGGAATTATAATGTAGATCTTCAGAGCATAGCTGTGAATGGAAAGATGTTGCCTATCGATCCAACAATCTTTAGCACATCACGCGAACGAGGCACATTAGTTGATTAAGAAATATTGTTGACTTAGGTGGTCGAGGAAGCGTATGATGCTTTCAATCATGCTATAAGTTTATTAGGCTTTGGTTTGAATGAAAAATATATATGACATTCTAATATAGGAAGGAACACACACACACACACACACATGTTATTTATGTGTTATGCAAATCTCAGGGACCATTTGACTAGAAAGCCAAAAAATAATAAAGCTACACGGTACTTCATAAAAATTCACATTCTGACTTGTGCTATAAACCCACTCAATCCCAGAGGGCTTATCTAGTGCACAAGAGATTTTTCAATGTGATTAGAATAATGAGTGATACATTATGTGCATGAAAGTATTAGCACATAAGTTTCGGTATGATTGTATTGATACATAAGTTTCAGTACGATATATCGGTACAAAGTTTCGGCACGATATATCTATACATAAGTTTCGTACGATTGCATAGGTACATAAGTTTCGGTACAAATGCATCGGTACATAAGTTTCTGTACAAATCCATCGGTACATAAATTTTGGTACGAATGCATCGGTACATAAGTTTCAGTACGAATGTATCGGTAAATAAGTTTCGGTACGAATGCATAGGTACATAGGTTTCAGCACGACTGCATCCGTACATAAGTTTGGGTATGATATATCAGTACATAAGTTTCGGTACGAATGCATCAGTATGTAAGTTTCGGTACAAATGCATCGGTACATAAGTTTCGATACGAATGCATCCGTACATAAATTTTGATACGAATGCATCGGTATATAAGTTTCAGTACGAATGCATCGGGACATAAGTTTCGGTACGAATGAATCGGTACATAAGTTTCGGTACGAATGTATCGGTACATAAATTTTGATACGAATGCATCGGTACATAAGTTTTAGTACGAATCTATCGGTACATAAGTTTCGGTACGAATGCATCGGTACATAGGTTTCAGTACGACTGCATTCGTACATAAGTTTGGGTATGATATATCGGTACATAAGTTTTGGTACGAATGCATCGGTACATAACTAATAAATAAAACACTAGTCTAAATTTAAAATTAATATCTAATAGGATAAAATTGAAAAAACCAATAATCAAACTTTGAACCTAGCATAAAAAATTAAAAAATAAGAAAAACAAAAACATGAAAATACTGTAACCTCCATCTCCCTCCCTGCAATGCCTTAGATGAAATCTCCTCTTTCATTTTATAAAAAATGAACCTTAATAAATAACAAAAAAGAATGATTAGAAAAAAAAAGTGATACCAGGGATAGGATTAATACTCAGCGGAAACGAAACTGCTGTAATAAAAAATAAAAAAAATGAAACCGCAGACGAATGAAATCAAGTTGTTTGTTTGATTCGAAAAGCTAAAAAAAGCATAAAAATCATCAATGGCCTAAATCAACAAAACTAAAAGGATTTTGCAAAACGTAATTTAATCACCCTACATATATGAATAATAATATATGGCTTAGGGTTTTTTACATTTTGGCTTACATAATGAATATTCAATAGACTAATAGCTTGATTCGTTGTAGAAGGCTTCAAAATTTCATATCAATCCTATGAAAGTTGCAGGCCTCATCGACAAAGAGGGAGATGGAGGTTACAACAATTCGAATCAATAAAACTAGGGTTTCTTCCTTTTGAATTTTATTTTTAATTACCTTCCATATTTTATGCTTTTTGAATTTTATTTTTATGTTTAATATTAGTTAAAATCCACTTAAGCATCCATGTCATTTAATGAATGAATATGAACCTTTGGATGTTTTGTAAGCTAAAGGTTTAAAAAAAGTGTAAAAATATTTGTCAAAATGTTTGTCCCTTGATCCTATCCCACACACACACACACACACACACACACACACACACACACACATATATATATGGCTTCTATTATTGTGGAAACTTAATATTAATTGTCAAATAATATTTTTATTGTTTATGAGGATCAATTTATAATACATTAAAAATCTCAATAATTATTACAATCTAATTAATATTTGATCGTTACAATCAAATAATATTTGATCCTATCCCCACCTGTTATCCCGTCCAAGCACAACAACTTAAAGCTCGAGATCACATGAGGCATGTACGAGTCTTCAAACACAACATCAGCGGCCTCGTACACATATATGTGGTGTATGATATGTTTTTTTTCACATGCTGAGTAATTTTCTTTCGTATATTAACTTTTATTTTTGGTTAATTTCTAAGTATTATTAATTATATATCTTTATGTTCAAAGCTGGTAAATGTTCAAATTGTTGGAAGTATGCTCACAAAGCCACTCATTTGATGTAATAGCTTTTGGAATACTTATTGTATTAAACTTTTATATGTTTAATGAAGGGCAAAGCTTATTGTTAATCACTATTTATTGTATCTTGTGTTTAAGCAATAAGGGAATCCAAGGAATGTATTTGATCTAAGAGATAAGTAATTTAAGTAAGTTAGATTAACGAGACATTTCTCTTATGTTCATTCCTAAAACGTTCATAGCCATAGGATTGCCAATTGGGCATTGACAATCCGCTAAGGTTAGTATGTGTTATGTCGACTCAAGCGCGAGTATGACAAGTCTCAAGTCATTTGGTGTTGGGCACTAAGGCAAACACATAGGTGCTCGAAAGAGTGATCGAGTACACTGAACAACGATCAAAAGAGAGTTCGAACATACATGTCATGTAAAAACTCGAGAGTTGCAATATGCAAAGTAGTCCTTTGACCTGAGGCATCATAGATGTCTAATGGTTAGGTCCTTGATCTTTGATCATGTTAAAGGCATTCCATTGGAATGTCCATGACATTGTTGGGGTCAAGCTATCTAGTCGTGTAGGCATATGAATGCACAACAAGGGATCTCTAACCTTCCATGGTGGAAGGAGAATACTCTAAGATATGATTCGAAAGTCTTTGGCCAAAGCATATGAATATGACTTAGGAAGTTTGTTCCAAATCATATTCAATTGAATCATATAGATAAGTATCACATTGGATAGTAGACATGAAACAAACTATCACTCAAACAATGTGATTAAGAGTATTGCATTAGAGAAGGACCGTATTGCATTGTAGTTGTAACTGGATAGGTTCTCCAACCACTTTTACTTAGCTTGGGTAACCATGATATGCTGCTAGGTGTCACTCATGGTTTGTGGAAGCCCTAAAGATTAGCAAACACTAATTTTAAGGGAGAATTGAAATGTGGTTTCAATTCGCAATCGATTGTTAAGATTAACAATCACCCACTACCTCGGTAAATGGAACCTAATGGATCGTACACCGAATAAGGATGTTGGTGAAAAAATTAAATGAAATGGATAAGCAATTAAATGGTTTAATTGAAGAATGGTCAAGATTAATTAATTAGTTAATTAATTATACGAAATGTTCGTATTGGGCTTATATGTTGGTTTTAGGTTTCGGGGCCCAAAAGCGTTTTGATCCACAAGGCCCATTATGTTTAAGTTGTATGACAACTAAAACAAAATGGGCAAATTAGCCCAATAACAAGGTAAGGCCGGCCATTAGGGTGAGGGTTGCAAACTTGGATTAATTACAAGTTTGCCACTCACTTGAAATGAAATATAAAATCAACTTTATAGCTTTATTTCTCATTAGGGTTTTTCTTGGTGAAATGAGGTGAAACACTTTCTCTCATTTTCTCTAAAGAGGCCGGCCACTTAGAGGAGTTTTAGCTAGCAATCTATTCTTCTCTAAGTCATCCATTTCATCTTCACAATCACATCCTTGGTGAAGAGACTTAGAGACATCAAACTTTTGGTGTTTTGGAGAACAAATCCTCAAATCCTCAAATAAGCAAAGGAGCACTAAAAGGAGGAAAATCACAAGGAAGATCCAAGGAGCAAGGAGGTGACTTGAAGGCCCTCCACTTGGGTGAATCCCTTGTGTAAACAAGGATGAGCTTCAAGGGTAAAGAAACTCTAAATCTTACCTTCTCTTTAAATGTTGTTAAAGAGTTTATTGGTTCACCATATACTAGGCTTTGAAAGTCATGGGTTTTATGAATTGTTTTTGAATGCATGCCTACTTTAAAGTGTTAATAGTTTGCATATGTATTCAAATGTTCTTACATGTTCTTAGCTAGGACAAAATTTTTCCTTCAAGTGGTATCAGAGCCTAGGCCTAGTTTATGGTGAATCCTTTTGGGTTTTGTGATTTTCATGATTTGTGATTTAAATGTTGTAAATGTTACAAGCTTTGTTCTTGCTTTTGAATATAAATTTTGCTAGAAAATTTAGCATCTCAAATGTTGTAGATGTATTTCATTTAAGCATAAATATTGGAACTAAAATTTGGTGCCATGTATGTTGGGAAATTCGGCCAAATCCAAAGGGTGATTTTTTGGGTTCATGTTTGTCTTGTTAAAATGGTTTTAAAGTGACTTTTGGAACCCCTAAGTACCCTAGGATATTAGCCCTCTTTTGAGTGGTGAAAAATTGAGTTTTGGTGAGTGAAAACATTCATGGAGCTATTATGAGTTTTCATGAGTGTTCTTCAATGTTCTTGAAGTTCTTCCAAGAACAAAAAGTTTTGAAGTTTTGATTCAAAATATTTATGTTTTTCATAAAGTTTTGGTTTATTATTTGATGGGTGATGGTTATTGGTGAGAAATGATTAAATGGCTTGAATGTTTGTCATAGACTTTAAGTTTTCTTATCTACCCATCCAAATCACCTTTATCTCACCCACCAAAATCAACTTGCAAATTTTTTTTCAAAAATTTCAATTGTTCACTCCTTGGCCGGCCACCCTAACAAGTGGGGTACTTTTGGGGCCTTTTATGCAATTACATAAAATTTTGATACTTTTGTGTATTTGCACTTTGGCCCAAAAGTTTACGTTTTTACGTTAAGGCCCAAAAACTCTAAAGGACAAATTGTTTTGATCCTTTAATGATGTTTTTACATTATTAAAATTTTGGGTTCTAGTTAAAATTACATGAAGTTGTGGACTTTTGTGTTTTTCAAAGTGACCTCAAAAGTTTGTGTTTTTGCATTGTGGCCCAATTGTTGTGGTCATAGTTTCCTTTTGGCCCAAATAAAATGAGAACAAAATGGTTTTGTCTCTTTAATGAGAATTGGATTTTCATTTCATTTAGTTCCATTTAAATCAATTCTATGGATCCAAAAACCAATTGTTTAAAGTTGTTTTCTTAGTTAATGTGATTGATTAAGAAAAGGGTGATTATGAACCAAAGGCCTCGATAATTGAGCTATGTGATTGGCCGCTTTACATTATGAATGTTTGGGTTTGGTAGTGTAGATTTGAATGTAATTTGATTAATTCAATTTGTTGTAAATGGACATAAGTCCATCATTTGTGTTGTAAAAGGACATAAGCCCTTCTTATTATTTCATGTATTCCTATTTGTTTAATTGTATGCAAATTGGAATAGTTGGGTCCAACGCCCAATAGGAAATAACGGTTTAATTGGATTAAACGCGTAACTAAAATCAACAACTATCTACCTTAAACCCAAGGTCTAACACAAGGCTCGTGTTGGATCAAATCAAATGGTTCATAATCATCCTAAAACCTAATATGACTATATAGTCCATATGAGGATGCAATGCGTTCGTTAGTAGTTCCATATAGTCTCGCTTGTTTCAACGAAACAGTGGGAGTATTATATGCTACTAATGAAGGAAAAATTTTGTCCTAGCTAAGAACAAGTATGAACATTTGAATACACATGCAAGCTATTAACACTTTAAAGTAGGCATGCATCCAAAAACAATTCATAAAACCCATGACTTTCAAAGCTTAGTATATGGTGAACCAAAATAAACTCTTTAACAACATTAAAGAGAAAGAAGAATTTAGTGATTCTTTACCCTTGAAGCTCATCCTTGATTACACAAGGGATTCACCCAAGTGGAGGGCCTTCAAGTCACCTCCAAGCTCTTTGAATCCTCCTTGTGTTTTCCTCCCTTTAGTGCTCCTTTGAAGATTTGAGGAAATAAGGATTTGTTCTCCAAAACACCAAAAGCTTGATGTCTCTAAGTCTCTTCACCAAGGCTGTATCTTGTGAAGATGAAATGGATGACTAAGGGAAGAAGAGATTGCTAGATGTCCCTTCCCTTAGTGGCCGGCCTCCTTAGAAGAAAATGGAGAAAATGTTTCACCCAATTTCAACAAGAAAAACCCTAATGAGAAAATAGCTATAAAGTTGCTTTTATAACCTTTTCTTTGGTGAGTGGCAAACTTGTAATTAAGCAAACTTTGCCCATCCACCCTAATGGCCGGCCATCCTTTGTTATTGGGTTAATTTGCCCATTTTGTTTTAGTTGTCATACAACTTAAACATAATGGGCCTTGTGGACCAAAACGCTTTTGGGCCCCGAAACCCAAAACCAACATATAAGCCCAATACGAACCTTTCGTATAATTAATTAACTAATTAATTAATCTTGACCATTCTTCAATTAAACCATTTAATTGCTTATCCATTTCATTTAATTTCTTCACATACATCCTTATTCGGTGTACGATCCATTAGGTTCTATTTAGCGAGGCAGTGGGCGATGTTACTCTTAACGATTGATTGTGAATTGAAACCACATTTCAATTCTCCCTTTGATGATTAGTGTTTGCTAATCATTAGGGCTTCCACAAACCATGAGTAACGCCTAGCAGAATATCATGGTTACCCAAGCTAAGTAGAATTGGTTGGAGAACCTATCCAATTACAACTACAATGCAATACGGTCATTCTCTAATACAATACTCTTAATCACATTGTTTAAGTGATAGTTTGTTTCATGTCTACTATCCAATGTGATACTTTCCTATATGATTCCATTGAATATGATTTGGAACAAACTTCCTAAGTCATATTTATTTGCTTTGGCCAAAGACTTTAGAATCATATCTTAGAGTATTCTCCTTCCACCTTGGAAGGTTAGAGATCCCTTGTTGTGCATTCATATGCCTACATGACTAGATAGCTTGACCCCAACAATGCCGTGGACATTCCAATGGAATGCCGTTTGACATGATCAAAGATCAAGGACCTAACCATTAGACATCTATGATGCCTCAGGTCAAAGGACTACTTTGCATATTGCAACTTTAGAGTTCATACATGACATGTATGTTCGAACTCTCTTTTGATCGTAGTTCAGTGTACTCGATTACTCTTTCGAGCACCTATGTGTTTGTCTTAGTGTCCAACACCAAATGACTTGAGACTAGTCATACTCACGCTTGAGTCAACACAACACATACTAACCTTAGCGGATTGTCAATGCCCAATTGGCAATCCTATGGCTAGGAACGTTTTAGGAATGAACATAAGAGAAAGGTCTCGATAATCTAACTCACTTAGATCACTTATCTCTTAGAACAAATACATTCCTTGGATTCTCTTATTGCTTAAACACATGATACAATAAATAGTGATTAACAATAAGATTTGCCCTTCATTAAACATATAAAAGTTTAATACATTAAGTATTCCAAAAAGCTATTACATCAAATGAGTGGCTTTGTGGGCATACTTCCAACAACTAATTCATATTAACTTGGACCAATAGTTGTGATAGGCCCAAGTTCTTTTAATAAGATTAAAATGATTTTGATGTAGCCCAAAACTACTCCCTCAACAAACGAATATTAAGTTGATAAGCGAGAGATGTTTTGAACATCTCTTCGTAGGCCTTCCACCGTGGTGGGCTCTAATCGTTTGTGACTCATGCACCGGCTTCACCCTATCATGGGGGAGTTCAAAGTATGTGCTTACATCCAGGAGGAGTCCATAAACATATGATGAGGTGAGTGTAGGCAACGAGGATAGCCGACATCGTATCATCATGAGGCTATTCTTGAACCCCTTCACAAACTAAGCATGGTGGGAATAACTTAACTAAGTGCAATGGAGCCGACATCGTATCATCGTGAGGCAACATTCTCTAGAGGCCAAACGGATGGGTAATTACAAAAGTTGTAAATGAATAAAGCGTTATTCTCTCATCATTATTTTTGCTAAGCAACATCGTATCATCATGAGGTGGGATTGGTAATGGTGAGTCTCCCATACCCCGCTTAGAGTTCAAAATAACTCTCGAATTCCATTGAGGGATGTGGAATTTGCCAAAAATAGTGGGTGGTACTATTTGATTTAAGACCCAATCAAGTAGTTTTAAAACAAACAATCTAATACGATTTCTGTTATGTTATGTAGTTAACAACATGCCTAAAATAATACCCACCATTATACTTGACAAAAGGGGCCTTAAGGGCCAACGTTTCCTTGCTTGGTATCGCCACAGTGAGAATGCCTCAAAGGTGAAAGACATATTGTATGTGCTTAAGCAATCCCCTTCTCATGTACCTCCTACGAAACTAGCTTCAAAGGAGGAGTGTCAAAATTATGTTAGACACTATGAGGATGACTTACAAGCCAAATGCTTAATCCTCACTTCACTTGGTGAGGAGCTTATGAAGCTACATAAGCACATGGACACTTCTTGTGCCATGGTTGAAAGTTTGCATAAGATGCATGACAATGAGTTTAGTAATGTACGATTCTCAAATGTTTGTAGTCTAATGAATGCCAAAATGGCAAAGGGGACATCGGTCCATAAACATGGACAAAAGATGGAAAGGATCTTTCAAGATCTTCAAAGTTTAGGAACTTCCATCGATGGGAAAATGGCCCAAGACTTTTTCCTTGCTTCTCTCTCGGATGATTTCACTAAGTTTATTGTAAACTATAAAGTGAATAGATTTGATCATTCTTTAAACGAGATGATTGACATGTGCTGTAAATTTGAAAAAGGTTTCAAAATGGACAGTGGGAGTGAGAATGCAAACACAAGGAAAATGTTGCATAAGAAGAAGGCAAAGAAATCCAAAGGAACATGCTTTCATTGTGGAAAGGATGAACGTTGGAAGAAGAAATACAGGGTGCACATTGCGAGCCTTATGACACGAACTTTTGAAGAGACTATTTCTGTCATAGAGAGTTCTTTTACAGTGAGCTCCAATTCCTGGATATTTGATTCAGGAACTAGTCAACATATCTGTAATACGATGCAGGGACTAGCGGGGAGCAAGTCACTGCGCAATGGGGAGATGGTTGTACGAGTTGGGAACGACACTAAAATCTCTGCAAAAGCAATAGGCACCTACATGCTTAACCTACCCTCTGGGGAAGTCCTGGAACTTAAAAATTGTTTATATTTTCCTTCATGTATAAAGAATTTGATTTCCATCTCTAAGCTTTTACGAGATGGGCACTTAGTATTGTTTGACAAGATGAGTTGCACTTTATACTTGAACGGTCGTATTATCTCTCATGGTAATATGATAGAGGGACTTTTTCACCTAGAGACGAATAGTGGGATGCACTGTATTGCAGGCGGGAATACCTCAAAACCCAAAAGGGCTAGAGAAGAAGTTAACCAAGAAAAGATGTGGCATCTTAAACTTGGACATGTGAACCTTGATAAGATTCACAAGATGTCGAAAGACGGATATATCCGCCCATTAGGTAATGACCAGATGGGTACTTGTGAATGTTGCTTGAAAGGGAAGATGACCAAATCTCCATTTACTGGAAAAGGAGAGCGTGCCACTGAAATTCTAGGGTTAATCCACACTGACGTATGTGGACCTATGTCTACTACGTCGAGAGGAGGCTTCTCCTACTATATCACATTCATCGACGATCACTCTCGGTTTGGCTATGTGTATCTTATGAAGTACAAGTCAGAATCCTTTGAAAGGTTCAAGGAATTCAAGAATGAAGTTGAGAAGCAAACTGGGAAACAGATAAAGATCCTAAGATCGGATCGAAGGGGTGAATATCTGAGTAATGAGTTCCTAGATTATCTCAAAGAGTGTGGAATAATATCATAGTGGACTCCACCGGGAACTCCACAACTTAATGGAGTCTCTGAAAGGAGAAATCGAACCTTGATGAACATGGTTCGTTCTATGATGAGTTCCGCCGATCTACCAGTAACATTCTGGGGATACGTTCTATATACAGCAGCTTACTTGCTTAATAGAGTACCTTCCAAATCAGTTTCACAAACGCCCTATGAGATATGGCATGGAAGAAAGCCAAGTCTTAATCACATTAAGATTTGGGGTTGTGAAGCATATGTCAAGAAGCTTGAAGCTACTAAGCTTGAAGTGAGATTAGTAAGGTGCTATTTTGTGGGATATCCTAGAGAAACTATGGGATATGAGTTCTACCATCCTGACGACCAGAAAGTCTTTGTCGCCAGAACTGCTAAGTTTCTAGAGGACGAATTTGTTCTCAAAGGAACTATAAGCAAAGAGATGGAAATTAATGAGATTAATGATGAACCACAAACAAGCACTCGACAAGTTGACAACCCTGTTCCTGAACCCCTAGCTCCACGTAGATCTGAACGGGTTAGTAAGCCACCTAAGAGGTATGGCTTAGACAATGACTTTGCGGAATTGCACCTTCTAGGTGACAATGACACAAAGGAGGACCCTATAGACTACACTGAAGCAATGTCCGACATTGATTCAAAGAGATGGCAAGAAGCCATGAAATCCGAGATGGATTCCATGTATCAAAATCAGGTCTGGACTCTCGTAGACCCTCCAGAAGGTATAGTACCTGTTGGAAACAAATGGGTCTTCAAGAGGAAGATAGGCGTTGATGGGAACGTGGAGACTTATAAGGCTAGACTCGTAGCCAAAGGTTACAGGCAAAGAGAAGGGATTGATTATGAAGAAACCTTTTCTCCTGTAGCCATGATTAAGTCCATTCGGATTTTGCTTGCTATAGCTGCATACCATGATTATGAGATATGGCAAATGGACGTGAAGACGGCCTTTCTGAACAACTACCTAGAGGAAGAGCTCTATATGACTCAACCTGAAGGTTTCGTGTCCAAGTCTGAAAAGACTAAGGTATGCAAGCTTCAAAGGTCCATTTATGGACTTAAGCAAGCCTCCAGGAGCTGGAACATTCGTTTTGATACTGAAATCAAAACGTTTGGTTTTACTCAAAACGAAGACGACAATTGTGTTTATCAAAAGGTCGTTGGGGATGCAGTTGTATTCCTAGTGTTATATGTAGATGACATATTACTATTCGGGAATGACACTGCAGTACTTTCTTCTGTAAAAGTGTGGTTGTCCAAAACCTTCCACATGAAAGATTTGGGAGATGCATCTTATGTACTTGGGATAAAGCTCTATCGTGATAGATCCAATAAATTAATTGGATTATCCCAATCTATGTACATAGATAAGGTGCTAAGTAGGTTCCAAATGGAACAATTTAAGAAAGGTTTTCTTCCTGTAAGACATGGAATTCACCTTTCTAAGTCCATGGGACCTAAAACTCTTGAAGAGATACGGCAGATGAGTGCTATTCCTTATGCCTCCGCTATAGGAAGTCTCATGTATGCCATGATATGCACAAGGCCTGATATCGCATATGCTGTAAGCATTACTAGTTAATATCAATCTAACCCAGGATCAGAACACTGGGCAGCTGTCAAGAAGTACTTAAGAAGAACTAAGGACATGATCCTCATTTATGGAGGAGCAACAGAGTTGTGAATGGAAGCCTATACAGACTCAGATTTCCAATCTGACGTCGATGATAGAAGTTCCAACTCCGGATATGTATTCACTCTGAATGATGGGGCTGTTAGCTGGAAAAGCAAGAAACAAAGTGTAATTGCTGATTCCACGACGGAGGCAGAATATGTCGCTGCAGCTGAAGCCGGCAAAGAAGCATTCTGGATGAAGAAGTTCATTACTGAACTTGGAGTGGTTCCAACCATTACATCACCAGTAACTTTGTACTGTGATAATAGTGGGGCGATAGCTCAAGCCAAGGAACCCAGGGCTCATCAAAAGAACAAGCATTTTGATAGGCGCTTTAATATCATTAGAAGATATGCTGCCGAGGGGAAAGTCAACATCCTCAAAGTTGCCTCAGCCGATAACGTAGTGATCGGATGATATTTATATATATTTTTACTTCGAATTCACTCGTCTTTTCTTAGTTAGTTCCTTATATTTTTAAGCTATTTACGTTATTTTTGTGTTTATAGGATTTGTTATGCAAAGAAAATAAAAATAGAACAAGTGAAATTTTATGTAATAAATTCGTCAAAAGCAAATTTAAATTACAATATTGCTAATCCATTGTGACGCTAAATGATAAACCAATATTTAAACTATATATTTCATCCTTTTATAATTCTTTTCTTGTCTAATTTAGTTGGAAGCTTTAAGTATTTATGATACTTTTGATATATTGTGTTTGGAGGAGGTGATTTTGGGGGGGGTCTTGGAGCGGGAGAAGGGAGCTGCCCTTTGGGCAGCTCGCAGAAGGTCAGAAAGGAGAGTAGCTGCCTTGGCAGCTGGGGGGGAGAGACGTGGAGGTACGGGACAGATAGAAGAGGGCTGCCTTTGGGCAGCGTGGAATAGGAGAAACCGAGAGAAAGAGAGGGAGCTGCCCTAGGCAGCGTGTCAGCACGCAGAAATAGGCAGGGACAGGCGCGCACAGAAGGAAAGAACGCTGCCCTTTGGCAGCGAGGAAAGAGGAGCAGACAGCTGCCTTGCTGCAGCAGAAAACCGAGGAGGACTCGGACTGGGTGAGACGAGAGGAGAAGTCAGAGCAGCGTGGGAGCCAGGAGCTGACGTGGAGGTCAGGAAGAAGGCAGAACGAAGGAGGTCAGCGCACAGGAAGCAGAAACACTCTCGCTCTCGGTTAAATCTTTCCAAACTTCTCTTTTATTTCTGTTTTTAATAATGTGTAATTAAATTTATGTTGGTTAGAGGTTAATTCGAAACCATGAATATATTTGTAATATGAATTGATTAGCTTCGGTTGTGATTTCATAAGTTGTGATTTCAATTTACTTATCCGTTCGTATAAAAACTGATTTGTGTATGTTGGTTGAGAGTGCACGCTTAATTTACATGCATGAATTTGATGCTAGAATATAAGTGAATTTCACCTAATCGTTATGAACTTATTTTCACAAGTAGTAAAGGTTGCTAGTCACAATCACGTTAAGTAAATTCTTGGCAAGAGTATCATGCTTTTCATAGTTACGAATGCCTCGTCAATGCTTATAGTTTTCACAAAGTTTAATGATCTTTGATTGTATCTCTATTGTGCTTTTCACGTAGGGGACTTTTGAAGAATGTTTTGAATTGTTGTATGCGTTTTCCCGTCCAATTCAATAACTTAAGGAAAACTTGAAGATTAAAAAAGTGCTGTTCACGGTTAATCTGGAGTATTGAGATTCAAAATTTATTGAAAGAACAACTGAAAATCAATTTAGGTTGCATATGTGTCATGTGTGGAGAAGAACCCTCTAGCTAGTCCGTCATTTATCATTTTACCTTAATTTTATGTTTTTATCAATTCTGTAATTTAATTAAGTTTAATTTACTTTTCATCAAAACCAAACACCCATCCATTATTAAATTATATTATTTAGTTAGTTTTCTTTATTGTTAGTCTTTTAATTTAATTTCCGTCCATTTCAGTTCCTAGTGTTTAATTTAATTGTTTTCATTATTTTGAGTCATTTTAAGTGTGTTTCGAGTTATTAGAGTTTTTAGCCTAATTTTGTGTCCTTGAGTCTTATTTAATATTTTTAAATTAATTTAGAATAGATTAGCAATCCCTCCTAATCCCCGGCCTAGAACGATACCCTACTTACATCTATACTACAATTGTCAAAAAGAGGGTTTAATTTGTGTGCTTATATATTTCGCATCACGTAGCAGATCCACTGACAAAACCAATGTCTCAAATCCAGCTTGACCGTCATATGGAAAAGATGGGTATTAGATACATGGGAAGGTGGCTTTGAGTGCAAGTGGGAGATTGTTGGAAGTATGCCCACAAAGCCACTCATTTGATGTAATAGCTTTTAGAATACTTATTGTATTAAACTTTTATATGTTTAATGAAGGGCAAAGCTTATTGTTAATCATTATTTATTGTATCTTGTGTTTAAGCAATAAGGGAATCTAAGGAATGTATTTGATCTAAGAGATAAGTAATTTAAGTAAGTTAGATTAACGAGACCTTTCTCTTATGTTCATTCCTAAAACGTTCCTAGCCATAGGATTGCCAATTGGGCATTGACAATCCGCTAAGGTTAGTATGTGCTATGTCGACTCAAGCGTGAGTATGACAAGTCTCAAGTCATTTGGTGTTGGACACTAAGGCAAACACATAGGTGCTCGAAAGAGTGATCGAGTACACTGAACAACGATCAAAAGAGAGTTCGAACATACATGTCATGTAAGAACTCGAGAGTTGCAATATGCAAAGTAGTCCTTTGACCTGAGGCATCATAGATGTCTAATGGTTAGGTCTTTGATCTTTGATCATGTTAAAGGCATTCCATTGGAATGTCCACGGCATTGTTGAGGTCAAGCTATCTAGTCGTGTAGGTATATGAATGCACAACAAGGGATCTCTAACCTTCCATGGTGAAAGGAGAATACTCTAAGATATGATTCGAAAGTCTTTGGCCAAAGCATATGAATATGACTTAGGAAGTTTGTTCCAAATCATATTCAATTGAATCATATAGATAAGTATCACATTGGATAGTAGACATGAAACAAACTATCACTCAAACAATGTCATTAAAAGTATTGCATTAGAGAAGGACCGTATTGCATTGTAGTTGTAACTGGATAGGTTCTCCAACCACTTCTACTTAGCTTGGGTAACCATGATATGCTGCTAGGTGTCACTCATGGTTTGTGGAAGCTCTAAAGATTAGCAAACACTAATTTTAAGGGAGAATTGAAATGTGGTTTCAATTCGCAATCGATTGTTAAGAGTAACAATCGCCCACTACCTCGGTAAATGGAACTTAATGGATCGTACACCGAATAAGGATGTTGGTGAAGAAATTAAATGAAATGGATAAGCAATTAAATGGTTTAATTGAAGAATGGTCAAGATTAATTAATTAGTTAATTAATTATACGAAATGTTTGTATTGGGCTTATATGTTGGTTTTGGGTTTCGGGGCCCAAAAGCTTTTTGGTCCACAAGGCCCATTATGTTTAAGTTGTATGACAACTAAAACAAAATGGGCAAATTAGCCCAATAACAAGGTAAGGCCGGCCATTAGGGTGAGGGTTGCAAACTTGGATTAATTACAAGTTTGCCACTCACTTGAAATGAAGTATAAAATCAACTTTATAGCTTTATTTCTCATTAGGGTTTTTCTTGGTGAAATGAGGTGAAACACTTTCTCTCATTTTCTCTAAAGAGGCCGGCCACTTAGAGGAGTTTTAGCTAGCAATCTATTCTTCTCTAAGTCATCCATTTCATCTTCACAATCACATCCTTGGTGAAGAGACTTAGAGACATCAAACTTTTGGTGTTTTGGAGAACAAATCCTCAAATCCTCAAATAAGCAAAGGAGCATTAAAAGGACTAAAATCACAAGGAAGATCCAAGGAGCAAGGAGGTGACTTGAAGGCCTTCCACTTGGATGAATCCCTTGTGTAAACAAGGATAAGCTTCAAGGGTAAAGAAACTCTAAATCTTACCTTCTCTTTAAATGTTGTTAAAGAGTTTATTGGTTCACCATATATTAGGCTTTGAAAGTCATGGGTTTTATGAATTGTTTTTGAATGCATGCCTACTTTAAAGTGTTAATAGTTTGCATATGTATTCAAATGTTCTTACATGTTCTTAGCTAGGACAAAATTTTTCCTTCACAAATGATAATCTCATATTTATCTATATCTCTCTATCTATATCTCTTTTATAGATTGACTGGCAATCTCATATTTGAACACCGCCCATCGTTTATGCCGATAGACACATGTCTTCATTAGGTCATCAACACCATCGTCTTTGTTGTCTCTTAGTCCGTTATGTTCCTCAGCTGATTAGCAGATGTTTAGCGTAGGTCAGACACAGGTTGTCATCAAGACATCAGGGCCATCGTCTCTGTCGCCTATTAGTCCGTTCAGTACATAAATTTTGGTACGATTGCATCGGTACATAAGTTTCGGTACGTAAGTTTTATTACGAATATATTGGTACATAAGTTTTGGTACGAATGCATCGGTACATAAGTTTCGGTACAATTGCATTTTGGTACATAAGTTTCGGTATGATTGCATCATACATAAGTTTCGGTACGAATGTATCAATACATAAGTTTCGGTAGAATGTGTCTGTACATAAGTTTCGATACGATTGCATTGGTACATAAGTTTCGGTACGATTGCATCAATACATAAATTTCAGTACGAATGTATCGGTATATAAGTTTTGGTACAAAATGTCCCGGCACATAACTATAGTACATACATAGGTACCTAATATGCATATACATATATATAGAGAAATTTATACACAATGAAGAATATATGATTATATATGACTTTTATAAGGGGTTTTTTTATTAACACCCCACGACTTGTTGAATACACATCATTCAATATTTAATGTTAAATGACTTGTATAAAATGAATATTTAATTGTTGAATACACCCCACAAATTGTTGACTGCCGAAAGTAATACTAATACGAGTGATTGCTCATAGCACAAATGAAGCAGCCCAATGAGAGCATTAGAGGGATGGAAACCGAAAGCATTAGAAGGATGGAACCAATAAACAACAAATGGCCCACTAAATTTGGCCATAATCCATATGTTGGTGGGATAGGGATCAAATATTTTTCACAAGAGAAAATTTAGAAACTTATTGGGGTCAAGGGATCCCAATGCACCCCTCTGGCTCTGCTAGTGGAAACTATATGGAATGAGTTGTTCAGTTACCATTGTGGTTGGTTGATAGTCATTAGAGACAGTGTCCTGCACTGCTGGGCAAATGTTTGTATCTCTTTTGGAACCTCATATCTGAAAGCCCCTTTTTATATGCCTAATTACTTTTGGAATGACGAATAGCTAATATGGTATGCAACCTGATTCACGTTTAACAAATTTGTCCCTTGGAAATATAGTTTACGATTAACTTCTTTAGCTTATTCATGCATGAACCAATTCCTTGAATTCAACCTTATCAAAATGCATACCATTAACTTAATGCAACTTTATCTCGACATGCATTTATAGAAAAAATTCCCCAAATCATTCAAAGGAATGACCAGTTTTGGCTTCTGCTTGCAGCAATCTCTCTCTTTTGTTGCAATTTTATCATGAGATGGATACGAAAATTCTACTTTGCTATACGTTGAGATTTTTGTTATGTTGTACCTTCATTGCTTGTATTTCCACAGCGTCTCACACCATCTCTCCAGGCCAATCCCTCTCCGGGGCACAAACAATCACCTCTCCAAGTGGAACATTTGAGCTCGGTTTCTTCATACCAGATATACCTTCAAACTATTACATAGGCATTTGGTACAAAAATCAAAGTACTCAAATCATTAATACCACATTTTGGGTCACAAACAGAAAACAACTTGTTTCTGAACCGAAACTTTCTGTTTGGGTCAAAACTTAAACTTTGGGCTCAAAAGGGATGTGGCCCAAAAAGAGGAGAGAAACCCAAAGCCCAGCCGAAGCCCAGAAGGCAGAAAAGGCCTTTCTTGAGTAGGGGCAGACCATTTGCACCACTTGCTCACCTACCCAAAGACCAAGTGGTGTAGACCAGCCAACTAATCAGCCCAAAAGTACTTTACAGTGGCAGTACAAGTAAATAGCTGATGAGTCACTATCCTTCAATACTGCATTCGGGCAAGATTACTGCTACAGAAGGCCAAGCCAAAATGTCTATAAAAGAAGAAATAAAAATCAGAGTTAAGGACACTCAAACAAACAAACAAATACAAGCACAAACTCTGCTCAAAAGCCAGATTTGCCTTCAAACGAAGCTATAGTCAGCCCAAGCCTTCATCCCTTTCGGGATAAACCTTCACTCAAGCCTTTGTAATAGCTCTGCTACCCTGTTTAACTCTTGCTGTAGTATCGATTTCTTTCTGTAAACTCATCTCCCTACCCCTTTTCTAAAGCTTTCAACCCCCTTGATAAACCACAAAGATAGGAAGTTGCAAGACGATCAGCCTTGCCCGACAAGCCTTGCCCGATAAGCCCGCCAGTGAAGCAGAAACCTGACATAAAGCATCAACTGGCGCCAACCTCTCGGGGAGCTGTATGCTCGTCGGCCAGGGAACATCCCCGACGGAAATTCCTGCCACGAACATAGTTTTGGCACGCCCAGTGGGACTACATTTGATCAAAAGAGATATGTCACAACGATCAGAAGATTTGCAAACTGCTTTGTTGCAAATGCTATAGAGACTGGAGAACGTCTCCGCAGGTTTTAGACGGGAAGCCAACTTGGTTATAAGTTTAACTATTCCTATATCTTTACCTCTATATGGGGAAAAAGATAATAGACTTGAAACCAACCAGCTAGAAGCAGTGATGGATAAACCTACAGATTCCTTTTCAGAGGCCCCAATAAATATGATCAGTATGGCCTGGGCTGAGAAGGGAAAAGAAAAGGTCACAGGGGAAGAAGAAAGAAGATTGGTTGATAAACCCACAAAAGGGGTGGTCAACTTGCCCGAATATCCAAGAGCTGCTATAATCAAAGGGATGGTGCTGTGCAGTAAGTGCCAATGCGAGTGTGAGCTCGAAATACCGCCTACAGGAGCCCTCATAGATCAGGAATTGATCAGAAGGAATGAAGAAGCACATGAGAAAGCTCGGCGGACTGCAGGAAGAGATACCTCCCGAAGTGTCTTTCAGCGGTTAGGAGGCAATTCCCAACTAAGGGCTTTATCAGAGATATTTCGCAACCATGAAGTTTCTGAGGAGGCAGAAGATAAAGATGCCAAGAAGCCGAAAGAAAGGGGTGTAGAGCACTCTCAGTACGACCATATGGGAAAAGAAGTCAGGAGAAATGACAGGATAACAAACCCTGTCAAAAAAGATAATCCTGCCCACCTTGGGCGAAAATGGTACGTGGTTGGGAAAAATGGACAGCCCGTTAAACAAATGGGAGCCTCCATGGTCAGAAGGTTTCAAAGGCAACACAAAGCCTACATGAATTCTTTAAAAACCCTTGCGACGTCGGAAGCATCCAAGAATCAAAAGTTAGAGAAAACGCCATTTGGGGTGAGTAGTCAGCTCCGCTGGAGGAGTAAAAAGGAGGTGGAAAAGGCTAACAGCAAGGCTGAAGGCGAGGGAAACCATGTGCCACAAAGCCTGTACCCTGGGAAATACAGGATCTTGAGGAGAGCTCAAGAAGATATGATCATGGTACCAACTCCCGGATGGAAGACAGAGCAGCCTATTTGTTTTAGAACTGTTTCACTTGAAAGAAAACCACATTCTCCATCATTAGTGGATCCCTTTAGGGAAGTTCCAAAGCAAACACCGTATTCAGACGTGAATCAGCAATGGGGGGCACCAGAACCACTGTTTCCCGCAGATGCGATGGCTTGGGTAGATGAGTTCATGGACCAGATTGGGAGCAAGAAAGAAGAACTGCCAGAGCCTAACAACTTTTATATCAACATGGCGTACGTGCTATCCGCCATGTTTAGTGCCAGACCTGATCAGCCTGCCACGATGGAAGGAGACTATGTGACAACTGAGCCAATAATGGCTTATGTCAGCGTGAAGGTAACTGAAGATGGAGAATCGGGGAAAGCTGAATCATCTGAAGTACCCAAGGATGGTCTTTTAAGGATCTATACGGACAATATGATGTTCAGCCGCTCGAGCATTTCGCTTACCAATCATTTGAAGCCCATATACGTTACAGCCCATTTGGAAGGAGTGCCTTTCAAAAGAATTTTAATTGATGGAGGAGCGGCTGCTAATGTACTACCGGCCAAACAAATGAAAAAGTTGGGGAGAGGCACAAAGGATCTTATTCCTACAGACCTCACAGTTTCTAGCTTCTCAAGCGCTATCACCAAGACTCATGGGATATTGCCTTTAGAAGTGGATTTGGGGTCTAAACAGATCATGTTGGCATTCTTTATGGTGGACTACACTTCCACCTATGGAGCCTTACTCGGAAGAGATTGGATCCACCAAAGTCTTGCCATACCCTCCATTCTACATTAACAAGTGGCTGTTTATCATGAAGCAGGCGCAGAAAGACCAGGCTTTTGGGAAATGGTAGAGGCCGAGTCGCGGCCATTTCTTCCCACAGCCAATGTTGCTGAAGCAAGTTTCTACAATCCCAATGTAGGAATTTTGAAATGTTCAGGAGCAGATGAGAACGGCCGCCCTACCAAGGTGACGGCCCAAAAGCTTCTAGAACAAGGAATGCTCCTTACTAGAGAGGAGTGGGATAGACCTTGTATCGTCCCAACACCCCTACACCATCAATGATAGAACAAAAAAAAAAGGATTAGGTAATGGCAGTCAGATCCCTGATTAAACGACTGTTGGTGTATGGGAAAGGAAGAAGGCAAGAAAATGAGCTCTTAGATAGAGAAGAGCAGGAATGGCAGGTAGGAGCTTCGACCAGCCCGAATGAATGCAAGGAGGAATCTTGTCAAGAAGAATTGGAAAGGGCCATTCAAATGGCCGAGTGCATATATGATCTAGATGAGCCAGACGACCTGCCCGAGAGCCCAGAGCTAGTCGAATTTTTGTGTGCAGAACCTGATAAGCCACCACCAGAAGTCCAAGATCTTCTGGAATTTATTGATCTAGGGACAGAGGAAGATCCAAGACCAATACAAATTAGTGGTTTATTGGAGATTGATGATCGGGCAAAAATTATCTGTCTTTTGCAAGAATTCAAAGATTGTTTTGCTTGGCATTATACTGAGATGCCAGGTTTAGATGCAACCTTGGTGGAACACATAATGCCCATCAAGGAAGGATATAAACCTGTTAAGCAAGCACCGCGAATGATGTCGAAGGAGATAGAAGAGAAGGTCAAAGAAGAGATTGAGAGGCTAGTAAAAGCCGAATTTATCAGGCTAGCCAAATATGTGGAGTGGTTAGCCAACATTGTACCCGTTTTAAAGGCTATAACAAAAGCAGTACGATGTTGTGTTGATTACAGAAATATTAATGGCACTACACCAAAAGATGAGTATCCCATGCCCATGGCAGATCTATCCATAGATGCAGTACCAAAACACAAAGTCTTATCTTTTATGGATGGAAATGCCGGGTATAATCAGATAAAGATGGCTGCGGAGGATATACATAAAACAACTTTTAGGTGTCCTGGGCATGTGGGGGCATATGAATAACTGGTCATGCCATTCGGGCTCAAGAATGCTAGTACGACCTACCAAAGGGCAATGAATGCCATCTTTCATAATCTAATTGGCCATAATATGGAGGTGTATATTGATGACATCGTGGTGAAATCCAAGACAGAAGAGCAGCATCTTATAGACCTCAGGCATGCATTGACAAGAATGAGGGTTCACAAATTGAAGATGAACCCAAAGAAGTGTGCGTTTGGAGTAAGAGCGGGCAACTTATTGGGATTCCTGGTTCATCAAAGAGGTGTAGAAGTGGACAAGAACAAATCGCGGGCAATAATGGAGTCGCCTTCACCCACCAACAAGGTGCAACTCCAGAGGTTGCTGGGCAAAATTAATTTCTTGAGGAGATTCATTGCCAATTTAGCAGGCAAGATCCAACCGTTGACTCCTTTGCTAAGATTGAAGGACAAGGAGAATTTCGAGTGGGGACCACCACACCAAAAGGCTTTCGACAGTATCAAAGTTTATTTAACTTCTCCGCCAATGTTGGTGCCACCTCAAAGGGGAAAACCCTTGAAGCTATATATCTCTGCTTCAGATAAATCGATCGGGAGTTTGCTAGCTCAAAATAATAAAGGCGAAAAAGAGCAGGCAGTGTACTACCTCAGTAGAATTCTGACCGAGGTAGAAACAAGATATTCCCCAGTAGAGAGATTGTGCTTAGCCTTGTATTTTACTACCAATAAGCTGAGGCATTACATGTTACCTTGTCACGTGCACATCATCGCCAAGACGAAAGTGATAAAGTACATGTTATCAAAACCAATGCTAACCGGAAGGATTGGGAAGTGGATTCTAGCATTATCAGAATTTAGCTTTCAATATGTACCCCAAAGGGCAGTCAAAGGTCAAGCAATCGCTGACTTCTTGGCGGAGCATCAAGAGTCTCAAGATGAGATAATCAATATCCCGGGAACCCTGGAAGTTACTAGTGTTTGGATCCCGCCAAGCAAAGGTGTCTCGGGCAAAGATGAGTGGGTTCAGCAAGAGATAAAAAGAGTGGCTGGTCTATAGATTACTCCTTGGAAGCTATATTTTAATGGTTCCTACACTCAGAAGGCTTCAGGAGCAGGGATTATAATTATTAACCCTCAAGGGGTGTATCATTATTACTCATTTCTCTTGGATTACCAAGGGAATACCAATAATCGGGCAGAGTATGAGGCCTTAATAATTGGTTTGGAAATCTTGATGGATCTGGGGGCAATGGAGGTAGAGGTCTTTGGTGATTCAGAGTTAGTAATAAACCAGCTAAATGGGGAGTTCAAGTGCAGACATATCACCATGGCCGGATATTACTTGGCGGCCACGCAATTGCTGAGTTATTGGGACTCTGAGATATCGGTTAGTCATGTTCCCAGAGGATCCAACCTAGCGGCCAACGAGATGGCGCAATTAGCTTCAGGCATGCTAATACAGGAAAGAAAATATGGGTTGGATGTCGAGATTCAAAGAAGAAACCTTCCATCCTGGAAAGAAGGTTTAGTCTGGATGTAATGGTTCTAGGAACGGAGATAGAAGATTGGAGGTCACCCATCATTCATTATTTAAAGGATCCCTCTTCATCCACAAGCAAGAAGGATAGACAACAAGCAACCAAGTATGTCTTATGGGCGAATGACCTGTTAAGGAAGACTCCAGACGGGTTATTATTGAAGTGCTTAGGCCAAGAAGAATCTATGAGAGTAATGGCCGAAGTACATGAAGGAATTTGTGGAGTACATCAGGCGGGAACGAAGATGAGGTGGTTGCTGAGAAGATATGATTATTTCTGGCCCGATATGGAAAAAGATTGCAAGTCTTATGCCTGAGGCTGTGAAGAATGTCAGAGGCATGATCCTCTTCAACATGTACCCTCAGTACCTTTAAATCCAGTAGTCAAGCCTTGGCCCTTCAGAGGATGGGCAATGGACTTCATCGAGCAGATCTATCTAGCTTCTAGCAAGGGGCACACTTTTATCATTGTGGCAACGGATTACTTTACCAAGTGGGTAGAGGCCTCGGTCGTGAAATCCATAACTTCGGCTGCAGTCAAAAGTTTTATTGAGACCAAGATTCTGTACAGATTTGGAGTGTTCGAAACCATAGTAACGGATCGTGGGCCATCTTTTATTTCAAAAGAAGTTGAAGAGTTTGCAAGCAAATACAAAATAAAGATGATCCAGTCCAGTCCTTACTACCCGCAGTCAAATGGCTAGGCAGAATCTAACAACAAGATTTTGGTAAATATTATCAAAAGAATGGTGATAGATAGTCCGGAAAAGTGGCATGAAAAGCTGGGGAATACTTTGTGGGCATACAGAACTTCCAAGAGGGCAGGAACAGGGACAACTCCGTATGCTTTAACCTTCGGGCAAGATGCAGTGCTTCCCATGGAGATCACTGTGAGTTCTGTTAGAATTCAAAATTAGTTTGGGTTACATAGTAAGGAGTATATCGAAGCCATGTGTCAGGGGATTGAAGACTTAGATGTAGCCCGAATTGAAGCCTTGAACCAGATTCAGGAAGGAAAGAAAGCTGTTGCCCGAGCTTATAACTAAAAGGTGAAGACAAAGTCCTTCAAGGAAGGAGATTTGGTGTGGAAGACAGTCCTTCCTCTAGGAGCTCAGCTTAGGGGTTTTGGAAAATAGAGCCCGACATGGGAATGTCCTTTCATGATTAGTCGAGTATTAGACAAAGGAGGATATTACTTGGCGAACCTCGAAGGAAATTGGCAGAAACATCCCATTAATGTTAAATTCTTGAAAAAGTATTGTCCTACGTTATGGGATGTTAGAGATTGTTATATTGAAGAGGATGCAAAGTAAAGCAGGTTTCGGGATGTTAAAGTACAGTGTATATTTATCAATCATTCAAGAAGACAGAAAGACACAAAGCTGCTAAGATAATCTTCATTTCATTTCTACAAATTGGTGAAGTTTACAACAGATTCAATTCCGATGTGCTACGTTCTATTCCTTCCTATTGCAATGACGTCTCAGCTGGTTTTCCGATGTCTTCATGGATAGAATCCGATCAGGTGATCGGGTTATGTGGCCAAGATGCGCTTGGTAGAGGATCCTCAGCCAGAGTCATCACCATATATGATGGTGAAGCCTGATTTATCATGACGACAAGCAGGAGAACAGGTCTTCATGAGGAAAACCCCTGACCAAGGGTGTTGGAGATAGCGGGGTGTTTGACCAAAGGTGTTGGAGATAGTGGTTATCTGATGAAAACTCTTTTTCTCACGAAAAGGAAGTTTTAGGAAACCTCACTTGAATCCTGAAGAACTCATTTCACAGTTTTGGGGAAGGAAATTAAGAAGGCAGGAGTACTCAGGGTTAATGGTGCGAAGGCTGAAGGAGGTCTGTTGGCTGAACAGAAGCAATTTCAAGCCTAAATTTATAGAAACCTCAGAGGATAGCCCAAAGGTCGTGAGAAGAGCAAGAGACGCAGGATCATAGATATCCTGTCTAGAAAACACAAGTTCCAAGGGTAGGTATACAAGCATGCGGATATTCAATCAATACTGGCGCCTGAAATTCCAGTCTGAATATTGATTGAAGGGGGCACTGTTTTGGTTAAAACTTAAACTTTTGGCTCAAAAGGGATGTGGCCCAAAAAGAGGAGAGAAACCCGAAGCCCAGCCGAAGCCCAGAAGGCAGAAAAGGCCTTTCCCGACTAGGTGCAGACCATTTGCACCACTTGCTCACCTACCCAAAGACCAAGTAGTGTAGACCAGCTAGCTAATCAGCCCAAAAATACTTTACAGTGGCAGTACAAGTAAATAGCTGATGAGTCACTATCCTTCAAAACTGCATTCGGGCAAGATTACTGTTACAGGAGGCCAAGCCAAAATGTTTATAAAAGAAGAAAGAAAAATCAGAGTTGAGGACACTCAAACAAACAAACAAATACAAGCACAAACTCTGCTCAAAAGCCAGATTTGCCTTCAAACGAAGCTGTAGTCAGCCCAAGCCTTCATCCATTTCGGGATAAACCTTCACTCTAGCCTTTGTAATAGCTCTGCTACCCTGTTCAACTCTTGCTGTAGTATCGATTTCTTTCTGTAAACTCATCTCCCTACCCCTTTTCTAAAGCTTTCAACCCCCTTGATAAACCACAAAGATAAGAAGTTGCAAGATGATCAGCCTTGCCCGACAAGCCTTGCCAGACAAGCCTTGCCCGATAAGCCTGCCAGTGAAGCAGAAGCCCGACAGAAAGCATCAACCGGCGCCAACCTCTCGGGGAGCTGTGTGCTCGTCGGCCAGGGAACATCCCCGACGGAAATTCCTGCCACGAACACTTTCAATATTAGAACTTGCTGAAAATGGAAACTTGACCTTAAGTAGCCCCTCCAAAGTTGCATTATGGTCAACTAATTCAAGATCAAAGGTCTCTAATTCTAGTGTAGCAAAGCTTCTTGACAATGGGAACTTTGTCATAACAGATGCATGTTGTTATATGGCAGAGTTTCGACCACCTGTTGGATACTTGGCTGCCGGCTGCTGAGCTTGGATACAATAATCGCACCAAGAGAAAACTAGTTCTTTCATCCTGGAGAAATGTGCAAAATCCTGCACCTGGTCCTTTTTCTTTTGAGCTAAATGGATTACCTTTTAATTTATCTGACTATTCTGATGCCTTGATTAGAGGCACACTTGAAGTCAATGGTCAGCTTACGTTTTATGCCTGGTACTAAGACTTTAGGGAATGAGATCCAATTTCAACTGAACCATCAGACTAATGTGAGGTCAATATGTGGTGTGGTGTTTTCAATATTTGCAAGCAGCTGTGGGATCCTCATTGTCATTGCCTTGAAGGATTTGAACCCAAAGTTAGGGAAAATTGGAGACTACAGGAATTCTCAGATGGCTGTATGAGGAAAATTCCTTTTCACTGCAGTCCTGGGGACTCATTTTTGGCGATAACTGATGTTTCATATCCTCATAACTTCAAGGAAATTTTCCATGTGAGCATTGATCAATGCAGATCAGAATGCTTAATAAATTGCTCAGGCATTGCCTTTGCGTATAATTTTTCGGATAGTCAGTGTTACATGTGGACAAGGGATCTTAATAATATAAAGATAACACAACCATCCGCACTCGATTTCATACGTTATTCTCCAGATAGCACAGTATGGTATCTTCGGATTGTGGATTCTAAAAATAAGACAATGAGAAAGACTACTTGGATTATAATTGGAGTACTTGTAGGGTTCTTTTCCATCTTAAGTAGTGTTTTCATTGTCATGATATTTTTTAGGAGGAGATGGTCAGCGGGAGCATTGGCGACTACTGGCAATTCTTTGGTGCTTTACAAGCATAGAGATTAAAGAAGAGCAACAAAGAACTTCTCCCAAAAACTCGGGGAATGAGCCTTTGGTTCTGTATTCAAGGGGATATTGCCTAATTCAACAACCATTGAAGTGAAAAAGCTGAAAAGTACAAACCGGGGAGAGAAACAATTTCGTACTGAAATGGGAACTATCGGTGTAATCCAACACATTAATATTATTCGCATGCGGGGATTCTGCGCGAACACTTTAAAGAGGTTGTTGGTTTATGACTACATGCCAAATGGTTCTATACAATCTCTTCTACTTCCAAAGAACCTGATAAGGTTAGACTACATGCCAAATAGTTATCTACAATCTCTTCTACTTCGAAAGAACCCGATAATGTTAGATTGGAAGGTTAGATACAGTAGGGATTGCCTGAGGATTAACTTACCTCCATGACGATTACAGAGACTGCATAATGCACTGCGATGTTAAACTGGAGAACATCTTGTTGGATTCAGAATACAGTCCGAAATTGGTAGAATTTAGTCTTATTAATTTGTTTCATTTATGTTTCATAGGTTGGTAGCTCATGGAGTTCAGATCACTGCTTATGACCGTGGTAGCTCATGGATTGCAAGGACGATCTATTGCTCACACCAACTGTGCATTGGTTTATGCTCTCGTCAGAGCAACCAGTGCACTTACAATATCACTTACAGAGACGGAGATAAGACTGCCGGGTATTATGTTTGTGATAAAATACATTTTGAAATGATTACCCGGCAATTTACCTCTTTTGAATCAATTATTTTTGGGTAAATATTCTAACATTTATTTTTATTTTTTAACAACCATCATACATTTTCTAGTTTATTGACGCTTCATACTTCCCTTGGGTGCTGTCTTGGAAATAGGTGTACTACCTAACTATGAGTCTGGCATTATTAGGTGGAGCCCATACAATGGCATACTTGGGTTTGGCCCAGGAGATGCATCAATTATTTCGTAGTTGTCCTCTCGGGGGTTAGCCCCAAATATCTTCTCCCATTGTCTGAGGAGAGATGGCAATGGAGGGGGCGTACTTGCTCTTGGGGAGACAATAGACCCGAGGATGGTTTATACTCCACTAGTCCCAGCAGTGTAAGTCTTTATTTTGTATGTATTTATTATGTGTGATTAAGTTTTTTCCTCTAACTAAATTAACTAACTCCTAATTGGTGTTTCAGGAATTATAACGTAGATCTTCAGAGCATAGCTATGAATGGAAAGATGTTGCCTATCGATCCAACAATCTTTAGCACATCACACGACCGAGGCACATTAGTTTATTCGGGAACAGTGTTGACATATGTGGTCGAGGAAGCGTATGATGCTTTCGTTCATGCTGTATGTTTATCAAGCTTTGGTATGAATGAAAAATATATATGACATTCTAATATAGGAAAGAATACACACACACGCACACACATATGTTATTCATGTGTTATGCAAATATCATGAATCATTTTGGTTAAAAAATGAAAAAAATAATAAAGCTACACGATACTTCATAAAAATTCACATTCTGACTTATGCTATAGACCCACTCAACCCCAGAGCATACCCTGCCGTGAGGGCTTATCTAGTGCATGAGAGATTTTTCAATGTGATTAGAATAATGAGTGATACATCATGCGCATGGAAGTATTAGCACATAAGTTTCGGTATGATTGTATTGATACATAAGTTTCGATACGATATATCGGTACAAAGTTTTGGCACGATATATTGGTACATAAGTTTCGTACGATTGCATCGGTACATAAGTTTCGGTACGAATGCATCGGTACATAAATTTCGGTATGAATGCATCGGTACATAAATTTTGGTACGAATGCATCGGTACATAAGATTTGGTACGAATGCATCGGTACATAAGTTTCGGTACGAATGCATCGGTACATAAATTTTGGTACAAATGCATCGGTACATAAGTTTCAGTACAAATGTATCGGTGCATAAGTTTCGGTACGAATGCATCAGTACATAGGTTTCGGTACGACTGCATCGGTACATAAGTTTGGGTACGATATATCGATACATAAGTTTCGGTACGAATGCATCGGTACATAAGTTTCGGTACGAATGCATCGGTACAAATTTTTTTGTACGAATGAATCGGTACATAAGTTTCGGTATAAATGCATTGTACATAAGTTTCAGTACGAATGCATCGGTACATAAATTTCGGTACGAATGCATCGGTACTTAAGTTTTGGTACGAATGCATTGGTACTTAAGTTTTGATACGAATGCATCGGTACATAAGTTTCAGTACGAATGTATCGGTACATAGGTTTCGGTAGGATTGCATCGGTACATAAGTTTGGTTACGATATATCGGTACATAAGTTTTGGTACGATTGCATCGGTACATAAGTTTCGGTATGAAATATATCGGTAGATAAGTTTTGGTACAAAATATCTCGACACATAACTATAGTACTTACATAAGTACGCAATATGCATATATATATATGCAGATTATAACTAATAAATGAAACACTAATCTTAATTAAAAATTAATATCTAATAGGATAAAATTGAAAAAACCAATAATCAAACTTTGAACCTAGCGTAAAAAATTAAAAAATAAGAAAAACAAAAACATGAAAATACTGTAACCTCCATCTCCCTCCCTGCAATGCCTTGGATGAAATCGCTTCTTGCATTTTATAAAAAATGAACCCTAATAAATAACAAAAAAAGAATGATTTAAAAAACAAAAAAGTGATACCGGGGATAGGATTAATACTCAGTGGAAACGAAGCTGCTATAATAATAAATAAATAAAATAAAAGCGCATACGAATGAAATCAAGTTGTTTGTTTGATTCGAAAAGCTAAAAAAGCAGAAAAATCATCAATGACCTAAATTGACAAAACTAAAAGGATTTTGTAAAACGTAATTTAATCATCCTACATATATAAACAATAATATACGGCTTAGGGTTTTTTTACATTTTGCTTACGTAATGAATATTCAAAAGACTAATAACTTGATTCGTTGTAGAAGGTATCAAAATTTCATATCAATCCTATGAAAGTTGCCGGCCTCATCGGCAAATAGGGAGATGGAGGTTACAATACTTCGAATCAATAAAACTAGGGTTTCTTCATTTTGAATTTTATTTTTAATTACCTTCCATATTTTATGCTTTTTGAATTTTATTTTTATGTTTAATATTAGTTAAAATCCACTTAAGCATCCATGTCATTTAATGAATGAATGTGAACCTTTGGATGTTTTGTAATCTAAAGGTTTAAAAAAAGTGTAAAAATATTTGTCAAAATGTTTGTCCCTTGATCCTATCCCATATATATATATATATATATATATGGCTTCAATTATCCTATCCCATATATATATATATATATATATATATGGCTTCAATTATTGTGGAAACTTAATATTAATTGTCAAATAATATTTTTATTGTTTATGAGGATCAATTTATAATACATTAAAAATCTCAATAATTATTACAATCTAATTAATATTTGATCGTTACAATTAAATGTCAAGGACTAAAGTTAGTCTTTAAGCTTATACATGGTTTTGTTCTAAAAGTAATATTCTTCAAGGATTGAAATATAATTTTTTAATATTTTTTAAAAAAAATTCAAAATCTTTTTCCAATCATGTTGATGTTAATTATAACTACTACTAATAATAGGGTTGATCGATGCCAATAAGTCCAAGACTTTAATAATGTTTTTTTCCTCGATTTTATGTAGTTTCCTTGATCAGATTGAGTGTTTTCCATGACTTCATCATTGCTCTTGGCGTTCATAACCTTGGTGGTGGTCGCGATATCCACGGTCTATTGTGGCCATGCCGTTGTTCTTCCACTACGTCCGGCAGTCCCCACCCGATATCCCGTCAAAGTACAACAACTTAACGCTGGAGATCAAATGAGGCTTGTACGAGTCTTCAAACACGACGTCTGCGGCCTTGTACACATAAATGTGGTGTATGATATGTTTTTTTTTTCACATGTTGGATAATTTTCTTTTGTATATTAACTTTTCAAATGACAATCTCATATTTATCTATATCTCTTTTCTAGATTGACTGGCAATCTCATATCTGTACAACGCCCATCGTTTATGTCTACAGACACATGTCTTCATCAGGTCATCAACACCATCGTCTCTGTTGTCTCTTAGTCCGTTCTGCTCCTCAGCCGATTAGCAGATGCTTAGCGCAGGTCAGACACAGGTTGTCATCAAGACATCAACGCCATCGTCTCTGTCGCCTATTAGTCCATTCAGTAAATAAGTTTTGGTATGATTGCATCGGTACATAAGTTTCGGTACGTAAGTTTTAGTACGAATATATTAGTACATAAGTTTCGGTTCGAATGCATCGGTACATAAGTTTCGGTACGATTGCATCATACATAAGTTTCGGTATGAATGCATCATACATAAGTTTTGGTAAAATGTGTCGGTACATAAGTTTCGATACGATCGCATTAGTACATAAGTTTCGATACGATCACATTGGTACATAAGTTTTGGTACGATTGCATAAGTACATAAATTTCAGTACGAATGTATCGGTACATAAGTTTTGATACAAAATGTCTTGGCACATAACTATAGTACATACATAGGTACCTAATATGCATATACATATAGATAGAGAAATTTGTACACAATGAAGAATATATGATTATATATGACTTTTATTAGGGTTTTTTTATTGGCACCCCACAAATTGTTGAATACACCCCATTCAATATTTAATGTTAAATGACTTGTATAACATGACTATTTAAGCCCTTTAAAGTTTTTATTTTTATTTTTAAAGAACAATTATTTTCTTCCTGCACCCCAAATCATTTAATAAGATTTTGACTTTTTTCCGTTCTTTCCCTTATTGCTCATTCTCTGTTTAGTTATTCTTAATTTAATTTATATTATGTAGTTTCTTGATATGCTGTAATGCGTTATTTATGAATTAAAGACTACACCTGATATGGGTATTCATGAATTGCTCGTGATTTTTCACAGTACTGGAAAAGAAGAAGCAATAAATAAAGAATACAGTAGTCCAAACTGATATTTGTAGGTTGCAAATGTTCACTTCCCTTTCCTCTTTTTCACGAAGTTTTATTTAGAGGTCAAAGTTTTATTTAGAGGTTGCAAATGTGCTTAAGACAAAGACTAAATTTTCTTTTTTTTTTGGGTACAAGATGAGTACTTGAGGTGGATTTTGGTGTGGGGTATGTGGGGTGTATGGAATGTGTGGGGTGTGATGTGAGGGTAAATTTGGCTAGTAAGTGGGGTGTATTGAGATAATTTTTAGTTTAAAAAGTAACTGTGAGGTTATTAAGTATGGATGGTGTATATTGGTGGTGGACCATGCTTAGGCCTATAAAGTTTCACACTTAACAGCCATACTTCCACCTATTTATGCATCACCTCTTTCAGCTTTTCAATAAATCTGTTAATGTATCTACTCATAAACCCTGGACTTGATAGGGGAGGAATTCGTTCTTGATCGTAATTTCGATCATAAGGCACCTATAAGTCTATAACGATCTATTAACTCATAAATCTCTTTTGGAATAAACCAGTAGTGGAGCTAGGAATTTACAACGATGGGATTAAAAAATAGTTTTAGAAAATCGATCATACTTTCATTTAAAAATAGCTTTCAAATATATCAAAATGGAGATTACAAATAGACAATAGAGTGTCTAACTTTCAAACTCAAATTACACATACACTAATAGCTCTCACTCAAACAAAATACATAACAAATTCCTCTCCCAAAAGCTACCGAAAGTAATACTAATACGAGTGATTGCTCATAGCACAAATGAAGCAACCCAAGGAGAGCATTAGAGGGATGGAAACCAAAAGCATTAGAAGGATGGAACCAAAAAATAGCAAATGGCCCACTAAATTTGGCCATAATTCATCTGTTGATGAGATAGGGATCAAATATTTTTTCACAAGAGAAAATTTATAAACTTATTGGGGTCAAGGGATCCCAATGCACCCCCTTGGCTCTGCTAGTGGAATAAACTATATGGAATGAGTTGTTTAGTTGCCATAGGGGTTGGTTGATAGTCATTAGAGACAGTGTCCTGCATTGCAGGGCAGGGATTTGTATCTCTTTTGAAACCTCATATCTAAAAGCCCCTTTTTATATGCCTAATTACTTTGGGAATGACGAATAGCTAATATGGTATGCAACCTGATTCACGTTTAGGGAATGGGATCCGATTTCAACTGAACCATCGGACCAATGTGAGGTCAATATGTCGTGTGGTGCTTTTAGTATTTGCAAGCAGCTATGGGATCCTCATTGTCGTTGCCTCGAAGGATTTGAACCCAAAGTTAGGGAAAATTGGAGACTACAGGAATTCTCAGATGGCTGTGTGAGGAAAATTCCTTTTCATTGCAGTCCTAGGGACTCATTTTTTGAGATAACTGGTGTTTCATATCCTCAGAACTTCAAGGAAATTTTCCATATGAGCATTGATCAATGTAGATCAGAATGCTTAATAAACTGCTCATGCACTGCCTTTGCGTATAATTTTTTGGAGTCAGTGTTACATGTGGACAGGGGATCTTAATAATATAAGGATAACACAACCATCCACACTCGATTTCATAAGTTATTCTCCAGACAGCACAGTATGGTATCTCTGGATTGTGGATTCTAAAAATGAGACGATGAGAAAGACTACTTGGATTGTAATTGGAGTACTTGTAGGGTTCTTTTCCATCTTAAGTAGTGCTTTCATTGTCATGATATTTTTTAGAAGGAGATTGTCAGTGGGAGCATTGGCGACTAATGGCGATTCTTTGGTGCTTTACAAGCATAGAGATTTAAGAAGAGCAACAAAGAACTTCTCCCAAAAACTCGAGGAAGGAGCCTTTGGTTCTATATTCGAGGGGATGTTGCCTAATTCAATAGCCATTGTAGTGAAAGAGCTGAAAAGTACAAACCGGGGAGAGAAACAATTTTGTGCTGAAGTGGGAACTATGGGTGTAATCCAACAAATTAATCTTATTCGCATGCGGGGATTTTGTGCAAACAATTCAAGGAGGTTGTTGGTTTATGACTACATGCCAAATGGTTCTCTACAATCTCTTCTACTTCCAAAGAACCCGATAATGTTAGACTACATGCCAAATAGTTCTCTACTATCTATTTTACTTCAAAAGAACCCGATAATGTTAGATTGGAAGGCTAGATACAGTAGGGACTGCTAGAGTATTGGCTTACCTCCATGACGATTGCAGTGACTGCATAATACACTGCAATGTTAAGCCGGAAAACATCTTGTTGGATTCAGAATACAGTCCGAAATTGGCAGACTTTGGTCTTGCGAATCTCTTGGGGAGACACCACAGTCGGGTTTTAACAACCATGAGAGGAACTATGGGCTATCTCGCACCAGAATGGTTTTCGGGTGAAGCCATCACACCAAAAGCCAATATGTTTAGCTATGGCATGTTGCTGATTGAGGTCATGTTAGGGAGAAGAAACAGAGATGGTTAGATGAATAGAGAACTTCCTTCCCATTCGTCTCGTGAATGCAGTTAATAAAGGGCAAGATCTTTTCGCCTTGTTAGATTGCAGGTTTGAAGGTGAAGTTGACGAAGATGAACTAAGCAGAGCATGCAAAGTGGCTTGCTGGTGCATTCAAGAAGATGAGAAGGATAGGCTAACAATGAAGCAGGTGGTTCAAATTCTTGATGGAGTTTTGGACATCGATGTTCCGCCAGTCCCACAGTTCCTCCAGCGCCTTATCTGAGGTCCGTCAGAAGGCATTAACAACCAGGAGACCATATCCGGTTTGGGTTCATGGTCATGCTCCGATGTCCAAAGTGCATTTCAAGCCGAAGTCAACAACTGTGCATTTCAACCCAATCTTAACTACCTGTAGACATGCTTGTTGGATATCGAGGCAAATCATAATATATGTTTATGTAATCTAAATCCGGATTTCAGGTACCATAGATTTATAATCTATGTATGCTGGTTATATATTGTTGATCTTCTAGTGTAATTGCATGAATTTAATTTGTTCTCGTATATTCTCTTCTTTGGATTGCTAGCTAGAATTAATGTACTCACGGAGGATACTATTAACGTGTGTTTGTTTGACTTCACTAAATTTCATTAGATTAGATTGGACTAATTTATAATGTAATCACATGTTTGTTTCACACGAGACTAACTTAAATGGTATTAACTGGGACTCGTCCCTACTAAAACCTTAGCTAGAAGGTCTTAGCGAACCCCCCCAAAAACGAAGGTCTTAGTCTTCCATCTTCTTCCCACTCAGTTGGCTCCACGCACAGCCCTCCAAAATCATGACACAAATAAATCTCAAATCCGAAACCCTAGATTAGAGACCAGAGAGATGGTCGATGCAGATTCCAACAATTTCGCCAAAATAATCTGCTCAATTTGCTACAAAGACCTCAAGCCCATTTATGAGGATCTCGAATCCATCTCCATCTGCGGCCATGTCTTCCACGAGCTTTGGTCTATCTATCTCTCTCTTTCTCTCTTTCCTCTCTTTTCCTTCTCGCTATCCCTATACGTAAATATGTATTCAATTTGTGTATGTTTGTTTAATTTCAATGTATGCATTTGTTCGGAAGATCCCCACGTGTCGACATGTAAATATGTATTCAACTAGTTGAAAACCATGAAACTTCATACTAATAAACTGAGATAGACCCTTGTTTTAATATTATATGACTGAACGAAGTTAAAGTTTCACTTTAAATCTTAACAATAAGGGCGGCGACCCAACTTTTTTTTTAAGAGAAACAGTAGTGGTTTATTCAAAGGTATCAAGAAAGCATATAATCTTGTAAGATGACCTTCGACAATAAATCCGGAGGTTTTTCAAACCAACAAAAATTGAAATCAGAAGACAAGATTGTGAAGATTGCAGCAGTAGTTTTAATGAAGACAATTAAGAAAACTTAGACTTGTAGAGAGAGAGAAGAAGAAAGACTTTCTTGTATATTTCTTTGTAATCAATGTTTACATTTCTTACACCTTAGTCATATATCTATTGCTTACTGCATAAGCTAGTATCTTAACAAACTAACTACACATTCTAACCACCAACATATTCTAACAGATTCTAACATCCTTATAACTTCCCTTGGATATTTTGACACTTGTCATCATCTAGGCACTTGAATTCTCTTCACTTGGATTCTCATCTTTGCATTTGTTTACACTCTTACAACCCCCCCTCAATCTCATGCTCGAGGGAACTAAGCATGAGATTGCCACAATGCTGCTGGAACAGAGGTGCAGATAAACCTTTCGTGAGTATATCAGCAAATTGGTCTGCAGATGAGACATGTTGAACTTGAAGATCACCCCTTGTAACCCTTTTATGAACAAAGTGATAGTCAATCTCAATATGTTTAGATTTTGCATGAAACACATGATTGGTAGATAAAGAGATAGCTGAGAGGTTGTCAAAGTAAAGCATCGGTGCTTGAGGAATAGAAATGTGTAGGTCACAAAATAATTGCCTTATCCAAGCTAGTTCAGCTGCTGTGATAGCGAGGGCCCGATATTCTGCTTCTGTGGATGATTTTGACATAGTGTGTTGCTTTTCCCAAGAGATAGGATTGGACCCAAGAAAAATTATAAACCCTGAGGTAGATTTTCTATCATTTGGATCCTCGACCCAGTCAGCATCACTATAGGACTGTAGATGTATTGGCCCTGGTTTAAAATGAATTCTATAGTTTGATGTTCCCTTAAGATACTGAAGAATTCTTTTGACTGCAATGACATGAGACTCCATAGGATTATGCATGAATTGACATGCTTGATTGACAAAGAAGGCTATATCTGGTCTTGTAAAGGTGAGATACTGAAGAGCTCCAACCACATTGCGATATTGCTCCGGGCTATGATAAGGCTTGCCATCATTTTCTAGAAGCCTGTGATATAGCAAACAAGGAGTAGCACATGGTTTGCAATCCTACAAATCCACTTTGTCAATGAGCTCAGTGATATATTTAGATTGAGAAACAAATAATCCTTCATCTGTGTGACTAATCTGCAACCCCAGAAAATAATGTAGATTGCCTAAATCTTTCATCTCAAACTCTGTAGTGAGTTATTTGATGACTTGAGAAATCAACTGAGATGAGCTTCCAATTAATATGACATCATCAACATAAAGTAGTAATATGACAATGCTGTGGTGAGAATGAAGAACAAATAAGGATGAATCACCATATGAGGGCTTAAAACCCAATGCAGGTAGAAAACTGGTGAATTTGTCATTCCAAGCTCTTGGAGCTTGTTTAAGTCTATAGAGCGATTTTTGAAGCTTGTAGACATAAGTTGAAAGATGTTGAAGGCTTTGAAAACCCGGAGGCTGCTCCATATACACTTCTTCTTGTAAAAACCCATGTAAGAAGACATTTTTCACATCTAATTGCCGTAGTTGCCATTTGAACTGAGATGCTAAAGCAAAAACAAGTCGAATTGTTATAGGCTTAACCACATGACTAAATGTTTCTCCATAGTCTATACCTTTTTCCTGACTATAGCCCTTTGCTATAAGACTTGCCTTATACCTTGCCACAGTACCATCTGCATTCTTTTTAATTTTGTACACCCATTTACACCCAACTAGGTTTTTACCACTTGGAAGGGGAACAAAAGACCATGCATTTTGAGAATGAAGAGCATCTACCTCTTCCTGCATTGCATTCTGCCATTGTGGTTTGAATGATTTGGGTTCTAAGATAATGGACTGAGAACTAACACTGGCAGATAAAGCTCTCCTTTTGATGATACCATTCTTGGATCTTGTAACTATATGGTGCATATTCATTGGTATTGGAAGAACCTCATGAAGGTGTTCTTGTTGGAAATTAGGATCCACATGGACTGGATGCTGTGTAGGTGTAGGTGCTGGTATTTCATAATGAAATAAGTGATTGGAACTAGGACTTGATTATGAAGGATTGAAAAATGAGTTTGCAGATGCATGTGTTTCCAAATAATCTGAAGCTCGAGATGCAGGCAAAGAATCTGAGGCACTAGATGCAGTCAAGGACTCTGAAGCACGAGATGCATTTGTAGATATTGAACTTGTGATATGTGATGAAGATGCATGAGAATGAGGTGGTGATGTGACTTGATTTGTTAAGGTAATGCATGGCAGAGATGGACAAGAGTGCAGTGAAGTAGATGTGATTGGAGGTTGAGAAGATTTAGGAGAACTTGAAAACTGTTTGTATGGAAAAACTGATTCATCAAATAATACATGTCTAGATATATACAGTTTATTTTGAGCAATATCTAGACATACGAAGCCTTTGTAATTTCCTGCATAACCTAGAAAAACACATGTTGTTGTTTTTGGTTGTAACTTACTAGTGTTATATGGTTTTAAGAGTGGAAAACATGCACAACCAAAAAAATTTGAGATGAGTAATACTGGGAATTTGTCCATACAACATTTGATAGGGAAACTGCATTTTTAAGGTAGCACATGGCATTCTATTAATGAGATATGTTGTAGTAGCACAAGCATGAAACCAAAAAAGATTTGGTAATCTTGCAGTTTGAAGTAGTGTAATTGCAGTCTCTACAATGTGCATATGCTTTCTGTCAGCGAAACCATTTTGTTCAGGGGTATATGGATAGGATTTTTGATGAATAATACCATTTGTAGCTAGAAAAGATTGAAATTGTGAACTGGTATACTCTCCACCACCATCACTTTGGAGAACTTTTATTTTGACAGAAAATTGAGTGCACAGAAAAGCATGAAATTTGACAAAGAGAGCAAACACTTCTGATTTATTTTTCAATGGAAAAATCCATATAAATCTTGTACATTCATCTATGAAAGTTACATAGTATCGAAATCTTTCATATGACAGGAGAGGGGCAGGTTCCCATACATCACTATGGATGACTTCTAGTGGATGTACAGACTTAGTTGTAGGAAAAACAAAAGGTATTTTGGTGAATTTTCCCTCGAGACATGATGTGCAAACTGATTTACATGTGTCAAAAGAGATAGAGACTTTATTTTGATGAAGCATTGCAGAAGTGATTGCATTAGATGGGTGACCTAGCCTTTGATGCCATAAACTGGTACTAACAGGTTGTGCAAGAAAGCATTTTTGTGATTGAGATGATGTAGATGATGGCTTTTGAACAATATGGAAAGGAATATGGTAATAGCCAGCCTTACACAGCCCCTTGAGAAGGATTGTCCCTATGAGTTTGTCCTGAACCCAAAAACATAGATCATCACATATGAATCTGCATCTATTATCCTTACATAGCTAATAAACTGATAATAGATGCTGAGATATTTTTGGGAACATATAACACATTCTTCAATGCAAGACTATGATTAGGAGTGTGTAATTTTGAAGTTTCAATGTGAGAAATTTGCAAACCTGCAACACTTGCTGTGGTTATTGTGTCATTGGCATGATATGGATTTGCCAGATCCAAGTTGGCTAGCTCAGAGGTCATATGTGAGGTTGCACCAGTATTTGCAACCCAGAATTAATCCATAAGTGCAGAGGGTTGATGATTGACATGCATGGCTGCGAGATTTGAGGATGGTGACTTGCCTTGATAGGCAAAATTGCCTCTGTGATAGCACTGAACTGCAGAGTGACCAAATTTCCAGCAAATTTGGCATTGAATCGGAGATTGAGAACTTGTGACTTGTGAACTGTGTCTCTGAAAGCAATCAGCTGCAACATGCTCTTTTTTGTTACAAATTTGGCATCTTGGGATCTCAGAAGAATGATCAGGACAATGAGATTGAAATGGTCTTGGAGCACCAAGAATTCCAGGACTTGTGTTGGATGGAGGCTGATAAAATTTGGGGCCAGAATAATATGATCTGCCTTGTCCTCTGCCTTTGAAGTTAGTGCCCTTGTACCCTTCTTGATAATGACCACCACTGTTAAAAAATTGACTGCCATTATTGTTATAAGGACCTCCAAAACTATGACCAGAAGAAGGTAATCCATTACCATTACTCTTGTAGTTTTGGTCATTGGTTTCAGAGCTTGAACCAAATTCAACAGAATGGGAGGAATCTTGGTCAAGAACTAAAGTTTTCCCTTTGTTAATTGCAGTACCAGCAACCATTGTAGAACCACAATATGTTGATGTTTCAAAGTCCTGACCAATTGTAGTCTTTTCTGCCAACAATTGAGACCTGAAATCCTTTAGCGAAATAGTGTTCTCTCTTCCCTTTATGACATATCGAAAGGTATTAAATTCTGCATGAAGACCTTTCAGAGCAAGTATGATTATATCATCATCATCAAAATGAACACTAGCAGCTGCAAGATGATCTCTGGCATCCTTGATCTTTTGCAGATATACAGAAACAGACTCAGAACCTTTCTTGATGTTTTGGAGTTCAGTTTTCATTTGAAAAATCGTAGCTTTTGTAACTGTTGAAAATCTTTCAGCAAGATTAACCCACATTTCATGAGAGCTTCGACTTCCAATGATGCAGGACATCGCCATTGGAGACAAGGTTACAATGATCAACTGTATAAGGGCACGGTCATGCATCTTCCAGACAAGATAACCATCGGTCTCAATCCCTTCACTTGTAGAGTCATCATCAAATCGCGGAGGACATTTTCTTGAGCCGTCCACAAAACCCATAATGCCATGGCTTTCGAAGAAAAGAGTGATCTGAAAACTCCATGTGAGATAGTTAGAATCATCAAGCTTGACTGTAACGGATGTCGAAATGGTGGAAATAAAACCGGTGATCGGAGATTGAACGATCTTTAACTGATCAGCAGTCACCATGGTTAATGTTGTATAAAATTCTTTTACTGAGACAATTTATCGAACAGTTGGTATGCAGGAACGAAGAACAATTTCTTAAAGTTTTATGGAGATCGGAAGAAGCCAATTGTTTTGTTTATCACACAACAGATTGCAAACTAAAGGGTAAAGAAGAGAAAGAAATGCTTTGATTGAGGTGCAGAAGCGCCAGGTCGATGCGAGGCAATGATACCATGTGAAGATTGTAGCAGTAGTTTTAATGAAGACAATTAAGAAAACTTAGACTTGTAGAGAGAGAGAAGAAGAAAGACCTTCTTGTATATTTCTTTGTAATCAATGTTTACATTTCTTACACCTTAGTTATATATCTATTGCTTACTGCCAAGGTATTAAATATCGATGATATCGGAAATATCGGTAGTCCAAAAACACGGAAATATCGATAGAAATATCGGGATATTATCGATATCGATAAAAATAATATGGAAACCACGGAAATTGTAAGAAAAACTTGGAAATTTTTATTGAAACTTTGCAGGATGTTTATTTAGTCAATTATCTATTAGTTTATCACAAAAAATTGGAAGGAAATGCATTGCATGATGGATTTAACTTATTTAAGTTGATTATATAGTGAGCTGGCAAACATGATGGATTTAAAGGATGTTTATTTAACTGATTTGAGGTGACCCAACCACACACACATAGACACGCCACCACACACGCACACATGTTAGATTACACACGCACATAACACATGCACGCAGATAGAGACTCCTCAGTCTCTCTCTCTCGATCCTTCTTCTCTCTTCTCTCCCTTCTCCCTAGATTACACACGCACGCAGACAGAGACTCCTCAGTCTCTATCTTTCGATCTTTCTTCTCTATTCTCTCCCTTCTCTCCCACACACACGCACAGAGATATGTCGATCTCTCTTCTCCCTTCTCCCACACACACGCACAGAGATCTGTCGATCTCTCTTCTCCCTTAGCCTCGTCGGCGCCGTCTCTCGAAACTCTCATTTCTCTCTGCACCGAGTCTGAGACCTACATACACACACGCACACCATCGCACCTGCTTCAGGAAGACACCCATCGTCATCAGCAACCTCGTCTTTCTCCCTCTCCTTCTCGTCTTTGCAACTCGGCGAACGCAGGAATTCTGGATAGTTTCTTGAATTTATCTGGTTAGGTAAGCTTCGGTTTACCTCTTTCTGTTCCACATTGAAGCTTATATGTGAAATTTAAGTTCAAAATCGTGTTTTTGCAAGGTTTTTGGGATGAAATTGGCTCGGGTTCGCACAGATCCATCTCCGGCGTTCTTCTCCGATTGGCACAGATCCAAGATATCGCGATAATTTCGGTAATATCACGATATTTTGATGAAATCTCATTGGATAAGCATTAAAATATTGTTAACCCGAAAACTCGATATTATCGGCGAAATATCGCCGATAATATCGGCATTTGAGACCATGCTTACTGCATAAGCTAGTATCTTAACAAACTAACTACAGATTCTAACCACCAACAGATTCTAACAGATTCTAACATCCTTATAACTTCCCTTGGATCTTTTGACACTTGTCATCATCTAGGCCCTTGAATTCTCTTCACTTGGATTCTCATCTTTGTGTTTGTTTACACTTTTACAAAGACCAACTTGGTCATACAGTGTGTGGCAACATTTGCGGATTGACAAACATGACATACTTTGGATTCTTCAAAGCCTCTCAGATTTCCTCTGATGTCCTCGACCAAAAGATCAGTAGGAGAGGAACCCCCATTCAAGCTGTCAATGTCTTGAACCACCTGCAGGTTGCCACTCTCCAAAATAATATGTTGTTAATGCCGCTGCACAGCCCATAAGATACCATCCCGAGCAGCCATGAGTTCGACCAATTTGAGGTTAGTCACGTGTGGTATTTTGCGAATGAAACCTCCGGCACAGCTACTGGTTTCGTCACGAAAAACCACACCAACACCCCCTAAATTCGAGAGGAACAGAAGGAACCACCAACATTAATTTTTACCCATCCGGAGGGAGGAGGACACCAGCGGGATGGCGAGTTCAAAGGTTTGGGGTGACCCAACTCTTGATAAGCCTTTATAAGGTTTCAAATATTCAATGGGGGTAGAGATTCATATATAGTATCTCTTTCAACAGTAATGAAAATAAAACACCGATAGAGCTTTACTTATGACGTGAAGTGATCAAACCAAATTGGCTATTTTTTCTTATACATAGATATTTTTATACTAATAGGGTCAAAGAAATAATTTACAAGTCTCAATTAAAAATTAAAATTTTATCTTGTGTGTATTTTCTCATAAAGTTTACTTGTTTTGGAACAAACGATATTATCTACACTAAAAGATTTGACATATCAAATGGAGTAGAAAACCTCACGAGATGTTAAATTGCCACATATGCCTTAAAATTAGTCAAATGCAACCAAATTGTTTATTAAATAAATTACTTTGATTCGATTATACATTTATACTGCTAGTGTAAGGAAAAAACAACGAAAGTAACCGGCTAGAAAGGCCGTAAACTGAAAAAAAGAAGAAGGATGTAACTGGGGTAGATCGTTACCTTCTTCAATTAGAAAGACCGTCTTATTTGATTGTACAAGAACTGAATGTAATCGGAGTCTTTCTGTTTAAAGAACTGTTGGATATAATGTTACATTATTAGAAGCAAAACATAACTTTACTTTAAACTATTATCTCTCATCGGTCCTTTTCGAATCTCTTCCACTGGTTTGGCTTCCGTAAATTATCGAATCTGCTTCTGCAACGACATCGCTAAGTCCAAATCAGAACCGTTAAAAAAAAGTCTACACATCCAACCACTCAGATCATCCAACCCAAATCACAAACAGATCGCGCCACGTGTTAAAAACCAGAATCCACGGGTCTCACTCACACTCTCTCCCAAAATGCTGGCAACTCACGCGCCACCCTCATTGATAACCTCACTCCTCTGCCTACCTTCTCCCCCTCTCTCCTCTCTTCGCACGCTTCCACTATTTCACATCGCCAATTTTCGCTGCTTCCGTTATAGCCGGAGCTCACTCCGTATGGTAACAGCCATGTCTGTACAGACCGCCGCGTCCGCCATATCATCGCCCGACCACGCTGCCGGGAAATGGTTTTCGGTGCCGGAGCTCCGACTCCGAGACCACCGATTCACTGTGCCTCTCGACTACTCCGTCGATCGTACCGCTTCGCCTAAGATCTCAGTCTTCGCTCGTGAAGTTGTTTCAGGTAATTAAGCTTTATTCACATCATTAATTTAGTTTAATTCGCGTTGTTAGCTGCTAATTACTGTTTGAATGGTGTTGGTTGTGAATTATGCAATCTAGTGTGTGTGATTTGAAGTGATTAATTTGTTCGTGAAGCTCAGAGTTCAGATTTTTGCTGAAGTCGTTGACCATATTTGTGTTTTGCTCTGTTTGGTTGCCAAGAAAATGGAGGAAAGGGAGAGAATTGAGACATTGTTTACTATTTATACAGCTAAGAAAAAGGCACTGATTAATGTTTTGAATTGGAAGAGTGATTCGAATCCAATAACTAACAATGGTGATAGTTTTTAGTTGTTTTGGTCCTCAGAATTGAAAATATGTAAGATTACTCTGCTACATTTTGTTTTCTTACTCATTTAAACAAGCACTTTCGAAGGACAATTGTAGTACTTGAAATAAATATGTCAATGTTCGGAATGTGAAGTTTCTTGTGAATTTCAATTGTCATGAAACTAGTAGAACTGTGCCGAAATTTCTGTTTATGAGCCGCAATTTCTGTTTATGAGCTAATGTCTAGTTTCCACATACCCTCACTTATGTGAAAGTTGGGTTCGTTGCGTTTTTCCTTTTTCCTTAGCATTGTAGACACTGATTGATGTGATGTATTCTGTTATTGATGCAAAAGGTGCTCATACGGTTGTTCTTAACACTTTGATTTTTTATGAATGTTGGTCTAATAACACAACAGGTCATTGACTGTTGAAATATGATGTGTAGTAGTTTTCAGTAGACTAGTGGCAGGTTCCAGAGTAATACTCTTCTTTTGTTTGGTATTTAATTTAATTCAAGTAAACTATATATGGATTCTTAAGACACTGGCATATGTGCATGCAAAAGGCTTAAACTCCATTTAAGGATGGTTCATAACGAGATAAGTAACGGCAGAAGTTGCATACATATGTGGCTATGGCACTCGAGATAAAAGACATACTAAAATTGAGCGTGAAAGCATATGCATACCTGTAAACTGGGACTTCAAAAACTGTCTGCTTTTAGTTACGAAATCTCTTTTTTTTTTTTCTCTCTCTCTAGTGAAGAGTAGATAGTAATGTAATTGGCACGCAAGATTTGTTTCCATTTTGCCAATGTGCAGAATGTTAATATTCTTTGAACACGCAGACAAGACATTTGGTTTTACATGTGGGTCATTACTCCCTCAATAAAATAAATTTTATGTTGCAGTTGGTAAAGAAGAACAACAATTGCCATACCTATTATATCTACAAGGTGGACCTGGATTTGAGGCCCCCCGACCAACTGAATCCAGTGGATGGATACGTAAAGCATGTGAAGAATTTCGTGTTATATTGCTTGATCAGGCATGGGCCGCATGTCTATAGAGACATATCTTATTACAAGCTTTTGTCAATATGCAATACTTTGTTTATTATAGTTGTGCTGATGTATTTTACTTGCAGCGAGGAACAGGTTTATCAACTCCTTTGACAGCTTCATCTTTGTTGCAATTGAAGTCTGAAGAGAAATTGGCTGATTATGTAAAACATTTTCGAGCTGATAATATAGTAAATGATGCAGAGTTTATTCGAGTACGTCTTGTTCCTGATGCTGCGCCATGGACAATCCTGGGTCAGGTATTAATTACAACTTCCTTTGGTATTTATGCTTGCATGTGATCTTTAGAGTTTAGACTATAATGTGATAGTTCTGACGCTTTGTAGTTGCCTTATTTGCTGAAAGACCTACTTTGTTATCAAGGACTTTCTTATGATCCAAGAGTTCAGTCATAATGTCGATATCATTCTTCTTATATGTGAAGCTTTTTCTTTCGTGTCATTTCTTATGGATTGTTCTGTATCCTGTACAACTGAACCAGAATTACAGCTTTTTTCCTTTCCCTTGTGCAGAGCTTTGGTGGTTTTTGTGCAGTAACTTATTTGAGTTTTGCATCACAAGGACTAAAGCAAGTCCTTTTAACTGGAGGAATCCCTCCAATAGGAAATGGATTCACTGGAGACGTTGTATATAGAGCATGCTCTGAACAGATTATAATTCAGAATGAGAAGTACTACAAAAGGTATCCTGAAGATATTGAGGTTGTTCGTGAAGTTGTTAACTATCTATCAGAATCAGAGGGCGGTGGGGTGAGGGTCTAGAACAGATGATCTTGGTTCTGTTCCTACTGTTGAGATTTAAGATCTTTGAAATTAACCCCACTCACCCTTGTTTTTGTACAGGTCCCACTTCCATCTGGGGGCTTCCTAACCCCAAAGGGATTGCAAACTCTTGGTCTTAGTGGCTTAGGATCCAGTGCTGGTTTTGAGCGCTTACATTACATGTAAGGTTTCATGAATATGAATCTAGATTTTAATATGTTACAATTTAGTCATTCTTTAAGTGATTTTAATTTCACTTCAACCCATAGGTTTGAGAGGGCTTGGGATCCTATAATAGTTCCAGGAGCACGAAAGGAAATTAGTTATTACTTCTTGGATGCTGTAAGAAAATAACTGCTTTTTCTTGATATCGAATCTAAGGTTTTGAATATTCCTGGTATAAAGTTAAAAACCTTAAACCATTCCATGTTTGCAGTTTGACAAGTGGTCTTCTTTTGATACAAATCCACTTTTTGCTCTTCTTCATGAGTCCATATACTGTCAGGTAATTGCTTTAATCTAGTTAATTTACAGAAGTTTATACTATATATTCTTAAATATTTATATAGTTTTCATTAGCTTATTAGTTCATCTAGTTATGTAGTTATTTATTTGTTGAAGGGTGCTTCATCACGGTGGTCTGCTCATAGAATAAGGGCTGAAGATGAGGGCAAATTCGATGCAGTCCGGGCTGCAAAAGAAGGTCGTCCCGTACTTTTCACAGGAGAGGTAGGCATTTGCTCCAACCTTCTCTTTCAAAATGACAAAAAGACATAATGTTGACATTCAGTTCTATGAGTGACGGGTAGTTGATGATGTATTTAGATATTAATTCATTTTATACATCTCATGGATAGAAATAATTGACAGCGTATGAGACGTAGAATACCTTGGGGAGTTATAAACATTAATCGATGATATCTAGCCGTGCATAAATTTATGATTTAATTGCATGATGGTATAAAAGCTGTCTAGCTGTAGACCCTTGGACCAGTCTATGGGTTGACTGATGTCCATCGGGAAGCAGTAGATTCACAACTATGTAGCATACCGGGCAAGTGTCTTGATGAAAATTGTAGGAGCTTTCCGCCAGCATGTTGTTATTTGCAGCTTTGAAAAGTACTTTACACACAAATGTTGGGCTTTTTGCTCCTGCAGATGATCTTCCCATGGATGTTCGATGAGATTCATGCCTTAAGGAAATTCAAAGGTGCTTCTCATGTATTGGCTGAGAAGAAGGATTGGCCTCCCCTATATAACATCGATGCACTAAAAAATAACAAGGTGTGCTACCTTTATATGAAGTTAATCTACTTGAATAGCATCTCACCATAAGAATTTTACAAGGGGAAGGAGACCTAAACTTTCTCGCAGCCTGTGATGTTTTCCATTTGTACCAAACCCTTGACGTGAATTATCAGCAGTTTCGCCCATAAGTGTGTAAATAATTAAATTTATTTCTGTCAATGTTGACAGGTACCTGTTGCTGCTGCTGTTTACTACGAAGATATGTATGTCAACTTCAAGCTGGCCATGGAAACTGCTTCGCAGATAGCAGGGATTCGGTTGTGGATAACCAACGAATTCATGCATTCTGGTCTACGCGATGCAGGGAGCCAGGTTTTTGATCATTTGATGGGAATGCTAGATGGAAAGAAGCCTTTGTTCTGATTTCCATGGCAGTTCCTGCACTAAATCTCTGTAGTTTGTACTTTTTTGGGTCAAATGTGTGGTCTGGAGTTGATTCTACTTATTTACTTGATACTTTGGCCTCGTTTGGTATGGATGTTTGGGTTAGACATTACAGAAACTTCTCTCTTCTAATCCTACTATTTTGGGGAGGATTAGAATTGATAAACTTTTCATTTCTTTCCTTCTCCCTTTAATCCTCCATCTCCTACCGCACAATTTTTTTTATTGCTTCCTTCAACGTACCTTAAAAATAATGTCTTACTCATTTTGATCCGATCCTCTACCAAACAAAACATTTATAATGGTGCCTTAGTTGAGGCAAGGAGCTTCTCTATATGTTGAAGTTCAATTTGAGGCTTGTATTATTGGTTTAGAGACTTTCTTTACAATGTTCTTTTCTAAGCAAAATTTGATTTTCTATAAAATTAAGCGAATGTGTACTGTTAATTACTCAATGCACACACAAATGTGAGTTAAGTTAGTTGACTACTATAATAATACAAGTTCTAATTCTCCTCTTTCTTAGAGCTGTTTAGAATAGTCTTGAATATATAATTAGGGATGTGTTATCTGCGCACTTTTGTTTACTTCTCACACACTCTCTTAATTTGCAGTCGTCAGATCAAATGAATTAAAGAATATCAAATGACAGAAATTAAGAGGAGATATGTGAGAAGTAAAAAGAAATGTGTGAATAGCATACCCTTAAAATTAACACTTTTAAGGCCCGTTGTTTTTTAACTATATCATATCATTGTGATATAGGAACTATATAACACAATATTGGAAGTGCTTTTATAATTAAATCACCAAAATGCCTCTGACCGTGTTTCTCAGGAAAAGTTAAAAAGTGCTTTGGTGCTGAAAAATGCAAAAGATGCACATGTTCAAGTGTTTAAGGAAATACTAAGTGTTTTTCAAGAAAGCACTTACATTTTTGTTAAATTTTTTGAAGTAATAGAAGCGTTGATATTAAAAGCGGTTTCAAAGAGAAATTCTTTCTAAATAAGCATTTTCAGACGGACTAATAAAGCTATAAAAGTATTGAATGAAAAGTTAATAATCAAAGCTATAAAAGTATTGTAGGAAAAGTTAATAATCGAAGCTATAAAAGTATTGTATGAAAAGTTAATAATCGAAGCTATGCATAATTTATTAAGCATCATTTACACTTTTTACCCACTCTTATTGGTAGTCTATAAAAAATATTGAGAAAACAACTCTATGTAAAGTTATAAATTGTATACTCAGGGTGCATTTGTTTGGCCTCGTTAAATGGGATTGGACTGGAATGGACTACGGTCCCATGTTTGATAGGTGCTGGGACTAAGTTAAGTGGGAGCAAAGGGGACTCGTGTGGACTAGAGGCCTCCTTAAAGGTTCTTAGCGAGGCCCTTCCCAAACCATGGGACTTGCTAAGACCGGCTTCTTCCTCCTCCCTGCGAGCCCCTCTGTGAGTTCTGGGCTTCTTAATTTTGGATTTCGATGGGATTTAATTAAGATTTGTAGACTATCCCTATCAAGCTGCTTCGCTTCGCCAGGGTCATCATCCTCTAAAATCTCGAATCTCATATTTCCCACCACCAACATCAACCATAAAAAATCCCCCATCTCATATTTCCCACCACCAACCATCACCCGCAAAAAATCCCCAATCTCATATTTCTTGCCGCCACCACCGCCATGGACGAGCCATCCGAGCAACTCCAGAACCTCAAGTCGCTGAATTCTCTGCTACTCAAGGAAACCAAGGACCGCCAGCAACAGGTGGAGTCGCTGGTGCAGGGCAAGGCATATTTGGAGTCTGAGTTGATCGGTTCCGCCGTGGATATTGAATCGCTTATGAGCGAGTTGAGTGAGTAGAGCAAGAAAAATGTTGGGTTAGAGTTGGAGAAGAGTGTTTGTGGTGTTTTTGTTCTGACCCAGATGGAGCAAATGATGTGAGATAAAGTTTGAGATTGAGAGGGCAATGAGTAGAGAGATGGTGAAATTGTGAAGTTAATGAAGGAAGTGGAGCAGCTTGCTGGTGGACTCGAGATCGAGAAGGGAAGCTGAGAGAGAGATTATGTGAAGAAATTAATAATAAATTAATTTCGACAATAAACTACAATATTATTTTCATTATCCTACTTGTTAATCCGACACTGCACCAAACGCTTCACTAAGTTAGTCCAGCTTAGTCTAGTCTAAGCCAGTCTAGCTTAGTCCCTGAAGCTAATCCAGTCCAAGACAGTCCGGTGTAACAAACGCCTCCTTAGTTGATTCGTATGTCAATCTATTAGGGGACATTTGATTGACCGGACTAGTACTGAATGGGGTTATTCAACACTAAGATCATCTTTAACCAATGTATAAGATTAATTGATAGCTGGACAAGCTAAGATTAACCAATGTATAGGATTAATTGATATAACTAGACAAGCTGAGATTATTACATTCTTTATGTGGACTTATTCTAGACAATTTAAAAGACACGCCGAAATAGAAACATTCAAACCTAATCAAACCAATCTAAGTCAATCCTATGTATCAAACGTGCCCCATCATCAAATCAAACCCTGAACCCTTCTTCTGAACCTATTTTGTAGGTGGATTTTGCGAACTCCTTGCAAAGAAGATCATTTGATATTTGGAGTTTCAGGGAAGGTAGGTGGGTCTTGGAGAGTTGCAGTGGGTTGTCCTAACCTATTCTATCCAAAATACAAGTTCTATCCTATCCAAACCACCAAATGAGGCATATTAGGGTGGCGAGGTAACCTTAACTTTGGTAGGAAGTGGTTGTCAATCTCTTCTTTCATACACACATCTTCAATGTACACATAACTTATTTGCTTTAAGAAAGTATCAATAGAGAGATAAAAGACAAGCGGGAGTCCTGTCACAATGCTTGTGGGTCACACAGAAGAGGATGGCGTCGGCAACATACAGACGATACTTGGTCCAAATCTTTTTGCTTGCCTTGGTTGGTAAACAGTATCTAGTCAAACTTTGATTATTTGAACATGTGTCCTACAGTTCTCAATATATTAAAATATTACAGAAACACCTATACCATGAATCTTGTAGGTGAAGATAGAAGAGAGAGAGAGAGAGAGAGAGAGAGAGAGAGAGCCATGCATGCAAATCCATGCATTGATGATAACGATATGTATATTGGGGCACGTCACCTTATGCACTCGAAATTTGCAGTTGAACAGAAGTAGTTGAGATGTAGTTGGCCTTTACCCTAGCTAGGGTAAACAAGATAGTGTTATACCAAAAACGGCAAAAACCCCTTTCCGCTCATTTAATTCAACCCTAAGCAAACATCTCTCTCTCTCTCTCTCTCTCTGTTCGTGTGCGTCAGTCCAACTTCTTCTCACCTTCCACCACCTTGCTAGAGAAGACTTTATATATACATGCATCAAACATTCTCTCTTCCTTTCTCATCATTAGTTTGATTATTGACCACTAATTATAATCAAAACACTTCTATTAATTATAATGGAAGATCATCATCAACAGCATAATCCACCTCCATTAACCTCCCAATCGCTGCCCTTGTCATTACCATTCTTGTTACCGCCTCCACCCCAAAACTCTCGTCCCCCTTCTCCCTATCTCTTCACATCCTCTTCATCCTCCTCATTGATGACTAACCCTCCCGATCTTCTAGACATTGATTGGGTTAGCCTTCTCTCTGGTGGTACTCAAGCGGCAGGCGGGTTTAATCATGATCAGATTAATAGTTTTAAGCCTATGGCTATGATGGACAATAATATTAGTGGCTCTGCTTGGAATACTGGAGCTGATCAGGAAGAAAAGGTTGGTGTTAAAAGGAAGGGTGGGGGTAAAATGAGAAAAGCAGCGGCGAGCCGGCCTAGGTTTGCGTTTCAGACTCGGAGTGAGGATGATATTCTTGATGATGGCTACCGCTGGAGAAAATACGGTCAGAAAGCAGTCAAGAACAGTTCATATCCCAGGTTTATTCATTATTTAATTACTTTGCAAATATTTATGAATATGAACACTTTGTTTATACCGTACATATATTAATCTAGAGGGCTTTTGATATAAGTCCAATTGGACTAAAAATTAGACCTATTTCAAAAGTAAAAAATCACTAAAAATTGGACATATTTCAAAAGATGGGTTATAAAATTGGACCTCTTTCAAATTTTCCCTTTATTTAATATTCTAGGGAACAGAATTTTGAAAATGATGGAGAGATTTTTCAGCGTGACGGACACATGAGGTGGTACACCATGTGTTACTATACAAATGGTGGGATATGTGTGTTAAAAAGTTAATAACTTAAAAAATAAAATTTTCCTCAACTTACATAAAAACACATGGTGTACCATCCATGTTCTTGTCATAATAAAAATTTTCTCAAAATGATGAATATTGGTTACTTAGCTGGCTTGTGAATCAAGAGAATCTGAGACGTAAAGGAATTATCATATGCATATATTCTTTTTAGTTGCTTAATTTGTCAGAACTTGTGAATTATTTCATATGAACATAGAGAATCAATTTATTTAGACAAAATGTTTAGAGAATTTATCAAATATAACAAAAAAATTAACCTTAATTTCAAAAATATCAGTTTTTATAAAAGACTAATTTATCAAATACCCTCACTAAATATGAATAACTAATTGTTAACTAAAAGACTTCTTGTGCTATAATCAAGTGTTGCTCTCACTAATATTTTCTTCTTTTTTTTCGTTTCTTTTCCAAACGAAGAACAAAGGTTTCTCTCAATTTTATATTTTAATAAAATAATCAAAGAAGCCTTGTGATCCTTAAATCTTTCTTCATATATGTAATATAGCACGAAAAAATAAATACGAAAAGGACTTTTTCATAATTCCAAGCTGCCCTTCGAGTACGATATTACATATGGTACTAGCTTTTTACAGTATTGAGAAAACCAGAAATGTTGAGTAAGACCAAAATTAAGGAAATTAACCAACAAAATTCTCATGCTAATTAATTAGGTTTTACCACAAAGAGAGGATTAAGAACATCGTAAAGAGCAAACAGATTAAGCACAAAGTAAAATATTGCTGCAAGAATGGCAGCAAGAGCTCTCACTAAAGTGTTTTGTGGGAACTATATATGCGAGAAAGAAAGGTTTTTTTTATTATTATTTATTACAAAATAAAAATGAGAGAAACATTTGTTCTCCATTTAGAAAAGAAATGAAAAAAAGAAAAAGAAAAAAAAATATTAGTGAGAGCAACTCTTGATTATTGCACAAGAAGTATTTTAATTAGTGTAGATGATATCGTCTGTTCAAAAAAAAAAAAAAAAACTAGTTATACATATAAACTAAGGTATTTATGTCTATATAAGTGGAATTTGGATGTATTTTAAAGGTTTTTACTATATTTGATAAATACCTTCATCATCCTCATTAAATTGTAAAAAATAAAAATAAAAACCCAATTGTTTACATGACTCGGGTTTGTCTATAGCAAAACTTTTTCTAAGCCTGACCCAAGGAGGAAATTTAGTACGTGAATATTTTACATTTGGACTCAGAAATTATGATCATATAATTCTGACAAAAAGTATATTTTTAGCAGAAAATACAATTATAACAAAGCATTTTTCCCACATAAAAAAAAAAGAGCTCCCAAATCATTTAAAATGCTAATATTAATACAAATTTGTTTAGGGAAATTAAACTAATTTACCATATAGAAGAAACCATATTGAACCTAGTCATATATATAGACCTTACGTATTCTAGCTAGCAACCTTTGAGGTGTTTAGCTAGCAATTTGAATCCAAAAACTCTTGTAGTTATTTGGTTTTCTGTATTATATGGGATATAACCCTCCAAATATATAAATGTGTGACAATATATACGTACCGAATGATTCAGAATTTTATATGTTACTGTAATTAATTTTTTCTCCATCTAAGCACAATGATACTATCAGGGTATTAGTTAGTGTTCTTCATTCCATTGTGTCGAGTTTAAAATATCTCCTCTATGCTTCATTTTAAACATATGGTCATTACTTATGAATTGTAGGAGCTACTACCGCTGCACACATCACACATGCAATGTGAAAAAACAGGTCCAGAGGCTGTCTAAAGACACGAGCATTGTCGTGACAACGTATGAAGGAATCCACAATCATCCTTGCGAGAAACTCATGGAAACCCTAACTCCTCTACTGAAGCAAATGCAATTCCTCTCTAGGTTCTAATTAACAAGGTCACTATATATCATCTTTCATTGGCATTTGTACTTATATATTAACCTTTGTGCACAAGGTAGGGAGAGATTTGTAGTTCAAAAGTGGGTTAAGAAAGTCTACCCTACGCCCGAGTCATGTGTTCGAGACCCCTTCTCTTAATATCTTCTTGTAAAAAAAAAAAAATTGTACACGTTAACTATGACTATGTGATAAGAAAAAGAAATTAAATATAAAAATTAATGTACCAAAATCTTTGTTAGTATATGTTATGCATTAAGCTTTAATAGTTTATATATTTTGTTACTATATATATATGTTTAGACTCCTTATTGATTTTTAAATGATATGCGTGTGAATGGTGTTCCACTCGTAACTGGGAGGTCTCAATTTAAAGTTTCATGAATGACGAGTTTAAAACCTAATTATAACTTGCGTATTGGCAGGTTGTAAAAAAAAAATACAATACAAAAGAAATGTTAGGATTTTGGTTGTCAATGGGACATAAAGCCAAGGCTAAATGATCCCAACTATATCAGCAATCAAAAGAGATTGACAAGATGGAGGAGCTTGCTAAAAAAAGAATGGACCTAAACCCAAACGAGTCAATTCATCAACAACAAAATTTATTTTTTGATAAATAATATGCCGAATTTTAAAGGACCAACTATGGTGTATAAAATCATGACAATTTAAAACCAAACTTCCAAAGGTTGATTATCAACTTTATCATTTAGAATCAAGTCTACATCAAGGGCAGAATTAGATTCAACCAAAATATTCTTAAATCCCTTACTCTGCGCAAGTTGCAAAACAACCCCAAATAATGTTAGGCACGGGCCAGGCCGGGCCCAATTTTGAAGAGACTGGACCAGACCCGGGCTTAAAAGAAACGGGTCGGGTACAACAAATTCTAATATAGGAACCGAATCTAACCCAGCCTATTTCACACGAGTCGATTCGGGCCGGGTCTATGGGTTTTTTTTTCCTTCCTTTTCTTCTTTAGCTCTCTTGAATCTCGATCGTTCCAGGAGATGCCGGACCACCACCTTCTCCTACAGCGAGACCGAGACCAATTTTGGCGACTTCGTCGTTTACCCAAAGCTTGATTTCCCGCGATTCCTGTCGTTTATGAGCCACAAGATCGGAATCTTGCCGGTGTGGTTCACTGTTTTCCTATCCTCGTCGGAGACTTGCCAATGAATCCCCATCACTGGCAAGGTCAACTTCAGCGCGATTTCTCACATTGGATGGCCGCCGTTACTCCGTTGCACCTCAACACTGCTGATGCCTGACCTGTGTGTGTCCAGTTTCGACTGAGACCTTGACCAACCACCATCTCGCGCCTATCTTGAACCTTTGTTGCTGCTTGCTGCAGCGTCCTGATGAACTTTCCACCCAGATTGTCATCCCATAGTGCCTATTTGAAGCCTGTATTCAACACTCGTTACTCCCTTCTGTCACATCTTTTCCGTTCAGCCCAGAACCTGCATCGACAAACACCGCACCAAGTGGATTATGGGATTTAATCAATGGTGGACATTAAATCTCCACATATTGGACGATAGATACGGTCTAAGCTAGGGCCCTGTTTTCTTAGCAATTTGGACTCGCCCCGCCCCGCAAGTAACATAGAACTGCCCCGTCCTGCCTTGTTTTAGATTTATCCAAATTAGACCCGCCCCATCATTACTACAAAAGTGGCTTATTTGTGTCGGTAGCTAGTGTCGGTTTTATATAAAATACTGGCTGATAAGACATTTTCGACACCCTTCTTACATGGTGTCAGAATTACTATCGGGTATAAGTGACATAAATTGTCTATGTCGCTTGTAACTGACATAGACTGTTAATGTCGCTTATAACCGATATTTGTACCATACTTGACCAATCTCGAAACTACTGAGCACCAATCAACGTTATACTGTTAAGGACCTAGAAGAGTTTCCCTCCAACCAGGAGGCTAATCACAGCGTGACACATGTCGACATCAGAAGTCAATCATAACGCAACACGAGTCAACATCAGAAGCCAATCACAACACGACACTTGTTAATGTCAGAATGAAACTAGAAACTCTCTTCTATAAATAGAGATCATTCTCTCACAATATTTCCTAATGTCATTTGTACTAAATCATTCACTAGTACTCACTAAAGGAGAGCTTGAACCTATGTACTTGTGTAAACCCTTCACAATTAATGAGAACTCCTCTACTTCGTGGACGTAGCCAATTTGGATGAATCACGTACATCTTGTGTTTGCTTCCCTGTCCCTATCCATTTACTTACTTATCCACACTAGTGACCGGAGCAATCTAGCGAAGGTCACAAACTTAACACTTTCTGTTGTACCAGAGTCCTTACTGATTTTGTGCATCAACATTTGGCACCGTCTGTGAAAACAACACGTATTCCCACTTTCTTCAGCTTTCTTAAGGTGGTTTCCACCATTCGTACACTCTCTTTTGACCAGGCATCCCTCTCCAACATAGGGAGCGAAGGAAGCCACAACACGCAGAATGACACCCCTCTTGCACTTGGTGCGAGGCAACGAAAGAAGGAAAGAAAGAGGGTTGCTCTTCAAGCTAAAGTAGATGAGTTAGAAGCTCAGAACAACAAGATAGCAATGAAGAATGAGGTCCTCTAGGAGCAGTATGAGAAGCTCTTTGAGACGCTCAATGAAACTAGGCGTACTTAAACACGCGAGCTCGTTACCCTTGTGGACATCAACCATCATCTGGGTGCTACCCAACACGGAGGGTCACCTTCCTTCGACATGGGTATCCTTGATGAGGAGCGAGCTAATCATCAGAACATTGATTAACATGAGACTTCTCTCAACCCAGCTGCTTCAACCCGAAGCAGGAGAAGTGGAGGAAGACACCTACTCAAACACGCGAGCTTGTTACCCCTGTGGACATCAACCATCATCTGGGTGCCGCCCAACATGGAGGGTCACCTTCCTTCGACATGGGTATCCTTGATGAGGAGCGAGCTAATCATCAGAACATTGATTAACATGAGACTTCTCTCAACCCAGCTGCTTCCACCCGAAGCAGGAGAAGTGGGGGAATACACATTCTTACAGAAGGAGTGGAAGGATCGAAAGCCATCTTTCGCGACTGTCGAGATTTCCTAAAGCAACGTCGAGACAATCCCATCTATGTAAACTAAAAAATTAATGACCCAATGGTCTCTGAAAGACTCGGTCCCCTCTCATGTCTCAGACCGGCTACCAATTTGGGGAAGGGGCAACAAGTCCTAGAGAAACACGAAGGTATAGGGGACTCAGAGATGTTCCGACAAACATACCTTGGAAGTTAGTACGATAAGTCCAGGGAAAATTCACATGCTCTTGATCAAACCTTCATACTTCTAAAAGGAGATGGAAATTTATGAAAGAAAGCTCCAGTGGTACATGACTCCACTCAGGACCCTTTTGTCCTACAGCTTCTTAAGGAAGTAAACAAGTTGAAGGTCGAACGACAAGCTGAGATACCTGATTGGAACCAATTTAGGCTTGGCCCTTTTACAAGGAGGATCCTCGACACCCCTTCTAAGCAAAGACAAAGCAGAAGCTTGGCTTGCAACTCTATACTGGAAAGGAGGACCCGATCGAACACCTTAACTTTTTTGAGTTCACCATGGCATACCGGATGCACACTAACGAAGAGTGATGTCTTCTCTGTTGGAAGTATGCCCACAAAGCCACTCATTTGATGTAATAGCTTTTTGGAATACTTATTGTATTAAACTTTTATATGTTTAATGAAGGGCAAAGCTTATTGTTAATCACTATTTATTGTATCATGTGTTTAAGCAATAAGGGAATCCAAGGAATGTATTTGTTCTAAGAGAGAAGTGATCTAATGAGTTAGATTATCGAGACCTCTCTCTTATGTTCATTCCTAAAACGTTCATAGCCATAGGATTGCCAGTTGGGCATTGACAATCCGCTAAGGTTAGTATGTGTTATGTTGACTCAAACGTGAGTATGAACTAGTCTCAAGTCATTTGGTGTTGGACACTGAGACAAACACATAGGTGCTCGAAAGAGTAATCGAGTACACTGAACGTCGATCAAAAGAGAGTTCGAACATACATGTCATGTATGAACTCTAAAGTTGCAATATGCAAAGTAGTCCTTTGACCTGAGGCATCATAGATGTCTAATGGTTAGGTCCTTGATCTTTGATCATGTCAATGGCATTCCTTCGGATTGTCCACGGCATTGTTGGGGTCAAGCTGTCTAGTCATGTAGGCATATGAATGCACAACAAGGGATCTCTAACCTTCCATGGTGGAAGGAGAATACTCTAAGATATGATTCTAAAGTCTTTGGCCAAAGCATATGAATATGACTTAGGAAGTTTGTTCCAAATCATATTCAAAGGAGCCATATAGAAAAGTATCACATTGGATAGTAGACATGAAACAAACTATCACTTAAACAATGTGATTAAGAGTATTGTATTAGAGAAGGACCGTATTGCATTGTAGTTGTAACTGGATAGGTTCTCCAACCAATTCTACTCAGCTTGGGTAACCATGATATGCTGCTAGGTGTCACTCATGGTTTGTGGAAGCCCTGAAGATTAGCAAACACTAATCTTAAGGGAGAATTGAAATGTGGTTTCAATTCACAATCGATCGTTAAGAGTAACATCGCCCACTGCCTCGCTAATTGGAACCTAATGGATCGCACACCACATAAGGATGTTAGTGAAGAAATTATATGAAATGGATAAGCAATTAAATGGTTTAATTGAAGAATGGTCAAGATTAATTAATTAGTGAATTAATTATACGAAAAGTTCGTATTGGGCTTATAAGTTGGTTTTGGGTTTCGGGGCCCAAAAGTGTTTTGGTCCACAAGGCCCATTATGTTTAAGTTGTATGACAACTAAAACAAAATGGGCAAATTAGCCCAATAACAAGGAGAGGCCGGCCATTAGGGTGAATGGGCAAGCTTGCTTAATTACAAGTTTGCCACTCACCAAAGAAAATGTTATAAAAGGAACTTTATAGCAATTTTCTCATTAGGGTTTTCTAATAGAAATTGGGTGAAACATTTTCTCTCTTTTTCTACATAGAGGCCGGCCACTTAGAGGATTTTTACTAGCATCTAAAATCTCTCTAAGTCATCCATATCATCTTCACAATATACAACCTTGGTGAAGAGACTTAGAGACATCAAGCTTTTGATGTTTTTGGAGAACAAATCCTTTTTCCTCTAATCATCAAAGGAGCACTAAAGGGAGGAAAACACAAGGAGGATTCAAGGAGCTTGGAGGTGACTTGAAGGCCCTCCACTTGGGTGAATCCCTTGTGTAAACAAGGATGAGCTTCAAGGGTAAAGAATCACTAAATCTTTACTTCTCTTTAATTTTGTTAATGAGTTTATTTTGGTTCACCATATACTAGGCTTTGAAAGTCATGGGTTTTATGAATTGTTTTTTGGATGCATGCCTACTTTAAAGTGTTGATAGCTTGCATGTGTATTCAAATGTTCATACTTGTTCTTAGCTAGGACAAAATTTTTCCTTCAAGTGGTATCAGAGCCTAGGCCTAGTGTATGGTGAATCCTTTTGGGTTTTGTGATGTTCATATTTTGTGATTTAAATGTTGTAAATGTTACAAGCTTTGTTCTTGCTTTTGAATATATAAATTTTGCTAGAAAATTTAGCATCTCAAATGTTGTAGATGTATTTCATTTAAGCATGAATATTGGAACTAAAATTTGGTGCCATGAGTTTTGGGAAATTCGGCCAAATCCTTAGGGTGATTTTTTGGGTTCATGTTTGTCTTGTTAAAATGTTTTTAAGGTGACTTTTGGAACCCCTAAGTACCCTAGGATATTAGCCCTCTTTTGAGAGGTGAAAAATTGAGTTTTGGTGAATGAAAACATCCATGGAACTATTATGAGTTTTCATGGTGTTCTTCATTGTTCTTGGTGTTCTTGCCAAGAACATAAAGTTTTGAAGTTTTGATTCAAAAGTTTTATGTTTATCATAAAGTTTTGGAATATAATTGATTTATTATTTGATGGGTGATGTTATTGGTGAGATGTGATGAAATGTTTTAATGTTTTGTCATAAACTTTAAGTTTTTCTTACAAACCATCACCTTCACCTTTAACCTCACCTAATAAAATCAACTTGCAAAAACTTTTTAGAAATTTTTTCAATTTTTCATTAAATGGCCGGCCACCCCTAGTGGGGGTCCTTTTGGGGCCTTTTGTGCAATTAACATAAAGTTTTGATACTTTTGTGTTTTTGCATTTTGGCCCAAAAGTTTACGTTTTTACGTTTAGGCCCTAAAACTCTAAAGGACAAATTGTTTTGATCCTTTAATGATGTTTTTACATTATTAAAATTTTGGGATCTAGTTGTATTTACATGAAGTTGTGGACTATTGTGTTTATACAAAGTGACCCCAAAAGTTTTTGTATTTGCATTATGGCCCAATTGTTGTGGTCATAGTTTCCTTTTGGCCCAAATAAAATGAGAACAAAATTGTTTTGTCTCTTTAATGAGAATTGGATTTTCATTTCATTTAGTTCCATTTAAATCAATTCTATGGATCCAAAAACCAATTGTTTAAGTTGCTTTCTTAGTTAATGTGATTAATTGAGAAAAGGGTGATTATGAACCAAAGGCCACGATAATTGAGCTATGTGATTGGCCGATATACATTATGAATGTTTGGGTTTTAGTAGTATAGGTTTGAATGTAATTTGATTAATTCAATTGTTGTAAATGGACATAAGTCCATCATTTGATTTGTGTTGTAAAAGGGCATAAGCCCTTATTATTATTTCATGTATTCCTTTTTGTTTATATGTATGCAAAATGGAATAGTTGGGTCCAACGCCCAATAGGAAATAACGGTTTAATTGGATTAAACGCGTAACTAAAATCAACAACTATCTACCTTAAACCCAAGGTCCAACATAAGGCTCGTGTTGGATCAAATCAAACGGTTCATAATCATCCTAAAACCTAATATGACTATATAGTCCATATGAGGATGCAATGCATTCGTTAGTAGTTCCATATAGTCTCGCTTGTTTCAACGAAACAGTGGGAGTATTATATGCTACTAAATCATATTGACTTGGACCAATAGTTGTGATAGGCCCAAGTTCTTTTAATATGATTAAAATGTTTTGATGTAGCCCAAAACTACTCCCTCAAATCAAATATTAAGTTGATAAGCGAGAGATGTTTTGAACATCTCTTCGTAGGCCTTCCACCGTGGTGGGTTCCAAGCGTTTGTGACTCATGCACCGGCTTCACCCTATCATGGGGAAGTACAAAGCATGTGCTTACATCCAGGAGGAATTCATATACATATGATGAGGTGAATGTAGGCAACGAGGATAGCCGACATTGTATCATCGTGAGGCTATTCTTGAACCCCTATACAAACTAAGCATGGTGGGAATAACTTAACTAAGTGCAATGAAGCCGACATCGTATCATCGTGAGGCAACATTCTCTAGAGGCCAAACGGATGGGTAATTACAAAAGTTGTAAATGAATAATGCGTTATTCTCTCATCATTATTTTTGCTAGCCAACATCGTATCATCGTGAGGTGGGCTTGGTAATGGTGAGTCTCCCATAACCCGCTAAGAGTTCAATATAACTCTCGAATTCTATTGAGGGATGTGGAATTTGCCAAAAATAGTGGGTGGTACTATTTGATTCAAAGACCCAATCAAATAGTTTTAAACAAACAATCTAATACGATTTCTGTTATGTTATGTAGTGAACGACATGCCTAAAATTATACCCACCATTATACTTGACAAAAGGGGCCTTAAGGGCCAACGTTTCCTTGCTTGGTATCGCCACATTGAGAATGTCTCAAAGGTGAAAGACATATTGTATGTGCTTAAGCAATCCCCTCCTCATGTACCTCCTACGAAATTAGCTTCAAAGGAGGAGTGTCAAAACTATGTTAGACACTATGAGGATGACTTACAAGCCAAATGCTTAATCCTCACTTCACTTAGTAAGGAGCTTATGAAGCTACATAAGCACATGGACACTTCTTGTGCCATGGTTGAAAGTTTGCATAAGATGCATGACATTGAGACTAGTAATGTACGATTCTCAAATGTTTGTAGTCTAATGAATGCCAAAATGGCAATGGGGACATCGGTCCATAAACATGGACAAAAGATGGAAAAGATATTTAAAGATCTTAAAAGTTTAGGAACTTCCATCGATGGGAAAATGGCCCAAGATTTTTTCCTTGCATCTCTCTCGGATGATTTCACTAAGTTTATTGTAAACTATAAAGTGAATAGATTCGATCATTCTTTGAAAGAGATGATTGACATGTGCTGTAAATTTGAAAAAGGTTTCAAAATAGACAGTGGGAGTGAGAATGCAAACATAAGGAAAAGGTTGCATAAGAAGAAGGCAAAGAAATCCAAAGGAACATGCTTTCATTGTGGAAAGGATGAACGTTGGAAGAAGAAATACAGGGTGCGCATTGCGAGCCTTATGACACGAACTTTTGAAGAGACTATTTCTGTCATAGAGAGTGCTTTTACAGTGAGCTCCAGTTCCTGGATATTTGATTCAGGCGCTAGTCAACATATCTGTAATACGATGCAGGGACTAGTGGGGAGCAAATCACTGCGCAATAATGAGATGGTTGTGCGAGTTGGGAACGGCACTAAAATCTCTGCAAAAGCAATAGGCACCTACATGCTTAACCTACCCTCTGGGGAAGTCCTGGAACTTAAAAATTGTTTATATTTTCCTTCATGTATAAAGAATTTGATTTCCATCTCTAAGCTTTTACGAGATGGGCACTCAGTATTGTTTGACAAAATGAGTTGCACTTTATACTTGAACGGTCGTATTATCTCTCATGGTAATATGATAGAGGGACTTTTTCACCTAGAGACGAATAGTGGGATGCACTGTATTGCGAGCAGGAATACCTCAAAACCCAAAAGGGCTAGAGAAGAAGTTAACCAAGAAAAGATGTGGCATCTTAAACTTGGACATGTGAACCTTGAAAAGATTCACAAGATGTCGAAAGACGGATACATCCACCCATTAGGTAATGACCGGATGGGTACTTGTGAATGTTGCTTGAAAGGGAAAATGACCAAATCTCCATTTACTGGAAAAGGAGAGCGTGCCACTGAAATTCTAGGGTTAATCCACACTGACGTATGTGGACCTATGTCTACTACGTCGAGAGGAGGCTTCTCCTACTATATCACATTCATCGACGATCACTCTCGGTTTGGCTATGTGTATCTTATGAAGTACAAGTCAGAATCCTTTGAAAGGTTCAAAGAATTCAAGAATGAAGTTGAGAAGCAAACTGGGAAACAGATAAAGATCCTAAGATCGGATCGAGGGGGTGAATATCTGAGTAACGAGTTCCTAGATTATCTCAAAGAGTGTGGAATAATATCACAGTGGACTCCACCGGGAACTCCACAACTCAATGGAGTTTCTGAAAGGAGAAATCGAACCTTGATGAACATGGTTCGTTCTATGATGAGTTCTGCTGATCTACCAGTAACATTCTGGGGATACGCTCTATATACAGCAGCTTACTTGCTTAATAGAGTACCTTCCAAATCAGTTTCACAAACGCCCTATGAGATATGGCATGGAAGAAAGCCAAGTCTTAAACACATTAAGATTTGGGGTTGTGAAGCATATGTCAAGAAGCTTGAAGCTACTAAGCTTGAAGCGAGATCAGTAAGATGCTATTTTGTGGGATATCCTAAAGAAACTATGGGATATGAGTTCTACCATCCTGACGACCAGAAAGTCTTTGTCGCCAGAACTGCTAAGTTTCTAGAGGACGAATTCGTTCTCAAAGGGACTATAAGCAAACAGATGGAAATTAATGAGATTAATAATGAACCACAAACAAGCACTAGACATATTGACAACCCTGTTCCTGAACCCCTGGCTCCACGTAGATCTGAACGGGTTAGTAAGCCACCTAAGAGGTATGGCTTAGACAATGACTTTGATGAATTGTACCTTCTAGGTGACAATGAAACAAAGGAGGACCCTAGAGACTACACTGAAGCAATGTGCGACATTGATTCAAAGAGATGGCAAGAGGCCATGAAATCCGAGATGGATTCCATGTATCAAAATCAGGTCTGGACTCTTGTAGACCCTCCAGAAGGTATTGTACCAGTTGGAAACAAATGGGTCTTCAAGAGGAAGATAGGCGTTGATGGGAACGTGGAGACTTATAAGGCTAGATTGGTAGCCAAGGGTTACAGGCAAAGAGAAGGGATTGACTATGAAGAAACTTTCTCTCCTGTAGCCATGATTAAGTCCATTCGGATTTTGCTTGCTATAGCTGCGTACCATGATTATGAGATCTGGCAAATGGACGTGAAGACGGCCTTTCTGAACGGCTACCTAGAGGAAGAGCTCTATATGACTCAACCCGAAGGTTTCGTGTCCAAGTCTGAAAAGGCTAAGGTATGCAAGCTTCAAAGGTCCATTTATGGACTCAAGCAAGCCTCCAGGAGCTGGAACATTCGTTTCGACACTGAAATCAAAACGTTTGGTTTTACTCAAAACGAAGACGACAATTGTGTTTATCAAAAAGTCGTTGGGGATGCAGTTATATTCCTAGTGTTATATGTAGATGACATATTACTATTCGGGAATGACACTGCAATACTTTCTTCTGTAAAAGTGTGGTTGTCCAAAACCTTCCACATGAAAGATTTAGGAGATGCATCTTATGTACTTGGGATAAAGCTCTATCGTGATAGATCCAGAAAATTAATTGGATTATCCCAATCTATGTACATTAATAAGGTGCTAAGTAGGTTCGAGATGGAACAATGTAAAAAAGGCTTTCTTCCTGTAAGACATGGAATTCACCTTTCTAAGTCCATGGAACCTAAGACTCCTGAAGAGATAAGGCATATGAGTAGAATTCCTTATGCTTCAGCCATAGGAAGTCTTATGTATGCCATGATATGCACAAGGCCTGATATCGCATATGCTGTGAGCATTACTAGTCGATATCAATCTAACCCAGGATTAGAACACTGGGCAACTGTCAAGACGGTCCTTAAGTACTTAAGAAGAACTAAGGACATGTTCCTCGTATATGGAGGAGCATCAGAGTTGCGAGTGGAAGGCTATACAGACGCAGATTTCCAATCTGACGTCGATGATAGAAGTTCCAACTCCGGATATGTATTCACTCTGAATGGTGGGGCTGTCAGTTGGAAAAGCAAGAAGCAAAGTGTAATTGCTGATTCCACGACAGAGGCTGAATATGTCGCTACAGCTGAAGCCGGCAAAGAAGCGTTCTGGATGAAGAAGTTCATTACTGAACTTGGAGTGGTTCCAACCATTACATCACCAGTAACTTTGTACTGTGATAATAGTGGGGCGATAGCTCAAGCCAAGGAACCCAGGGCACATCAAAAGAACAAGCATTTTGATAGGCGCTTTAATATCATTAGAAGATATGCTGCCGAGGGGAAAGTCAACATCCTCAAAGTTGCCTCAGCCGATAACGTAGCAGATCCACTGACAAAGCCAATGTCTCAAATCCAGCTTGATCGTCATATGGATAAGATAGGTATTAGATACATGGGAAGATGGCTTTGAGTGCAAGTGGGAGATTGTTGGAAGTATGCCCACAAAGCCACTCATTTGATGTAATAGCTTTTTGGAATACTTATTGTATTAAACTTTTATATGTTTAATGAAGGGCAAAGCTTATTGTTAATCACTATTTATTGTATCATGTGTTTAAGCAATAAGGGAATCCAATGAATGTATTTGTTCTAAGAGAGAAGTGATCTAATGAGTTAGATTATCGAGACCTCTCTCTTATGTTCATTCCTAAAACGTTCCTAGCCATAGGATTGCCAGTTGGGCATTGACAATCCGCTAAGGTTAGTATGTGTTATGTTGACTCAAACGTGAGTATGAACTAGTCTCAAGTCATTTGGTGTTGGACACTGAGACAAACACATAGGTGCTCGAAAGAGTAATCGAGTACACTGAACGTCGATCAAAAGAGAGTTCGAACATACATGTCATGTATGAACTCTAAAGTTGCAATATGCAAAGTAGTCCTTTGACCTGAGGCATCATAGATGTCTAATGGTTAGGTCCTTGATCTTTGATCATGTCAATGGCATTCCTTCGGATTGTCCACGGCATTGTTGGGGTCAAGCTGTCTAGTCATGTATGCATATGAATGCACAACAAGGGATCTCTAACCTTCTATGGTGGAAGGAGAATACTCTAAGATATGATTCTAAAGTCTTTGGCCAAAGCATATGAATATGACTTAGGAAGTTTGTTCCAAATCATATTCAAAGGAGTCATATAGGAAAGTATCACATTGGATAGTAGACATGAAACAAACTATCACTTAAACAATGTGATTAAGAGTATTGTATTAGAGAAGGACCGTATTGCATTGTAGTTGTAACTGGATAGGTTCTCCAACCAATTCTACTCAGCTTGGGTAACCATGATATGCTGCTAGGTGTCACTCATGGTTTGTGGAAGCCCTGAAGATTAGCAAACACTAATCTTAAGGGAGAATTGAAATGTGGTTTCAATTCACAATCGATCGTTAAGAGTAACATCGCCCACTGCCTCGCTAATTGGAACCTAATGGATCGCACACCACATAAGGATGTTAGTGAAGAAATTATATGAAATGGATAAGCAATTAAATGGTTTAATTGAAGAATGGTCAAGATTAATTAATTAGTGAATTAATTATACGAAAAGTTCGTATTGGGCTTATAAGTTGGTTTTGGGTTTCGGGGCCCAAAAGTGTTTTGGTCCACAAGGCCCATTATGTTTAAGTTGTATGACAACTAAAACAAAATGGGCAAATTAGCCCAATAACAAGGAGAGGCCGGCCATTAGGGTGAATGGGCAAGCTTGCTTAATTACAAGTTTGCCACTCACCAAAGAAAATGTTATAAAAGGAACTTTATAGCAATTTTCTCATTAGGGTTTTCTAATAGAAATTGGGTGAAACATTTTCTCTCTTTTTCTACATAGAGGCCGGCCACTTAGAGGATTTTTACTAGCATCTAAAATCTCTCTAAGTCATCCATATCATCTTCACAATATACAACCTTGGTGAAGAGACTTAGAGACATCAAGCTTTTGATGTTTTTGGAGAACAAATCATTTTTCCTCTAATCATCAAAGGAGCACTAAAGGGAGGAAAACACAAGGAGGATTCAAGGAGCTTGGAGGTGACTTGAAGGCCCTCCACTTGGGTGAATCCCTTGTGTAAACAAGGATGAGCTTCAAGGGTAAAGAATCACTAAATCTTTACTTCTCTTTAATTTTGTTAATGAGTTTATTTTGGTTCACCATATACTAGGCTTTGAAAGTCATGGGTTTTATGAATTATTTTTTGGATGCATGCCTACTTTAAAGTGTTGATAGCTTGCATGTGTATTCAAATGTTCATACTTGTTCTTAGCTAGGACAAAATTTTTCCTTCATTCTCTTCCCCTCTACTCTCTCTGGTGGAGCTCTAAACTGGTATTGCCGTCTTCCACCTGAGACGGTAGACTTATTTGAGCAATTGAGGAAACTGTTTGTTTCTCAACACATTTTCCAGACCGATCGCTTGCACTTTGCGGATGACTTGTACATTATTCACCAGAAGCCAGACGAGTCATTACATATGTATGCTGGCCGCTTCAGCCATGGGTATTCCCGTTGTGCCGAGGCAGACGACAAGACTGCCCTCAAAGCCTTCACGGCAGGCCTACGTGACTGTTTCTTTAAGTATATGATCAATGCCAACACTTGGAAGACTTACTCTGAGGTGATGGCACATGCTTACAACCATGCCTCCGTCGAGGCAATGACATATCAAGGGAAACTCCCCACAGCCACCCCTTATCAGCAAGTAGGGAGTGGAAGCCAGATCCAACCAAATGAAAAGACCTCGATCTTCCAAACGGCAGCGGTGCATCCCCCTGCCTTACTTAATACTTCACCAAGTCAACAGACATATCAACCTCAGGGTAAAAGGAAAGATTTCCATCCTCACCAGTCTCATTTTAGTAAAAGAAGTAAGGGACACTATTGCGATAACCAATGGTATCACCACGATAATCACCGCCCCCAGGCAGTCAACACAGTGGGCCAAACACGTGTTAGGACAGGCCCTACCCTGAGGTATGAGACATACACACCTTTGAACGCCACATGCGTGGCCATTTACCTTAGCATAGCACACCTGATACTTAAGCCAATGCCGAGGCAATTGAGTTACAAGCCTACGAAGAACGCAGTCACGTTTTGCTGCTACCACGAGTATAACGGCTATGACGGCTAGAAGTGTATCACCCTTCATGATTATATTGAAGCTTTGGCGCGTGAAGGAAAAATTGATCAATTCCTCCTTCACCCTTCAATGGATAACCATAACCAACGCCAAGTGAATGTGATATATTCCATAAGCGGCGGCACACCCATATCTGAATCTTCCAACAGAGCCATGAAAAACAGCGAACAAGCTTTAAGGCCTGGTCACTAAGTGTTTCACGTGGAAGACATCAGGGGAGGCAAGTATCAAAAGCCTAACTGGGATCTAATATGTTTCTACCCTAAGGAAGAAAGGGGTATCATATACCCTCACAATAACCCACTGATCGTGGTGGCTCATATAGCCAACTTTGAAGTACGACGAATCCTGGTAGACACGGGGGCTTCGGTCAATATCATTTTTGCTGAAGTTTTCAGGGCACTTAATGTAGCTGAACACTTGCTCGATCGCTCGATTACTCTTTTGATAAGCTTTTTTGGTGATATAGTGCAACCTTTGGGGAGTATACACTTACCTTTCACCATTGGTATAGGCCCTTATATAGCTACCATTACCACTAACTTCCTGGTAGTTGATTGCCCAACGGCATACAATGTCATCTTGGGACGCACAGGCATCAATGATCTCAAGGCCATGGTATCCACACATATGTTGTTGATGAAATTTCCAACCCCTATGGCAATGGTTACATAAGAGGAGATCAACTTAGTGCACGATCATGTTACAACACTTTGGTCAAGCAACATCATTTGCCAGTGCCCAAGGAAACCATTTCTATACATGACCAAGTCATAAAGACCAGCTCAGACGAAGCCAATTTGGATCTTCACGGTGGCAACAGTCAACCCGACGATCCTCGAGATGACTCTTTCATCCAGCAAGCACAACCCGCTGAAAAGTTGGAGAAGGTCTCTACCTCAACAGATTATCCAGATCGTATGGTGAAGATTGGCACCACCTTGTCACCACCCATTCGGTTGACATTCATCTTTTTTTTGCAAGAGAACATTGAGGTCTTCGCCTGGTCATACGAGGCCATGCCAGACATTTTTTTCGATATCATCTGTCATCGCTTAAGTATTGACCCCAAGACCAAGCCAGTGAGATAGAAGCGAAGATTTTATGACGCTGAACGATAAGAGGCAATGAAGGCAGATGTTGAAAAACTCAAAGGCATAGGCTTCATCCGTGAAGTCAATTATCCAACGTGGGTAGTAAATGTTGTCCTTGTTAAGAAGAATCTGACAAAGGAAAGTCTTCTGCTCTAAAAGGTCTTTTGGAGAATGTGTGTTGATTACACCGACCTAAACAAAGGATGCCCGAAGGATAGCTTTCCTCTTTCTCTCATAGACAGACTTATAGACTCTACGGCAGGGTGCGAACTCCTAGGCTTCATGGATGCTTACTCAAGATACAACCAAATCCTCATGAACCCTCTGGACCAAGAACACACAACCTTCATTACTGACATAGGACTATATTGCTATAAAGTCATGCCATTTGGTCTAAAGAATGCAGGAGCGACTTATCAGAGACTGGTCAATTCAATGTTCGCTGAACAGATTGGGAAGAGCATGGAAGTTTACGTTGATGATATGCTAGTCAAGAGCAAACATGCTGACCAACACATCACCAACCTATTTGAAACTTTCACCATTCTGAAGAGGTATCGAATGAGGTTGAACCCCAACAAATGTGCCTTCGGCGTAGGCTCTGGCAAATTCTTAGGCTTTATGATAAGCCAACGAGGCATTGAGGCTAATCCCGAGAAGATCAAAGCAATCATCGACATGAAGGAACCAGTAACTTCAAAAGATATCCAAAGCCTTACTGGCAAGGTGGCAGCCTTAACTAGGTTTATCAGACAGATGTGTTATTTTCTTCAAAGCACTTAAGGAAAGTAAGAAGTATATTACATGGACTGATGAATGTGCTGAGGCATTCAAGAACCTCAAATACTATATGAGTAAAGCCCATATGCTATCCAAACCTGAGGTTGGTGACACTCTCATTATCTATATGTCGATATCGGCTTCAGCAGTAAGTTCAGTTTTCATTCAAAATGATGGTAATGTCGAACGACCTATCTACTACGCTGGCAAGGCCTTACAAGATATGGAGACACGATACTTCAACATTGAGAAATTGGCTCTAGCATTTGTCATGTATGCTAAAAAACTTCGCCCTTACTTCCAAGCACACTCCATCATCGTGCGTACCAATCATCATTTTCGACAGATACTCCAAAGTCTTGACACTTCCGGGTGAATGATCAAATGGGCGAAATCATTGGGTGCGATAGATCCTACCAACCAAAGCCAGCTGAGAAGGGTCAAGCAGTGGAAGACTTCATTGCCGACTTCACATATCCTGTTGACATTGTTTTTACGCCTAAAGAAGTGGTTTCATTACCTTCGGAGGCTCAGAAAATAGAACCAACAGCCTTATCATGAAGTCTATATGTTGATGGCTCATCTAACCAACAGGGTTATGGAGCAGGACTAGTCCTTACGACCCCTGATAAAGTGGCGATGGAGTATGCTCTTCGTTTCAAATTCAAGGCGTCGAACAATGAGGCCGAATATGAAGCCCTCATAGCAAGCTTACGTTTGGCCAAACACCTTGGGGTTAAATGAATTGATATCTTCAGTGACTCCCAATTGGTGGTTAACCAGGTCACCAACAACTTTGACGCTAAGGATAGCTCCATGGCAGCATATCTGGCACAAACACAATTGTTGCTCAAGCACTTCCACTACTAGATCACCCAAATTCCTCGAGCGGCAAACAGTCATACAGATGCTTTGGCTCGCCTTTCCTCAGCGGTGGAAGACAAGATTAGGAGAAAAATTCAAGTCGAATTGTTGGCAGCACCAAGCATCATGGTTGTGGCAGTGTGCAACTTAAACAGGGGGATAGTTGGATTACCTCGATTTACAGATTCCTTGCTCATGGCACCATTCAAAATGACAAAGTCCAAGCTAAGCAAATTCGATACAAGGCTACCCGTTACTTGATTATTAATGACCAACTCTACAAGCAGGGTTTTAACCTACCATACCTAATATGCTTTACGCCCGTAGAGGCGAAAACTGTCGTTTGGGAAATACATGAAGGAGTCTGCGGAGATTATACTGGATCTCGATCCTTAGCACATAAGGCTTTTCGCGAAGGATATTATTGGCCAACACTCCACCAAGATGCCATAAGAATATCCCGCTCATGTGATAAGTGTCAACGCTACGTAACTATTCCTCACTCCCCTCCCAAGCCGCTCACTCCTATGATCAGCCCTTGGCCCTTCGCCCAATGGGGACTTGATTTGATCAGCCCAATGCCTGCAGGGAAGGGCAAGGTTTGCTATGCAATCGTTGCAGTTGACTACTTCACAAAGTGGGCCGAAGTAGAACCCTTGGCAACCATTACTGAGCCAAAAATAGAAGACTTTGTATGGAAAAACATCCTTTGCAGATTCGGCATTCCCAATGTGATAATCACTGACAACGGGCGACAGTTCGACAACAATAAGTTTAGGATGTTCTACTCTTTGTTTAACATCAACTTATGTTTTGCCTCCCCAGCTCATCCCCAATTTAATGGACAAGTTGAAGCCATGAACAAAATAATCAAGTGAACTTTGAAAACCAGCTTGGACAAGGGTAAAGGTTGTTGGCCAGAATTTGTACCCCATGTTCTTTGGTCATACCGCACTTCATATCGGACATCAACAGGAGAAACCCCATTCTTACTTGCCTTTGGTACAGAGGCAGTTGTCCCAGTTGAGCTTGAGCAAGCAACATTCCGAGTCCAGAATTATGTGCAAAGCGAAAATGACAAACAACTTACCCTCAACTTAGATCTAGTCGAGGAACACAGAAACCAGGCTCACTTGAGGAATGTCGCCTACAAGCAGCGCATCTCCAACTACTATGACTCAAAGGTCAAACCTCGTTCTTTCAAAGTGGGGGACTGGGTATTGAAGAAAAGATTACTCTGCGACAGAGTCTCGAGTGAAGGAACACTTAGTCCAAACTGGGATGGACCGTTTGAAGTTGTTGGCATCAGTCGCCCTGGCTCCTACAAGCTTAGAAACTCTGATGGCAAGACCATTGGCCACCCATGGAACGCTGATCACTTGAAGTACTATACAAGTTAACTTACATTGTACAAGTGTCAAGCTTCAGCAGTTCGGCATACTATGTAACGAAGACTATTTGGCATGAATTCAATAAAGAGGTGATTTAGACAACTTGGTCCAAATCTTCTTACATTCCTAGCAATGAAACACTCGGGCTCAAAGCTTCAACATGAATGCTTCCAACACGAAACAAAGTCTAAGTATATGTCAACAAGACTATACAAATAAACGAACATCTTCATAGTATATTCGTTCAATCATACATTCCAACACATTCATACATAAGACAACTGTGCTTTGAAAGGGTTCATCATACTTTGTGTCATTCGACACTTGCTACAATGTGCCTAGACACCTAAACCTTTATTTTTACCAACTAGGTGATGAAATGTGAAGAAGGAACTCATCTTCATGCCACCAACCAGGTGATGAAATGTACAACCCGTGCTCTCCTTCATGTCACCAACCAGGTGATGAAATGTACAACCTGTACTCTAATATCATTTGGCAACTTGCCACTCATGCCACTAACCAGGTGAAGAAGGAACTCATCTTCATGCCACCAACCAGGTGATGAAACGTATAACCTGTACTCTAATATCATTTGGCAACTTGCCACTCATACCACCAACCAGGTGATGAAATGTACAACTCGTACTCTCCTTCATGCCACCAACCAGGTGATGAAATATACAACCAGTACTCTAATATCATTTGACAACTTGCTATTCATGCTACCAACCAGGTGAAGAAGGAACTCATCTTCATGCCACCAACCAGATGATGAAATGTACAACCCGTACTCTCCTTCATGCCACAAACCAGGTGATGAAATGTACAACCCGTACTCTAATATCATTTAGCAACTTGCCATTCATGCCACCAACCAGGTGAAGAAGGAACTCATCCTTGTGCCACCAACCAGGTGATGAAATGTGATGAAAGGTGATGAAGGAACTCACCTTTGTACCACCAACCAAGTGATGAAAGCAACTTACCATTCATTCCACCTACCAGAAGATAAGTGGTACAACTTGTACATGTGAACTCCTAGCATTCACAAATAGTAAAAAACTCTCAAGCTTGACAACTCAACTAGGGGAGCACTTATGCCCAACAAGAGTTATAGTCACCAACAAAGTCTTATTACAAGCCAACAACAACTTCAGTGCATGAAATACGAAGATCAAACTATTTAGCCTTCTTGCATCTGCTTCAGACATTTGCCCTCTGTAACAATGCAAACATTACAACTCGTAGAAAGCTTCACACACTCTTGATCAAGATAATGTGAAGCAAAACCAATTTATGGTGCCAATAAGAGCTTCATTAAAGGAGTTCAACTACAATTCTCAAAAGCTTCACACACTCTTGATCAAGACAGTGTGAAGCAAAACCAATTTATGGTGCCAATAAGAGCTTCATCAATGGAGGGCAACCACAATTCTCAAAAGCTTCACATACTCTTGATCAAGACAGTGTGAAGCAAAAACAATTTATGGTGCTAACAAGAGCTTCATCAATGTAGGTAACCATAATTCTCAAAAACTTCACACACTCTTGATCAAGACAGTGTGAAGCAAAACCAATTTATGGTGCTAACAAGAGCTTCATCAATGGAGGGTAACCACAATTCTCAAAAGCTTCACACATTCTTAATCAAGACAGTGTGAAGCAAAACCAATTTATGATGCCAACAAGAGCTTCATCAAAGGAAGGCAACCACAATTCTCAAAAGCTTCACACACTCTTGATCAAGACAGTGTGAAACAAAATCAATTTATGGTGCCAACAAGAGCTTCATCAATAGAGGGCAACCACAATTCTCAAAAGCTTCACACACTCTTGATCAAGACAGTGTGAAGCAAAATCAATTTATGGTACCAACAAAAGCCTCATCAAACGAGTTCAACCACAATCAAAAGCTTCACACACTCTTGATCAAGGCAGTGTGAAGCAAAACCAATTTATGGTGCCAACAAAAGCTTCATCAATAAAGGGCAATTACAACTCGTAAAAAGCTTCACACACTCTTGATTAATACTGTTCGAAGCAAATTCAATTTATATGGTTCATCCAAACCTTCGACTACTACAAGGTGTGGCTTGCATCACAATCTCTTGCTCAACAATGTGGAAGTAAAATTTGTATATGTTGTCTCTCCCACATTTTCAAATTTCTAATTTTTCCAAAAAAAAAAAAGGAAATTGGGAAATTCAACAAAGTTTCACCACAAAAGCTTCATCAATGGAGGACAACTACAAATTCTCAAAAGCTTCACACTATCTTGATCAAGATAGTGTGAAGCAAAATCAATTCATGGTACCCAACAAAGCTTCACCAACAAAAGCTTCATTAATGGAGGACAACTACAAATTCTCGAAAGCTTCACACTGTAGTGATCAACATAGTGTGAAGCAAAATCAATTCATGGTACCCAACAAAAGCTTCAACTCCAAAGCTTCACCTACAAAGCTTCAACACAAAAGCTTCAACTCCAAAGCTTCACCTACAAAGCTTCACCCACAAAAGCTTCACCTACAATAGCTACACCTATAAAAGCTTCACCCATAAAAGTTTCACCAACAAAAGCTTCACCCACAATAGCTTCACCTACAAAAGCTTTACCCATAAAAGCTTCACCAACAAAAGCTTCACCCACAAAAGATTCACCCATCACAAAAGTTTCACCCACAAAAACTTCACCCACCATAAAAGTTTCACCCACAAAAGCTCCTATAAAAGCTTCACCCACCACAAAAGCTTCACCTATAAAAGCTTCACCCATAAAAGCTTCACTAACAAAAGCTTCACCCACAAAAGCTTCACCCCCCACAAAAGCTTCACCCACAAAAGCTTCACCAACAAAAACTTCACCCACCACAAAAGCTTCACCCACAAAAGCTTCACCTACAAAACTTCAACACAAAAGCTTCACCTACAAAGCTTCAACACAAAAGCTTCACCTACAAAATCTTCACACTATCTTGATCAAGATAGTGTGAGCAAAATCAATTCATTGTACCCAACAAAACTTCAACCTCAAAGCTTCATTACGCGATATAGCCCCAGAAGACGAAGGCAATAAATGCCTTTGGAACAAACCCACAAACCTTTGATGATCAAGTAAAATCTGACCATCAGATTCCGGCAGCTGGTCAAGCTTCATTTTCATCTTTGTAACATAGTCATGTGCGAGCCTGTGCAACTGTTTATTCTCATGCTTGAGCCATCTGATCTCCTGTTTGAGACTTATCACTTCAGCCGCCAATGATTCAACTTGGCAAGTTCGAGCAAATAGGTGTTAGGCCATATTAGAAACAGAACCTGAACACTGAACATTGAAAGCCAGAGAATCCTTAACAGCCTACTCATCAGACCGTTTGGAAAGTAGTCTGTTATCTTTAGGAGTGAGAAGGTTCATTGCCACCACCGCAGCGGTCATATCATTCTTCATCACAGAGTTCCCAACGGTAAGAGGACCAGTAGGGTATAAGAAGGATGAGCGCCATATGTTGTCTTGAGAAGGCATGGCTGCCTTTTCACCAAAGTTCAAGTCAAAACGACGATCGGATGGGTCAGACATTCTCAGAAATGATGAAGAAGAAATGAGGTGCAATAAATCTCTTAAGTACAAAAATAAGGGGAAAATTCCTAAAAGCATTAACTCTCTGAATGTACTTCTTGCACACAATTGGTGCCCTTATAAAAGAAAGGGCAACAGGGCCATTGGTTCAAAAATCGAAGGGGCACCACTCTTCGGATTTCGAAGAGGCACCACTCTTCACAAGCAACATCAGCTCCTCAGGTACCACATATAACTTTGCCAAAGATCACTGACAAAGTTTAGACACATAAATTTTGAAGGTCCAGCTACCCTACTATTTCCCACAAGGGTAAAGGAATAGCACCACTACTTGATAACTGAAAAGTCCCTATGTGTGTCAACCTCTGTGCTCCATGGCAAGGCAGACTAGAAAAAATGCCCAAAATTTACTCACATTCGAGAAAACACTCCCAACAAGATTGCTTGCTCAAAAATCGAAGAGGCACCGCTCTCCAAATCTCGAGAGCCAGACTCCCAACAGGATTACTTGCTAAAAAATCGAAGAGGCACCGCCTTCTGAATCTCGAGAGCCAAACTCCCAACAGGATTACTTTCTCAAAAATCGAAGAGGCACCGCTCTCCGAATCACAAGAGTTAGACTCCCAACATGATTACTTTCTCAAAAATCGAAGAGGCACCGCTATCCGAATCTCAAGAGCCAGACTCCCAACAGGATTGCTTTCTAAAAATCGAAGAGGCACCGTTCTCCGAATCTTAAGAGATAGATCCTCGACAGGATTGCTTGTTTGAAAACCGAAGAGGCACCGCTTTCCAAACTTCAAGAGCCAGATTTCCTTGGATAAAGCTTGTCTACAATCTTCACACACAACATCAGCTTTGCAAATACCATAGATCACTCTTTCAAAGTGCTCTGACAAAGTTAAAACACGTGAAGCTTGCAGCTCCTACTATATTGTTATGACCAAGAAGAGTAAATGAATATCATTACTATTTGTTATATGTCGACCTCCATCCTCCACGGACATGCAGACCTGCAAAAATGCTCAACCCTTCCTCATATCTGAGAGGGCACTCCCAACGAAGCCTCTCAAAATACTCAGCTTTCTTCTCCCCCAATAATACCTATGCAAACCAGCCACACCAGAGCAAGAGTATCTCATATCATCAGGGTTAAAAGAAAGAGTATCCTATATCAAGCTTTTTCCCTGTCTTTTCCTTTGCCATTGTTCTTACCTGCAAGACAAGGAGAAAGAGAACAATCAGTCAGCACTTGGAATCAAGCTTCCAGTCAGGAACTGACTTCTTAGAACCCCTTGCCTGATTACTTATCTGGCATTGCTCTTGAGTACTCATCTTCAACATCTTATGCTTCTAGGGAAGATACCACATCTGTTTAAAGAACATATATAGCAAGTGATAAGGATACAAGGAAGCATGTGAAGACAAGTGTAATAGAACACATGTCGATACATCCACTACTTTGTCAACAACAAAAATATCTCATATCATCAGGGTCAAACGTACTCTAGATTTGATGGACTTGTTTTGACCCTTAAATTCTTGAGTCGGCCTTATACTCTAGAAGAAACCAGAAAACCCTTTAGCCCAGTTCAAGAATAAGCCTGTGGAAAGTTACTTTTTCAAAAGCAAAAGTATCTCATATCATCTCTTCTCATTTTTCTGCTCTTTATCCTTCATGCTGCCTGCAACATAGGGAGAATGAGAACAATCAGTCGGAACTCGAAATCAAACTTTTGATCTAGGACTGATTGCTTGGAGCTTTGATTGCTTACCTTGTCTGTCACCTATTTTGGCAGATCTCCTAGCTCGGCGACTTGGGGAACTTTTACTACATGGTTTGTATCGTGCTTGACCAAGCCTGAAACTACAAGTAAGCTTAAAGTGAAATTGATATATTACCTTGTGCATCTCCACCGGTTAAAGATACCATCCCTGGATGGAGGAAGAGTACTTCCAGAGAAGATGCCACATCTACGCATGAGACAGATAAAGCAAGTGAAGACGATACCACACTTTGGTACTTAGAAGTTTCGTGATTACTCAACGGCTTGGATCTTGCAAGTCCCTAACTGAGGAGCTTCCCTCACTCGGGAACTTAGGGGAGCACTATTTGTACCATACTTGACCAATCCTGAAACTACTGAGCACCGGTCAACGTTATACCATCAAGGACCCAGAAGAGTTTCCCTCCAACTTGGAGGCCAATCACAATGCGACACATGTCGACATCAGAAGCCAATCACAACACGACACGTGTCAATGTTAGAATGAAACTAGAAACTCTATTCTCTAAATAGAGATCATTCTCTCACAATATTTTCTAATGTCATTTGTACTAAATCATTCACTAATACTCACTAAAGGAGAGCTTGAACCTATGTACTTGTGTAAACCCTTCACAATTAATGAGAACTCCTCTACACCGTGGATGTAGCTAATCTGGGTGAACCACGTACATCTTGTGTTTGCTTCCCTGTCCCTATCCATTTACTTACTTATCCACACTAGTGACCAGAGCAATCTAGCGAAGGTCACAAACTTAACACTTTCGGTTGTACCAAAGTCCTCGCTGATTTTATGCATTAACAATCGACATAGCTTTTAATATTTTTAAATGGTGGTGTTGTATAAAAAGAAAACCATGTCACTTTCAACTGACATAAAGTTACTGTCGTATGAAATACTTTATTTGGCATTTTCATCTGACACCATTTGTTTTAAATATTTTCAAACTTCTTGTCAGTGGGCAGGTTAAGGTCAATCTCATCTGACTGATAGTGTATCCAATATTTAGGCAGGATTTTCTCGCTAGTTTTGCACGCAAAACTGGGTAATGTTAGTGGAGGGTGGTGTTGGTTTTAACCAACATCGTTGAATTTTGAAACTTTGAACCCCTACTTAAAACCCATATCTCTCTTCACTTCACACCATTCTTTTTCACGTCGTTGGTCCCTTCCCTTTCTCCTTGTCCTTCTCTCAACACTCTCTCTTAAGGGGATATCTTCAGCACTCCCCATTCCATATGCTTTTAGCCCTTTTCCATAAGATTTGGGCAATGTGATTGATGAAGACACATGGTTGAAAATGAACAAAGGTTTCATAGTTGACCTTGATTACCTTCAAATGACTCCCCACCAAGTGATGAAGCTTCTGTCAGTCTAATTTTCATATATTTTTCTTCTATTTCCCTAACCATTGTTTTTCTATTTATTACTTAAGTTCTATGTGTTGTTTTCACTTATCAAATTTTTCCAGGTCTCAACTGAGAACTACAAGCAGGATGTCCAGAATTTGAAAAGACAACTAAACGATCAATTAAGTCGATCGACAGAGAACTGAACCACAAAAAGAAGCAAAGCTAATTAGGGAAATCCCTCATAGGCTTTATGAATGTGCAGCAACTTGCAAATTTTATATGGATGTGTTATCAAAGACTCAGGTATAGCTATTTTTCAAATCAGGCTCTTTGAAGTTTATTTGGTGTTATCAATTTAGTCACAACATAGTTATCTGGATAGAGCTTTATATCTGATGAAAAATCTTCAGCGGCAATCAAGCATAAGTGAAATTGGCACAAGTTTGCAAACAGCTTGCCTTGCGTCTGCAACCCTACCATCGAGCACATCATATCCAATTGATGAAAAAGGGGCAATTCAATTGATATAGTTGAAGAAAAATTGACAAAAGGACAAAAGAATGGAAAGAAAAAGTGATTGAAACGTGATGAGAATCAAGGAGAGAGAGGGATAGAAAGGCTGATGTAGGAACTAGGAACCTTTAATATATGGATTTTTAATCACTGTAGGTTAGGACCGACAATAGGTTTGATATTTTAATTGTTTAATTATTGCTTGATGTTAGTTAGGACCACCATCATGTCATAATTTAATGTTGCTTCTAACCGACGTAATGTTCGATGTCACTTTTAACCGACACTATTGTTCTTTTTTATTTTATATTACTTTGTTTCTTGGTGGTGGATTAAGGGACTAACCAACGTCAATACCTTTTTCGTGATGCTAGCAGTGGTGTCGGTTCCTCTATCCGACATTGCACGATTTGATGTTGGATTTTTATCAAAAATTCGACTATAATTAGGGTTTCTTGTCGGTTTTTACACTGCCAATGATAGCCCAGTTTGTAGTAGTGTGTACCCGCCTCGACCCTCTTGTACCGGCCCTTACCTGTGGGTCCAAGACCCGTTTGCCCACCTCTAACCCCAAATTTCAGCAATTAGAATCTCACATCAACAAAGGTTGGCACAAAAACCAGCAATCTCTTGCTCTGGAGAATTTCTGAATACACTACTTGTGTCAATAAAACTAGCCATTTACAACACTTGTTCAAGCGAAGATTTCTCCGGATATGGCTCATCGGGCTCTCAGCACAGCTCCCCAAGAGATTGCCACTTTAGATGTATAGTCAAGCTCTTGCTTGTTGATATGCTTGTCGGAAGATGACAGAGTTAGTTCTGAAAGGTTCCTTTGTGGGGCCTTAGGTGTAGGCCTTAAGGCTCGCAATCAAAACTAAGTATTAGGCGTGCCACTGCTATCTCAGTATAGCATATGTAGAACAAGATTGTGTTTAGTTGATTACTTACGCCCCACGTTACTCAGACTTCTTGTTATCAAAGGATTGTAGTGGATGGGTAGTCCACATTAAGTTCTTTTTCTTGCCTTGTGACAAGGACTTTCAGATCATAGTCTTGTATATTTGAATGAGGGGAGTCCATATCCCTTAAGTCATTTGTTTGGTTCTTGATTTGTTTTAAATGAAAGCATATCCGTTAAGCTGACCAGATCCAGATACAAATAAGACTTTTAAAGTAGGAAAATATGCGGAAATGACTTGAATACATGCTGGAGAATACATTAAGCAGTAGATCTATTATCTTAGAAAACACATAAAGAACTTTACGCAAGATTTCACATTGTCGGGCAAGGTTGAACTTCTTGCAATCACTTTTCTTTGAGTTTACCGAGGTTTCTATACTAAAAACAGATGGATGGTAAACTAGTTTACACAAGGGAATCGATACCACGCCACTAGGGGTGATAGCATAACTTATAAACAAGACAAAAGATAGCTTTTGTAAGGAGATATCCTGACTAAGATCTGGGCTGATTACAACTTTTAAATGCAAATATGGCTTTAGAGCAGAGTTTGTATGTTTGTTTGTTTGATTGTTTGATTGGTTAAGTGTCTTTGTCTCTGGGGCATCTTCCTCCTTTTATAGGCAAATTAGCCCGACTGCAGTGACTTTACTCTTGCCCGAAAGCACTTGGAGGGTAGTGACTTGTATTACCACTGAAAACTACTTTTTGGCTAATTATGAGTTAGTCCCCATCACTTAACATTTTAAATTATAGGCACCTGGCCTATTCATTAATGGGAAGGTGCCAATTTGTCTCTAGGCTTGATGCTTGGGCTTTGGGCAAGTCTCCATTTAGTTGTTAGTTCTGGGCTTCCACACACTTACAGCCCAATGTTCAAATATTAACCCAAACAGTGCCCCTTTTAATCATTGTTGAGGCTACAATCCCAAGTGCTAAGAATGATTAAATAGTCATCGCATATTAACAACCGTCACAAGCCTTCACTTGGGACTCGCACTATTTAAAGCAACCGTTGGTTAACAAGACCTTTGCACTAACCCACGAATTCCATCATTAATTGATTGCTCACTATATAATCTTCACTTAACTTCTTCAGCAAAGCACCATAGCCATCTCGAGCCTTCGAATTCTCAAAAATTCCAGTACGCTCTTGCCTTCTCAATTCTTCAATTCTTGCCTGTTTAATTCCAACTTTTCCTCATGTCTTCCTCTCAAAGTCCTCAATGGCACCCAAAGTTGCTCGAATCCAATCTCCCTGCGAAACTGGTGAAGGGATTTCCGCCATACGCCACTTACTCAATGGCCTTCATCGCCCTTGGGCAGGCATACACATTGAACTTTTCTTCGAGGAGAGATGAATGCACTCTTTGGGACCTGTATGGACTTCTCAGGTCCCTGTTGCCATTGAAAATAACATGCCCACCCCAAACCCATTTTAGGCCAAATCGGGCATTTCATCTTCCAAATGGTCGAACCATCGCTACGGGTTTCATTTGATGAAGGATGGGGCATGGACACAATGGATCAATGAGCTGGAGCCCATCTTTAAGTAGAAGTGGATGAATAACAAAATTTATGAGCTAATAATGCTCTCTAAGGCCACAATTATTGCTAAGCCTGAATTTCTCACAAGGACTATTCTCTTCTAGAGCTCGGGCATTAATACCTTTGACTTTAGGATGGGCCCTATGTCCCTGACCATCCTGGATATGGCGCAAATCTTCAGGTTGAGGCCTTCAAGCATGATCATATATGTTACCCATGATTGGGCTCCTCCCTCTCATCAAACTGCTAAAAGCTCAGGCAGTTCTGCCCCCTTTCTCAAAATGGAATATAATTCCTCAACCTTCAAGAGCTATGGGACCTCATTCATAGGTTTTATCCCATTTGCAAAGAATGAATTTGGCCCATCTTCTTCCAAAGCCAACAGAGATAAGGAGCACATGTATTTCCTAATCTACTATTTTATCAAACATGTATTCCCCAATAAGTCCAAGGGAGTGAAGGTCGAATGGATTCCTCTGGTGGAAGCTCTTCACAACTTTGACGATGTGGCCACGGGTCCATTCCTCCTCTGTCACCTCTATCATACTTTTTTCGAGATGACTCGAGGAGATCCATTTGAAACCAACCTAAATGGACCTGTTTGGATGATCCAATTGTGGCTTCAATGGTACTTCTCTAAGCTTCGGGCTCCTAATCTTGAATACCTCGAAAGAGTGGCCCCTGCCCAAATTCTAGCTGAAGCCTCTCTTACAAATTCTTCCACATTCTGCTGTCTGTACTTTTTCAGAGTCTGCAAGACTCGGGCAGATCTGGAGTGGGGTGTTTCAGTCTTAAGGAGATACTCATGGTTTAGTGACTAAGCTTTCTAGGATGCTTTTAGAGAAGATGCTAGTCCATTTTCTAAAAAGAGATTTATCAACTGCATCCAGTCAAGGGATCTGGCTTAGGGTGTGAGGAGTGACCGCTACGAGCGTAGGCTAGAAATCTATCACCCAAACTTCTGTACCAGGAAGTTAGGCTCTAGACAAGTTATCCCAATGCCCTTCTTTGACTCTGTTCAATGTGGCACCTCCTACCATCTTCACTATTCACCTGAAGTTACTTAGTCGCCCGATGCAATCTTGAGGTCATGAGCAAGGTTGCCCGATGCAGTCTTGAGGTCATGAGCAATGTTGCCCGAAAGCTCATGGCTCTTAATTTCGAATGTACTTCAAGCTTTGCTTCTTGGTGGGAGACAAAGTAAACCAAAAAGTATGAAGGAGATTTGCACGAAGCCCATGATCGCATTTTCAAACATCTATCTATCAAGTCTTATCCTAGCTCAAATGAGCTTGAGAACTGGAAGGAAACGGTTCATTAGAAAAACCAACTCCTTTTGATAAGTATTTGTTACTTTTTAACTTGAAATTCTTCTGAATCTGCCCACTCTAATCCTTTTCTTGATTTCTTTGTACTTGCAGCTCAAGGCAACCTCACAAAGATGGTCATTGGGCAAGATGAAGATGCTGCAGACGCCTTCATCCACCAAAAAGTCATAGCTGAAGTAAAAAGGCATGGTACTGGAAAAGGTAGAGATGTCTTTGAGTTGCTTTGAGACTTTGAGGGTAAAGAAGAACCTGTAGTTGAGCCTCGGGTTACACGTCAGACTCGAGCAATGGTAGTAGAGACTTCAGAGTCTGAACCCGAAGAGCGGCTGGTTCTAACAAAGAAAACGACGAGGGCACGGACCTTCAAAGCCTCTAGGTTTTCTACTTTAGTAGCTGAGGCAGGCGTGGGTAGGAAGAAACAAAAATCCTCAAGTGTGTAAACCTTGTTTAATTCCTTTCATCAATCGGCAACATCTGCATTTGGGGAGCCCGTAGTCCCTGAGATCCCTGTGGTTTTAGAGGTTACTAACCTGTAAGTTTTTCAAGATGCAGATCGAGCTAGCTCACCTACTCATTCTCAGGGTTTTACTAAGGTATAGAGGCCATCTTCTATTTTCCATTTCTGCACCATTTAGTTTATTAACACTTATCTTTTCAATTTCGTAAACCTCTGGTGAAGGCTCGAGCACCATCGCTTCTCCTTCAGCAAGCAAGGATGATCATTCTCAGCAACTAAAAGAAACAAGTCATCATCCATCTCCTTCCAAGGCAATGAGCTCAACTCAGGTATATTGACCTCTCTTGTCTCACCTTCCTCTACTCTGAATTATAAACTCTTTTCTTAACTTATCTCCTTTGGTTGCAACAAGGTTCTGGGGAAGGTTTAGGCAAGTCTCCTCCATACTTGGTGCGTAAAACAGAACTTCCCTGGCCTCATCTAGCTTTTGAGGTCACATGGACTCCCATCCCTAGGCCTAAGAAGAAGATTAAGACCTCAACTGTTCATACTTCTTATGAACCTTTTTTTGTCGAGACTTCCTCTATTGTTGTGCCCTCTGAAGGAGCTGGAACACTACATTTCCCTCTCGTACCTACCTCTATAACAACATCTTTGCCCGATCTTTTTAAAGAGTTCGGGCAACTCAAGACAAAGCTGAAATCCTCAAGGCATTCCTCTGAATCTTCTAGTTTTCAAGAACAACTCTGAGTCTTTCAAGAGTGGATGAAGAGGGATATTTCAGCTTCCTTTAGTCTCAAGGCCTTTCATGACATAGAAAAGGCCATTACATATATGTGCAAGGCCCATCAATTATCAAGAGTCCAGCATGAGTCATTCCTCTCGTATTTTAAGAATTTAAGGGCTCTTAGGGATCAACATTTGAGGGCTGAAAGGCAAGCCAATCGAGTGAGGTGTTTCAAGGAGAAATAATACAATACTTCTACTCATATTTACCAACTGATAAATGAAGGTTCAGCAATTGAGGAGAGGATCAAAGTGGTGACCTCTGATATCCAGAAGTTAGAGGAGCAACTTGTTATGCTAAAGGATGAGCATGTGACTTTCCTTAGCAAACTCTAGCAGCAAATTGAAGGAGTGAAGAAGGCAAATAGGGAGTTTGAGGGTGCTGAGTCTCAACTTGTCAATGGTAGTACTGTATTGGCCGAGCCTACCAGAATTTTCACACTTATGCATACTTACTATTCCAGAATAATTTCTTTGAGTGAAGATGTACATATGTTAGGCTAGAGTCATTGTAACTTTCATTTTATGAAATAAAATTTTTCTTTGCCTTTACTTCTTGCATTATATTGAAGCTCTCACTGCACCATCTAACTTCACTTCTTTTTGAAATCACCAACTCTCTTGAATACAACAATTCCTAACATCCTCGAGAATTGGATGATATCTCTTTAAAACTTGATATTAGCTAGATGTGTTTGCAAGTTTTCCCCCAAATCTGTCAAGTAATATTATCCCTTATCCAGTGCTTGGTGAATGATAAAAGGTCATCCTCAAGTACAACTCATTTTCCCAAAGCCTCTTACTTGAGCTCCCAAAGGCATAATTATTTTCCATACTAACTTTCCTTTCTTAAAGGCTTTTAACTTTTACCTTTTTGTTGTATGCTCGGGCAACAGTTCTCATTTTCTTGCTTCTTCTCTCTTCCATATACCAACACTCTTTTAATTAAGGACCTTACTGCAATTACTTGGTCCTTCCTTCTTTGTTCTGACATTACTGGTGTTGGGGAGTAGGGACAATATGGGGTTTATCCCATTATTCCTTAGTGAAGAACAATCATTGCTCCAAAAGCTTTTGGGTTATCACCTTAGTCGAGCGACCATTCTCATCAACTTCCAATCATTGGAGAATCCCAATACTAGGATTGTAAAAGTTGGCTTCAATAACATTAGCTGTGGGGAGGAATAGCCATGACTCGGCCTCCACTATCTCACAAAATCCTGGTCTCATGGCTCATTTTTCATGGTAAACTGCTACTTGTTGATGCAGGGTGCAAGGCACCGAGAGACTCTGATGAATCCAATCTCGGCCCAGTAAAGCTCCATATGTGGAAGTATTATCCACAACGAAGAAGGCTAGCATGATTTGCTTGGAACCCAAGTCAACCTCTAGGGGAAATATCCCATGAGTTCTAGTATTGGCTTCGGAGAAACTGGAAACTGTTAGATCTGTAGGGATGAGATATTCCTCACTTCTACACAACTTTCTTACAAGCTCGGGCAAGCCTATTCTGCCCAACTTTCTTTTCCTGCTTCTTCAACACTAACATGTGCCATCATAGGTTCTGTTGCCAAGTAATCACCCTCTACTATGGTAGGTTGATCATGCTTGGGACAAAACATGGTAGATAGAACATATGTCATGTTTACGTGGAAGTTGCTAGGTATAGGTAAGTCCTCCTTCTTGCCCTTAATGTGGCTCATGAATTCATTTAACCAGGCTTCTGCTTCTTGGGTAACATCAACTCAGGCAACCTTTCTTCCCAAGTTATACCAAAGTTCTATGTCTGTGCTGAGTTCTCACATAAAGTATCAACCAACAATGGTGCGGGCAACCCCCTTTTAGGTGAGATGTTTCCAAAGTATATTGGTTCTGAACTCTATCTTGGGGTTGGCATCATCACCATATCCTCTTAAGCTCTCTTCAAGATTATGTACTTCCCAGGATGGGAGCTCTGCAGCAAATGATCTTCTTCCCCTTCGGTCTTTCTATTAGCTTTCTCTACCTTTTTTTTTGCTTTTCCACTGAATTTGATTTCTTCCCCCATGAGGTACTTTCTCAAACTTCACATTCTCGGAGGTTTCTGAGACAGTGGGGACTTTTAATGAGTTCATGTGGCTCCTAATCATAGAGGCTGTCATTTTCTTGACCGGCTTCCTATCATTTCCAACCACATACCATTTCCACCCGAGTTGGGCAGGATTCTTCTTCGCTAAGATTCACTATCTTTTCCCTTTTTCTGACATCTCTACAGGTATAGCTTGGTTGGGGTGGCGTCACATCCACCAATCTTAGTGTTTTGGCTTCTCTATCTTCCACTTCTTTAGAGGTTTCATAATTTTTGAATACTTCTGACAAGCCCTTTGGTTTAGAATCTCCTCCCAACCTTTGGAAAACATTTCTTGAGGCCTATCTCTCAATTGTTCGCAAGACATTTATGTGGGCTTCTTGTTCTTTTTTTTCTTTTTTTTCATCAACTCCTGATTAATGATAGCTCCTACTGCTAGTACTTCCAACTCACATTCACACTGACGCTTGCTACATAATATCACTTCTCTAACTATGGTTGCTTTAGGCATCTCAGCCAACTTGATGGCTCTTTCTGTTGGTCTGCAACTACTTGCCTCATTTCTGCTTTTACTTCTCAGATGGACTTCCATTTCCCTTTCTCAGCCCACGTTAGGTTGATCATGTTTATTGGAGCCTTTGGGAAGGGATATATGTCAATCATCATGTTAGCCTGTGGTTTCTCCAGCATCAACTTTTCTTTCACTATAAGGTCTTGTATCCAATCCCTGAATTGGACACAGTTGGTTATGTAGTGATTGAAGATATAGTGCAGCTTGCAGTACTTCTTCCCTCTCAACTCTTCTGGCTTAGGCATCTTTTTGGTGTTGTCGGGCACAATCACTCTTACCAGCACCAACTCCTTATAGATCTTCGCAGCCTTGGTTAAATCGAAAGAGTAACTTTGGTATTTAGGGGGCTTCATAGAGATAAAACCACCATCATTCATTACCACTTTCTGGTCATTAACTAGCTGGACTAACCCATTTACTATTTGAGGCTTAAAGGGGGTAGTCATATCTGCTGCACACATGTCCATTCCCTCTTTCCCATCATTTTCTTCTAGCTCTCCTTCAAACTCCACTTGGTGGATGGCAACTTTGCTTTTGTAAAAATAAGGCACCCCAAGTGCTTCACTTGTTTCTCTTCAAGCAACAGCTTCTTATACTTTGTGGCAGCAATCACCAACTCTTGCAACTCATTGAACTACACATCATAAAACGTTTTCCTCAAAGGCAGCCTTAAAGCCTTCTGAGTAATGGATATAAGTTGGGCATGATTGATAGGGAACTAGCACTTCATTCTTGTCATTCTAAACCTCATCATGAAGTCCTCTGTAACCCATGTTCATATTGTTTCACCTCCGCAAGGTCATTAATGTACATCTCGGGCTCCATCCTATAGAACTGCTCATGGAAGGCCATCTTCATTTGCCCCCAATTAGCAATAGAATTGGGCGGCAACAAAGAGTACCACTGAGATGCTAAGCCAATGAACGAGTTCCCAAACAACCTCAATTTATAGTTAGGATTATTTTCAAATGCCACACAATGGTTGGAAAACTTGAAGATGTGGTTTCTAGAGGATACACTGCCATTCTTTTCACTGAGAGTTGGAAATGCGGGAATCATAAAGTTAAGAGGAAAATGATTATGCTCATCAATATACCCTAGGTATGGCTTTTGGTAGGTAATCTTAAACAACGAGCGAGCTTGGGGTTGAGCATTCTGGGCTATCATCATTCTTAACTCTGCCAATTCATCCCTGAGCTACTGGTGAGCTGTATTATTAGGCGGGGTATGAGAAAGTTCCCACTTCGGGCTACGATCATTGCCCGAGAGAGTCTCATTTCTTGTTTCGGGCTTTTTCCACTTGGTCTATCCTCATTTAGTAGCCAATGGTGGTGACCTATAAAGGGGAGGCTTGTCTGCCTTGGTAGGCTCCCTTTTTCCACTAGTCTTTCCAATTGACTGGGGCATCCCATACTTCGTTCTTTCTTGCCCGATGTGCCCCTTACTATCTAGTGAAAATAATATGGGGTCTGGCAACTCCGCTTCTAAGGTCTCTTCCAACACTGGCTGATCAATTCCAAATCCCTCTTTGTTCTTCCCTTTATCCCTTTTTTCCTTAAGCAAAGGAAATAGAGGAATAATTGGCCCCTTCACAGGGCTGGCTTCTCTCATCATTTCTCTAGCATAACCATTCTTTGGAGTAAAGTACTCCATATCTAGTATTCTTTTCAAATTCCCCGTTAAAGAATAGAGTCTTCTTACTTTCCTCTGGTTTCCAGAGTGATCTTCTCCATACTTCTCAGTACTTTTACCATGGTGGCTTGCAAATCCTCATTGGTCACCTTCCCTCCTAACTTCTTGGATAAAGTCAGGCTTTCTAGAATAACTGGTCCTTGCAGGGAAAGAAAATTCTCTGGATGATTTGTCATGCTTGCTTTTGGTAAATAATAGGGTGGCCAGTATTCTGTATTCCACTTGAAGGTTTTCTCATTCCTTCTTCTTTTTGGCATACAAGACTAAATGTGTCACACTGGGCGTGCCAAATCTATGTTCGGGTGAGGATTTCTCCGAAGAGGGCTCCTCAGCTCTCAGCACAGCTCCTCAAAAGATTGGCACTTTGGATGTATAGTTGGGCTCATAGTTGCTAATGTGCTTGTCGGAAGATGACATAGTTATTTCTGAAATGTGCCTATGTGGGGCCTTAGGTGTGTGCCCTGAGGCTCGCAATCAAAACTAAGTGCTAGGCGTGCCACTGCTATCTCAGTATAGTAAATGTAGAATAAGATTGTGTTTAGTCGATTACTTGCGCCCCAAGTTACTCGGACTTCTTATTATCAAAGGATTGTTGTGGATGGGTTAAGTCCACATTAAGTTATTTTCCTTGCCTTGTGACCAAGGACTTTCAGTTCATAGTCTTGTATATTCGAATGAGAGGAGTCCAGATCCCTTAAGTCATTTGTTTGGTTCTTGATTGGTTTTAAATGAAAGCATATCCGTTAAGCCGACCAGATCCATATACAAATAAGACTTTTAAAGTAAGAAAATAGGTGTAAATGACTTAAATACATGTTGGAGAATACATTAAGTAGTAGATCTATTATCTTACAAAACACACAAAGAACTTTAAGCAAGATTTCACTTTGTCGGGCAAGGTTAAACTTCTTGCAATCACGTCTCTTTTAGTTTACAGAGGTTTGTATGCTAAAAAGGGATGGATGGTAAACCAGTTTACACAAGGGAATCGATACTACGCCACTAAGGGTGATAGCAGAGCTTCTAAACAAGATGAAAGATAGCTTTTGTAAGAGAGATACCTGAAAATGACCAAGATCTGGGCTGATTGCAGCTTTTAGATGCAAATTTGGCTTGAGAGCAGAGTTTGTATGTTTGTTTGTTTGATTGGTTGAGTGTCCTTGTCTCTGGGGCCTCTTACTCCTTTTATAGGCAAATTAACCCGACTGCACTGACTTTGCTCTTGCCTGAAAGCACTTGAAAGATAGTGAGTCATTAGCTTTTTACTTGCATTGCCACTGAAAAGTACTTTTTGGCTGGTTGTGAGTTAGTACTCATCACTTGACATTTAAATTATAGGCACCTGGCCTATGCATTAATGGGAATGCGCCAATTTGTCTCTGGGCTTGATGCTTGGGCTTCGAGCAAGTCTTCCTTTAGTTGGTAACTCACTTGCAGCCCAATGTTCAAATATTAACCCAAACAACACCTACCGACATTAAGTTTTACCTAGCCCTATGGAGGAGGTTCTTAACAATAAAAGGCACGAGTTCGAGGAGGCTTGAGCAAGGAAACTCCATTAGCCTCAAACCTTTCTTTCAAGAAGGCAGTAATTAACAACATACATAGGATCGAGTGGGACAAAATCCTGTTCAAAAAGACTCTTGTTCCTCAAGTGCCAAAGGAACCACACCACATATATTAACCTCAAGCAACTGAGCCCAATATTTTGTGGTTTTCAATGCATTAACTTCCGATAAATTTTTGTGGCTCTCTCACTATTTAGAGAGCTTAGCACCCAACATTATATATTTATGCATAATACAGATGTTTAATCTTAAAGAAAAGGAAGGAACACAAGTATTAGGAAAACCAAATTCTATATATTTATGCATAATATACCGATACATGTACAAGTACAGTACAACTTCACAGACAACTACAGTTGTCTGTGATTCAAATTAATCTTAGACATGGCTCTTGATCGAAGCGCTATATTTGTCTTGATCATCATAATACTTAGACCACAGCATAACCCCTCCATACTTAGAAGAACCCTTAATTGCTGGAAGCACATAAGAAATGAGATCATTCACAGGAATGAATCCACTTCCAGCAGCATCAGGAGCAGCTGGCAGTCCTAGGAATATCTTGGTCGCCTGAATGTCTGAAATCCACTGCTTCCATGCATTTTCAAGGTTGCTAAGATCGGAGGAGTATTGGCAAGGAGGGTTGTTGTAGAATTGCACCCAAACATTGTCGAAAAGGCCCGTCTTTAGGGCACCTCCAACCCAAGCATCAGGGAAAGGGCACTGAGGAGCTGCAGTTAAGTAAACTTTCTTCCCCTTTTTGCTATAAGCAGAGAGGAACCTTGCTAGGTCATCCCAATGTAGGGGTGTTCCTCCCTCGATATCGAAATCAATTCCATCTAATGCAGCGGCACCGAGCGGGCGAGATGAAGAGGTTCCCCCCAAGAAATTGTTCCACAAATAAGTTGCTACCTGCCTAGCATCCTCTTTAGATGTAAGGTAGTAGCTCCCAGCTCCTCCTCCGATTGAAAGAATGACCTTGATACCTTTCGATTGGCATGATTTAATGTCGGAGCTCAGACCAGTGCAGCCATTCGTGTACGGATCACAGTGCCCGGCTAGGTTGATCATGGGGGTCTGGCCATTGCCAAAAGTTGGTAGGAAAGCTATGATAACATACTCATAGTTGCCTGTGGCACAAGTTTCCTCTAATGTACCCTCATTCCCATTTTGTCCCCAGTAAATGGCAATGCCTGCAGCTTCAGCTCCAAATTGTATTGATAGGCTTACTGAAATGAGGAGTGCTAAATAAATTGCTAACTTTGGTGGTGCCATTCTGCACTAGAAAATTTGCTTAGCTAGCTCCAATGTTTTTCTTGTTACTACTTGCTTCTAGTATTTAGAGAAAACATTGTCTATTTATAAGAGAAATTTGACTCCATAGTGATTGCAACACCTTGTGCTTTTGTGGAAGATTGCGTGGCTGATAAGTCACTTATTACCATTGTATCAAATTACAATATTGCGGATTAACGCAGACGGCATATATTAGATTAGAGTAAATCTCACATATTTGCGGCATCATATATATGTAGCATCAGCTTCTGCTTAAAGGTACCTAATGTTTTTGGTTAGACTAGACTTTTCTTGTTAGACAAATATTTATATTGGTGAAATATGAATTTAAACGAAACAATAATAAAAATTCAGTCACGGTGTTGCTAGACACTTTGTCAAGAACATATTTCTCAGTTTTCGGTGTCTTCTATATGTCTCTTTGTGATGGAAATGGTTGTGGATTAACGCAAACGGATGCTTCAAAAAATAAAATAAATGTCCAAAATAATCCAATATCGCCTGCAAATTTGTTATATTGTACCTTTTCCAGGAATACTATTCTGTCTCTACGTTTTGGGAATAATGTCAAATTGTAAAATCTAATAACTCTCTTCTGAAGCAAATGCAACTCCTCTCTAGGTCATAATTAACAAGTTTACTATATATAATATTTCACCGGCATTTGTACTTATAGAGAGATTTTTGATGGTGGAACTCGAATTTAAGTTTTGACTTAGCAAAAAGAATGATACTTACCAACTCAGTCAATCCTCGTTGGCCACATAATCCAATATTGCCTATACATAACATCCCATGTACTTTTTCCACGAATATATTTTATTTTTTTTGGTTAGTTGATATTGCGACAACGAAATACAACTTTCTCACGCCTTTTATATTTTGTGACGAGGTATTGAAATAGATGTCACACACTCTATTTACCATTGGCAGAAGTGCTCACCAAACCAAACCTTCGCCTTGTAAAAGGAATAACCCTTACGCCGGTCGTATGACTTTGACATGTCAATCTTTAACACCATATCACTTGTCTTTTCTCCCCACACCCGTTTTGTTTTTTAGAGTGAAAAAATTCATGTAGATTCAATACTATATTATCATGACAAAGGTTGAATGGTAACACTCTGTTTTTTAAAGATTGAAACGACCCTGAATGATCAAAATCCATTACATATCATGGCAAAGCCATGAGTTTGATTCGTGATGTTGTTCTCTCTTCAAAAAGGTGTCACGAGCCCAATTTAAAGCTCGGACACCAAATAAACAAATGCCCACTACGTTCTTTTGTCTCCCAACGGTCCATCTCATTTTCGATTCATTTTGGTATTTGTTCTATATCATGGAATATTTAGCACACAATAGTAAGTCCAAAAAGAGAATTTGCATAGGGAATATTTAGCATACATATCAAATTCACTCTCTTCGATACTTCTTCAGGAATTCGAATATTTTGCGTAATTATTACTAAAGTGGACGAATATGTCAAGCATGTTCCGATTGGATTATATTCCGATGTTTTCAAGATAAGTTGATAGCGTAATACTATGAAGACTAAATTTGCAAATTAAATAATGTAGCACTAATAGGAATGAGCAAGTTTATTAACATTTAAGTAATAAACCAATTATTAACTTTTATTTCCTTTAATTTCTAAAATTTAATCTACAAATTTAGTTTCCCTAACATTATCCTATGTTGATAAAATATTAAGAAACAAAGAAGAAAATATGTCTGGTGTAGCATACATGCTGCATTTGTCCTAACTCACAGCAATGATCAGTCTTAACGTACCTCAATCAAATGGACAAATATTACCATTAAAAAAACAAAACAAAAAAAACAAAACAAAAAGCATCCATGTTATCCAATCACCGATGTCCAAATAAGGAATATATAATCCCAACACGTATATGATTATAATTAAGGTAAATGTGGGAAAACCACAAATTAATTAAGCACCTCCTATATATAACCCCAAGTGAAATTCTAAATCTCAATTAGCAAGGCCGCAAGGCTTGTCTAAATCAATCTATACTCTTTTGTTCATCTTTGTTTTCTTTGGCTAATCTCTTTTTTTTTTTTTTTTAATTTCTTCGTCTCCATCTTTGAAATGTCGGGGTTGGTGGACAAGGCCAAAAACTATGTCGCAGAAAAGATAGCAAATGTGCCGAAGCCTGATGCAAGTCTCACAGGTGTTGATTTCAAGAAAGTGAGTTTTGACTCTGCGGATTACATTGCAAAGGTCGCTGTGAACAATCCCTACCCACATCCTCTCCCCATCTGCGAGATCAAATACACCCTCAAAAGCATTGGCAAGTTAGTTTTCACCTCTCACCTTTACGTTTGTTTTTTTTTTCAGTACTAGTGATTTTTTTAAATCAACGAATGTGATAAAACCGAAACCTCTTTATGAAGTTGTAAATTTTCTAATTCTACAAATCAAACCAACTAGAGGACTTCGGTTTTGAAATATGAGATCACAATCGAACCCTAATCTATCAACAAATGAGATCAAAGCTGAAACCCTGTTGAAATGAGCTTGGATTTGAAACTGGACATTCTTTTGAGTAAAGTTGTACGTGAGTCTTCAATTTGATCCGCACATTCAAAATTTAATGGTAGATAAGCTTACGGAAAATTGTAAAATGACTATTATTTGATTTAGAAAAGGAACCTCTGCATACCCACTTTTTCTTCGTTTTCATGCATGCCTTTATTTATTTCGAAATTTTAGATTGAATAAATCAAAATAGACTTGATAGACTTGTGTAGAAAGAGAAAAAAAATGCGGGAAATATTTTTACTTGATTTGAAATTGTCCATTCAAACATTTGCTTATTGTATATTGATTTTTTTTTCTTCTGATTTGTATGTATACATGTGAATTAGTGTTATTGCGTCTGGGAACATGCCAGACCCTGGCTCGATAAAGGCAAGTGGCACTACTGTATTAGAGGTGCCGGTGAAGGTGCCGCATAGTATTATTGTGACATTGGTAAAGGACATTGCTAGGGATTGGGACATCGACTATGAGTTGGATTTGGGTCTCATCATTGACCTTCCTCTAGTTGGAAACATTACCATACCACTCAATAGGAAGGGCGAAATCAAGCTTCCCACCTTATCTGAAGTCATTTGGGGTTCAAAGGATGAAGCTGCGAAGGAGGAAGCTTTAAAACAGGCTTCCAAAGAGACTAAAAAGGAGACTTCAAAGTAAATATGACTACATTAAAAAATGGAAAAAAGTTGAAAGTCGAATTCTCATCATTAATGTAAGAGCACATAGTTTATCTTAAGAAAAAGAAAGGTAAAAATCGAATTCTTGTCCTGAATATGTAAGAGCAGTTTGGTTAATTATGTTATGTGCTTAGGTTTGAGATTAAAAAGAATTTTGATTTGACTTGTACCATGTGGATGAGCATTTTCTTCCCGGCATTGAATTGGTTAATTTCATGCGGTACCCTTTCATCTTTTCCTTGTAATTAATTTTGCTTCAGAAGTACTTTTTGTTTTATACTCATGCATTTATCTTTTTGCTTCATGATTCTAAGTCTTCTTAATATTTAAAACAAAATGATTTTCACACTTTTTTTTTACCTTTAGGTAGGATTTCTTTATTAATTCTGTTATTTCATCTCTTTCATCCAATAACTAGAAAGAAAGCTTAGAATACAAAAAAATTTAAGAGGATGCAGTAATTCATAGTTCATAAATATAAAATCATCTCAAGCTTGCTACTTTTATATTGGTGGTGATGTTCTAAGCGATGTGACTAATTCAGAGTTCATATTTTTGGTTTATTCATCTTTATCTGCTTATTGTTTTTGTTCTAGTCAATCCCTACAAACCGATCGACAAGAGAAAGAAAAGAGAGAAAAATAAGATGTTTTATTTGATGCCCCCATCAAGACTCATCTTTCATTTTGCATTTTTTTTTTCTTTTTTTAATAAACGATATTATTTACATAAGGGGAAGAACAATGGCACTAGTACAAAAAACACTTTGTACGACGCAGGTCATTTGACGTGCAAAAGTTAGCCCAACAAACCTTCGTCACGCACCAACCGTCGCGCCAAGGCAATGATAGAAGGGTTTGCACGACGTACAACCTACGTCGCGCAAACCCCTTAGATCAGTCTTCGTCGCGCAGACCCTTATTATTATTTTTTTTGGCAAAAATATTTTTTATTTAATTTTTAATAAATATTATAATTAAATTCTAAACAATAATTAATAAACCAAGAAAAAATATTTAATTATAAAATATATGAAAATGTACATATAAGATGTTCAAACAAAAAAGAAAAAACTACAAGTAGTCTTATATATTTAATACATCATGCTACTAGGTATCGACTGGACGAAGTGGCTAGGAGGTCGAAGGTGGAGCACGATCAGGTGCTGGTATCGAGATTTGGGCCAAACATCGCTAAGGCCCGTACAATCATACTCATCAGCTCGTCCTGGACCGCAAGCTAACCTTTTAGAGTTGTCACTTCCTCCTTCAAGGCATTGACCTCTCATGTGGACGATCTAGAAGAGGAGACACCCGTCTCACGAACCCCTGCCTTCCCCATACACCGAACAACCTTGACATGACGACGACCGAACTTCTTATCCAAGACCTCAGTCACGATCCGAAGACCTGCATCCTCGGGTACAATGACGTCCTCGATTGGGGTCTTCGGGGGAAGTTGATTAGGGGTGGGTTCAAATAACCGAAAACCGAAAAAAACCGAAAACCAAACCGAACCGAGGCCGAAAAAAACCGAACCGAAACTGCCAAACCGAACCGAACCGAATCTGGCTGGTTCGGTTTCGGTTTTTAAGGTTCGGAAACCGAACCAAACCGAACCGAACCGAACAGATATATATATTTAATTTTTTTTCATTATTATAAATACTTTAGTGATACAATCATAACAAGACATAACCTGTTACCAAGTTGGTTTGCTTGAAACTTTTCAAGCCCCTGCGCATGGGTTCGAATCCTCATGCCTCCAGGGTTTCAGAAAATTTTTTTAGTTTTTTTTAGCAATCAACAAACCTTATAAACTTAAAATTAAATTTACTTAAAACCTGCTGCTGTGAGGAATCGAACCCCTTCCGTCCAGGGGGGATAATTCCTTCAAGCCAACTTGACTGTAGGCTTGTTGTTGCTATATTTGTACCAGTATATGATTTATAGGTATTCTAATCGCTAATGCTTTATAAAATTTGTTAAGTTTACAAACCCTAGCAGCCGTCACTCAAACACTCTCGCTCCTTCCTCAGTCTCTCTCTTCCTCATCCGCTGCTCTCTCTCCCTCATTCCTCAGTCTCTCTCTCCCTCCTTCCTCTCTTCCTCTCTTCCTCTCTTCAACTCTCCTTCCTCTCTTCCTCTTTCCAACGTGCCAAGTCCTCGTCGTCTCAGGTCTTATCTGCAATGCTTCCTTTCGTCGTTGCTGCTACCGCCATTGCTGCTCTGGCTCAGCCGTCAACGTTCACTTGGTCAGTTCTGGTTTTCTTGAATTTTATTGGGTTTTGAATGGTCGCATGTCGAGTTCTTGTGGAATTAGCAACTGGGATTCTGTTTTTTTTTTTTTTTAGTTTATAGCAAGTCAAAAAAAAAAACCGAAAAAAAACCGAACCCGAACCGAAAAAACCGAACCGAAAAAAAAACCGAACCGAAAAAAACCGAAAAAAATATGGGCCGAACCGAACCGAAATTTCGGTTTGGTTTCGGTTTTGGCAAAAAACCGAACCGAAAAGAACCGAACCCAGCCCTAAAGTTGATAATGAGGAAGGCACATTGGTCACACTCCGACAACGAGTGATCAACTATGACATCTATACACTTTTTGAACCATAAAAATATAACATTACAAACTAATCCTTTCTTGCATTTGAAACTAATCAATTAGCAGCCAAAGTAATATCATATCCTTTCTTGCATTTGTTCACATATATAAGGCAGTATTGCAAAGGTAGAAACAATACTTGATGCATAGAAAAGTAAGAAATGTTATTAGCATGAAAAGTAATTAGATTCAAATGCAGTTGCACCATCCTAAAATTCCTTCTTAAAAACCATTTGCAATGCATGGCTTTAAACGTCAATACCTCTCAACCACATATATCTACACCTACATGCCAAACCCTCTTAAGCGACCCCCTTGATAGTTGAAGAAATGTTCAGGAATCAGTCGTTGTTCACTAGTAATGTTCGAAGCAAGAAACATGAGAAAGCAAAGCACTAGCAATTTGGAGGGATATACAACTCAGAGAAGACCAAGTAATAATAAATTAGAGCAACTGAAAACATGAGAGGACTCCAGGACGTACCAAACTTTTGGATGGGAAAGTATTACTTTGCAAGACAAATATCCTTGTGGTAAAGCAAACCCTCTTCATTCTAAATATGAGCTGCCATGTGATAGAACGTAAGAAATGAGCCATTTCTCACTTAGACTCCAATAAGTTTCCAACCTTTTTTGAATGTTTTTTATTTCCAATGGAATTATTCTTGGCATAGTAGAAGCTTTCATGTTATGGATTCTCATTCAACAGCAAATGTTGTGCTTAATGTATATGTAAGTGTCATTGTCTTTTGCTTTGCATTTATATAATTGAGTAGGTAATTAGGTACAGTAACTTATTAACCTTATATAGGATAACGTGGGGGTGAAAATGGCAAAGAGATTTAAGAGAATGGTTCTTGTTTCAACTTTGGTATATAAATCTAATGCATAAATCTTACTGAAGGCCACCTAAGTATTTCATTTGCTCTTATTTGGAAAGTGGGGCTAAGGTTTCTTTTGTTCACTTGCATGTTATGCATGCACTTATGCAGTCAGCAATTTTATGTACATATGTCGATCACTTTTACCTAGTAAAGTCGTTATATTTGCTATGATTTCACTATGTTGTTTTGTTAAAAGAAAAAAATATCTTCAATTTAATCATGGAGTACATTAAAGTGAGGCAAATACATTTCCTGGTTGATTCCGTATTCTTGATTGCATCCGTGAAAGTTCGAGATTGATGGTTCGAGCTTGCTTCTTCTCCAGAGTTTTCTTGGTCATCAATACAACCTGTCCCATAGAGTGTGGTACAGGTGTCACCAGTCCCAGACATATTTGTTTATGATCTCGTCAACTCGGAACTCATAGCTGCTAGCAACTCCTAGCTACAACTAGAACTCCTTAGCTACTAAAACAAGTATCATGCATATATATAGATCAATCATGAAATTACATCGAGTCTTTTAGTGTGTAAGGTAAGTTTTAAGGAACCCGTGTTCAGTAATTTTGCCCATTTTACTGTTTATAGAATCAAAGAACACAACCCTTAACTGGTTGTCTGAATCCCACAAAGCAAAACAGAGACATGTCAGTACAAACAAAGATTTCATAACGCTAAATCCTCATACAAGTGATTCAAGTAAAAAAGTTACAGGAGTTTCGCCCTTTTGGACAGGCGGATTATACTCAGGATCTCTAGGTTCCGCAAACTTACTCACAAATTGCACTACCCCTTCATTATCCAAAAATAAACAAAAACCAATCAACCCCCATTTAAGATGGTTAACAGCTACAAGTACAGATACAAGTACAAAATTAACAGCTACAAGATAGAAATTAATACCAAATTGAAACCAATCAACCCCCATTTAAGATGGTTAACAGACCTGTCAAAGGTGGGCACTTTTTCTTCTCCGGAGGCGGTTTGAAATCCAACGGTGGTCGAGGCTCAAACAGCTTCAAAAGATTGGTAGTTAGCCCAGTGGGGTGGCTCTCTGCCCATCTGTAAACGAAATGGTGCAAAGAAAAGCATTTTAGGAGTAGTGTGATGAGAAAAAAAAGATGGTGCAAACAAAAGCATCCAATCCCCTAATAGAATGACACCTCAATAGTTGGAACACACCTCACGACTAGCAAAGTAGTCGAAAGATGATTTACCAATACCAGAAAAATATTATGCATAAGTACAAAATTCATAACCTGAACAATCACGAAACCTAGCAATGTAATGTAGGAAGAAAAATACAACGAAATGTCACATTGGATATGAAGTACGAGGATGGATTAGTCGGGGATAGAACGACAATTGGAATAAATATTTTCATCATAAAATTGAAATTCTGGAAAGCCCTTTCCAGTTACAACAGCAAAACCTCCAACTAAAACCCTAATATTCTCATCTCTCATGTCTCATATTTCCATATGTATTTTTCTTAATTATAAACACTATACAAATTGGATTCAATATCGAATTATGTTGTAATGAAAATTACAGAAAACCCAACATTTCCTACAACAATCGAACAAATATCATAACGTTATGATTCTCAACAATTTCTATCCTAAGCCATAAGCCCAATAATAACACCCCAAAAAATAAAATAAAACAAAAAAAAATCCCCGAATTAACATATAGATATGACAAAATCAAAGTGACACCATCAGGCAATTTCCAACAATTCACAGAAACCGTAGATAAAATATTCCCAATTTGCCATTGGGTTTTTGGGAAATATTCCCAATTTGCCATTGGATTTGTAGATAAAATATTCCCAAATTAACATGGATCAAACCGTCAAACTTGTTTGTATATACTTCGAGATCGTATACGCCAAAACTCGTAAAAAAAAACATTCAGAAATCAAGTGACGGGACAAAATTTTTCGACGATTATAAACGAAAATCATGATTTAACGGTTATTTTAACTCCAATTTTGATGATTTTTTTACAGCTACACTCTTTGACCCTATAAGAATACAATGAATGAACTTGATCTTCAATTTAAAATATTTACACTAGTGGATACCACAAAATCTTATGTTATACTTAATGAAAGTATAAATAAACTCTTTAAATGTTAGTGAATCTATTGTTTTGATGGGATACGCATTCTACGAAACTAATTTCAACGATCCAACCGTCAAACTTGTTTGTATATGCTTCGAGATCGCATTTGTCAAAAATTGCAAAAAACAAACATTCAGAGATCAAGTAACAGGACAAAACTTTTTGACGATTATAAACGAAAAATCATGATTTAACGGTTATTTTAACTCCGATTTTCATGATTTTTTACAGCTACACTCCTTAACCCTATATGAATACAATGAATGAACTCGATCTTCAATTTAAAATATTTACACTAGTGGTACTTAATGTAAGTATAAATAAACTCTTTAAATGTTAGTGAATCTATTATTTTGATGGGATACGCATTCTACGAAACTAATTTCAACGATCCAACTGTCAAACTTATTTGTATATGCTTCGAGATCGCATACGCAAAAAATCTCAAAAAACAAATATTTAGAGATCAAGTAACGGGACAAAACTTTTCGACGGTTATAAACGAAAAATCACGATTTAACGGTTATTTTAACTCTGATTTTGATGGATTTTTACAGCTACACTCCTTGACCCTATATGAATACAATGAATGAACTCAATCTTCAATTTAAAATATTTACACTGGTGGATACCACAAAATCTTATGTTATACTTATGAAGGAAATTTTGTGAAAAACATTTTCATTTGAGCAACATCTATGGCATGGAATTAACATTTAAAAGCGGAATCATGCTTGTATGCACTCAAAAACAAAACATTACCATGAAATTCAAAGCCTAGTAGAAAGGTGAACCAAGACTCAACTCAAGAACAAAGTGAGTTGAGATATTTTATACCTTTGTTGATTCCTCGTTGCATAAGCAAAGGCCAATCACCCAAGGACAGGGCCTTCATTCCTTACTTCTTAGTTCCATCGATTTCTTGGAGGATGATGGTAGAAAGGATTCTCCAAGTTCCCAAAATTGAGAACCTCTAATTTTTCCACACCAAGGAGGGACTTGAAGAAGAGATGAGTGACCTTGGAGGATGAGAGATTGCTAGCTAATCTCCTCCAATGGGGCCGGCCTCTTAGAGAGAAAAGGAGAGCATTGTGTTCTCTTCCTTTCCCCAAAAGAAAACCCTAAGGATGAAATGGCTATAAAGTTGCCTTTATACCACCTCACAATGGAGTGGTAAACTTGCAATTAAAGCAAGTTCACTACCCTCCTCTATTTGGCCGGCCTTAAGGGTTTATTGGGCTTTCAAGCCCTTTGTTTATTCAAGTTGTCATACAAGTTGAGTTAATGGGCTTGACATTCAAATCCCATTGGGCCTTGCGGCCTAAAACTAACCCGAGGTCTTTAACTTCGTTTGATTAATTAACATATTAATTAATCCTTGCCATAAATAATTAAACCATTTAATTATCCTTACTCATCTCCGTTGTTTCTTCAATCTCTACCTTACACGGTGTACGATCCATTAGGTTCCTTTTAGCGAGGCAGTGGGCGATTAGAACTCTTTCAAATCGATTGTGAATTGAAACTTACTTTCAATTCTCCCTTTAGTGATTATACACGTTTAGGGCTTCCACAAACCATAAGTGACACCTAGCAGTATGTCATGGTTACCCAAGCTAATAAGAAGAGGTGGAGAACCTATTCAGTTTAGGATTACAATGCAATATGGTCTTTCTCTAATACAATACTCTTGACCACATTGTTTGGTTTGATAGTTTAATCATGTCTACTATCCAATGTGATTCATTTACTTATATGATTACCTTGAATGTGATTTGGAACGACTTCCTAAATCTCATTCATACTCTAACCAGAGATTCTTAATCATATCATAGAGTATTCTCCCTCAAACGGTTTGAAGGTTAGAGATCCCTTGTTGCGCATTCACTTGCCTCCATGGCTAAGTGACTTAACCCCAACTATGTCGTGGACACCCTCTAACAGAGTGACTTTGACATAGTCAAAGATCAAGGACCTAACCACAAGACAACTATGATACCTCAGGTTAAAGGACTACTTTGCATTATCCCAACCATGAGTTCTCATGTGACAAGAGTATGAGAACTCCTCGTTGATCGTGTTCAGTGGATTCATTCTCTATTGAGCACCTACATGCTTGTCTTGATGTCAATCACACCAATGACTCGAGACCAGTCACTCTTCCTGAAAGAAGACACAACACGTACTGATCTTAACGGACTGCCAATGCCCAATTGGCAATCCTATGATCAGGAACGTTTAGGATATGTATACGAAAAAGAATGGTCTCATGAATCTAACTTCTTTAAATTACATTCTCCTAATTACATATTCCTTGGACTTATCGTTTAAGCATATAACATTTATATGAGACGGCTTAAAACAATAATCTTTGCCCTAGATATTAAACTAGATTAGTTTAACATGTGAAATGTCCGTAAAGTATCATCATACGATTGGTTTTAGGGCACATTTCCAACAACTTAATGAAAGTATAAATAAACTCTTTAAATGTTCGTGAATCTATTGTTTTGATGGGATACGCATTCTACGAAACTAATTTCAACGATCCAACTGTCAAACTTGTTTGTATATGCTTCGAGATTGCATATGCCAAAAATCGCAAAAAACAAACATTCAGATATCAAGTAACGGGACAAAATCTTTCGACGGTTATAAACAAAAAATCACGATTTAACGATTATTTTAACTCCGATTTGGATGATTTTTTACAGCTACACTCCTTGATCTTATATGAATACAATGAACTAATTTCATCGTCGATTTAAAGTATTTACTCTAGTAGATACCGCATAAATCTTATGTTATACTTAATGAAAGTATAAATAAACTCTTAAGTGTTAGTAAATCTATTGTTTTGATGGGACACGCATTCTACGAAACTAGTTTCAACGATCCAACCGAAACATGTTTGTATATACTTCGAGATCGCATACGCCAAAAATCGCAAAAAATAAACATTCAGAGATTAAGAAACGGGACAAAACTTTTCGATGGTTATAAAAGAAAAATCACGATTTGACGATTATTTTAACTCCGATTTTGATGATTTTTTACAGCTACATTCCTTGATCCTATATGAATATAAGGAACTAATTTGATCGTCAATTTAACATATTTACACAAGTGGATACCATAAAATCTTATGTTATACCACAAAGTCATTGACTTTGCGCGATGAAGGTGTGCATTTGTCTTGCAAAATAGTTTTGCATGACGATGACTGCCGTCTTGCAAGATTTTGGCGCCAAACCAAGACTTTTACTGCATTTTTCCCAACACTGCGTGACAAAGGTGGTATTTCATCGCTCAAAGTTCCATAGCGCAAAATGCCTTTGTGTGACGTTTTGTTGTTACCATTGCGCAAACATACTTTGCGCGATGCAATTTGCTCCGTTGCGCAAATATGTTTTTGTACTAGTCTCACTCTTTTTAATAGGTAAAATTAATAAAGATTACTTCAAAATTCAATCTCACAAAACTCCACCATTACCAAAAAAGGGCATAGCAAGTAGGCAAAGGTACATATACAAAAATCTCATATGCAATATGAGGAAAAATGACACCCCTCGATCCTAGAATCAAGGCGTGCTGGTCGTCACGTGAGCGTGACGTAACCAAAAGTGCGATGCGGAAGCAAAAGATATGAGAAATACGAAGGAATAAAAACCAACTACTAGAAATAATATCCAACTAGCATGCTAGAGTGAGTTTAAGTGTAAAACACACAAATTCAGAGCATAAGTACTAGGTAGGGGTGGGTTCGGTACGGTTACCGTACCAAAACCCTTGTACCAATTACCGTACCAAACTTTCGGTTTTGTAAAATCTATTACCATTACCGTACCAAACTTTCGGTATACCGAAGTTTGGTATTGCCAAAAGTTTGGTTGGCATGGTATGGCAATGGTAATTGCCATTTTGTTTTGGGACAAAATATATATTTTTTTTTAACCCAATTCAAGGGCAAAACTTTTTTTTTTGTACCTTTATCTCATACATTATAGATTAAATTCATCTATTATTCATCATTCACAATTCACACACATAATAATTCAAATGAAGCATCAAGATTCATCATGAAAATTAAGCTTACAATCCAAATAGAAGTTACGAACCAAAACAAATAGAAGTTAACAATCCAAATAGAAATTAAAGTTTCAAACCAAATGAAAATTGGAAGTAAACTTCAAAAAAGAGAATTCATTGATCAGTTATTCAAGCTTGAGATGTTGAAGCTTTTGGAGGAGGCATTGAACTTGTAGAAGATTGAGTTTGTGTCAAGCCTACATTACAAACAAAGAAAACATATTAATTAGTAGCAAGAAGAATTAAAGTTGAAAACCATTTAATAACAAATTTACTAAAGAAATTAAAGCATATCTTTCTTGTTTTCTCTTCTTCTATTTCCTTGTAAAATTGAAGCATATCTTCCGTTGGTCCTTGTAGAAGTTTACTTCACCTGCCATAAGCCAACCACTAGTACACACTAGTGCCTCCATTATTTTAGGAGTCAAGGATACCCTAAAAGGGTTCACAACCCTCCTCCCTAGACTAAATGCATTTTCACTAGCAACAGTAGAAGTGGGGGTTACAAATATATTTTGGCTATTTGTGAAAGAATTAGGAACTCTTTTGTGTTTGATTTCCACAATTTTAAGAGATCAAAGTCACCAACAACAATGCTAATATAAGTAGGGTATTATTTTCAAATTATTGGAATATTATAAATATGTGTTATATAATTATGTATGATATAAATTATAAATTATATTGTATTTTCGGTATGGTACGGTAATACCGTGGTAATGGTATCCATTACCAATACCATACCATGATATTTCGGTACGGTACAATACCGTACCATTACCGATTGGTACAAAAAATTTGGCACAAAATCGGTATGGCACGGTTGACAATTCGGTTGGCATGGCAATTTGGCAAAAAAATCCACCTCTAGTACTAGGTGCAGTCAAGTAGGATCATATCTAAGTTACAACACCCGCAGGTGAGTCCTACATTTATGTAGTCTGTCAGTACGCCGTGGGAATCTTCATGGGCCACCAATGCTGCTATCTAGAACCTGGAGGGGCGCAAAACAAAATTGAGTGGGTCAGTAAAACCAAAGTTTTCCAAAAACATTTCATTTAAAACATTTCTAACCCTCACTGTAAAACATGTATACTTTCCCAGAAAATAACATAATAGCATAATATTTGTTCATATCTCTCAAAACATCAATCTTTATCAAAATCCAGCAAGTATGCCATGCTATAAATATCAATGACAGAATATGGATGCATCAATATAACAGGTGACATAATGAATCAACCGGAGACCCTGCAGTTGGTCCCGTACGGTTAATTCTATAGCTCAATATCCAACCCAGCCGGAGTCACCACGATGACCTGTACGGCGCTACTCTGTACATAAGTCGGAACTACCTGAAGTAGTCTGTACGACAAGAAAGGTGTAAGAATACGCTCTAGTGCTTCTCTCATCAGTCATCTGCACGCATAATCTAAGGTCACCTACCTGTCGGAACCACCTCTAGTGATCTATACGACTAGCATGTCGAAACCCTCTTCATGGTCTGTACGACATGCACCTACTTGGATCCAAGGTGAGCGTGCAATGCGGTGAATACTATAAGCACTAACACCGGGGTGCAGGTTATGAGCTCTCAACACAATTCACATCATCAATGATTCACATGAATAACATAAAACTCACCTGATACTCACATGTGCATCCATAACACCAATTCACATATATATATGCATCAATTATCAATTCATAATATGCATGCATGGCATTTGAAAAACATACTTTCATTTAAATTCAATTTCTGGGAAAATCAATAGTATATAGGTAAATACAGAAAATAACTGCCCACTCACTGATAAGTCGAAGGGTCGTAGCCCCCGTGACGTCCCTGGATGCCCTCGTCCTCGGGATAGGTATCACCTATATGCGAAACAACTAAAACAACGTTATTTAAAGCACATAACCGACAATTCGTAAAACTTCTCATACGATGCTCAATTTGGGTATATGAATATACCACAATGACCTACTCGATGTCACGGACGTCGACATATTTTTAAAATAATTGTTGGGCTTGTCACGCGCCCCCACGCACCGGGACAGGCATGGGTCCACGCGCCCCCCACTCGCATCATCCCCTACCTTCAATCGACGGGAAAACTCGCCGGCGCCGGAAACTGGACAGACCTATAATCGGTCTTTTCTCGCTCAATTCTCAACCATTTTCCATGAAATTTTCACCAAAACTTCACAAATTACGAGAGGAAGAAGGCTATACCTTTAAAAACCTCCAAAACCTTCGAAATCACGTCGGGAAATTTCACCAAAACCATCCACCTTCGAACCTTGTGATCCCGACATCCAAAACTTTCAAACGAACGTCCCCGAGCTTCGTGAGAACCTCCTAAAGCTCACTTTGAGCTTGGATTGTCCTAAAAACAAACCAATATAAAGTTCATGAACAGTGCCAAACTCGATGCTTGTGATTTCGACGTGAAATCGAAAGATTTCTTACCTGAAATGGGTGTGGTTGAGTTCGTAGAGTCCTCACGAGCACGATGGTACCTTCAAAACCTTCGATCCGTGCTTGGAGGCTCGATGGTGAGTGTGTCCGTACGGTTTAGGGAGGGAGAGAGTGAACTGGGAAGAGGAGAGAGAGAGAAAGAGAGCACGGGGGAGAAAGAGGGAAGATGTCCCGTGTGGTCCAACCAAAACAATCCAAATTCCTTTAATCCTTAACCACATAAAATACAAACCAATTTTAATCCAACTTAAATTATTTTTTCCAAAAGTTTAGGAATGTATGTATTTAGTCCAATAATATGTCACACACATATACCTTAGCACCCGTCAAGGGTAATTCCATAATTTCACGTCCTCAATAAATAAAATCCCGGGACGGGCTGTGACAATCTACCCTCCTTATAGAATTTCATCCTCGAAATTCATACAACCAATCAACCACTTAATACTCATAAAACAACCGCGGATACATCTCTCTCATTCAATCTTCTATCTCCCAAGTAGCTTCTTCCACTGAATGGTTCCTCCACAATACTTTTACTAAGCTAACTGTCTTATTCCTTAGAGCCTTGTCTTTCCAATCCAAGATAGTCATTGGTTCTTCATCATACGTCAAATTCGCATTAATCTCCAAAGGTTGAGGAGGAATCACATGTGAAGGGTCTGAAACATAATGTTGAAGCATCGAGACATGAAACACATTATGTACCTTAGATAACTCCGGAGGCAACTCCAATCTGTAAGCAACTTCACCAATCCTCTCAGTGATCTCATAAGGTCCTATGTACCTAGGACTTAGCTTACCTATCTTTCCAAAGCGCACTACACCTCTCCAAGGTGACAATTTCAAGAATACCAAATTACCCACATCATAAACTCGATCAGTAGCATGTCTATCTGCTAAACTATTTTGTCGATCCTGGGCCACTTTCAGGTTAGACTTAATCACCTGAACATTTTGAGTAGTCTCATCCACAATCTCTGGGCCTTCAAGCACTCTTTCGCCAACCTCTGACCAACATAATGGCGTACGACAAGCTCTACCATAAAGTGCCTCAAATGGTAACATACCAATACTTGAATGAAAACTATTATTGTAGGCAAATTCCATCAAATGTAGGCGATCATGCCAAGAATCACCAAACTGTAACACTGAAGATCTCAACATATCTTCCAACGTCTGAATAGTCCTCGCTGATTGTCCATCGGTTTGAGGATGAAAAGCAGTTCTGTAAAGCAATTTCATACCAAGAGCTTCCTGAAAAGCTATCAAAAACTTAGAAGTAAATCTTGGATCTTGATCAGAAATAATATTCACTAGAACTCCATGATACTTCACAATCTTCGTGATGAATAACTTAGCCAATTTATTCAGAGGATATTTTTCCTTCACTGGAATGAAGTGTGCTAACTTAGTAAGCTGATCTAGAATCACTCAAACACCATCAAATCCATTTTGTGTACGCGGAAGCTTATACCCAAAATCCATAGTTATATTTTCCCATTTCCACTGAGGAACGGGAAGTGGTTGCATCCGACCAAAAGGCTTCTTTCTTTCAACTTTGACTTGCTGACAAACAATGCACCTACTTACATACTCTGCAATTTCCCTCTTCATACCCGACCAATAATAAAATGGTCGAATGGTATGGTACATCTCAGTCCCTCCTGGATGCATCGCATAAGCCGAACAATGTGCTTCATCCAAAATTTCCTTCTTTAATTCCTCATTATTCGGCACATACATTATGTTCTCCTGCATAAGCATGCCATCTAATTCTCGAATCCTGAGGTCTTTCTTTTTCCCTTCATTTCTCAATTGAATCATTTCTTGGATTTCTTCATCAACCATTTGAGCTTCAAGTATACGATCAACCAAAACTGGCCTGACTTGGAAACTAGCAAGAAAAGCTTCTCTTCGTTCTTCTAACTCCAACCTTACTCTAGTAGCTCTCAAATCTACAAGAAGAGGAACACGAAAAGCATACAAAGCATTAAGTCGATCTTGAGGTTTCCTAGTCAGTGCATCAGCTACCACATTTGCACGACCCGGATGAGACTCAATAGTGCAGTCATAATCACTTAGTAACTTCATCCACCTTCGTTGACGAAGATTAAGATCATGTTGAGTGAAAAGATACTGAAGACTCTTATGATCTATGAAGATCTTACACTTCTCACCATAGAGATAATGCCTCTAAATCTTCAAAGCAAAGACAATAGCTGCCAACTCAAGATCGTGAGTAGGATAATTCCTTTCATGAATATTCAATTGTCAAGAAGCATAGGCAATCACTCTATTATGTTGCATCAAAACACATCCCAAACCATTCAAAGAAGCATCACTATAAATCTCAAAGTTACCGTTATCATCAGGAAGTACAAATACTGGAGCATGAGTGAGGCAATATTTCAATTGCTGGAAACTTTGCTCACAATTCTCATCCTAATCAAACTTAACATCTTTCCTGGTTAACTTCGTTAATGGCAAAGCAATCATAGAAAAATCTTGAACAAATCGTCGATAATAACCTGCTAGCCCCAGAAAACTCCGTACCTCAGTGACGGTTCGTGGTTGTTCCCAATTCTCCACTACTGCTATCTTTTGAGGATCTACTTGAATTCCTTGTGCCGATACTACATGCCCCAAAAATGCCACCTCATTCAACCAAAACTGACATTTACTGAACTTGGCATACAACTGATGCTCCCTCAATTTCTTTAATACCAAGTTAAGATGTCGAATATGATCTGCTTTAGACTTAGAGTATACCAGAATATCATCGATAAAAACAATGACAAATCTATCAAGATATTGCTGGAATACCTTATTCATTAGCCTCATGAAAGCTGCAGGTGCGTTAGTCAATCCAAATGGCATCACCAAAAACTCATAATGTCCATAACGGGTCCTGAAAGCCGTCTTAGGTACATCATCTTCTTTAATCTTCAACTGATAATAACCAGATCTCAAATCAATCTTAGAGAACACACACGCACCTTTAAGCTGATCAAATAAATCATCGATACGAGGCAAGGGATAATGGTTTTTAATCATTACCCGGTTCAATTGCCTGTAATCAATACATAATCTCAAAGTTCCATCTTTCTTTCTCACAAACAACACCGGAGCTCCCCAAGGTGAAGTACTAGGTTGAATGAAACCTTTATCAGTTAATTCCTGTAACTGAATTTTCAACTCTCTCAATTCAGCTGGAGCCATTCTATATGGAGTCAAAGATATAGGATCCGTACCTGGAAGCAAATCAATAGAAAACTCTACATCTCTGTCTGGCGGCAATCCAGGCAAATCGTCTGGAATACATCAGGATAGTGCCTGACTACTCCAACTTCCTCCACATTGCTAGGAATAACATCATTTAACACCACATGTGCTAAGTATCTTTGACAACATTTCAATAACAACTTCTTTGCTCTCATGGCAGAAATAACATCATGTCTCACCCCACTGCTTTCACCCACAAAAGTAACCTCTGGTAATCCAGGACGATGAAAAGTAACAGATTTCCCGTAACAATCTATATGGGCCCGATTAAAATGCAACAAATCTGCCCCTAGAATCACATCAAAATCCACAATATCTAACGGGATAAGATTAGCTGGCATAACTACACCATCTACCATCACTGGACACCCTGGATAAACATTATCAACATAACATTTGTCCCTTCTAGGCATAGCAAACTCTAAATCAAATCCTAGAGGTGTAGGGTGAGGTTGAGTCATTTGAGCAAACGTATGAGAAATCACAGAATGTGTAGCACCACAATCAATCAAAACTCTAGCAAAGTGACCAAGGATATTTAACGTACCCATAATCAAGTCCGGATGATTCTGAGCATCTTGCAGTGAGATGTGATTAACACGTCCTTGAGCTTGCTGTCGTCCACCACAACCTCTGTTGCCTTGGTTACCTCGCCCTTGTGAAGTACGTCCATGTCCTGACTGACTAGACTGCCTAGGCGATCCTGCACTGCTAGCAGCAACCTCTCCCTATCGGGGTTGACTTCCCTGGTGCCACTGAGATCCACAAGATGACATGGAAGAATAAGAAGTATAACCTCCAGGGTCTTGGGAATACCCAGTCTGAGAATAAGGGTCCTGGGAATACTGATACTGTCCGGAAGCATAGGGAGCAGTATCACCCTGGTAGTGGTAAGCACCACCACGACCCGTCTGACCATAACTGCCTGATCCAAAGTTCTGCTGAATCGGCGCTGGAGGTGGCATAATAGACTGCTGAGATCTTTGCTGACTCTGGGAACACTGAGCAGCCATGTGTTCTATTTGTCCACAAGTGTAGCAAGCACCGCCACCACCACTTCTCCTACACTCTCCATGATGTCTGAAGTTACAACGACGGCACAACGAAGCACCAGAACCACCAGCACCACCAAAATCTCTCTATCTCTGAAACCTGGGTCCACCAGCAAATCTTCCACCTCTCCTCGAGCCTGTGACATTAAATCCTCCACTGGAAAAACTCGAGCTCGCTCCACTTCTCTTGAAATTTTATGTCTTACGGGGTCCCTGAGTAGAGATACCTTAACCCCTATCATCTTTCTTCTGATTATCATTCTTATCTTTATCATCCTCATTGTTACTAGAAAGGTTGTCGGAATCTTCCATCCGAACCAAAATCTTAGAAAACTCATGATAATCGGTGCAAGGAAGCGCACTAGCAAAAGTCCGCCATTTCTTCTTAGTTCCCAACTTAAAACGGCGAAGCATCTCTGCCTGATTACCAGCTGTATCAGGATCATAACGAGATAAGTTTTTAAATTTCCTGTAATACTCATGCGCCGACATATCCTTTTGCTTCAGATGAGTAAACTCCTGCTTCTTTCGATCAATGTACTCCGGCGGAACAAATCTTTTCATAAAATGCTCCTTGAATACCTCCCAGTCAGCTGCCATCTCAGGTGACATAAACTTAGTCTGATTTATCCACCAACCTACTGGCTCTCGTCCTAAAAACCAAGTAGTGGTCTCCACCCATCTATTAGCATGAAGGTTCCCTTAACTCTGCATCACCTAGAAAGTCTTCTCAATATGGTCTAACCACTTTTCTGCCCCTTCATGACCCTCATTACCCATGAAACGGTCCAATTTCAGATTACACATAGTCTCTAGGGGTGTTCTCTGAAAGGAGGAGGATGACGGATTGCATTCTGAAAGGCATGGGTCATCGCTTCCCTTAATTGAGCTATATCAAGGAAATTAGACTCAGAAGCACAGCGTGATTCCCTACGAGGCGACATAGTTCTGACAAAAGACATCAAAAGATCATTAGAACATTAACAATTTATACAGGACTACAACCTAGGCTCTGATACCAAACTGACACACCCCGATCCTAGAATCAAGGCGTGTTGGCCGTCACGTGAGCGTGACGTAACCAAAAGTGCGATGCGGAAGCAACAGATATGAGAAATACGAAGGAATAAAAACCAACTACTAGAAATAATATCCAACTAGCATGCTAGAGTGAGTTTAAGTGTAAAACACACAAATTTAGAGCATAAGTACTAGGTGCAGTCAAGTAGGACCATATCTAAGTTACAACACCCGCAGGTGAGTCCTACATTTATGTAGTTTGTCAGTACGCCGTGGGAATCCTCGTGGGCCACCAACGCTGCTATTTAGAACCTGAAGGGGTGCAAAACAAAATTGAGTGGGTCAGTAAAACCAAAGTTTTCCAAAAACATTTCATTTAAAACATTTCTAACCCCTCACTGTAAAACCTGTATACTTTCTCAGAAAATAACATAATAGCATAATATTTGTTCATATCTCTCAAAACATCAATCTTTATCAAAATCCAGCAAGTATGCCATGCTATAAATATCAATGACAGAATATGGATGCATCAATGTAACAGGTGACATAATGAATCAACCGGAGACCCTACAGTTGGTCCTATACGGTTAATTCTATAGCTCAATATCCAACCCAGCCGGAGTCACCACGGTGACCTGTACGGCGCTACTCTGCACATAAGTCGGAATTACCTGAAGTAGTCTGTACGACAAGAAAGGTGTAAGAATACGCTCTAGTGCTTCTCTCATCAGTCATCTACGCGCATAATCTAAGGTCACCTACCAGTCGGAACCACCTCTAGTGATTTATACGACTAGCATGTCGGAACCCTCTTCATGGTCTGTACGACATGCACCTACTTGGATCCAAGGTGAGCGTGCGGTGCGGTGAATACTATAAGCACTAACACCGGGGTGCAGGTTATGAGCTCTCAACACAATTCACATCATCAATGATTCACATGAATAACATAAAACTCACCTGATACTCACCTGTGCGTCCACAGCACCAATTCACATATATATATGCATCAATTATCAATTCATAAAATTCATAATATGCATGCATGGCATTTGAAAAACATACTTTCATTTAAATTCAATTTCTGGGAAAATCAATAGTATATAGGTAAATACAGAAAATAACTGCCCACTCACTGATAAGTCGAAGGGTCGTAGCTCCCGTGACGTCCCTGGATGCGCTCGTCCTAGAGGATAGGTACCACCTATATGCGAAACAACTAAAACAACGTTATTTAAAGCACATAATCGACAATTCGTAAAACTTCTCATACGATGCTCAATTTGGGTATATGAATATACCACAGTGACCTACTCGACGTCACGGACGTCGACATATTTTTAAAATAATTGTTGGGCTTGTCACGCGCCCCCACGCGCCGGGATAGGCATGGGTCCACGTGCCCCTCACGCGCATCATCCCCTACCTCCAGTCGCCTGGAAAACTCGCCAGCGCCGGAAACTGGGCAGACCTGTAATCGGTCTTTTCTCGCTCGATTCTCAACCATTTTCCATGAAATTTTCACCAAAACTTTACAAATTACGAGAGGAAGAAGGCTATACCTTTAAAAAATCCAAAACCTTCGAAATCACGTTGGGAAATTTCACCAAAACCATCCACCTTCGAACCTTGTGATCCCGATGTCCAAAACTTTCAAACAAACGTCCCCGAGCTTCGTGAGAACCTCCTAAAGCTCACTATGAGCTTGGATTGTCCTAAAAACGAACCAATACAAAGTTCATGAACAGTGCCAAACTTAGTGCTTGTGATTTCGACGTGAAATCGAAAGATTTCTTACCTAAAATGGGTGTGGTTGAGTTCGTAGAGTCCTCACGAGCACGATGGTACCTTCAAAACCTTTGATCAGTGCTTGGAGGCTCGATGGTGAGTGTGTCCGTATGGTTTAGGGAGGGAGAGAGTGAACTGGGAAGAGGAGAGAGAGAGAGAGAGAGCACGGGGGAGAAAGAGGGAAGATGTCCCATGTGGTCCAACCAAAACAATCCAAAAATCCAAATTCCTTTAATCCCTAACCACATAAAATACAAACCAATTTTAATCCAACTTAAATTATTTTATCCAAAAGTTTAGGAATGTATGTATTTAGTCCAATAATATGTCACACACACATACCTTAGCACCCGTCAAGGGTAATTCCATCATTTCACATCCTCGATAAATAAAATCACGGGACGGGCTGTGACAAAAAAACCTTCAAATTCGTATACAAAAATCTTGTACAAAACAAATTTAGTAGTTTTAGTTTGAATTCTCAATTCAATGTTACATATACAAAATCAAATCGTTTACCAGATAGGAATAGATCGAGAAATGGAGAGGATTTGAGAAGGTTTTGAAGAGAGATGGGGGAGGGAGGTAGCTGCTGCAACTGGTTTGCATTTTTTGCCTCCCAAACTGATTAAGTGATTTTAAAAAAGTCGTTGACTTTGCGCGACTAAGACTGGCGGCGCACAAAACAGCTTTGCGCAACGCAGGTGCACCTACGCCGTTCAAAGTTGTTTTGAGCAACGTAGGTGCACCTGCGTCGCACAAAGTTGCTTTGAGCGATGCCAGTCTTCGTCGCGCAAAGTTGAGAAAAAAATGGTAAAGCATTTTTGGTTTGGCGCCAAAATCTTGCCCAACGCACAAAACATCACGCAAACGGCCTTTGCGCAACAACACTTCGCGCGACAAAAACTAGCGTTGCTTGACGCAGGTGTACCTACGTCGCGCAAAGCTGTTTTGTGCGACGCCAGTCTTCGTCATGCAAAGTGCCGTTGTGCGAAGGCCGTTTGCGCGACGTTTTGTGGTTTGCATCGCACAAGCATACTTTGCGCGACAAAATTTGCTCCGTCGCGCAAACATGTTTTTGTACTAGTGTGGGCTGAGCCTCACAATAGGCTATTATAATATGATTCATATTCATCTTTGATGATAATCAAACCTAAGATATCTCACTTACAAATGAAGATGAATACCACTAAATTATAATACTAAATAGTGTAATGTCCTTATAATGAGAAGCAAAAAAAGAGTGGGTAAAACTTTAAAATGAAGTCTCACTATAAGAAAAAATAACATGGTTGTAATTGGTTGAATCATTAACAGAATTGTCAATTCAAAATTGTTAGAAAAAGCATGACATACTAAAAACTACATTAACATCTTATTCTAATACCGATTTTAGCAAATTTTATTACTTTTTCAACTAAACTAAACACTAATACGGACCTATACTTCGATGATCATTCCATTTCTTCAGCTTCGCAATTAAGTATTTCTTTGAAAACCAACATTTATAGAAGTCATGATAGCTTAGTCTCAACAAATAGCTTCCACGGATGGACGAGGTATTAACCCGCAAAATTTATCTAGTAGGATAGAAAACTATAATCACAATTTCGTCAATCGCAATTAATTTTAGTTAAATAAATTGGTGTCGTTGTTTTTAGTTATAAAATGGGAATCGAAAACTTAATCTATCTTACTGGTGACTCATTAATTCACAATATCTAACCACTTTAATTAACTAACCAAAAGCGATCACTATTATGTTTTTTATTTTTAATTCATACGCTATCACCTACTTTAAGAGATGGGGGAAATAAGCCTCCGAATGAGCTAACCATAATTATTTGGTTCGAATTTTCTTTAACGAGAATTGAACCTAAGACTCTCTCACTTACAAGTGAAGAAAATTACTAAGGTCTGGTAGTATTAAGTGATCACTATTTTCTTTTTTGTCCGGCATAAATGTTACTCAACTAAGCCCTTGTATAATGCAAGCACAAGCATAGAAAGGTAAATTAATATCATTCTTTTTCCTAATGCTATGGAAAAATAAAGGGAACTTTAACGAAAAGCACCCAGTAATGTTCACTTTAACGAAAAACCACATTTTTACACTAAAAAGTAAATCCTAGTACTATTCACTTTACCCTTTATTTTGTCATTATCATTAAAACTCAAAGTTTTCAAGCCCTTTTCATTAATTTTCCTAAAAATAAATTGATTGTCATTGGATATTCGGTAATAGTAATAAAGATAATAATGAATGGAAAGAAATGAACTGCTTGGATCTGCATCAACAACCAATTTTCGTTAGAAAAGAAGTTTCCGTGGAAACAATTATGTATTTCTATTTTTAGAGTACTTTCATCTAATTTTTTCTAAACCTTAATCACTTATAAATAATAAAAAATACCATTGGAAATTCGTAATACATAGATTAAATTATTATCATTAAAAAAAGAAACTATAATTAGGGCTTCTGTTTGTGTACCGCTCTGCACCGTTGAGATGTGGAAAACAGAGAGAATAAAGAGACAACATAACCCTAACTTTTAGTATGCAAGTGTAACTGTGTAAGCATAAATTTATATCTGTTTTTTTGTTTTTTCAGTCGACCGAAAAAAATATCTATAGCCTTTTCTTGCTTCTGGTTGACCGATTTGTTAGGAATATCGGTACTACAAGATAGAGAATGTACAAGATAAAGTAGAAAATGGACATCAACAATTTATGTGGGTCGGCAATTTATGCCTACGTCTACGAAACAATGATCAATCTTCATTATATGAAAAAGACGAGTACAACAAGAGTAGCCTTACCAAGCCCAAGACAAGGCTTGATGGATACAAAAAAGTATAACACACACTTTCTATCACTCTAAACTTCACTCACAATGTGTAGTGGAACACTCTCACTCTCACTCTTGGAGTGGAACTTTAGCTTTGGACTTGATCCTTTGCTACTCACACTTGGTTCTTAATTGGTTACATCACTACAACATCACACCCATATTCATAGGTGAGGGCTTGACATTCTGCTAGTTTCTAGTTCCTTCTTCAAACTAGAACTAGTTTCTAGTTTTTAGTGTATTCTTCAAACCTCTAGCATAAATAATTATAGACTAGCCACAAAATTGTAGCTTGTAGATCTTTCCATTTGCAACCAAGGAAGGTAGTACTCTCTAGCTTCTTCCATCAACTTAATAACATTCTATAATTGTCTAGCATGCTCCAGCCACCTCACTTGCTTACTAGAATAATCTAAAACATTGATCATGGGCTGGACCATATACCAACACGATTCTCAGTTGTCTCATCGGGTTCTTTGTTTCTTTCGGAAGAGGATCCTCTTTGGATTCATTTTGTAGAAATCTTAGGGATCTTCACATTATAACCGTTTATTATATATCTTATAGTTAATTTTCGTCAGGTATTATTTGTGTTTAATTTTAAATAAAAAATTCAAATAATTTATAACCGCACGATGCATGATTAAAGGTTAAGATGTGAGGATCTCTAGGATCCTCACAATTTGGATCCGGATGAGATCCAAATCCGTTTCTTTCCTGCATCAAGCGGACACGTACATCCTCAGTTGTCCTCAACTACCGACCTCCTTGACACGCGTCACAAACCTAGTAAACACACCACCACCTCCCTATAAATATCTCTGAGAAATCCTCTACCGATCAACAAGCCTGCAAGTCTTGAAATCTCTCTTGGATTCGATCAAAAATCCTTCATTTTTTTGGTTGTAGGTTTGCGTTTGAAAAATGGCCGAGCAAGGTTTCATGGATAAGGCCAAGAACTTTGTCACAGATAAGATATCAAATGTGGCGAAACCAGAAGCAGAAGTCACAGATGTTGATTTCAAGAAGATGGGCTTGAGCCATGTGGAGTACCTTTCCAAGGTGTCCGTGACCAATCCCTACAGCCATTCCATCCCCATTTGCGATATCAAATACACCCTCAAAAGCGTTAACAGGTTCCATTTCTCACTTTTTAACACTGGTCAATTGGGTTCTTGGCGTTAATTAGGTCATGTTGTTTTTACGAAGTTCCGCTTTCTGCCTATATTTTTTGCTGTGTCAAATTTGATCCTTGAATTTGCGAATTGTATCCGACGACCTACATTTTAACATCTGTTGATGTCTTGTGCTCAATCCGTTTGCCCTAGCATTTACTTTTGACCATTTCGTCGCAAGAAACTAACAGAAATGGACAAATGTCCTCAGGTGAGAACAGTTTACAAACTACGTGAATCAAACTTGATGCAATTGAAAAGTCATTTGTGTTGCAGTTCTCTTTAAGTAGAAAGTTTTAGGTTCGATTGAGTTTGATACTAGATTAACAGTCATTGTGTGATTTAGTTTAATCTCCAGTGTTGTTTTATAAAAAATAAAAGTTCAGGTGGTAGATTGATATTGTGTTTAGGACCTTCCTTTTGCGTCCTGGCGCAAACCACTTTCCCATTATTTTAGACTAGCTTAAAATATCGCTTTTTTTTTAAAAAAAAAAATAAAACTTGTGGATTTAATTGAAAGTACATTGATGATGTTGAAAACTTTGTGAAATTTAGACGGACCAAACCAGCGTTTTGACCTTTTTTCCCTCAATTTGTAGTTTGATTTTGTGTATATTTGCAGGGTGATTGCATCGGGGACTATCCCGGACCCTGGATCACTAAAGGCAAGTGACATAACTGTGCTGGAGGTGCTATTGAAGGTACCACATAGCATATTGGTGACATTGGCAAAGGATCTGGGTGCAGATTGGGACTTTGACTATGAGTTGGATATAGGCCTCACCATTGACCTTCCTGTCATTGGCAACTTCACCATACCACTCAACAAGAAGGGAGAGTTCAAGCTTCCCACCCTCTTCTAATCACCATGCCTTTTCAGATGCAGTAACTTTTGCTATTTTGTATTTTGTTGTTGTTTGTTGATCTATGTATAACTTCATTATGGAATGGATGAGGAATTAGGGTGGTGCTAATGATGTTTTGATATTTAATTATGTTTGCCATATAAACGGTGGGAATAAAGTTGTAGAAACTGAATTCTATGTCAGAAAAAAAAAAAAAAAAAAAAAAGAGAAAGGATCTTGCATATAATTATAAATAATTATGTTACTTTTTATATTGTTAATTGATTTTACATGAAACTTTAACTTTTTTGAAATCTAAATAGGAGAAATCAAGGGGAATAAAGTAGATTTATGTGTGTTCTTGCATTTGTTCTTTCTATCTCTTTAAGTTGATATAACTTTACCAGTTGTATAGCTTAATAAGGCACTTTTATCAATAGGGGAACTGAAATGTCAATTGGGTCATTTTATTCCGAACTCTAGTTTACTACCACACTCGAAATGTCCACATCAATTTTTTGTCGCATTGTAGTTTATCATGTTTTTAATTAGTCTAATACTTTAACTTCTGGACATGGCGATAACTATTTCGTTTATGTTTTTTTTTTTGTATTTTTTTAACAAATAATATTGGGATAAACGTGAAACTAGGACGAAAATGCAATGACAAAAATTATTGGGATAAACGTGAAACTCATCATATATCTTTTCATTACTAGCAATAATATACACTAAGAGGATGAGGGTTTGATTCCGGAACGCAATACGTGAAGAGGAATGCCCTAACTAGGGCAATCCACAAGTTTGACCAAAGCAAAAAGAAGGGAATTACAGAACAGGAATTACAGAACAGGAACAACATCAATGACGGGAAAGGGATAATAGTTCGGAATCAATGACCACATTAAACAAGGAAAGCCTCCCACAATATATATCTGATTCCACAATATGATGAACTTAAATAACAACAACTATATTTTTGGAGGGAAGTAAGAGGAACCCAGTTCTTTACTTATATTTTGGGACACTTTACAAGGAAGAAATGCAAGAAAAGGATCATGGTTGGCCCCATCTCCGAAAGCCAAAAGGTCCTACAAATGTACCAACTCCTATATATATGAATGGGAGTAGAGTAATCGGTCCAATAACTAAATATTTTAAATTCAGTTTTTTGCCCTTCAGCAACAATGCAAAGGAGTGCCTCTTCCGTTTCTTCAACAAAGCAAAGAAGTGCCTCTTTCGTTTCTTCAACAACGCAAAGAAGTGCCTCTTCCGTTTCTTCAACAAGGCAAAGAAGTGCCTCTTTCGTTTCTTCAACAATGCAAAGAAGTGCCTCTTCCGTTTCTTCAACAATGCAAAGAAGTGCCTCTTCCGTTTCTTCAACAATGCAAAGAAGTGCCTCTTCCGTTTCTTCTTGGTATTTGAAAGTGTCACGATTGGCGGGCAGTGCCAAGAACTACGTAGCGAGCAAGGCTCAGGGGTATGTGGAATGGAGATTGGCTGAGATGAAGAAAAGATCTGCTCTTATTGTAGGCCTTCAATTTGGGAACCAAAGCTTGGACTCCACAGAACTCGTCTTCGAGATATCTATCTTCAACCCCTTTGAGTTCTATCTCCCTGTCAGTCAGGCTTCTTTCAAATTCAAAAGCGCCGGCAGGTAGGTTTTGATCCACATCTCCTTTTCACATCCTCCGTCCTGGACACGTTCTTGTATACAATTGTTATGTACCACTTCCGTCACATAACTGTGTTGAATATGAAAAAGTAGTTGTGTATATCGATTGTATACAAATGATAGTTACTAGGTCAAATGTCCGATAATATATATAACATGCCAATATATGTCAATACAGAAATTTTTAATGCATACACATTTGAATATGTTGATTGTTTTCACTTCATGTGTGGTGTAGCGAGGTCTTAACAGGAACATTGAAAGAGTCCGCGTCGCTGAAGCCCGGAGAAGAGTCCATTATGTTTGTGTTGGTGAAGGTGCCATTAAGAGTGTTCATAAACTTGGCAAAGGACATTTCTGGAGATGCGGACATTAACTATGAGATCGATTTGAGTATCAAGATTAAGCTTCCTATAATTGGGAACGTTGTATCCTTACCAATTCCTTGCGAATGCCAACAGGGCGAACTCAAGCTTTCTCATCTGTTTTCCAAATTGTTGGACCAAATCAATCGTCAGCAGCTGGTGCCTTAAACATGAAATCTAGTTTCTATATATTACAGGTCCCATCCTATACATCTGGTAAAAGAATTATAAGAGGGAGGGTGGAGTCTTAAGGGTTTCTCCTTGTAACAGAACTAATACTCAATTTATAATCTTATAGTAAGGCAAAATCTTGGATGCGACTCTTGCAATACCCTCTTTTATCTATCTTCTATCTCTCTTGTTCGGTGAATGTCTTGTCCCCACAGGATGCTTGTAACGCAATTGTTTTAAGGCCTTCAAATGTTTGTCATTTTGAGGTTGTCACGAAAAGAAAGGATGTCAAATCTAAATAGATGTTTTGAGTTAGATAACATTTTCAATATCCATTGAAAAATGTTATTGACACTCTAAAAAATCAATCTACACTCTAAACTTTTGATATTTAAAACTAAAATACTTATAAAGAATGCAGTATGATTTTTTTAGAGTACCAATAATATCTCATATCCACTAATACAAAAACTTGAGAAAATGTCTTTTGAATCCACATTTAGTTAAGATCAAATTTGATTGGGTGCTTGACCAAAAAAAAAAAATGTTTGCTTGTGAATTTGCACCGAGGTTTGCTGGCCAGTAGATGCACAGGCAAGGTGTCCCAACAGAACCACCAGAGTACCTCCTCTGGTTTCAAACTCCATGGCAGAACTTTCAAAGTCCTGATCATGTTATTTTTCAACGAATTTTCCCAAAATCTTTAACAAATGGTACTTTTTGCTCCAAAAAAGGAAACGCAAAAAACCCAACTCAAAAATCATTCTCTCTCGATCAAAGAACTCAAACATGGGTGGTCAGATGAAGGAACATCAACTCCATCAGCCCCATGGCTCAAGAAATCTAGAAGAGGAAGTGGTGCCAATATTTTCTCCGAAGTCACTTCCCCGGATAAGAAGAATCAAATGCTGTGGGATTTCACTACAGTTGTCATCCTCCAAATTGCAGTCATTGGCGTGCTCTGCCTCACCGTGTTCCGATTCCGAGATCCTAAATTCAAGCTGGCGGGAATTTCTGTGGAGAATATGAGCATGGTGGTCGGAACCCTGGCCGCGATCAACACATGACTCTAAGGGAAGAAATTAAGGTGAACAATGAGAACTGGGGTAGGCTTAAATATGATAAGAGTGTTTTGTTTTTTTCACATGAGGGTGTGACAGTTGGAGAAGCAACAGTTTCAAAAGGGTCTATTGGGATGAGGAGGAGCAAGGAGGTGAGCGCTTTGGTGGAGCGATGGCGGTGGCGGCAGAGCAAGCGGGGAGATTGGCTCTGGGGTTTTGAATTTGAAGAGCTATATGAAGGTAAGCGGGAACGTGAAAATGGTGGGGATGGTGAGGAAAAGAAGTGGTGGGATGGATTGCAGTTTGACTATTAGTTTGTCCAGGCAGGCAATCCAGGAAGTTCACTGCCAATGATTTCCAAGTTAAAAATAAAAAATTGGTGCTGCCAAAAGTTCATCCTTCAAAACAGATGGTCTGGTTTGCAGTGAGGATCGAATCCACCACGGTTTGGAAAGCAAAAGTTCGAGATTTGAAATGTATTCAAGGAAAAGACTGCGTATATTTGTTACACCAAAAACCTAGATAAAAATTCAATTCAATCTGAAACCATTTACCTATTTAATTATCAAGATAAAATTTCATTGTTTCTTATATAACAAAATATTCGTTAACTTCTTTGAACTCAATTAGATGTCTGAAACATTTCCGATTTGGCTAATATTTTGCAAGGATGATCTATAAGGTGCAACTTGAAAAATAGACTGTTCGGATCGTTAAAGTTCGATGTGGTGTAGACCCTACAACTAATTCTCATTTTTATAAATAAAAAAAAATAGGGATCCTTCCCTTAAATGTTTCCTTTATATATTACAAATTTTGTATTTATTCAAATATGAAGTTTACAGTTTGAGTCTTTACTTATAGAATTTTGTTAACTATACCAATTAAAGTTGCCTTTACAGAAAGAAATTTTTCAAAATTAAAGTTGATCAAATCTTATCTTCCATCAACTATGTCACAAGAAAGATTGAATGGGTTATGTATTTTATCAATTGAAAAATAATTGGTTAAGAACATTAGATTACATAAACTTACACACTTGTGTCTTACACATTTGTGTCTAAAAACGTGAGAAGTGTAATATTTAAGTAATGTTTACATATATTTCTTCTTTCGATATTAATTTTTAAGATATTTAATGTAGAAATAGAACTTTTCGTGTAATTAGTGAATTTTTTTTATACATATCAATACAAAAGGTCGGGAGTTAGAGAACTCTAAGACCCCATTTGAAAGGCTCGACTAAAGCCCTAAATTCTCAGGCCAGCCCTGGTGGGAGGATTAATCTAGTTAATGTGATTACTTAGTGTGATATGAAGCAATGTAAATTATGCTCCTTTTTGTTTGATTTCTGTTTCTTATTTTTTAAATGTAAATTGTCGTACATGAGCTTCTCTGAGGAAAGGCAGGCCTGCAAGGTAAAGGGCCTGGCCTAGTTGGATAAGCAAAAACACTCATCCCATTACTTCAAATTTGAGGCCCAAAAGGTTGGACACAAGCCCGTCTCATAGAAGATGGGACCCTACTCTGGATAGGGTTTTCTATCACAATCAATATAATATTTGGGCAATTATCAGGAACAATATTTTTTAACATTCAGTTGTAAAAGCGATCGATTTTTAGTAGTGACGACATTATATTAATCATATATCGATGACTCAAATATGACATAATAGCCACATAATGATGATATGTGTTTGTACCATACTTGACCAATCCCGAAACTACTGAGCACCGATTAACGTTATACCGTCAAGGACCCAAAAGAGTTTCCCTCCAACCAAGAGAGCAATCACAGCGTGACACGTGTCGACATCAGAAGCCAATCATAGCACGACACGTGTCAACATCAGAAACCAATCACAACACGACACGTGTCAATGTCAGAATGAAACTAGAAACTCTTTTCTATAAATAGAGATCATTCTCTCACAATATTTTCTAATATCATTTGTACTAAATCATTCACTAGTACTCACTAAAGGAGAGCTTGAACCTATGTACTTGTGTAAACCCTTCACATTTAATGAGAACTCCTTTACTCCATGGACGTAGCCAATCTGGGTGAACCACGTACATCTTGTGTTTGCTTCCCTGTCCCTATCCATTTACATACTTATCCACACTAGTGGCCGAAACAATCTAGCGAAGGTCACAAACTTAACACTTTCTGTTGTACCAAAGTCCTCACTAATTTTGGGTATCAACATTTGGCGCCGTCTGTGGGAACGACACTTATTCCCACTCTCTTCAGCTTTGTTAAGCTGGTTTCCACCATTCGTACACTCTCTTTTGACCAGGCATCTCTTTCTAACATAGGGAGCGAAAGAAGCCACATCACACAGAATGACACCTCTCTTGCACCTGGTGCGAAGCAATGAAAGAAGGAACAAAAAAAGTTTGCTCTTCAGGCTAAAGTTGATGAGCTGGAGGCTCAGAACAATAAGATAGTGATGAAGAATGAGATCCTCCAAGAGCAGTATGAGAAGGTCTTCGAGATGCTCCACAAGGCTAGATATACTAAAACACATGAGCTCATCACCCCTGTGGAAGTCAACCATCAACTGGGTGCCCTCCAACATGGAGGGTTATTTGCCCTCGACATGGGTATTCCTGTTAAGGAACGAGCTACTCATCAAAATGGCGACCAACATGAGACTTATCTCAACCCAGCTACTTCGACCCGAAGCAGGAGGAGTAGAGGAAGGCATCTCCTTACAGAAGGAGTGGAGGGATGGAAAGCTATCTTTCGCCACTGTCGAGACTTCCTAAAGCATCGTCGAGACAATCTTATCCAGGTAAGCTCGAAGATCAATGACCCAAGGGTCTCTGAAAGACTCAGTCCCATCCCATGTCCCAAGCCGGCTACCAATTTGGGGAAGGGACAACAAGTCCTAGAGAAACACAAAGGTATAGGGGACTCATAGATGTTCCGACAGACATACCTTAGAAGTCAGTACAGCGAGTCCAGGAAAAAATCACATGCACTTGATTAAATCTTCCTACTTCCAAGAGGAGATGGAGATTTACGAAAGAAAGCTCCAGTGGTACATGACTCCACTCAGGACCCTCTTGTCCTACAACTCTTTAAGGAAGTAAACAAGTTGAAGGCCGAACGACAAGCTAAGATACCTGATTAGAACCAACCTAGGCCTGGCCCTCTTACAAGGAGGATCCTCGACACCCCCTCCAAGCAAAGATAAAGCAAAAGCTTGACTTGCAACTTTATACTGGAAAAGAGGACCCGATTGAGCACCTTAAACTCTTTGAGTCTGCCATGGCATATCAGATGCACACCGACGAAGAGCGATGTCTTCTCTTCTCCTCTACCCTCTCTGGCGGAGCTTTAAACTGATATTGTCATCTTCCACCTGCGATGGTAGACTTATTTGAGGAATTGAGGAAACTGTTTGTTTCTCAACACATTTTCCAGATCGATCGCTTGCACTCTGCGAATCACTTGTACACTATTCGCAGAAGCCAGACAAGTCATTACGTATGTATGCTGGCCGCTTCAGCCATGAGTATTCTCGTTGTGTCGAGGCAGACGACAAGACTGCCCTCAAAGCCTTCACGGCAGGCCTACGTGACTGTTTCTTTAAGTACATGATCAATGCCAACACTTGGAAGACTTACTCTGAGGTGATGGCGCAAGCTTATAACCATGCCTCCGCCGAGGTAAGGACATACTAAGAGAAACCCCCAACAACCATCCTTTATTAGCAAGTGGGGAGTGGAAGCCAGACCCACCCAAATGAGAAGACCTTAACCTTCCAAACGGCAGCAGTGCCTCCTTCTGCCTTACTTAATACTTTGCCAAGTCAACAGACATATCAATCTCAGGGCAAAAGGAAAGATTCTCATCCTCACCAGTCTCATTTTAGTAAAAGGGGTAAGGGACATTATCGCAATAACCAAGGGTATCGCCACGATAATGCCCTTCCCCAAGCAGTCAACACAGTGGGCCAAGCACGTGTCAGGACAGGCCCTACCCCGAGGTATAAGACATACACACCTTTGAACGCCACATACGTGGCCATTTACCTCAGCATAGCACACCTGATACCGAAGCCAATGCCGAGGCAATCAAGTTACAAGCCCACAAAGAACATGGGCACGTTTTGCTGCTACCACGAGCATAACGGCCATGATGACAAGAAATGTATCACCCTTCGTGATCATATTGAAGGTTTGACACGTGAAGGAAAAATTGATCGATTCCTCCTTCACCCTCCAATGGGTAACCGTAACCAACGCTAGGTGAATGTGATATATTCCATAAGTGATGGCACACCCATATCTAAATCTTCCAACATGGCCATGAAAAATAGTGAACGAGCTTTAAGGTCTGGCCACCAAGTGTTTCACGTGGAAGACATCAGGGGAGGCAAGTATCAAAAGCCTAATTGGGATCCAATATGTTTCTACCCTGAGGAAGAAAAAGGTATCATTTACCCTCATAACGACCCACTGATCGTGGAAGCTCACATAGCCAACTTTGAAGTACGACGAATCCTGGTAGACACGGGGGCTTCGGTCAATATCATGTTTGCTAAAGCTTTCAGGGCACTTAATGTAGCTGAACACTTGCTCGATCGCTTGATTTCTCCTCTGATAAGCTTCTCCGGTGATATCATGCAACCTTTGGGGACTATACACTTACCTTTCACCATTGGTACAGGCCCTTACACAGCTACCATTACCATTAACTTCCTGGTGGTTGATTGCCCAACGGCATACAATGTCATCTTCGGACGCACATGCATCAATGATCTCAAGGCCATGGTATCCACACATATGTTGTTGATGAAATTTCCAACCCCTATGGCAATGGTTACATCAGAGGAGATCAACTTAGTGCACGATCACGTTACAACACTTCGGTCAAGCAACAACACCTGTTTGTGCCCAAGGAAACCTTTTCTATACATGACCAAGTCATAAAGACCAGCCCGGACGAAGTTAACTTGGATCTTCACAGTGGCAACAGTCAACTCGACGATCCTCGGGATGACTCTTTCACCCAGCAAGCACAACCTGCTAAAGAGCCGGAGAAGGTTTCTATGTCAAAAGATTATCTAGATCGCATGGTAAAGATTAGCACCACCTTGTCACCACCTATTCGGTTGGCATTGATCTCTTTTTTGCAAGAGAACACTAAGGTCTTCACCTGGTCATACAAGGACATGCCAGGCATATCTCCTGATATCATATGTCATCGCTTAAGTATTAACCCCAAGACCAAGCCGGTGAGACAGAAGCAAAAATCTTATGACGCTGAACGATACGAAGCAATGAAGGCAGAAGTTGAAAAACTCAAAGGCATAGGCTTCGTTCGCAAAGTCAATTACCCAACATGGGTAGCAAATGTGGTTCTTGTTAAGAAAAATTTGACCAAATAAAGTCTCTTGCTCCAAAAGGTCTTGTGGAGAATGTGCATCGACTACACCAACCTAAACAAATGATGCCCAAAGGATAGTTTTCCTCTTCCTCTCATTGACAGACTTATAGACTCTATGGCAGGGTGTGAACTCTTGAGCTTCATGGATGCTTGCTCAGGATACAACTAAATCCTCATGAACCCTATGGACCAAAAACACACAGCCTTCACTACTGACAGGGGACAATATTGCTATAAAGTCATGCCCTTCGGCCTAAAGAATGCAGGAGCGACTTATCAAAGACTAGTCAATTCAATGTTCGCCGAACAGATTGGGAAAAGCATCGAAGTTTACGTTGATGATATACTAGTCAAAAGCAAACATGCTGACCAACACATCGCTAACTTATCTGAAACTTTCACCATTTTGAAGAGGTATCAAATGAGGTTGAACCCCAACAAATGTGCCTTCGGCGTAGGCTCTGGCAAATTCTTAGGCTTTATGATAAGCCAACGAGGCATTGAGGCTAATCCCAAGAAGATCAAAGCAATCTTCGACATGAAGGAACCGGTAATTTCAAAAGACATCCAGTGCCTTACTAGCAAAGTGGCAGCCTTAACTAGGTTTATCTTTAAGGCCATAGACAGATGTGCTCTTTTCTTCAAAGCACTTAAGGGAAGTAAGAAGTACATTATATGGACTGATGAATGTGCCGAGGCATTCAAGAACCTCAAAGACTACATGAGTAAAGCCCTTTTGTTCTCCAAACCTGAGGTTGGTGACACTTTCATTATCTATCTGTCAGTATCGGCTTCAGCAGTAAGTTCCGTTCTCATTCGAAATGATAGTAATGTCGAACGGCCTGTCTACTACGCTAGCAAGGCCTTACAAGATGCAAAGACACGATACTCCAACATTGGCTCTAGCATTGGTTATGTATGCTCGAAAACTTCGCCCTTACTTCTAAGCACACTCCATCATCGTGCTTACCAATCATCTTCTTCGACAGATACTCTAAAATTCTAACACTTCAAGGCGAATGATAAAATGGGCGATAGCATTAGGTGAGTATGACATCTTCTACCAACCAAAGCCAGCTAAGAAGGGCCAAGTAGTGGCAGATTTCATCGCCGACTTCACATATCCTATTGACATTGTTTATACACCTAAAGAAGTGGTTTTATTACCCTCGGAAGCTCATAAAATATAACCAACAGCCCCAGCATGGAGTCTATATGTTGATGGCTTGTCCAACCAACAGGGTTGTGGAGCATGACTGGTCCTTACGACCCTTGACAAAGTGGCGATGAAGTATGCTCTTCATTTCAAATTCAAGGCGTCGAATAATGACGCAGAATATGAAACCCTCATAGCAGGCTTACATTTGGCCAAACACCTTGGGGTTAAACGAATTGGTATCTTCAGTGACTCCCAATTGGTGGATAACCAGGTCACCAACAACTTTAAAGCTAAGGATAGCTCCATGGTAGCATATCCGGCACAAACACAATTGTTGCTTAAGCACTTCCACTACCAGATCACCCAAATTCCTCGAGCGGCAAACAATCATACAGATGCTTTGGCTCGCCTCGCCTCAGTGGTGGAAGACAAAATTGGGAGAAAAATTCAGGTCGAATTGTTGGCAGCACCAAGCACCATGGTTGCAGAAGTGTGCAACTTACAACAGATGGATAGTTGGATTACCCCGATTTATAGATTCCTTGCTCATGGCACCCTTCCAAATGACAAAGTCCAAGCTAAGCATATTCGATACAAGGCTACTTGTTACTTGATCATTAATGACCAGCTCTACAAGCGGGGTTTTAACCTACCATACCTAAAATGCCTTACGCCTACAGAGGCAGAAATTGTCCTTCGGGAAATACATGAAGGAGTTTGCAGAGATCATGCTGGATCTCGATCCCTAGCACACAAGGCTTTTCACCAAGATATTACTGGCCAACACTCCACCAAGATGCCATCAGAATATCTCGCTCATGTGATAAGTGTCAACGCTACGCAACTATTTCTCACTCCCATCCCGAGCCGCTCATTCCTATATTCAGCCCTTGGCCCTTCGCCCAATGGGGACTTGATTTGATCGGCCCAATGCTTGCAGGGAAGAGTAAGGTTCGCTATGCAATCGTTGCAGTTGACTACTTCACAAAGTAGGCTGAAGTAGAACCCTTGGCAACCACTACTGAGGCAAAAATAGAAGACTTCATATGGAAGAACATCCTTTGTAGATTCGGCATTCCCAATGCGATAGTCACTGACAACGGGCGACAGTTCAACAACAATAAGTTCAGGATGTTCTGCTCTAAGTTCAACATCAACTTATGTTTTGCCTTCCCAACTCATCCCCAATCTAATGGACAAGTCGAAGCCATCAACAAAATAATCAAGCGAACTTTGAAAACCAGCTTAGACAAGGCTAAAGGTTGTTGGCCAGAATTTGTACCCCAAGTTTTTTGGTCATATCGCACTTCGTATCGAACATCAACAGGAGAAACCTCATTCTCACTTGCCTTTGGTACAGAGGCAGTTGTCCCAGTTGAGCTTGGGCAAGCAACGTTCTGAGTCCAGAACTACGTGCAAAGAAAAAATGACAAACAAGTTACCCTCACCTTAGATCCAGTCGAGGAACACAGAAACCAGGCTCACTTGAGGAATGTCGCCTACTAGCAGCACATCTCCAACTACTATGACTCAAGGGTCAAACCTCGTTCTTTCAAAGTGGGGGACTAGGTATTGAAGAAAATATTACTCTGTGATAGAGTCCCAAGTGAAGGAACACTTAGTCCAAACTGGGATGAACCGTTTGAAGTTGTTGGCATCAGTCACCTTGGTTCCTACAAGCTTAGAAGCTCTTATCGCAAGACCCTAGGCCATCCATGGAACGCTGATCACTTGAAGTACTATTACAAGTAAACTCACATTGTACAAGTGTTAAGCTTCAGTCGTTCGGCATCCTATGTAACGAAGACTATTTCGCATGAATTCAATAAAGAGGTGATTTAGACAACTTGGTCCTAATCCTCTTACATTCCTAGCAATGAAACACTCGGGTTCAAAGCTTCAACATGAATGTTTCCAACATGAAACAAAGTCTAAGTATATGTCAATAAGACTAAACCAATAAATGAACAGTTTCACAGTATATTCGTTCAATCATACATTCCAACACATTCAAACATAAGCCAACTGTACTTTGAAAAGGTTCAACATACTTTGTGTCATTCGACACTTGCTACAATGTGCCTCGACACCTTGCCCTTATTCTCACTAACCAGGTGATGAAATGTACAACCTGTGCTCTCCTTCATGCCACCAACCAGGTGATGAAATGTACAACCCGTACTCTAATATCATTTGGCAACTTGCCATTCATGCCACCAACCAAGTGAAGAAGGAACTCATCTTCATGCCACGAACCAGGTGATGAAATGTACAACCCGTACTCTCCTTTATGCCACCAACTAGGCTATGAATTGTACAACCTATACTCTAATATCATTTGGCAACTTGCCATTCATGTCACCAACCAGATGAAGAATGAACCCATCTTCGTGCCACCAACCAGGTGATGAAATGTGATGAAAGGTGATAAAGGAACTTACCTTCGTACCACCAACCAAGTGATAAAAGCAACTCACCATTCATTCCACCTACTAGAAGATAAGTGGTGCAACTTGTACATGTGAACTCCTAGCATTCACAAATAATCAAAAACCCTCAAGCTTGACAACTCAACTAGGGGAGCACTTATGCCCAACAAGAGTTATAGTCACCAACAAAGTCTTATTGCAAGCCAACAACAACTTCAGTGCATGGCATACGAAAATCAAGCTATTCAACCCTCTTGCATCTGCTTCAGACATTTCTCTTCTGTAACAATGCAAACACTACAACTCGTAGAAAGCTTCACACACTCTTGATCAAGACAGTGTGAAGCAAAACCAATTTATGGTGCCAACAAGAGCTTCATCAAAGGAGTTCAACCACAATTCTCAAAAGCTTCACACACTCTTGATCAAGATAGTGTGAAGCAAAACCAATTTATGGTGCCAACAAGAGCTTCATCAATGGAGTGCAACCACAATTCTCAAAAGCTTCACACATTCTTGATCAAGACAGTGTGAAGCAAAACCAATTTATGGTGCCAACAAGAGCTTCATCAATGGAGGGCAACCACAATTCTCAAAAGCTTCACACACTCTTGATCAAGACAGTGTGAAGCAAAACCAATTTATGGCGCCAACAAGAGCTTCATCAAAGGAATTCAACCACAATTCTCAAAAGCTTCACACACTCTTGATCAAGACAGTGTGAAGCAAAACCAATTTATGGTGCCAACAAAATCTTCATCAAAGGAATTCAACCACAATTCTCAAAAGCTTCACACACTCTTGATCAAGACAGTGTGAAGCAAAACCAATTTATGGTGCCAACAAAAACTTCATCAATGAAGGGCTACTACAACTCGTAGAAAGCTTCACACACTCTTGATCAAGACTATTCGAAGCAAATTAAATTTATATGGTTCATCCAAACCTTCGACTACTACAAGGTGTGGCTTGCATCATAATCTCTTGCTCAACAGTGTGGAAGCAAAATTTGTATATGTTGTCTCTCCCACATTTTCAAATTTCTAGTTTCCCAAAAAAAAAAAAGGAAATTCAACAAAGCTTCATCAATGGAGGACAACTACAAATTCTAAAAAGCTTCACACTATCTTGATCAAGATAGTGTGAAGCAAAATCAATCATGTTACCCAAAAAAGCTTCACCACAAAAGCTTCATCAATGGAGGACAACTACAAATTCTCAAAAGCTTCACACTATCTTGATCAAGATAGTGTGAAGCAAAATCAATTCATGGTACCCAACAAAAACTTCAACTCCAAAGCTTCACTTATAAAGCTTCAACTCCAAAGCTTCACCTACAAAAGCTTCAACACAAAAGCTTCACCTATAAAGCTTCAACTCCAAAGCTTCACCTACAAATCTTCAACTCCAAAGCTTCACCTACAAAAGCTTCATCTATAAAGCTTCAACTCCAAAGTTTCACCAACAAAGCTTCAACACAAAAGTTTTACCCATAAAAACTTCACCCACAATAGCTTCAACCATAAAAGCTTCACCAACAAAAGCTTCACCCCCCACAAAAGCTTCACCCACCATAAAAGCTTCACCTACAAAAGTTTCACCCACAAAAGCTTTACTTACAAAAGTTTCACCTACAAAGCTTCAACACAAAAGCTTCACCTACAAAAGCTTCACACTATCTTGATCAAGATAGTGTGAAGCAAAATCAATTCATGGTACCCAACAAAGCTTCAACCACAAAGCTTCACCTGCAAAGCTTCACCTATAAAGTATATATATATATTTTTTTTTTTTTTTGAAAATTCGAAAATTCAGAAATTTGAAAATTCGAAAATTCAAAAAAAATTAAAATTCAAAAAAAAAATTGCATAAGCCTCATCTTCTTTGGGCCTAACAACTTTCATAACAAATATATATGAAGGTGGAGTTTTGGGCTACCACTTAGAAAGGAAAATGGTGAAGTTTTGTTACTTTGGAAACTTGGCTATTAGCAAGACACCTTCATCAACTCTCTCGACCGGAGACTTGGGGGACTCATACCATATGCTACTGCACCTTGATACTCGGAAGTCTCACGACCACTCAATGACTTGGATTTTTTCAAGTCTCCAACCAAGAAGTTTTCCCCACTCGAGAAATTAAGGGAGTATTACCTCAACACACATGCTTCGCTCACAAAGCTTCAACAAAAGAAAAAAATTCAAAGCACTTAGTAAAAAAGGCTTTGGTGTATTTAACACAATACGTTGAAATGAAGTAAAGTTTATTTATTGATATCTCCGATAAGTTACAATATGTACATATACATGAATCAAAATAAACAAACAAGATGGAGCATTCACAAAGGTTGCTCAGGGGAAGTCTCAGCAGTCGGCAAAGCCCCATAAAGATAAGGCACCGGAGGGTGACCATTCGAAGCCTCAGTACTAGACAGAACCCCAAAAGGATGAGGCATCAGAGGTTAATCATTTGGAGCTTCATTACGTGGTACAGCCCCAGAAGACGAAGACGATAAATGCCTTTGGAACAAACCCACAAACCTCTGATGATCAAGTAAAATTTGACCATCAGATCCTGCAGCTGGTCAAGCTTCCTCTTCATGTTTGTAGCATAGTCATGTGCGAGTCTGTGCAACTGTTTATTCTCATGCTTGAGCCCTCTAATCTCTTGTTTGAAACTTATCACTTCAGCCGCCAATGATTCAACTTGGCGAGTTCGAGCAAATAGGCGTTGGGCCATATTAGACACATAACCTGCACACTGAACACTGAAAGCCAGAGAATCCTTAACAGCCAACTCATCAGACCGTTTGGAAAGTAGTCTGTTATCTTTGGGAGTGAAAAGGTTCCTGGCCATCACCGCAGCAGTTATATCATTCTTCATCACAGAGTCCCCAATGGTAAGATGACCAGTAGGGGATAAGAAGGATGGGCGCCATATGTTGTCTTGAGGAGATATAGTTGCCTCTTCACCAAAGTTGAAGTCAAAACGACGGTCAGATGGGCCAGACATTTTCAGAAATGCTGAAGAAGAAATGAGGTCCAATAAATCTCTGAAGTACAAAAATAAGGGGAAAATTCCTACAAGCAATGACTCTCTGAATGTACTTTTTACACACAATTGGTGCCCTTATAAAAGAAATGGCAACAGGGTCGTTGGTTCAAAAATCGAAGAGGCACCACTCTTCGAATTTCGAAGAAGCACCATTCTCCACACCCAACATCAACTCATTGGGTACCACATATAACTTTGCCAAAGATCCCTGACAAAGTTTAGACACATAAATTTTGAAGATCCAGCTACCCTATTATTACCCACAAGGGTAAAGGAACAGCACCACTGCTTGATAACTGGAAAGTCCTTATGTGTGTCAACCTCCGTGCTCCGTGACAAGGCAGACTGGCAAAAGTGCCCAACCTTTACTCGCATTCGAGAAAACACTCCTAACAAGATTGTTTGCTCAAAAATTGAAGAGGCACCGCTCTCCGAATCTCGAGAGCCAGACTCCCAACAGGATTACTTTTTCAAAAATTGAAGAGGCACCGCTCTTCGAATCTCAAGAGCTAGACTCCCAATAGGATTGCTTTCTTAAAAATCGAAGAGGCACCATTCTTCGAATCTCGAGAGCCAGATCCCCGACAAGATTGCTTGTTCGAAAATGGAAGAAGCATCGTTCTTCGAACTTCGAGAGCCATATTTCCTTGGATAAAGCTTGTCTGCAATCTTCACACGCAACATCAGCTTTCCAGATACCACAGACCACTTTTTCAAAGTGCTCTGACAAAGTTAAAACACGTGAAGCTTGCAGCTCCCAATACATTGATATGACCAAGAAGGGTAAAGGAATAACATTACTACTTATTGTTAGGAAGACTCTTATATATGTCGACATCCATTCTCCACAGAAAGGCAAACCTGGAAAAATGTTCAACCTTTCCTCATATCTGATAAGGCACTCCCAATGAAGCCTCTCGAAATACCCAGTTTTCTTCCCCCCCCCCCAATAATACCTATGCAAACCAGCCACACCAGAGCAAAAGTATCTCATATCATCAGGGTCAAAAGTAAAAGTATCCCATATCATGCTTTTTCCCTATCTTTTTGTTTACCTTTGTTCTTACCTGCAAGACAAGAAGAAAGAGAACAATCAGTCAACACTTGGAATCAAGCTTCCTGTCAGGAACTGACTGCTTGGAACCCCTTGACTAATTACTTACCTGGCATTGCTCTCAAGTACTCATCTTCAACATCTTATGCTTCTAAAAAAGATACCACATATGCTTGAGGAACAGATAGGGCAAGTGAAAAGGATACAAGGAAGCATGTGAAGACAAGCGCAACAGAACACGTGTCGATTCATCTATTACTTCGTCAACAGCAAAAGTATCCCATATCATCAAGGTTGAACGCACTCTTAATTTGATGGACTTGTTTTGACCCTCAAATTCTTGAGTCGGCCTTATACTCTGGAGGAAACTAGAAAACCCTTCAGCCCAGTTCAAGAATAAACATGTGGAAAGTTACTTCTTCAAAAGTAAAAGTATCTCATATCATCTTTTCTCCATTTGCTTCTCATTATCCTTGTTGCTGTTTACGACACAAGGAGAATGAGAACAATCAACCAGAAGCTGAAGTCGAACCTCTGATCCAGGTTGCTTGCTTAGAAGTCTGATTGCTTACATTGTCTGTTACCTTCTTCGGCAAATCTCCTAGCTCGGCGACTTGGGGGACTCCTACTATAGGGTTTGTATTGCACTTGACCAAGCCCGAAACTACAAGTAAACTTCAAGTGAAATTGATACATTACCTTGTGCATTTTCATCGGTTAAAGATACCACCCCCTAGATGGAGGAAAAGTACTTCGAGAGAAGATGCCACATCTACATATGAGACAGATAAGGCAAGTGAAAATGATACCACACTTCGGTACTTAGAAGTTTCGTGGTTACTCAATGGCTTGGATCTTGCAAGTCCCCAACCGAGGAGCTTCCCTCACTCGAAAACTTAGGGGAGCACTGTTTGTACCATACTTGACCAATCCCAAAACTACTGAGCACCGGTCAACATTATACCATCAAGGACCCAGAAGAGTTTCCCTCCAAAGAGGAGGCCAATTACAACGTGACACGTGTCGACATCAGAAGCCAATCACAACACGACATGTGTCAATGTCAAAATGAAACTAGAAACTCTCTTCTATAAATAAAGATCATTCTCTCACAATATTTCCTAACGTCATTTGTACTAAATCATTCACTAGTACTCACTAAAGGAGAGCTTAAACCTATGTACTTGTGTAAACCCTTCACAATTAATGAGAACTCCTCTACTTCGTGGACGTAACTAATCTGGGTGAACCACATACCTTTTGTGTTTGCTTCCCTGTCCCTATCCATTTACATACTTATCCACACTAGTGACCGGAACAATCTAGAGAATGTCACAAACTTAACACTTTCTGTTGTACCAAAGTCCTCACTGATTTTGGGCATCAACAATATAACAACATAATAAACACTCATAATTTATGTAACCAACTGTAAAAAACTGATCATCCCCGCTAATTGCATGTATAATTTTAGTAGTGTTATATGTTTAATAAAATTTTTTCACATGTTTCATAAATGAACCACCTATCCAGTAGGCACTTGCTCAAAGGCGGATCTATTAAGCGACTTGGGTGGTTTTGGGACCAGTGGAAGTCCAAAAAATGGTTGTGAGGATGTTGGAGGATCACCCAAGTCCAAGGAGGAGAAATACCAACAATGGCTTGCCAAAGGACTTTCCAAAAGATATCAAGCCATTAAAAAAAATTAAAGACACGTGCAGCACAAAGGAGATTTAAACTCAAAGTTTTCTATGTTATCCCTTATTACTATCCTAGATTTAGGGGTTCGACGAATAAGTCGACTAGAGCCTCACTCCAAGTCTCCTTAATCTCACAGTTTGTCTCTAAACCTGGTTATGGCCTTTTTTTGGTCTCTTGTTTGTCTGCTTTACTTTGTCTTGGGGGTGTGGCGCATGGAGATAAGATCTTCGTTAGATCCTCTTTATGAGGATCTCGGGAATCTTTCAATCATATCTATTTCTCGTGCATCGTGTGACCAATTTTCGTCAGTGGTCGTGCAATAAACAAGCCGATGTGGTTGCGATGGTTGCAGCAAAAAAGAAACTCGATCTTCCTTCAAAGAAGGCTGCAACTATTGCGGCTCCTTTAGCCAAAAAGATAACCATTTTAACCCCAGTAGTGGCCACTGCTGTGTCGATTGCACCGAGCAAACGACCTCGCCCAGAGGCCGGGACAACTGGTAACTTTGCCTAGCCCAAAAAAAGTATCAAGAAAAAGGCAAAGAAGGGAGAGCGGGAGATTCATGTTATTTCAAGTCAGACCACATGAACGACCACTCTTAATATCCCTCTCTCTTCTCCTGTTTCCAGGTCTCGACAACGGTACTGCAAGACCTTTCGACCCCAACAATGGGTCAGTCGACCATGGTTTGACCAACCACGTAAGTCGTTGTTGAAGTTGAACCAGTCGTCGCCCTAGTGGTAGAGGAATTTGCAACTCCGGGGCCAGGCGTTGCCCTTGTTGATGTCAGCCCAGCAGCCATTACTCTAGAGAAGGCGGCCACAACGGCCGAAACAAACCTTTCCCCCAATCCAAAGAAAAATCTAGTGATCGTCCTGGAAGAAGAAGTATAACAATTTCCTTTAATAATGTTCTTCTTTCATTTTGACTGGATCTCTCAACTAACAAACAATCATCTTTCATGAACAAGAGAATAAGAGTGAAGTACCATTGCTAATGATGCGCCATCAACGAGTTGAACCACCTACTATAAGTCCCTTGCCTCTGGACAAAAGCAAAGGTGTTGCATCCTCTTTGGGTGATCTCCAACCGACGGTCGAGGTGGCTGGCCAGGTCGACCCCCAATTGGTCGAAGTTTGTTCAGGGCATGAAGTGGCACCTTCTGTTGAACCAGAAGCAACGACAAATACGCCAGTTCATCGCCAAGACCAAAACCTCAGCATCCCTCATCAGAAGGTCACTTCGACCTTTGTAAGACTCATCATCATTTTCTTTTATTAATTTCCTGTCTTAGAACTCTAAACCAAGAAAAACATTAAATGTCAGGTAGAGGCTGTATCGCTGGCGAGGGATTATTCTTTAGAAGTAGAGGCTGCTTGGGTTGTTCGGCAGGTCTAATATCATGGACTTTATTAACCAGAACTTCGAGCAATCTGTTGTGCACATCGATATTATCATGTATCTCTTCAAGTATGCTTTTCACCTCTTGGCTGAACATTTGTTCAAACTGCTGGGACTGTTCTTCAAATCGCCGCCGAAGAAAATATTTAAATGATGGATCAGAGGCCTCATCATTGTCGTTGTCATAAGCCTCTACCAGTCCTTCAACAAAAACGACTTTTGTCATTTTTGTGGGGATTTCTGCATCATAAGTTTGACCGTCGAGATTTACATCATTTTCTCAGAGTGTTGTACTTGAGACTTCATGTGTTACGGCAGTAGGTGTTGCTAACTACGTCATTCAGTTGTGCACAGGGCATGCCAACTCGTCAGCAGAGTTCGGCTGGGAAGTAAAATATGGTGATGTAGCGTTGGGCGAGCTGCTGACTTCCTGATCTTGTGACTGCGGTCGAGGAAGAAACACATCTCAACCTCCGGGTTCTAAAGCCTAAAGACAAGGTTGCTAGTTTCTTCGAAGTTCACAAATCGTCAGCGCCAAGTTTGGTCTCGGTAATTACATTCGTGAGAGTATAAGTACACCGAACTGGCACCAGATTGTACAAACACAAATACTCGAAAGAGATAAATTTATTGATTGTAAATGTGGTTTGGTCGTCAGAATACCGAACTCTAAAATGTACTTGCAAATATCCAATCATAAAACTCGGCTTTCAATGTGCCAAGCCTAGTAACCTGGTAACACCTCACTTCACTGAGAAAGCTGATGAAATGACCTCTACCAACAAGGACTCGGAAATCCTTGTTGACCGAGACTTGGATAAATAACCAATCGATCTCGAAGCAGTGTTGTTTATCCAAACTGAATGTGCTCTTTGGTGGACTGATTATATGGCTCCAGTGTTGTTTATCCAAAATGAAGATGTCGCTGATTGCCTTCATAGTGCTGTATATCCAAACTGAAGATGTGTTGATGAGAAGAAAGAGAAAGGGAAAAAAAATCTCAAGGTTGTTGAGAAGCTTTGCGCAGAGTAATTTGTGTAAGGATTTGAAGGGCTTTGAATGATGCACTCCTTTCTCTATTTATAGCAACGAACCCCCCTCATGGTCGAACTAAAAATGTACTCGGATTAGAACTCTTCAACCCAAACTGATTAGGTTTCAGCCAATCCTAACCCCTATAGGACTTTGAACCAAGTTCCTTAACGAACTAGATTCATCCCTAATTCTAAGCATCTTCAGCTTTTAAGACTCCTTGTTGCACTAGGGTTCGACTACCTCACCCTTATCTAAACCAATCCTTCTAGCAAGAGAATTCGACAGACCTTGACTAGACAGCTCATGACAAAATTTTAGATGAATGTTACTAGGCCGAGAACAACTCTAAGCTCGGCCCCAAAAATTATTTTGGGCCCAAACAGGTACAGTTTATATTCAATTTTAAATAAAAAAAATTACAATAATTTATTATCGCACGATGTACGATAAACGAATGTGATTTAAGAATTCCCGAAATCTTCACAAAGAGAATCCATCGGATCCTCACTCCACACGTACCTTCCTGTACCACTGTAACTTTGGAGGTTTTTCCTCTCTTTCAATATATCTTGGTACTCTTCGACCATAAAAAAAAGGACAAGGATTGTCTGCCTTCCCACTTCTGGTGCCTTCCCGTGCCCTCCTGTTTTGTATGGTCACGGTTAAACCACGTCAACATTTTATATTTTTTTTATAGAGATAATAAGATAAAAATGAATAGTAATATAAAATATTAACGTGCATTAACCGTGACCACACAAACAGAGGGCACGAGAGGACACCAGAAGTGGAATGACCTGGCAACTTCTGTCCATTTAAATAGCATAGAACCAAGGAAGAAAATATCGATAATATCGGCGAAATATCGCCGATATTATCGTTTTTTTGGAGATCCGAAATTTTTTTAACCATCCAAATGATTTTCATCAAAATATCGCGATATTTTCGATATTATCAATAATATCACGACATAATACTAAAATATACTTAAATATGTTGATAAAACTCAACACATACTTCACTTGATCATAGCCCAAAGGCCGAACAAGCTTGGATTTTCTAGCAGGGGGGATGTGGGTTTTATAGGAAAATTTGCTTGCTCACTGCCCTCACATGGGCGATGTGGGACTCGCCCAGTGGGAGAGAAAATCAGAATTTTCGGTCGAAAATTTACACCCACTTTAAACAGCCATAACTTTGTCAAAACTCAACGTAATCAAGCAAGACAAAAACGAAAGTTGTAGCCCTCGAAGAGACGAAGAGAATGGTACCTCACACGACGTCTGAATCGTCGTGGTTTGGCCGGAAAATTCCTCGAAAGTCACTGAGGTCGCCGGAAACTGGGTAAGATTCAAATGAGTATAACTTTTTCAATACTCAACGAAATTGAGTGAAACAAAAAGGAAAGTTGTACTAATCGATGAGACGAAGAGATTGATATCTTGAACGCCAGCCAACTCGCCGTGGTTTGGCCGGAAATTGTCTCGAAAGCCACTGAGGTCGCCGGAAACTGGGTAAGATTCAAATGAGTATAACTTTTTCAATAAGCAACGAAATTGAGTGAAACAAAAAGGAAAGTTGTAGCCCTCGAAGAGACGAAGAGAATGGTACCTCACACGACGTCTGACTCGTTGTGTTTTGGCCGGAAATTTCCTCTAAAGCCACTGAGGTCGCCGGAAACTGGGTAAGATTCAAATTAGTATAACTTTTTCAATACTCAACGAAATTGAGTGAAACGAAAAGGAAAGTTGTACTACTCGACGAGACGAAGAGATTGATACCTTGCACGCCGGCCAAAATTCAATTGACACACTCCTGGCTTCCAAAATTCAATTCTTTTACTTTATATAAACTTGAAAAAACATAATCGGCATCCAAATTAAAGTTTAGTCTTATTCAATGTATTGATTTTCAATCGTTAATTGATATACTATAATTTGGAACTTCAACGCCTAGACGCATGCTTATGTGTAAGAAATTTAAAGTGTCAAATTCGGCACATTATTCTTCATCATTTTATTCACTTCCTTTTTTTTTTTTTTTAATATCCTAAATAAAACCTCCAAATATTGTACTAATTAATTATATATAAATGATTATGGTGTGTTTAAACTTCTTTCATTAATTACTACATATTTTCTACACTCACAATGTTTGCCAGCTCGCTATATAATCAACTTAAATCAGTTAAATCCATCATGCAATGCATTTCCTTCCAATTTTTTGTGATAAACTAATAGATAATTGACTAAATAAACATCCTACAAAGTTTCATTAAAAATTTCCAAGTTTTTCTTACAATTTCCGTGGTTTCCATGTAATTTTTATCGATATCGATATTATCCCGATATTTCCATCGATATTTCCGTGTTTTCGGACTACCGATATTTCCGATATTACCGATATTTTCTTCCTTGCATAGAACCACGTGAAATCACATTCAACTCATAGTTTTTTTATTCAAACCATTTTAAGAAAAAAATTAAAGCCCGAAAGACTTTAAACCTTCAGTCTCAGACTTCAATTCATCCAACCCAATCTCATTTCACCATACCATATTCCAATTTCCTAATTAGTTATCCTCACCCCCCACCCAATCGTACCAATTCTTCTAAATTGCAAAATATTAGTGATCTTAAAAAAAATATGAAAAAGGTCGCATCGAGTATTTTAATATGTACATTTATTTAGAGTGCGGATATACTCATCCGTTTCTTTTATTTCTCCACCTACTTTTTAATAAAAAGGTTATTCAGAGATTTACACCTAGAAGCTGTGTTGATTTTTAATGTTCCAACTTCCAATGAACTACGTTGCTCTCTCCGGCTCCTTTTCTTTCTCTACACCCTCACAATATATCCTCATTTTCTTGTTTTTTCTTTTTTAATTTTTTGTTATTCTTGTTAGTCACCAGATTTGTTAATTTTGGAATTTTAGTTATTAGGTTATTTTTGGGAGCAGCCTCTCCATAAATGGGGGTAAGGCTAGCCGACATTCACCTCTCCCAGACCCTGCGTAAAGCGGGAGCCTTGTGCACTGGGTACGACATTTTTTTAGTTATTAGGTTATTTTTAAATAATATCTTAGGTTATTTTTAAATTTTTTTTATTGGATATAATTGTGATTCCTTACTTGACTAAGTTGACATTCAATTAAGAGAGTATTAAAGATAAAATTTAGTAATTAATTATATTTTTAATGTGTGATTTTTCTCCTTATCATGGACATGAGAGCTTGATAAGGTTGTATTCAGTTGCTCAGGTCTTTAGACCATCTCTAAAAAAGATGTCAAATTTTTAAACAAAAATTTAAATCTAAAAGCATATGTGGCACATTGATTTTTTGTAAATTTTGTTCTCCAACCATATGTCAAATTTAAACTATTATTAATTCTGTTATTTACTTTTCATAATTGTATTTGTAATTTTGAAAGAAAAGATAATACAAAAATTATAAAAACCCTTTATTATCCACTAAAAATAGATTTGAAGCTCCTGTCAAATTTGATAGCAACTTCATCTGTTGTCATTCCATGTCATTCCATATAGGAATTGACATTTTGGTTGGAAAACACTAGTGTTGTTTCTTTTCTTTTTTTTACCATTATTGTTAATGTGAAATTTTTGACATCTCCTTTGGAGATACTCTCAGAGATGTTGAACTACAAGTGGATTAAATGTGGACCTTACCAATTTAATAAGGATATTTTTGTCTTTTTTCGAAAAAAAAAATTCACGTGTTAGCTCCAGAATTTTTCAAATTATTTTTTGCTCTCCTATTAGTACCCGAGTTGTCCTACCAAATAAAAAATATATATATACCTTTGAAATTAGCAAGCCTTTCGTAGTGTAGTTATGGTGGTAGATAGAAGGTCGTTATAATGCTAGCTAAAAAAATAGTCAAAAATAGAGCGCCGGGAAGAGAAAGACGTCTTTGGACTTGATTAATAATGTGGAGAAAGTAGTTAAAAGTCTGGTGGGGAGACTAATGAACATAATAATTATGTATATTAGATGACAATGGTCAATTGAATGAAATAATGGTTTTGAAATTTCATTCAGGTAGGAACCAGCGACCACCATATTTGACATTTCTTAAAAGAGACATCATGCCAGCACAAAATCAATCATTTTCGGAATGAATTCCGTCATGTTAGGCATGCTTCCGATTGGATAATTGATTCAAACCCGAGCTATTGCAAACATGGTGTGCAATTGTCCGAATTAAAGTACCACGAACAATGGCATGAATTTGAGAAGAACTTCAATGTGACACTACAAGAAATATATATTCACTAGGTACAGATGTGGAAGTGTCTCTACTTTTCTTTGCAGAGACAGAAAACTTGTCTACTTAACTAATAGAGACAATGCATCTACAAATTAGTGATCTGTTTGTTTCATTGGTGTAGCTATTGATGATTCGAGACACAACTAAGATTCGTCCCTTAAATTTTTCTGAATATTATAGTTAGACTTTGGCACAGGTCTCGATGCTTGATGTTGCACCTTTGCAGGAGGTTTGTAACTTAATTAGTTAGTTCAGAGCAATTATTGTAGCATGATTCAATCGCCCCCTTCGCATTTTACACATTTGAAAATATGGTTCCTCAATAGGATGGCAATACTAGAAATTTGATCAACCGTTATGGATTCGGTCGTGGCTATTGATGTTATTGGCTGAGTAACCATTGAAAGGCTTCTTTTTTTTTTACTTTTTTTTTTGAAAGAAATAAACTAAATTAAACAATAGAGTCACAAGGGTCTTCCGTACATAAAGTATCACACATCAACGCATGTCTAGCAGGAGACGGAGAAGTACAAACCCAAAATATATCATAAGGATATAGTGACAATAATTGGCCAAAGACAATTCCATTATACACATGAAATCATTTGAATGATAAATCATATCATACTTAGAGAGATCATCTTACATAAGTTTTTTCCCATGCATTTTGGGTCTATGAAGTGCCACAACCATTTTAATCTTTTCCACACTTAAAAATAGAACAAGATAAATATTTTCATCTGAGATTATGGCGCAGCCTCAAATGTAGCAGCTTCTTCGTACACTTAATTATGTGTGAACTTCAATTCATGTTGTTGTTTGGAAGTCAACATTCAGCAGCTTCGGATATTTTGGGTAGGCAAAAAACAAGTCTCTTGACTTTAATGTCAAAAAACTGGAGAAAAAACAATTAAGTCCACGTACACACTTCCTTAGTTCCACTACCATAACACTATAAAATACACCACATTAGCATCCACTTGCAAACCTCGGCTTTCCTTAACCCTTCTCTTCTTCATCTCTATAATTCTCAACCCCTCTCTCAGTTAGCCATGGTGGACGGGGAGCAAGTCAGACCGCTAGCCCCTGCCGCTATCCACCCAAGCAGCGACGCCGATGAGGCTGCTTTTCACTTGAAAAAAGTTAGACGAAGAAAGTTCATCAAGTGCTGCGGCTGCATAACAGCTGTGATCTTAATCCAAGCCGTTGTGATCATAATATTAGCTTTCACTGTGTTCCGTGTGAAGGAGCCAAAGATCAAGATGAATAAGATCACGATTACAAGGCTGGAGTTGATCAACAACAACACAGCCCCTAAGCCAGGCTCAAACCTGTCACTAATAGCCGATGTGTCGGTGAAAAATCCCAACTTCGCCTCGTTCAAGTATACCAACACCACCACGACCTTGTATTATCACGGCGTGGTGGTGGGGGAGGCTCATGGCGCACCTGGTCATGCTAAGGCTCGACGGACCATGAGGATGAATATCACGGTTGATATGATCACAGACCGGCTCACGTCCGACCCCAACTTGAGGGCGGATTTCAATTCTGGGTTGATGACCATGAGTAGCTATTCTAGAATTCCAGGAAGGGTGAAGATGTTGAATATTATCAAGAAACATGTGATTGTGAAAATGAATTGTACTATGACTGTTAATATTTCCAGCCAGGCAATTCAAGAACAAAAATGTAAGAGGAAGGTTAAGCTCTAGGTTTTATTGGGGTTTTTGTATACTTTATTTATTGTGTTTTTAGTAGAAGATGGAGTAATAATATAGGTTTTTGGACACGATATATATCATACGTTCATATGTAAAACAGTAAAAGCATTGAGTGTGCTCCTTGTATAGATTTTTTCCTTCACTTTTCTCATATTGGAATTTTCATATTTAGTTTACCATCCAACTCCATTTTTTTCCTTCCTCTTTCTAGTCATGTTAAGTGTGGTAACCAAAATAGTCTCTTCGTGAGCTATCCCCTATCTCCCCTGTGAGTGCAGACGAGGATCTTTTCCAGATTTTCTTTTCCGGATTCCCCTTCTTTATAAGGATTTAAAGGATTCTTTAATTATGTTCGTTCATTATAAATTGCACGATCAATTTTCATCTAATACTTTTTGTATTTAAATTTTTAATAAAAATTTTAAAATAATTTCCTACTGCACAATACAAACATAATTAAAAAAATTTCGGATCCTCACACAAATGATCGGAGAGAATACTCGTTCTTCCAACCCATGCTCAATTGTCAAGGCAATTGGGTAATTATTGCCCAAAAAACGGAAAATCTTACTCCTGGGCCCAGAGCTGCCTGAATACCCAGTCATACAATCCTTGCCCGATCCTGCTCCCGAGTGGTCTGAAGTCAGCCAAGTTCAGCACGACCCGACGAACCCAGCCCCGCAGGTGACGACAACTTGGAGCTGACGACCCAGAAGGCGTTGAACTCGTCGAGGTAAATGAAGCCGTCGTTGTCGGTGTCGAGATCGATCGCGCTTGAGCTCGTCGTCGGAGATGGAGTATTGGGTCTATCTAGCTTTCCCAATTTGTCATGGACTTTTTGCTTATCTGTTTATTGGGTTAGTTGGCCTTACCCAAATATAATACTTTATATTATTTAATGGAAGATGCTCTTTGGAAAAAGTGTGGTAACCAAATTATACCGCCAAGATTATTACATGCCAGCAAAGAGTCTAGAAGGAAGGAAATGTCGCCCAACCTTCTACAAGCCAAAAGTAGAAGAGTAAAATTCTCTTCCTTTTTTTTTGACAAAAAAAAAAACTCTAAACTCTCTTCCTTCTTATTCTCATCTCTTTCTCTTTTCTTTTCTCGTACTTTTCTTTTATCTTATTTTTTTAATATAAAATGTTAACGTAACATAATTATGTGATAGGATCCTTCTTCATTTTTTTCATCTCTTCACGCTTCTGGTTCCTCTTGTTCAATCTTGAGTAAAATTCTCTTCCTTTTTTTGACAAAAAAAATATCTTCCTTCTTATTCTCATCTCTTTTTCTTTCCTCTTCTCATACTTTTTTTTATCTTTTTTTTAATATAAAATGTTGACATGACATAATTATAGGATAGGATCCTCTCTCGATCCTTCAGATCCTTCTTCATCTTCTTTCATCTCTTCACGCTTCTGGTTCCTCTTGTTCAATCTTCTTCTTCTTCTTCTTCTTCAATCCTACTTTTTCTTCTTCATTTTTTCTGTTTGTCTCTTGGGAACTTCTATGCACCCTATTTTTCAAAATGACGAGCGAAGTTCGTTGTTCAAGACGACTACGACGTTTCCGGTTACTAGTTCCAGGGAAGCCACCACGCCGACTCCGAAGAAGCTAGGATGCCGACTCAGACTGTAAAGAAGAAGGAACTTGAGGATCTGAATGTGTATGATCCGAAAAGGATCCTATTCCCTTAGTTATAACCCTTTAATAAGAGGGAAGAAGAGAAAAAAGAATCCTCCTTGAAAGTAAATCCCATGCTTAACACGCATTAAATGAGGAAAGCGTAGCTAGGGAAATTTGGGATTTGGATCCCATTCGGATCCAAACGGTGGGGATCCTAGGGATCCTCACATCTTAGTCATTCATTGTTCATCGTGTGGTCAGAAATCATTTGAATTTTTTATTTAAAATTAAACACAAATAGTACCTGAAAAAAAACTGGCTGCACGATTTACGATGAATGGTTAAGATGTGAGGATCCCTAAGATTCCTGCACAGAGGATTCGAAAATGATCATCATTAGGAAATTTTCCCATCATAAAAGCCTTCAGAAGAGGAAGACTCACTTATGCATACAACTTTTCTCCCCTGCGCATGGGTTGATCATTGTCCGTATTAACTAATTAGATGTCAAATTTTAATCATAAAATTCAGGGTAAATTACATAAAACTACTTCAACTATTAGGTCTATTTATACCATATTTAGGGCCTCGTATTTAGATCTCGTACAAATACTCGGAGGACTTAAATGTAATTATGTGATAAAGGAAGGGGCAAATATATAATAAGTGATGAGCCCTTATTCTATAAAAGGACTCATCACCCTCACAATTAGAGGAGGCTAATTCCTAGGCCCTCTCACCCCCTCTCAAAGCTCTCACTCTTAGAGCTCTCTCTCCCTCAGATAAATACATAATCAGTGTGGACGTAGCCCAAATCTTGGGGTGAACCACAATACATCTTGTGTTATTTACATTTCTTGCAGATTCACGGTCGGATTTACGTTGTTCCAAGACCTCCGGTTTTGTGCATCAACATTTGGCGCCGTCTGTGGGAATCGACACGAAAAACTATGTCGGTTCTCTTTCATTTTTTCACCTCCGCCGTGAATCTGCAAAGTCACAGAAACCCAGAAACCAAAGCCACTGCAAAACCCATATCTCAAAAATGCATAAACGAAAACTCCGAAACTCAACCACAGTTTCTTTTCTCTCTCCTTCTCCCTTCAGTATCTCCTTTTGCAATTGGTTTTGCTCACCAGCTGATGAGCAAACATGTTTCACCAGCCAAATCTAAAGCTACCCATCTCATGGTTTTCTACCATTTGAAGGAAAGCTTGTGTTTTTTACCTTTTGCTTCGTTTAAGGTGGTCTGGGCGGTGAAGAGTTAAATTTCTTTTTGATTCGTTTGTTTTCCACCGATATATTGAATCTCTGCATAAATTTCAGGGAACCCATTTGGCCAGTGGCCGTGGAGAATGCAGGATTCGAATAAAAGAAATTCAGATCTCCTCCTAGCTCAGTGGGCCCATTCCGGCTCCTACTCTTCCTTGCTCGAAGCCCCTCACTTGCATCTCCGGCCCCGTTTTCTTCTTATTTCAGATCTCCAACGCGACGCTCAACTCCAACTCCATCCTCATCGCCATCTTCTCCCCCCGACTCTCACTTCAGGGTGTCATCGAGATCAATTTTGCCTTTGTGTAGATTGGGTGCGCAGAGAGATTGGGTACGCCATCCAGTGGAGGCCCCACCCACGACTGACGTGACAGCCCAGAACGCCCTCAGAGTAAGGATGAAAGACGTCCAAGGCATGCCTAGCACCGCCGGTGGGCTCGCCTTGCGTCTCTGCCAGCTCTGCTTCACCGCAATCTCTCTCTCCATCATGGCCACCACCTCCGATTTTCCCACCGTCAACGCCTTCTGCTACCTTGTTGCTGTTATTAGCTTGCAATGGGGTGGAGTTTGTCAATGGCGATTTTTTATTTGAATGCTCTTTTGGTGGGGCAGAGTTTGTGCAATTGCAAGGCTGTGTGTTTCTTCTCCATTGGAGATGGGGTCAAGCATCTGGGTCCGCATGATCATGGCAATCAGGCTCTTGTCGAGGAAGAACCTGTGTTAATTTGACCGTGTTGGGACTGATCTAGTTAAAGAGGATCGAGGCATTCATAGAGGCATTGCAATGCATTCTTATACGACAAGCTTGAATCGCCAGGCCGCGAGATCAACAACTCACCAAGAAACGAAATCAAATCCAAGTCCCTCGGGGCGAGCATCTCAGTGTCGTCGTCAGTGATGGTATCGTGAGTCAAGCAGCATTCTCTCTCGTGGGTCCTGGTTAGAATAATCTGGGTGAAGTCACTTTGCGACTTCACGTAGAACAAAGACCCAAAGTAAAGCAGATTAAGAAGCTCATCGATGGTGGATTTTGGTTTTGCATTTTGTTGTGCGGGGATTGGTGGTGGTAATCACAGTCTCTCATCCCTCAACACAAAAAAAAACCCAAAAGTTGGATCTATATACTCTCCACATGTTTGCTTAAAGAGAAGCTGAAGGGAGACAAAAACAACATTTTTGTATCTATAAAAGCCATGTTCATCACAAGGAATCAAGCCATTGGCCTTCTGTTGATTTTCTTGGGCATCTCCGACTTGCGCAACGATTGCGTTTCCGGAGCTGGATGTTTAAACGAGAAGGGGGAGAATCTGGGGAAGCCTCGAGTTTTCAACTCTAAGCCCCACCACAAGTGGGTTGGACCCAGCGGCCACCGCCTGGTCATGGTTGACATGAACGGCTCCGGGGACTTCCAGTCTGTCCAGTCCACCGTCAATGTAGTCCCGGTGAACAACACGGTCAATGTTGTCATCCTAATCAAGTTCGGATGTTCCATAGAAAAAGTGGGAGTGCCGACGACGAAGCTGTACACTTATGTATTGCGGTGCCAACGACAGTCTGAAGAAGTTGGAGTACCTTTCCCTGGCATCCAAAGTCTGTTCAAAAGCTCGAAACGCATCTAAGGTTTGGGGACAAAGTTCTAGCAGAAGGCTGCTTTTGCCCTTGGGAAGATCTACAAGGATTTTCTATTAATAATCATGTTGTTATTGTCTGCCATTTTCTAAAAGACAGCAAAAGCAAAGCAAAATAGAAGAAAAAGACAGAGACAGAGACCCCGCCATCTGCCATCTACAATCTTCAAAGTAAAGCAAAGTAAAGAGAATTTCACTTTACTTTTGTCTGCCATCTGCAAAGGGTAATGCACCTGGACTTCAGCAACAGAATAATAAAATGCAATAAAAGAGAGAGGTACGGGGAAAAGAGAAAAACAAAAGCAAAAAGCAAAAGAGAAAGCAAAAGCAAGGAATAAACACCCCACCAGAATGATGTGATTTACTTTTCTTGTTTTTTGTATGATGTGATTTATTTTTCTTATCTTTTGGAGACATCTGTATAAACCCTATCAGAGGGTAATAGTAAAAAAAAAAAAAAAGGGCAAAGCCCAAAATAAATGGGCTGGAATGTTGTGTGAGGGCGAAGGTCCATAAGCCCAAAATAGCTCCAACCAGACGATCAAAAGTACGCTCAGTACTCCACAATTATTCAGCAACCTACCGCTATTACCACCAACTAGGTGATCAAAAGTACGCCCAGTACTTCATATTATACATGAGCATTACTCATGTTAATCATACATAAACATTCATGAGCATCACTCATATCAATCATACATAAACATTCATGAGCATCACTCATGTCAACATTCATGAGCATCACTCATGTCAACATCTATGAGCATCACTCATGTCAAATCAAACATTCATGAGCATCACTCATGTCAATCAAACATTCATGAGCATCACTCATGTCAATCAGCTTCAAAAGCTTCATTTACAAAAGCTCTAGCTTCAAAAGCTTCATTTATAGAGCTATAGCTTCAAAAACTTCATTTACAAAAGTTCTAGCTTCGAAAGCTTCATTTGCAAAGCTACAACTTCAAAAGCTTCATTTACAAAAGCTCTAGCTTCGAAAGCTTCATTTACAGAGCTACAACTTCAAAAGCTTCATTTACAAAAGCTCTAGCTTCGAAAGCTTCATTTACAGAGCTACAGCTTCAAAAGCTTCATTTACAAAAGCTCTAGCTTCGAAAGCTTCATTTACAGAGCTACAACTTTAAAAGTTTCATTTACAAAAGCTCTAACTTCGAAAGCTTCATTTACAGAGCTACAGCTTCAAAAGCTTCATTTACAAAAGCTCTAGCTTCAAAAGCATCATTTACAGAGCTCCAGCTTCAAAGCTTCACTTACAAAGCTTCAGTGTAGGGTATACAAATACCGCCTCCGAACAACCGCCACTTTGGCCCATACATGGATTCAATTTGAAGTCTCTAGCCAACAGACTCTATTGACCAAAGACTTAGGGGACTACATTATGTACTATATATTGGGCCTTAACTGGGCCTCATGAAAATACTTGGGGGACTTAGCCCATTATCTATGTACTGAGGAGCGAACCCTTATTCTATAAAAGAGACTCCCTTACTTTCATTAGAAAGCACTCATGAAAAATACTTGGGGGACTTAGCCCATCACTTATGTATTGAGAAGCGAGCCCTTATTTTATAAAAGAGACTCCCTCACCTTTGTTAGAGAGCATCGTCGCTAACTGAGCAACCGCCTAGTCGTGAGCATCACTCCTAATCCATCATTTATGTATTGAAGAGCGAGCCCTTATTCTATAAAAGGGACTCCCTCACCATTATTAGAGAGCATCAACTCTAGCCCATCATTCATGTATTGAGGAGCGAGCCTTTATTCTATAAAAGGGACTCCTTCACCTTCAAACGCCACAAAGCCGAGCCAACCAAGGCAACATAAGCCACGAGCCGAGTAGCCTCGCAACGTGTGCTACTTCTAGTTGAGCATCATTTCAGATTGAGTACTGCCTCATATCGAACATTAGTTCAAGACAGCATCTAGTTACTTTAGCCTACACATGGACTGAATTTCAAGTCTCCAGCCAAATGACTCTCTTGACTGAAGACTTGGGGGACTACTGTTTATACCATATTTAGGGCCTCATATTTAGATCTCGTACAAATACTCGAGGGACTTAAATGTAATTATGTGATAAAGAAATGGGCAAATATGTAATAAGTGAAAAGCCCTTATTCTATAAAATGACTTTTCACCCTCACAATTAGAGGAGGCAAATTCCTAGGCCCTCTCACCCCCTCTCAAAGCTCTCACTCTTAGAGCTCTCTCTCCCTCAGATAAATACATAATTAGTGTGGACGTGGCCCAAACCTTGGGGTGAACCAGGATACATCTTGTGTTATTTACATTTCTTGCAGATTCACGGTTGGATTTACGTTGTTCCAAGACCTCCGATTTTGTACATCAACAAGGTCAGTCACAGTTTCATACCTCGTCTTTAAAAAGTTTCAATGTCATACATCATCTTACAATTTGTTACAATTTCATATCTTCCGTCAGTTTGTCTATCAATTTTTCCGTTAAATAGTGACATGGCTTTAAAAATAATTAAATATTAAAAATTAAAAAAATATCATTTAATATTTTTTCTTTTTCCATGGGGGACCCACCCCCTTAAACCACCTGTATCTCTTTCCTCCCCCACTTCTCTCTCTCGCCATGCGCAGAACCCCCTTAACGCACCTAGGTTTTTTCATTTGCCATCACCTTGGATCCCTTCCACCTAATCTCCGACCGCGACCTTGACCTTGGATCCATTCCACCTAATCTCCGCCGTCCACTTATCCTCTTTTTCTTTGTCCTGTGGACCGGCCCTGTCTGCACCCTCCCTCACCAGATCCCAGCCATCCAACCTCCGCACCACCAGCCTCACCTCGTATTTCTTCTTCGTCAGAGGCCGCCATGGTCACCACCTCATCATTTTCACCACCATTCTTTTGAATCAATGCCTACACATCGACCCACCAAAGCCAAAAAAAAGAAAATTTGAGGAAAGCAACCCTTAATATGAATCAAAAAATTTCTCTAGGGGTTGTTTGGTTCCCGGGAAAATAAATGTTTCTAATGGGTTCTTGGGTTTGCAGTGAAGGATTTTCCGAGAAAATTTGGGATTTGATTTGATTTGATTAATTTGGGAGGTGGGTTGGGGGAAGACGGGAATGGGTGGGATCTGGGTTCGGGGCCAACGAGGCTGCTGTTGCAGCGAGAAAGGGAGAAAGGGAGAGAGAATACAGGAGGAAAGGGGATGGATGATGAAAAAACCCAGGTGGGTTAAGTGGGTTATGGGCACGACGAGAGAGAGAAGTGGGGGAGGAAAGAGATACTGGTGGTTTAGGGGAGTGGGTCCCCCATGGAAAAAGAAAAAATATTAAATGATTTTTTTAAGCCACGTCACTATTTAACGGAAGAATTGACAAACAAACTAACAGAAGGTATGAAATTGTAACAAATTGTAAGATGATATATGATATTGAAACTTTTTAAAGATGAGGTATGAAACTGTGACTGACCTAATAGTTGAGGTAGTTTTATGTAATTTACCCAAAAATTTAAATTTGACAGCCTATATGACATTTTGACATCTTTTAAATTTTTGTTCTCCACCGGTATGTCAAATTAAAGTATTATTTTATTACATTATTTTCTTTTCATTTTATTTTATTAAACTATTATTTTATGCCCTTCTTTCTGGACTTCTCCTATCACCTTCTTTCTCTCTTTTCTGAATCTTTGTATACTTGCTTCTCTTCTCCATCAACAACTTATTGCCCTTTACCATCACATCGATATACTCGTACTCACCTGAAATCCAAGGGCCACAACCAAATTTACTTTTTTTAACCTTTTAATTTCACTTTTTTTTTTTTATAAAATCTGTTTGGGCGTTGAGAAAGTGTGGGCTTTTAAATTACCAGCAGGGAAAGACAACAACTTCTCCTATTTCGATTCGCAGGTGGAAGAATCTTAGTCGAAAGATTTCACTCTGTAGGCGACGATCTTCCTTGAATCGTCTTTTTGTTTAAGATTCTTGTTTGCTTCGACGATCTTCCTTAATGGTGATGGACTCCACGTTATGAACCCAAAATAGGTCTTAATTGTTATTGTCTTAATTGGTGATTTAGAAAGTTAATTGAAGGTTTTATGCTTTAGTTTTTATTATTAAGGACGGTTAAATATGCCAGCTGGCATTTTAAGGGGTGGAGTCTGTATAAAAGGGTGGCCTGCTTATGCTGGTCATGTATCGTCGTAGTGCCTCGTCGGTGACCTCATTGTGTTGGAAATCGCACAATCGCTTAGTCAATAGTCTCTCTACTTCTTCCTGAATTTGCCTTTGTTAGGGTAGTGGAGCTCTCGGCTGCCCCCAGTCGTGACCTACTGATCTAGGTTGCTCTTCCATGTATTCGGCTCGTCTATGCCACGGTTGTGGTGTATGTGGTACGTTCTTAGCAGATGAGCGAATTTCTCCTAAGATGCCGATTGAACTTGAGCCGGATTGAGTGATTGTTTTTCTCCGTCCGTCTTGCTACCTACTTCGATGTAAGGTGGAGAATGCTCCTTGTGGGCTTAGCCGCGAATGAAAATTTCGCCTAGAAGATTGCTCATGTTGACCATCGGAGTGTGACCTCAACCGTGAATGTATGCTTGTCCGTGGGCCTAGTCGAGAGTGCACACTCCTCCGCACACAAAGACGGGAGTATATGCTATCTCGAAGGTCCAATCGAGAGTGTACACTGCCCGAACGATCAGTTCGTGGCTAGTCGAGTGACTGTTTACCGAGACCCTGCTGGAGAGGTTCTTCGTCTACCCTTGTCCTACTTCGAAACACCTCATCTAGGGCACATTTCATCTCAGTGCACGACAAGAGCTGATTCACCAAGGTCATTTATTGTGTGAGGGCGCTCATATACTCTATGACTTGTCGGAACAAGTGTTGTTCGTCATTCGGATTGGAAGAGCTTGGAAGAAATGTATCTCCTTAAGTAGTGGAAGTGTTATAAACTCCGGATGCTAGATTCGAATTGGGGAATGTCAAATTTGCATAGAAGTGAGGTGAAAATGCCCCAGGTTCAATTGTAGGCCCAGAAACTTGAAGCCGGGATGGTGAAACTAATCTTGGACTGATTTGGGCTGCTTGAAAGGCCACGGGAGTAGGCTGGGCCACAGGAGTGGGCTACTTGGCGAGAGCAGGCTGGGCCACTAAAGTGGGCTGCTCGGTGCGAGGAGGCTGGGCCACAAGAGTGGGCTACTCGACGTGTAGCGCACGTAGGTGTGAGGCTTGGGCTCGGCTCGGCAATGCATTAGGCTCACGTTGGATTTAAGTGGCACAGGCCGATTTGCCTTAGGCTTGGAGTGACACGGCTTAGGCCATGGCCTTGGTGCCGTGGGCCTTGAATGGCACAGCAAGCTTGGATGACACGGCTTGGGCTGTGGTAATGGCGCCATGGACCTCGCCTTGGGTGGCTACCGTGGTGGTTGCCATGGTAGAGCCTTGTGGTGGTGGTGCCGCTCCACTTATTGTCACATTTAGCCTCGTGGATCGTCGTGGTCCCATCTCTTGAACGTTGGAATTTTCGTTCGTTGAAGTTTATAAAGAATTTTTGCAAATAAAAAATTCTAAAAATAAGAACGTACGAAAAATCTACAAATGGACAAGAAAATAGTAAACCTTGGATGCGAGAGTCTTCTACGAGTTTGGGACTCAGCTCTCAATGAAAGCACCAATTTGTGGATGAAATTTCTTCCTCCTTGCTCTTGAACAAAATTGCACCTACAAAACAAACAACACCTTAGGTCAAAGCCAAGAGCCTTACGCGCCTATGATGCATGAGGGGCTTTGGCCGAAGAACCTTCGATGTCAAAGTTAGAATTTTGAGGGAAAAGTGTTTTGAGAATTTAGAGAGTTTAGCAAGAGAATTAGAATTGATTTTTGGAGAGAATGAAGGGGTTTATATAGAGGTGTGGCCGGTCTCTTAGGAGGAGGAAGACCGGCCACTTGGTTAGTATTTTGAGTGAGGTTCATGATTTGTAGCTAATTAGGAATAATTGAATAATAAATCAATTAATTAGCTAATTAATAGAATAATTTCCTAATTGATTAGCTAATTAATATAATAAAAGAGGATTTGATGAGGATGGATGAAATAGGTTTTGAATTATTACCTATTTTGGGCACTTTTGACTTGGTTGAGGGTTGATTGCCCACTGCTCGCATGTAGGAATCCCGGTGTACCTCAAGGGTAATTTTGTCCTTTTTACCCAAAAATCCACATGTCGCATCTCGTTTATTTTTGGCTCCACACACTGGAGATGCAAAATCAGTCGATCAAGGAGCACCTTCAGTTTGGATAGACAGCACTACTTCGAGGTCGACTAGTTATTATCCAAGTCTCGGTCGACAAGGATTTTCGAGTCCTCGTTGGTAGAGGTCATCTCATCAGCCTTCTCAGCGAATTGAGGTGTTACAAGCTACTAGGCTTGGCACATTGAACGCCGAGTTTTATTTTATGATTGGATATTTGCAAGTGCATTTTAGAATTCAGCATTCCGATGACCGAACCACATTTACCATCAAGACATTTATCTCATTCGAGTATTTGTGTTCGTATAGTCTGGTGCCAATTTGGCATGCTTATACTCTTACAAATATAATTATTGTGACCGAACCCGGCGCTGACGATTTGTGAACTTCGCAGAACTAGCAGCCTTGTCTTCAGGCTCTAAAACCCGAAGGTCGAGAAGTGTTCCTTCCTTGGCCGCATTCGTAAAATCAAGAATCAGTAGCACGCTCAATGCAACATCAACATATTTTACTCCCCGGCCGAGCTTGGCCGAGTTGGCAAGCCCCGTACATAACCGAATGACGTAGTTAGCTTATTAGTTACTCGGCCTGCATGCCATGTATGCTTGGTAGTTTTTTAGGGTCAACACAATCGAATACGCATTCGTGATCACCATATATATAGATGAAAATGTTTATCAAAAAAGATAACTTGCTTGTTATTTTAAAGAAAAATACTATTGGGGTTTAGGATTAGTGTGTTATGCATATTAATTCATTGCAAGCTAAGACACCTACATTGTCTCAATAATCCTCAACCCTTAGCAAAGATGGAGGGGGAGTAAGACAGACCACTAGCCCCCGCCATTCTCCGCCCGAGCAAAGGACGTCGATGAGGCCGTTTTTCAGTTTAAAAAAAATTAGAAAAAGAAAGTTCATCAAGTGATGTGGCTACATAAAAGTCGTGGTCTTAATCCAAACTGTGGTGATCATAATTTTTGCTTTCACTGTGTTCCGAGTGAAGAATACAAAGATTAAGTTGAACAAAGTCACGATTACAAGGCTGAAGTTGATCAACAACAACACAATCCCTAAGCCAGACTCTAAGATTTCGTTAACAGCAGATGTGTCGATGAAAAATCCAAATGTGGCCTCATTCAGGTATAGCAACAATAGTACCACTCTGTATTATCATGGCCTGGTGGCAGGGACGGAGCCACTATAGGCCTAGAGGGGGCGGATGCCCCCACTTAAATTTTTTTTTTGGGTGCAGAAAAATTGCACAATTTTGCATCTCAATGACAAACCCTAATTAAAATAAAAATTAAACCCTATATGTTAATTGGTATCAAGGGAAATGTGCTAAGGAGACTCTTCCAAAAGTGGACCTCTCCATGAACTTTCCGTTAGGGGTGGGTTCAAAAAACCGAAAACCAAACCGAACCGAAACCGAAAAAACCGAACCGAACAAAAAAACCGAACCGAATTGAAAAAACCGAACCGAACCGAATTCTTTTGGTTCGGTTCGGTTTTAGTGATATAGAAACCGAACCGAACCGAATTAATTAAATTAATTTTTTTATTTAATTATTTGTTTTGGATATTATTTTCTAAACCCAATTTGTAAGTTAAAATATGCTAAACCCAATGTGTTGCCAAACTTTAAGCTCAAAATATTAAAAAAAAAGTCCTATAAAAACTTTAAACCCTAACCTATTATTTATCCCCCATATAAGGTTCCGGAGCCAAACCTCATCCTGAAGTACCTACATCCATCTCCATAGCACTGTCTACTTTTGTCTCAGCTTTCTTTTCCAAATCTACTCTCATATAACATGTAACAGAATCTATAAACATTTATTTCGGGTAGATTACTTAGGGAATTTGTGATGGAAAAGAATCCAACACACACTAAATAAATCCACCCACGCATTTCTTTTACTAATCAAGTTGTCAACATGCAGTTACAAGCAAACAACCATGATCTTTGAACAACATCATACAATTTAACTTTTCTAAGTCATTTGTACGATTTTTGTGTTGTGATGTTGTTAGTTTGGACTTTGGAAGACTTGATTGATGATTTTAGTTCAACTTTAAATGTTTATTTTCATTGTCTTTGATTATAGTTAGAATGCTTGTGTTATGATTGTGTTGGATACGTTAAAATTTAAAATTTCAATGTTTTTCATTTTTTGAAAGAAAAAAAAAACAAAAAACCGAAACCGAACCGAAAAAAACCGAACCGAAAAAAACCGAAAAAAAAATGAACCGAACCGAACCGAACCGAAATTTCGGTTTGGTTTCGGTTTTGGCAAAAAACCGAACCGAATTAAACCGAACCCACCCCTACTTTCCGTCACCTCATGTTTTTAATACAATCTCGGTACCAACATCATTAAACATTGTGCTAAAAAACATGAGGTGGTGGAGAGTCCCACTTTGAGAGAGTCTCCTTGCATTTCTCTTAGTATCAATATGACTGACTTCGCCAACAATGATTCTAAGTGTTTTGTATGAAAAACATTATAGATTAATATATAAGTGTTTGTTTAGTAAAAAAATTTTAGCTTTTTAATTGTAACTTTGTTGTTTGAGGATGCCCCCATGCATACAAATCTCTGGCTTCGTCTCTGCCTGGTGGTGGGGGTAGCTCATAGTCGGTCGGGAGTCTCTAGGGCTCAACGAACCATGAGGATGAATGTTATAGTTGACATCATCACGAACAGTCTCACGTCCAACCCCAATGTGAGATCGAACGTGGAGTCAGGGTTGATAACCATGAGTAGCCATTTTAGAATTCTTGGGAGGGTGAAGGTGTTGAATATTATCAAGAGACATGTGGGTTGTGAAAATGAATTGTACCATGACTATTAATATTTCCAGCCAGGCAATTCAACAACAAAAATGCTAGAGGAAGGTCATTCTTTTTAGGAGGAAAAGTTTGTTTTGAGTGTTGTTATACTCACTCACTTGTCCTATTTTCTCACTTAACTGACAACTAAAATATAGATGACAAATCAATATAATGTGGGTGTCGAAATAGAAAAGATGAATGGGTATGTATAGTAGCACTATTTGTTTACTGTCTTTAATGTAGATAATAATAAGCACCTAACTTGGTTTCCTCAAATCCTAGCCGTTAAACAGAAAAATAGAGAGAAAAAACCACTATACCCAACCCTCTGGTCGGTGGCAATCCTTGGTTTTTTTTTCCTCTCTTCCTTTTCTTTTTTTTCCTATCATCTAAATTTTTTTTATCTCCTAGTTGTAGTTGCTCCTTCGCTTTGTCGATAAAAGCTATCATGATTGTGGCCACTCTCTCGCTATTTTGAGGGTCTGTTGTAGCGTTTGTGGTCTACTACTGAACCTTGAATCTTAAATTGGGATTGTTGTTCAGCTTTGAGATTGTGGATTTTGTGGTTCTCGTAGTTTGTGAGCTTGGAAAGTGATTATGAAGAGAAGCTCAACGTTTTTAGATGCGACTCATAGGAATGCTTATTGCTGACAATTACAAGTTCATTCGAATGGTGTGTGGTTTCCTCGTGGTGCATTTACGGCATTTCTCCAACTTACCGTAGGATTTTAGTTCTCATGTGTGTTATCTTCCATATTGGATGGATGTGCATCCTCTGCAGCTGATGAATTGTATTGTATTTTAATGTTTGTAATTTTGAAGCCATGATTTTCTTTTAGTATGTGTGCTCTTTTATTCCTGCTCCAAGGATTTCCTCTATGTTTTGTTTCTGGATAAGGTTTGATGTAATACTTACATTTGAGATGCATGTCCTATATCAGTTCTTAATGAAGTTTTATCTGACCCAGACAGAGAGTTTGGCCGGGGGCACATGCTTTTGACATTTTTTTTTTTGTTTCACTCAATAATGTATTTCAAGATTTGAATCGCCTATCTTTTAGATATTTTTTCAAAGACTATGTCTACCAAAAATACCCAAATCCAAAACCATATGACTGTTAGATCAAATTTAGTGTTTTTTTTTTTAGAACCATATTCGTCTATTTCTTTTATTACAAATGAATGTCTTATTGATTTTGGATATGTCTAATATTTTGCAATAATTGTGTACAAATGATTTTCTAAAATATAGACGGTTCAAATTAGTGAAACACATTACGAAGTGACCCTACAAAGTGGGTGTCAAAATGTATGTCAAAAACGTGTCATCAAATAAAATCTTTTCAAATTGAATCTTGCATCTAATAATTGAACGTCTCTACTAACCATTTTTGGGCCTCTACTGGTTAGGCCTCTATGGAGGATTTTTTTTTTGGGGTTGAAACACTTTTAAGTTTTTCTTTTATGTACTATTTTGTAACTTCTGAGAAGAACCATTATCCATGCATTCTAGGGCTATGTTACTATGTAAGATGTAATTTGTCGGTTGGTCTTTGTTCGTTAAAAGTCTCTACGACCGAAAAAAAAATGAAAAACTCTCACCGTTCGGTAGTGTTGTTCCAATAAACTTTCAACATATGATGCATCATGCATTCCTTTTGTTTACTCTTTCATTTTGATACCCTTTCTTCAAAATATTGAATCATTTCAACCCCACACGTTCCCTCTACTTTAAAAGTCATAACTCGCTCATTAAATTAAACAAAATATTAAACAAAAAATTAAACGAATTACACAAAATATAAGAACGAATGTGTGATGACTTGCTTCTGTAAGCGTCTTTAAATAAATTAATTAATTAATTTAGTTATGTTTCGATGCCAACGTTGCTTCGCTGCCATTTGATTATTTCCAAGTTTCTAGCTTTGGGGACTGCCAAATCCAACTTTGTTACATCAAGGAAGATCCGTTGACCAAATTATAACATATTATATGAACACAAATTATTCCTGTTTTTTTTTTTCTGAAAGATAGAACTTTATTAAGATTAAATACGAACGGTTACATTTGCATGTTCTGTAAAAATATTAAAAAGAATTTTGTACATATAGAAATGTGGCGGGGTGTGGGCTACTGCTAAAAGCCTAAAATTACTTTTTACTATTTAGTGGGCTAATTGGGGATTGTGTGGGGGACTAGGAGCCGAAAACAAAACAAAACCCAATCCACAATGGAGGGTGGTAGGAGTAAGTCACTACCACCACTCACCACTCACATTTTCCCACCAATTTAATGCGTCTTCTGGTGTGAGTATTAAATGCAGCAGCTGCAGCACCCACCCACCTTCTCACCCCACCCCACCCAAAAAAAATCACACCCCCCTCCAATGGCTAAACCCCTCCTTCCCCCTCCCTTCCTCCAATGTCGTCCACCCCCACCCCCACCTCCAACTCCAACCCCCACTCCCCCACTAATTATCTAACTACCCTCGGCCTCGGCTACGGCATCGCCATTTCTCTCGGCTTCCTCGTCCTCTTCTCCACCCTCCTCCTCGCCTCCTACATCTGCTGCCGCGTCTCCCGCCACCGCCACCACCACCACCACCCGCCTCAGCCCCAGAACCCGAATCCGAGCCCCGAAGGCGTCATCCTCCCCCGCATCATCTTCGTCGCCGAAGACGACAACGAGCAGCAGCAGCAGGATGATGATGGGAACGCCGTCGTCGGGCTCCACCCGAGCGTCATCAATTCCTACCCCAAGTTCCCGTTTTCCAAGGAGGCGTCGACCCCCGATTCGTCCACGTGCTCCATCTGCCTCTGCGACTACAAGGACGCCGAGATGCTCCGGATGATGCCCGAGTGCCGGCACTACTTCCACCTGTTGTGCCTCGACGCGTGGCTCCGGCTCAAAGGATCGTGCCCGGTTTGCCGTAACTCACCGCTGCCGACGCCTCTGTCGACTCCGTTGCAGGAGGTTGTGCCTTTGTCTCAGTACCCGGCCGATCGGAGATGGAGGAGGTGACATATTGCCCCTGATTGATTGATTGGATTTCTGTTTTTTTTTTTTCACTTTCTTTATTTAGTTTTGGGTTTTATTTTTTCTTTCGATTGTGTTAGTTTTCAATGGGGTGTGTGGATTGAGTGGTTGCTTGGTTTCGGGAGATTAGGAAATGAAACTTTTTTTTTTTTGAGGTTTTGAAATTGGTGAAGTGGATTATGCAACAAAAAACTAAAATTCAAGGAATTTATTTTAATGTTAATCAACTGTTTTATCGAGTGATGATAAAGTTTCTGAATTATTCTAGTTCACCTAAAGCATTCAGCTTTTCCGACGAACAACTCTTGTTCATGATATTTGAATTTACAACTGCTAGTAAAGTAAAGACTGAGTCCCGCTAGACCAACTTGAGCAAAGCATTCGCCATTCGGAGAAAGGCTTGTGTTTGTGTTTCTTGCTTGGTAATACAAAAAATAAGGGAGTTGTTGTTTCGGCCAATGCTAAATTTTGATAGAATAGTGAATCTGCAACTTTGGCAACCCTGTCTGAATTTGTAATTTTCATTTTTCCTTGTTTGAAGGCGTAGTGTTAATTCCTGGATTGTAGTGATTTGATGGAGAGTCAATGGTCATGTGGTGGTCATGACTCAAACAATCATGTACTTTCGAAGTAGCATAAGACAAAGTTGGCTGCTTTGACAACTAATCTAACCCTAAACATGCTAACTACTCTTTTTCTAGTTGCCCTTGCTTGTGCTTTAATTCTGCTTCTAATAGGATTAAAAAGGTCGGACCCAGTGCACAAGGCTCCCGCTTTACGCAGGGTCTGGGAGAGGTGAATGTCGGCTAGCCTTACCCCCATTTATGGAGAGGCTGCTCCCAAGTCTCGAACCCGAGACCTACCGCTCATGGGCGAAGGCACTTGCTCCCAAGTCTCTATGATTCTATTCTTCTCGATGGGGGGCCTTCTTTTATTATACGACGGAGAAAAAATCGAATACAAGACCTTAGTTGAACCAAAATAATTTTTATGCAACGGAAATACTCTTATAGTAGCATCTGTGACTAGATTAGACGCTTGTAAACAGTTAAGGAACATTGTCTAACAAAGTCAAATGTATGTATGTGAGCATATTGTGCAGTGACAGTACAGCACGTGTTTTTGTGAAGTGTTGCGTCTGATCCTCTAGTTGTCTCTTGATCACACTACACCACAATACTGACCAGTTTTTTGCGGAATGGAACTGTATTTCCATTCATATGTTGACTAATTCACCTCACATTTTATCTTAAATCTCAAGCAAAATGATTAAACAAGCCCAGTTGCTTTGACTGGAATTTGCCTCCCACTTTCTATATAGGAAAGTGGTACTGGTAGGGTAGCGATTTTCGCATTCCGATCTTTCCTTCTGCGCTCCTTTCTTTCTTCGTGTTCTTCTGTTCTCTTTTTCTTTATTCAATCTAAAGAAAAAAGAAAAAGGGAGGAATAATAATGCAGTGCGGGAAAAAATAGAAACACGAGCCTTTAAAATATTGGGATCGAAAGGATGGAAAGTAATGATCACCATATTTTTTTAAACGAAAATCATCATTTTCAATGACTTTTGCATTCTGATATAAAGTGCTCATAAAGATGAGAAATTTTTCATTGTATCTAAAATACGACCGGTACATCAAAGTTAGTTATGTAAGTAGATGAATACTTGAAAGAAAATGTCTATCCACGAAGACCGCCCAAAAACCTCTTTGATCAAATAAAAAAGATGCGGAGCTTTATACTCTCCGACCTCAAAACACATTTTTAAAGACTTAATTTTCATATCCCAAAACCCAGTTGAACACAGTTTAAGAAATATTCTGTTTTCTTGAAAAAAGTTTTCAAATGTGAACTGTTGAAAAGCACTTCTCAAAACTGCTGCTTTTTTCTATAGCAGAAAGATATGAGGACACCAAATCTTTTCAAGAACTTAGGAACATGGAGAGGAGGAGTTCGCAGCTCAATCTTCGTGTTAAGTGCTTTTGCTCTTCTCATCTCTACTGCTACTTATCCAAATTCAACTCTCTCGGATCGTTTCACGTCACCTATGCCCTCTGCAGTTATGTAAACACTGATCAGAGCCAAAGCAGGATCGACACCATGTCACGAAAACTCTCGAAACTGTAATAATAAAATCCAAATAGAACTTAAGAAGTTCAGAGATTTGGAACCAAGCCGGGAGAGATCAGGATTGGACTCGACTTTCAGCGTTGGAACCGGGACTTTTGCAGCAAGGATGAGGGAGTTCAATGTGACTATAGTCTCAGCAACTATCAGTCGCGGGGCACCTTTCAACGAAATGATAGCGCTTCGTGGACTTGTCCCTCTTTACCGGACTATAAATCAACGGCTTCCATTCTTCGATACACCACGAGGTTTCTAGACGGGTGGATAGATTTTATGCTGCTGGACTTTGTTCTGTACGATTGGGATAGAGTTCTGAGTCCCGGCGGGCTCTTGTGGATCGACAGCTTCTTTTGTTTGGAGGATTTGAGTGATTATTTGGAATCCCTGACGATGTTGAGGTATAAGAAGCACAAATGGGTGGTTGTTCCAAAGCTTGATAAAGATGATGATGATGGGGAAGTTTTCTTCTCTGCTGTATTAGAGAAGCCCGGCAGGCTGTTCCGGTTAATTACAGATTGATCTTATGTGTCTGATAATTACTATTGATTTTATATGAGCTCAAGCTTTTGGAATATGATGTTATAATTGTCATTACAGTTAGATGAGGTTGCTGTGATAGAAGGAAAATTTTCTGCAAAATCCATTTTTGTTTCTTTTGACAATACGATATTACTAATTAAACTACTCTAAGTTACTGAATGGGCACTCAATGCGGGGTGCAAAAGGGTGGAGATTGTGTTGGTCAACTGGCTTAACTCACGTCACGTATGCTTGCAAAGTAAGAATGGTATAAAACAGGCAGCTCTGCTTCTCAACAGAAGGCATGAGTTTAGGCAGCCACAAGACACTTTGCATTGTAGGAGGCATTAGTTAATTTTTGAGTGTCCATTTTTACTTGGTGCAAATAAGGGTCCACTCATGTCATGTTAAAGAAAAAAGACATTAGAACTGAGGTAGGTTATCTGGACTTGGATTCTCTGCCCTCCCATTTAGGTGCCCTCTCCGTGTCCTCCTGTTTTGTGTGGTCACGGTTAAGCCACGTCAATATTTTATATTTTTTTTTTTATAAAAATAATAAAACAAAAAGAAATAGTAATATAAAATGTTGACGTGGCTTAACCGTGACCACAAAAACAGGAGGGCACGAGGAGGGCACAGAAATTGGAGGGCAGAGAATCCAAGTCCAGGTTATCTAGCATTAAACCTGCCAGGAACCTGTTAAAGTAGCTGACCCAACAGAAATTCCAATAGAGTCATTTGATTAGAGTAGTTTTCACACCAAGTGAAATCAGCACGAGGTCGAGTGTCCAAATCAAAATGATCTCATGTTTTAATCATTGTCCCTTGTTCGATGAACTTAATAATGATGGCAACGAACACAACTGGTGAACTGCTCTACTAAATAAAATCTTCTTCTTTAACCCTCTGCATCTCAGGTTCAAAAATACGAATCCAAAGCAATATGGAAGGGCCTTTGAGAAATGGGGCAGAAGTAACCTTTGTGATTGATGGGCCTGAGGCCCCTTGTTATAATTGGCTATCAGCCTATCACTCTAGCTGCATTTCTTTTTCGTTTGCAAATAACTAGCTGGATTTATGAGTGTCCATTTGTTGTGACCGTGAGTCGAAATAAAGTAGCCAGTGATTGCATATTCTCCCTCCACTGGTCCACCATGAAAGATTCGAAAGATGCCAGGGCCCAGGCCAACCAGCAAATATGTCAAAAAAAAAAAAGATTCTAAACAGCAACAAAGTTAAAAACTTTAAAGTTTTGCATGACCCTCTTCTAAAGTTTAGAATAATACAAATTTATCTAATTGGAGTGATGATAAGTACGATTTACAAAGGTTGAATAACAATCACTTTAGACTTTAGAGTGGAGGTGAAAATTTTTGGAGTTTAAATGACAGCTTTTAATCGTAAATATGTATTTTGTGTAAATTAAAGGAATAAGATAATGTTGGGGATGTAATATTCAAAATCTTCATGTGAGAAATAAATAAATTCATAACTTCTTAGCCACACTATAATTTTATTCAGCTTTAAAAGATTTTAGTAACTTATACAACTAGTTGTATATTGGTTGTAAAATAATAAAGTTCAGGATTAAGTTGGATGTAAGAAATAAAATGTTGTCACATCATTTAGGATATGAGTTGTGTTGGATTGGATTGCTTATGAATTTTGTTTAAATAAAATAAAAAATTTTGAAAGTTGAAATCTTTATATGGGAAGCCTAAGTCTTTTGGGATTAACCCAAGTTAGGATTAATGTTTTTTAAGGAGTTATAATTAAGTTAAGTAAGAGTTTAATTCTTGAGCCCTCTCGAGCAATAACCTCATGAATAAGCTTAAATCTCCTTAAGTCATGAGTAGCTGATTTTCTAAGACTCCCAAAAATAGGCAAAAACTCTTGAATATGTTCAAAATTTGAGAAAAATTTACAATACTCCACCACTTGAAACTCTTAGATCCAATTCAAGGGTAAATAATTGTATAAAAAAATTGCAAAAAATTAAATGGTTTTAAACCTATTTACCTAATTCGTCTTTGTAGACTTTTTCTACTATATTCGCACTCACAATTCACTTTCTTTCTTAGCCTCAAAATTCTAGGGCTATTTTTAGGTAAATTAAAGCTTACCTTGACAAGCTCTTATCACCTAAACCAACCATTTAAACACCACCAAATCATCAATTAAGTTTTCCCTTTTTTTCCATTTCTTGTCTATTAAGTTGCCACAATTTTAATTTTTAAAATTCTAAATTTGACCCCTAATGCCTCCCCAGCACAAAAAATAAAATAAAATAAAATTCGTTGGACAATACTACCCCCAATCTGGATCCACCTCCACCCCACCATCACAACGTGGAGCCCTATACGATGGGAGTGGACCCCACAAAGAACCCAACCAAAGGAAAAAAAAGTCACCCGACCGTCCAAGCCACGCATGTCCTCACTGCTCCCCGCCACCTGGTTCGCAACCTTTCAAACCAGGTCGGTCACTTTGTTTCAAATTTCCCCCGAACCAACCGGGTCCGGACCCGAACCTCCAGCCTCGCGCTAATCATCAAAATTAACGGCCCAGATGTGACCTCTTTTCCCGCACCCTTATATATCCCCGTTCCTATCCCAACCCTAAAACCCTACTTATTGTCCGTGCTATCATTTCCGTTACTCGTCTGAGCGTTTCGGTGCGATTTTTATATACTTTTTCAACTTTTCGGGTTCCGGATCGGGTTTGGAGATCATGGCCGATGAGAAGGAACACTCCGGATCGACGGTGGAGGATGAGCCATCCCTGTTGGAGAAGATGGGCGACAAGATCCACGGCGGTGATCACCATTCGTCCTCGTCCTCTTCTTCCGACTCGGATAACGAGAAATCGGAGAAGAAGACCGAGTCGGTGAAGGCCAAGGTTTTCCGGATTTTCGGCCGTGAGAGGCCGGTTCACCATGTGCTCGGCGGTGGAAAGCGTACGGACATCTATTATCTTTCTCTGAAGTTTTTACTTCCACTACTATTTGAAATGAATACATATATATATTATTTGCGAGTAGTGATTTAGGGTTTTAGGAAGTTTGGATTACTGGATTTGTGTCGGTTGTATGTTGATCTGGGATTTTAGATGCTTTTAAGCTGTGTTTGGATGCTTAGAAAATTTCTGAGCCGATCGGAGTTTTTCTTTTTGATTATCTATTGCTGTGCTTTATCGGATAAGTTGAGTAGTTCCGATCGGTGAAGTTGATCTACTAATTAGTTCATTAAGTTTTGGATTCTTCGATTCCTTTTTCAATATTGCATTAGACTTTGGATTTTGGATTTTGGATTTTGACGTTGGTGAACTGTTGCAGCTGCTGATGTGTTCTTGTGGAGAAACAAGAAGGTTTCGGCTGGAGTTCTCAGCGGAGCCACCGTCATCTGGGTCCTCTTCGAGTTGCTTCAGTACCACCTGCTTACACTTGTTGGCCACATTCTGATTGGTGCCCTTGCAATCTTGTTCCTCTGGTCCAATGCCCATGCTTTTATCCACAAGTAAGGCGCTCGGCCTTTTCGATTTCATTGTTTCATTGTCCGGATGCTTGTGTAGGATCTCAATGTAATATATGGTGATGTTTGGATCACTGCCTAATGGGTTAATAACTTTGCTTGTGTAGGACTCCTCCTCGTATCCCTGAAGTTCGCCTTCCTGAAGAACCATTCCTGCAGATTGCATCTGAGCTGAGAGTTCAAATCAACTGTGCATTTGCACTGCTTCATGATATTGCATCTGGGAGAGACTTGAAGAAATTCCTCGCTGTAAGAATATTTGATCTTTATAACTCTTTAACACGTCTCCCAATCAGTATAATGTGACTTGATTTGTTGCTTTTATTCGTTCGAAACTCAGTAGCTTAATTTGCATACATTACGCGTCATGGGTTAATAGCATTTAGAATCTGTGCCATGCTAAATTTCATCCTTTAAGTTACCGAGGTTTCGTTGATTTTGTTGTATGGTTTTGTTTCTCTGTTAGTTTAATGATGTACTGTCGGTTTCAGGTTATTGCTGGCTTGTGGGTTCTATCCGTTGTGGGCAAATGGTGCAACTTCCTGACCTTGTTTTACATATGTAAGGGCTATGGAGAACTTGTGTGTGCTTTTGATGCCCATGATATATTGTTATGTCCCTTATTAATGTCTGGCCTTGTTTTACAGGCTTTGTTGTGCTGCACACCGTGCCCGTCATTTATGAGAAGTACGAAGACAAGATCGACCCACTCGCAGAGAGGGCGACTATCGAGTTCAAAAAGCAGTATGCCGTGTTTGATGCCAAGGTTTTGAGTAAGATTCCGCATGGTCTAAAAAACAAGAGGTCTTAGAAAGCTTGGGGTGTTATGTTGTGTTCTAAAGCTCTAGGATTCGTAGTTGAGCTTCCCCTTCTGTTCAAGTGTTTTGGGTTTGTAATTTGAATGACTATACTCATGTGGTCAAGTTTCGAGAATTAGGTTCCGTTCTTGTGCTTATACATAATCGTGGGAAGCCATTAAACAGCAGCTTACCCATATTTCAATTAGGATGACTTTATGTTATTCAATGCTGCTTTACGTTGTTCGTCGATTAGTGTTTGAACTGTTATGGTGTATATTATTTCATGCTTGGTTCTCTTTTTGGTTGTGAGCATGATACTTTGGTGCTTAAGTTACGATGAACGACTAATTTTTGTGTTGATATTACTTGTGGTTCAAGTTGATTATTTCTTGTTCGTTATAAACAAAACAAAACGATGGTGTTTTTCTTCAAAGCCTTATTCCGACATTTTTCTTGTAACTTGGTGTTTGATAGGATTGAACATTTTTTAGTGACCAATGCATCCGCCTTCGAATTTGATTGGTAAGATTGAATTGATGGGGCTCTTAAGGACTTTGTCAAAACCACCTTTACAGCTAGTGCTAGATTCAGTGGCAAGGATTTAGAACTAGGTGCCATGAAACAACAGGATTGCTTATTGACAGGCAATAAATCACGGCATGCCACTTGCAACTTATATGTTTTAAATATATTTATATGCGTAAATTGACAAAAGGAAAGTCAAATATTTGAAATAAATGAATAATTTTAGATCATGCTAAAAGAAATATCTCATAAATCAATTAAAGCAGTTAAATTCACATAATAAAATCGGTCTTTATAGAATTTACATTAAAAATAGAGAAAATAATATATATTAAACAATTAATTGAATCATATTATTGTTAGCCTAATGTGAGGCTAAGCCCACCTCCTCTCTCTTAGTGTGCATAATATTGCTTATTTAAAAAAAATAATAATAATTTGACAATTAATTTAATCACATTATTATCCGTGTGCGAAATATCTTTTTTATAACCGGCATTATACGCCTCTTAAGATGTTTTAAACGTGTTTAAAAATAAAGAAAATAATATTTAATAAATAACTGATGAATCACATTATTGTTAGCCCATTGTGAGGCTAAGCTCATCTCCTCTTCCTTAGTGTAGATAATATCTTTTTTATAACCGGCATTATACGCCTCTTAAGATGTTTTAAACGTGTTTAAAAATAAAGAAAATAATATTTAATAAATAACTGATGAATCACATTATTGTTAGCCCATTATGAGGCTAAGCTCACCCCCTCTTCCTTAGTGTAGATAATATTGTTTGTTAAAAAAAAAAAACAATCATTTGATAACTTATTTAATCACATTGTTATCCACATGTGAAAAATCTTTTTTATAACCGGCATTACATGCCTCTTAAGATGTTTTGAACGTGTTTAAAAATAAATAAATTGAATCACATTATTGTTAGCTTATTGTGAGGTACTAATTAAAAAAGTAAATTATTAAAGAAATATTGTTAAAATGACGAAAATACCCCTACCTTATTTGATGTATTATTTTGGAATGCCTTTGAAGTTTTTTGTTTTGGAGGCATTTTTGTCCAAATATTTTTGTTGAATGGGAAATTTTATTTGAACCCATGTAAACTCTTTCTACACCCAACTTAAATTTAAATTGTTAATTGTCTATTTTTCCGTATTGCATAATTACTATTAAGTACAAAATGAAATTAATAATAAAACTCAAAATCAATAAACCCTTTAAACCCTACCATTTATCCTATGTTCATTCTGGCTAAAACTCTAATGGGATGTTTGGAAAAATAACCAGAATTTTTATCTCATATAGAATTATAACCAATATTTTAAGTTTATCATAATTATAACCAAAATTTGATATGAAAATACTAATATACCCTTACTAACAAATAAACTTCCTGATTTGTTCTTACCGTGAAAAACTACCACTGCAGCATGCATCGTCAAGCTTTCCGTTCCACAATTCTTGCATCACCAGTGCTGCATACTTGCCACATAATTCATGTACTATTTGACCAATGGTATCGAACACTAATGCATGAATAATCAGAAAATACACTTCTCCATCTCTGAACTGAAATTTGGATCTGTTTTCCCAAATTTTATTATTATTGGGCTATTAATCTATTAATTTTACCATTTTGTTCTTAATAAAGTTGTAATCTTTCTACAATTTCTAACCAAATAATAATAAAATGTTCGTTTCCCAAAATCTCCATCAAAACATGTGGACAAGGAAGCCTTCATACACAAACCCAAGATCCTGCTACCACTTCTCAGCTTACAAGCATGGCTGCAACAGCCAAAAATCCCTCAAAGTTCGCTCCGGACAAACGAACAACCTTTTGGGTTCACAAAACAAAGATACCCAGATGTAGTTTCTGCAATGGGTTTGAATATATACTTTATATTTGCTTGATTTGCTCTTGGGTTTTGTGTTCGAATCACGTAATTCTGTATACCTACTTACCTATGTAACGTACTTAGAAAATTTAATTTTAAGGGTATATTAGTACTTTTATATTAACTTTTAGTTATAATTATCATAAACTAAAAAATGTGGCTATAATTCTATATGAGATCCAAATTTTGGTTACTTTTCCAAATTTCCCAACCCTAATAGATCATGTAGAGAAAAACAAGTTTTTTTTTTATTGATGGATGGTGATTTTGAAGTTTTGAATCCTCCAACTAAGGTGTGACTCAATTTATGAATATTTTGTTCATTTGATTTCAATTTTTATCAAGTTCAGAAGATGAGTATTTGGGTTTCAACTTTTTTCATCAATCCCGAATGGTTTGTAAACTTTCTGCAATTGGAAAATTCTAAGGAAAAACTTCCTACCAATGTTCTTAGTTTATAAACTTCTTTGCTTGTTGATAAATATAAGAGGATAAATTGTTTGATTTGTTGCTTATGCACATTAGTAGAAAGAAAAAAAGGCAAATGTCTGGGTTTGGTAGCATAAAGAAAAAAAAAAAAAAGTAGCCATGGAAATGCTACTAGGAAGAGGGGGTGGGGCAAGGACACCTCTTTTTTAAAAAAAAAAAATTCAATTACATGTTATTTTATAAAGGGAATGGGTGTAGAGATAACCTAGCATTTTGAATTGGGTTTGAGAGGGTAGTTCAAATAATAAATTTGGGTTTAAAAAGAGATTAATTCTTTAATAAAAAACAATATAGGTGAAGAGAGTAAGTTGGCTGTAGAAAGAGGTTACATGTGTTCAAATAAAATTTTTCAATCACTATTTACCTTTTCCATTCTCTTTATATATAATAGATAGATATTTGAGATTTAACTGTTGGATCTTTCTATTTTTAATCTCAACCATTCATTTACAATTGAAGAAAATTGTAATTAAGATAGAAAGCATGTTTCACTTCAGGATGGGTGGATATTAATCTCATACATGAACGGTGGATATTAAATTTAATCTCATACTTGAACGACTAGGTATCATTCTCATTCACAACTTCCTTCATTTTTCGGTATGGAATTTTCCACATGCTCCTTTTCTTCTTCCGACTCATGTTTATTTCTGACATTCAATTGTATAAGCAAAGTACAATCAAGTGACATACGGAAATCAACGTATGTGCATAAAGTCATTTCTCTTCCTAGAAAAAGGAGAAAAACTTGTACGGAGCTTAACTTGCCACTCAATCATGTTGAATGACACTACACACCACTTATAACTTGCTAGGTGTTTATACATTAAATATGATTTCTTTTTTTTTTTTTAAAAAAACTTAAAGCATTATTCCTTCAAGAAACTAGTTAAATAAAACTCACAACCCCATTTCAACCTTCCTCCACCTGCAAACTGCGCCTATGGACTCTTCTCTCTTGTCGGCCGGTGTCTCCAACGCCGTCAATTCTCCCCCCTTACTACTCAGCTCCCCCTTCCTTGATTCCCCCATCTCTCATCTTTCTGTCTCATGATTGCTTATAAATGATTCAATCTCACATCAATAGCGCATAGTAGTTGAGAACTGGGAACTACAAACTGGTGAAGGAAGGAGTCTTTGTATCTTTGACAGTTGGGTTCTTCACCAGAATTTGTGTGTCCATGATAATTATTCGATCATTTATATATAAAAAAGAAATAAGAAAAAAAGTGAGGTTACTCAGAAACCTAATTCATGTAAGATGATTTAATGAACCATTAATTACACAAATTTTACACAATTTCTCAGCAACCATGCAAGGCCGTGAGGAGAGAACCTTGTGATTGTGCTGGTGTCCCTCAAAGTCAGGCCTTTTAAAAATTCACTTTTCCATATAGTTTTTTATTAATTGATTCTCGCCAAAAGCAAATTTGAATCACATTATTGATAGTCTATTGTGAGATTAATCCTATCCCCTCCTCTTAGTGTAAATAATATCGTTCGTTAAAAAAAATTGAAAATAAGAATTATACTTACACAACACTGCTTAACACATGGCCAGTTATGAATAGTGTGGTAGTGCCGCTCAGTATGATTCAATGTCAAGCCAAGCCGCACACATGATTATTCCAGAAGACGCGCCCATGCATGACTTCCAAGTAGGGAGGAAGATAAATATGGCACAAAAATAAGTTCCAAGTAAATGTGAGCAATCTCTGATATAAATTATATCGTTTCCGAAGTTGTCATTGTTTTTAGGTCGTGCACAAAGACATCGTCGAACGTCCCTTTAGAATTTACATCGTCAAACAGGCCCCAAACCTAAAATTACCAGGCAGCTATGCACAAACTGGTATGGGTGAAAGAATTGATGGAACAAGATTGCGTGTCTACAAAATCAAACAATGATCTATACCTTTGATTAATTACAAGATACAACACAATTTCAATATCTCGGAAGCATTCTTGAGGCGTACGGATTGCTTTCTGACGAAGTGAGAGGAACTGTTGAGAATTCCGAATCAGAGTGCTCCAACCGAAAATTACTGCGAAAAGGTGAGGGGCTTGTGTCTTGGATTGGTGATAAATTAGTTCTTGAGAAACCAGGCTCACCCCCACTAGTTGTTCTGTGGTCAGGATTCGATGGACCGGTATGCGATTTGGTTGGAGTTCTATATGAATCTTCTTGAGATCTGCCTGAATCGTCGGCCAACTCCCGTCTCTCCCTTTCTTCAGTTTCTTTGAGAAGAAAATCAACCCACAGATCTGCAAAGGACTGGAGTTGGTAGGGAACAATGTTAGTGGAAGAATCCATGAACCAAATGCGGAAATAACAGTTTAATGAACCCACTTGGATAAAGGAAATGCTCTAGGAACAATTTTCTGGGCAGCTTATTGATTCAAATTTAAAAGCTAATAGAGAACGATGCTTATGCAAGGTAAAACAGCACTAGCTGGAGATTCAAGTACGCCAATTAATCTTTCCATCGAACGGAGACCAAAAAGTACCTGGTTATCAGCTGCTGCATTTGCAGATAATCCAGCTGAACCGCCTCCCAAAATTCCACCAACAAGGCGACCAGGTAGAGAGAAAACTCCACGAACAACACCTTTGCCTGCACCTTGAGAGACGCCTATTCTCTGCTTGTCTTCATCAGAGAATCCCAGCATGCGAGCCATAAGATCCAGAACCTGAAGAGCCACATAAAAATTACGTGAGTCTGCTTACAGAAAATAAAAGGAGATAACCAGGTTTAAAAAGAAGGGCAAAACTTGTGTCCGTGGTGCATAAAACCTTAGTTGGGTTAGGGAACTGACCAATGAAAAATTATTAAATTCTAGCAGAAACTGAAGAAAACAGCAAGAACACTTTTGGTATTGCCCCACCATAGCTAGTCTAAATAAATCTTCATACCTCTTTACTGTGGTTTCTCTGGAAGTAGGTCACCAGTAACTTGATCACAATGCGTCTGTGAACAAAACCAATCTTCATTAATGAAACAGCTTTAAAATAGTATGTAAACAAAAAATATACCAATGATCCTTAATGACAATAGAAGAAAACACTTCTCTGAAAAAGTAAGAAGAAAGAAAAAGGTAAAATGAAAGAAAGAAAAGAAGGTTGGCCTCTACTTGAGGCATGAGCCATAACTGAAAATTGAACACAAAACGAACACCAATACTCTTATCTACCTAAAACCCAACAGAAGGCCAACCAAAAAGTTAAACAGACCAACCTGTCAACAAGATAATCTGAATCTACCGACATCCTATTAAGCCTGGTCATGCTCTGCTCAACAGCTCGGCGTAATTTTGCATTGTCTTCCTCAAGTTTATTTACTCTGCTTTTCCAATCTACTACTATTTTTTCAGCTTGTGAAAGCTTGGACAAAATTTCTTCCTTTTCCTTCTTTGATGCTTCTGCCTGATGGTCCGCTTCCTGGTAGAATCATAAACATTTAAATTCTGATATGCTTATGCCTGCGTGTGTGAGCAATATGTGTGGGTGCATGTGCAAGAGCATGTGTGTATGTGTGTAGGTGTGGGGGGAAGGGAGGGCTCCAGTTTTATGCAAGTTAAACATTGTGAATTATATAGTACCAACCATCAGAATATACAGAGCTTAAATTCGTTTAAGTGATGCAACTTTATATGATATAATCATGTAAGGATTTATCTTCTTGTACTTATCGTCTCTAAGACTATCCTCAACAAACAAAACAAGTATGATTTGCTAATCACAGTGATGGAACACCAATGTAATAAATGTACTGAAAGAAATATTATATAGCAACAACAACAACAACAAAGCCTTTTCCCACTAAGTGGGGTCGGCTAGAAATATTATATAGCACAAGAAGCAAATTAGAAATTGCATACTCAGACAAAATATGAAAATGCAAAGGAATAAAAAAAGCAATCATACTTTCAAGAGCCGAGAAAGCTTAGCTGACTCTTCTCTTGCCCGAGACAAATCTCCTTCCAAATGTTCCTATACATAAAAGGAAACTAGCATCAAAATAATAATCTCGGGATTCATACATCAACACAAAACATTCCAAATGCCTTCCTTGATAATTCAATAGGCAGACAAACAAAATTTACATTTGGTTACCTTAGCTTCAATTTCAGCATAGTACTGACCAAGAGCAGTTTGAAGATTCAAGAGTTCAACATTTTTGGCATCTATTGTGCTCATGCAGCTTTCAAGTCTTTTATTCAGATCAGCAATAACTTCCTTTGATTTCTGAATTTCATTGTTGTTGCTCATCTTGAATTGGTCCTGATTTGCAATTGCCTGATTCAAAGCTTTCTCCAAATGTAAAATTTGAGCTCTTCGATATTCGTTACTTTCTCGAAGTTCTTCAATAATTTTGCTGTCTTCATCCATTTTTTCAGAATCTTCAGATTCCTAGAGAAGGTATATGCCATATGGAAAAATCAGTCATCAATTCTGCGAGACATTTTCATTTAGGAAATACAGGATGTAAAACCCACCAAAAATGTTTCCCAAAAAAAAACAAAAAAAAAAAGATAAAATGATTTGGGTCCATCTTGAACCTGATTCAAGGATCAACTCAGAATTTAAACCACAAATCTGTCACCTGATTTTGAAATAAAGAAAGTTTCATCATATATCTACCCCATAAGAGCTCCCAATTTTTGTAAATTACGGATAATGAAGAATCTCTAGATGCTGGAGACATCTACCCCAAAACATATCTCAAGAATTCTAAATTCTCTATTTGTCTCCAATAGTGAATATATAATATTTGCAGAAGATGATATGTAGTGTCAAAGTTCATATATTAGCAGAATATATCATACAAAAACAAGCATAGGTCCATTTTTATAAACAGTCAATAAATATCAAATAACTTAACACAATATAAGATAACTTAACACTCTTTGGTTTAGTCATCAGATTTTCTGCCAAGGGTAATACAAAACAGTACAACAGCCCGCAGTCACTATCTATTGTCTCCCTCATTAAACTTTTGTTATTAATGGTCCCTTCAAAAACCAAGTGCAATGGCGTTCTAGGATTCATTTAGCCGACCCCACTCAGTGGGATAAGGCTTGGTTGTTGTTGTTGTGTAATGGTCCCTTCAATAATGGCTGTGCAATAGAGAGAATAATCCACTGAAAATTATCCTCACTCACAATCCCATCAATTTCATTGTCAAATGGACAACAATGCAAATAGTAAATATTTTTCATTTAATATCATGTCAGGCACCGCAATGTGAATAATGAATATTTTCAAGACATGTAACCTTTTCCAACAAATGCTGTTTAAGGCGTGACAATTGTTGCAAGGCTTTGTCCCTTTCAAGACGTGCTTCCTTCAAATTTTTATCAAACTCTCGTAACGAATTCTCCATTTCTTCCTTTCCAGGAAAACTTTCTGAAGATTCCACCTTCTGCACAAAATTTTAAAATACTGATAATAAGCAGAAGAATTGCTGTCAAAGTACAAAGAACTGAGTTATGTTAAAACATACAATCGCACCCACACCTAATACACAAAGGGAGAGGGATTAGGAAGTAGGATGCCATCCTATGCAGGAAAAAAGTAATAATTGTTTTCCCCAAAAATTCTCAAAACAAGATTACCTGAATTTCACTTGCAGTTCTGCTCACTTTCAAAGCGCCCTCAAGTTCATTTTTCTCCATCTATGCAATGACATAGTATTAGGGTTGATTGTCAAAGTAACACAAACTCTCGTAAAAAAAAAGGTATGACAAAATAAAGCACCAATTATCAACCTTAAGACTATCATTTTCCTTCTGCAGGGTTGCAATTAACCTTTTCAAACTCTCTGCACCATTATTTGCATTTTCATCCTCCCTTCTATTCAACTCCATTTGCAGTCGATTTATCTCAGACATTTTCTCATTCAACTCACTGCTTATTTTGCTTATCTCGACGGAGGTCTTCCAAAAGAAAGTACATGCATGGTAAAAGACAGGGGTCAGAGCACCAAAAAGTGGAACATAGATGTACACATACAGCTGCCCTCATAAATACAGCCCTTGATGTCTGAAAGAAAGTAGAGGAATTTTTTTTTTTTTTTGCATATTTCCTAATTAAAATGGTAATGATGCAGTGTAGAGGAAACCCGCATATATTACACAGATATATCAGTAGATTGATACAAATAGACAATGCAAAAATAATGAGCAGTCAAATATATGCATCTAATATCAATGTCTCTGTCCAACTTTGAAACTCACCTTTTCTCTATCCAACTTCAGAAATTTGAGCTCTTCCTGGATTGCTTCATTCAATTTCTGTTGTTCTGCGAATGGACGAAGATTGAATAAAAAAAAAAATTAGATAAATGGTTGAGATGACTTGTAGAATTCCTTCTGAATCTGCACAGCAATGTACCTTGTAACTTTTGATGTATCTTTTCTGACTGATTGCGTTCTTTTTTAAGTTCCATCCGCAATTTTTTCATCTCAGCAGTAGCTAGCACTGCTGTCGGGGACCTATTATTCTCTTCTAGTAAATCTGCAAGCTCCTAGAAGGCATTTATACATCTGTTGTCAAGTTCTTTCACCATTAAAAGAAAATAGCATACTGGAGATCCAAAAAATAAATTCAAATTCTAACTACAGCCAAAACTGCTTTGGATATCTATTATGGGTTTCAGTTTATACAGAATTCCGGGGTTATCTTATTCTAGTATTTGGTTCGATTGGGAAGCTTTTATAATCTAGGTTGTGTGGTCCATGTTTATGTCATAGTGGATACTGCCTTAGAATATTTGCTTCTATGATTTTTTCTAATACTGTTTCTGTCCAAGTTGTGGCCATCTTGTACACTCCTTGTGTAATTTTATTGATTCATTCATTTCTGTTTGTGGTAACAGATCATGGAAAGAAAAAACACTAATAAAAAAAAGGAGACAGGTAGATCTAACCGAAATAGAAAAGAATACAAGGTGCATTACCCTTTCACTCCCTTGCATATCTGAAAGCTGTGAAATCCCATTGCTTGTACTGTCTTGTGTAAAGACAACACCATTCTGTTTCTGATGCCCAGAGTATCCAATTTTTGCTGGACTTGTCACTTTATGCTGTCTGTTGGGCGACTGATTACCACTTCCCTGAATAAATTTGAAGCTAACTTAGCCAATTATCAGAGCTCAAGGACAATCAATGACGACAACTAAGTAAAAACAATTCTTGCTAACTCAATAAAGTAGCACATATGAAATTATTAAATAATATGGAAGCAATTAACCCACTCCATAAAGGGGTTGAGGATCTGGAACTCTGCTATGCCAGTTAAATACACTTCTCGATTCAAGTACCTTATTAATGCCCTTCTTACTAAATGTTCAGATAACTAACACACAGACCAAATATATATATAAATAACAAGTAGCCAGTTTCTTAAATATATACTTTCTGACCAATAAACCTTGTGCTATATGATAAAAGAAGTATCATAAAGAAGTTTATGATTTAATTGAAGCTAACCACTAAGTACTAGCAAACTTACTGAACAGACTCATTGCAAACAATGTTAATGATGACGCAAGTAGATTTTGTCATAACAACTACCTTGAGCACGTTGACTCCATTTGCAGCTGCTTTGTGATTTTCATTTTTAGCTGCATTCAGAGATGCAGTAGTTGAGTCCAGATTCTGTTTCAATGAGCCATTTTCTTTACTCAATCTGTATATTTGATCCTGTCAAACGGGAGGGTTTCCAAAAGTCAAAAGACATGTTGTAATATATTTTATTAAGATGCCACCCCATACAGAATATAAGGTGTACGAATCCAACCACAGGAATACAGAATATAAGGAGCATGGATCCAACTAAAGATACTCCATCAAACAACATAAACAAAAAGGAAGTAATCAATAGTATAATTTCCCTAGAGTCATCGGGTACCTCTTTTTCCTTTAACAGAGCTGCATAGTTTTTTGATAATGCTTTTATTTCTGCCTCGGATTCCTGAAGCCTCTTAATTTCCGATTTGTATTGTTCAATCTAATTAAAGAAGGAAAAAAAAAGTGCAGATTAGAATATCATAACATACTCCATCTGATAAAGCAAACCAAATAACAGCTGCGAAAGATGAGAGACGACATGAGCAGTGACCAGTGAAGATGATATTAAAACATAGGGCACGACGCCACCAAAGGCTAGCAAAATGTAGACTTTCACACTTTGTCACCACAATTCTGATTCCGGGCTTAGATCAAGTATAATGTGATAGACTCTGCCTATTTCTGCATTTGCACCATCGCACTACAGTTGCGAAAAGTTTAGCAATTTAACCAATAATTGCTTAACCAATAACACTTAATAAGACCTGCTAACAGGAATTATCTCGCTTACTAATTACTAACCATTGATTCCCTTTAAATTCTGTATGCTCTCAACCTAAACCGCAAATTAAGAGGAACCCCGCATTTCAATACGAAAATGAACCACAATTTGCAAATCTACCTCCATTTCGAAGTTTGAATTTGTAAGACACACACCGATGCCAAATGATTCAATGTTTCACTAACATAATAACCAAATTCTCAGCTAAAAAACACATAATCCTAAATCCACACTCATCGAAATCGATCCAAGCATTCATTAACAGCTCTAAAACCCAAATGAACAAATGACCGACACTAAAATAATTCCCTAACCCAAAAAAAATCCCAAATTACCCACGTTTCCACGAAAAAAAAATCACAAACCTCGGGAGTAATAGTAAAATCGACGCCATTGGGGATCGGAGAGCGGGAGGGGGATTTGGAATGGGCGAAGCTGTGGGAATTCCTCCGATCAGATAAGGAAGAAGCTTTTTCTCCATTGATGGCGTGGATCTCGTACTCTTCGTCATCGTCGTCGTCGTCGTGGACGTCCTGCGCCATCTTGTTAAGATTCTCCTTCAGGTTCGCAATCGTGCTCCACATCTTTCAAAACCCTCGCAAATACCAGCAAATTCAAATATGCGTGGCTGCTTAATCTGAAGAAATCGGGCGCCAAAATCGTTGGAAAGTCGGAGGTGAAATTTCTTGGACTGGGGATTGAAATTTGGGATATGGGTAGATCTGAGGGGGGAGAGGAAGGAGCGAAGCGAAGAGGTGGAATTTCGTAATTAGATTTCGTTTTTATGGTTAGAGGACACGTTTTGTAACTTATGAAATGTCATAGGTTGGTAACGCTATTTTTTTATTTATAAATAAACGATATTATCTACCCTAAAAATGAGATGATGTGTTTAGCCTCACAATGAACTAGTAATAATGTAGTTCAAATTTACCTTTGCTGATAATCGAACCTAATGGCTCTTATCTACAAGTACAGAGAAATACTACTAGACTATAGTATTAAGTGGCTTATTAGTAACGCCTTTTGAAAATTACTTTTTTGATTAAATTTATTTGTAAAAAGTCTATGCTGCCCTAATGACTTACAATGACCCCAACTACACTTTGGTCTTCGATGTTGAACCACCACCTCTTAGACGATGAAAACAACACAACGACGCTACAATTACACTTTAACGATATTAAAAACGACCACAAACTCATTTATAGAGAACTCCGTTTAACCAAAAAAGACTTGCACTTCAATTTGATTTAAACCAAGATTCTTAGGATTCTAAACCACCAACACAACAAGAACAATATGGCGACGTTACAACAACACTCCAACAATACTCCTTTTATGATTTTGAACCACCACAACCATAACAACAATCTAATGATGCCCTTAGATACTCCAATGGTATATCGCATTTTCTGATTTCGAACCGCCACATCCACAACAATTCATTCAAAGAACCCTCTCCTTCTTCATTCCCCAACCCAATTTCATATTCGAAAAATTGAATAATTAAGCTAAAGCAAGCAAGAAGAATGGATATGAAGCTTACTCAGCTATTTCTATGGTGTTCCAGATGTTCTTCACTGCTTCAAATTTGATTAATCAATGTGGAGTTATCAAAGAATGGATCTGAGAGTGTCGTTGGGACTCACTGAAGTGTTGTTGCGGTTTTTGTGGTTTATGATATATGAATGACAACTTGACCAATAAAAATGTCAATGACGAACAAATAGACTTTTCACAGGCAAAGTTGATCTAAACAACAATTTTTAGAAAGTGTGTTTAAAAGTGCAACCAATTGCCATAATTTATTTGAGTTTTGTAGTGTGGGACAGTAGCTAAGCATATCAATAAAGTGATGGATTGTAATTAAGCTCTTAGGTTAGTAGGGCAAGCCCCACCCATAATGAGCGGAAAACAAATCATCTTGTGAAATTACAAAATGGCACGTACTTAGAGACCAACTCACATGTTTGCCAATTACTCAATAGATAAATACCGACACACCATATGCTAGACGAAATACCTCGCTTAAAAAATAAGAGGTTTTTTTTTTCTAATGAGCGGAAAACAAATCATCTTGTGAAATTACAAAATGGCACGTACTTAGAGACCAACTTACATGTTTGCCAATTACTCAATAGATGAATACCGACACACCATATGCTAGACGAAATACCTCACTTAAAAAATAAGAGGTTTTTTTTTATTTTATTTTTTATCATTTTGATCCTTGAGTGCGCTGTTAAAAAAACTTAGAACTTGCGGATCAAGATCCTCTCCTAAGAAAAGGGTGAGGATTCTCCTGACCAAGCCCATCTGGCCGTTGAAATTTTATCCAACGACTACAATTATTATAACTTTTAGAGAGACCCCCTGTTTGTAGGTGTTGGATAAAATTTCAAAAAAAAAAAATTCAATGGCCCCAATGTATTTGATCAGGAGGATCCTCACCCTTTGCTCAGGAGAGGATCCTGATCCAAAACTTGCACATTGAGATGTCTTGGAAGTTAGAATATGGCTCACTTGTCCTCCAAACTTAGTTGGCAACAAAAGATTATCTTTTACATGCCATATGATAATCAAACAAATTACTTCAAAGTGAACAAGTAATGATTTTAATCACTTGAATTACAATTCTTTTACTAATTTTTGATCTTTTGATATTCAACAATTGCACCTTATGTAACTTAAACACAAAACCTTCTCCATCATGATTAAAATTTGGCCCTAACCGACATTTATCGTTGGTTCATGTATTATAAAATTACATTATTGTCTATTTAGTTTGAACTTATTTTTTTTTTATAAATCAATAAATTGTAGTAATGGTCATTCAACTTTAATCAAATTGGAGCAATGATCATCAACTAAAAATCCATTACCATTGGTCCCCTAATTCATCAAAATATGTAGCTATGGTCTCTTTCGTCAACTTCGTCAGAATTTTGTTAAAGTAAGTTATGTTGAAAGGATCATTGCTACAATTGAGGTCCCTCAACTTATCAAAACGTGTAGCTATGATCCTCTTTGTAAACTTCGTTAGAATTTTGTCAAAATTAGTTATCTTGGAAGGATCATTTATACAATTAGGTTAAAGTTGAGAGACCATTGCTTCAATTAAATTAAAATTAAGTAACTATTGCTACAATTTACTCTTTATAAATTAAACGGCCCAAATGCAGTAGGAAGCCCAACCCTACCACTATTTAAACAGCTGTTGTACCAGGTAGACACAATCTCGCCGCTCTCTAGGGTTTTGCAGATCCGCTGCCCTCTTCCCTGCTCGTTTGTTTTTATTTTTAATTAATTGCCTCTTTCATCTGAAATCCGTGCTATTATGCGATGATGAAGAAAACAATAACCGATGAGGAAACTCGTCGATTGCTTCCGCAACATGAATTATCCTTTATGGTTCGTATTCACTGAGCATTCATCAATATTTTCCTCTTTTTATTTATTTATATGTTTTTTTTTTTGATTTGAAAAATCTTCTTCTCCACCCGAGGGACCTATGGAGGGAGCGCCATAAAACGATGCGCTTTCGGCCAAGTTTGCCTTCGAACATCGCTCTGAAATCCGATCGCCGAATCTCATGTTTTGTGTTCTGGGTTTCGGTTTTTATTTTTGGATCGATTTTTCGTACATATATAGTTTTATTTTTTATTTTTTCATTTTTTCATTTCTAATTGAAATTAGATTTGAAAGCGAAGGTCCCAGCGGAGGGGCAAGCCACTCAGAAATGAGGCCTCTCTAACATTATTCAATAAAAAACCTTCGCAGAGTTACTTGCCAAATCGTACGGCGTCCAGAAATCTTTCACTTCTGAGCGTCTTGAACCCTTGGCTACATTTTTTGTTTTATTTTTAAAAATATTTACTTAATTTAGATATTATTTAACTTTGAAATTCATGTTTGAATTTTGTATGATTTTTTTGGATAAAATACATTTCCAATAAAAAAAAGCTTAAATGTCAAAATGGTCCTGGTATTACCTTCTATGCCTGGGTTTTACTGGATCGGTCAATTTAATTTTTGTGTTTTCAAGTCGGTCAAATTGCTCTTCGTGTTTACATTAGTTTTCAATGTAGCCATGTGTTTATATTTGTGACAATCCGTTAAAAAACATTAAAATTGACATGTCTTAAATCATACAGTACTCAAGGCGTTGTATCTTTTTACTGGATGCACATAAAATTTTGTTTTTGTCCTCTTATGTGCTTGATGCATGTCAATTCTATCTGTCATTTAACGAGATCTCTAAACATAAAGATCAATTTGGCCAAATTAAAAATATAGGGATTAAATTGATCGATAGAGTAAAAACATGAGAACGTTAACGAAAAGGGCTTAGACTAACTTTTATTTAATGAAAAATCATCTTAAACTATTATTTAATAAAAAGAGCTTAAGTTTTAATCATAAGGACACAAAACTTATCTTTCAGGCCTTACAAAAACTAAAACACACGGGCTCAACAAAAAGCCCAAACCGGATAACAATTAATATTCCAAAATTGCCCCTAACGGAGCCTAACCCAGGCCAGTTAGCCAAACTAACGGTTACAATCCCAAAATCACTCCTCCCTCCAACGCCATTACTATCGGCATACCTACCCCTTCAAACCGCACCAAAACATCGAAACCTCAAGTTCTCAAACCAATTTCAACTTCGATTCAAGTTTTCAAACAATAATCTACATATCAAATCCGGAATTCCTCAACCCAAAAACTGCATTTGAAGACGAAAAACTGAAAAATTCGAGTTATATATTTGCAGAGTCCAAATTGGAGAAACAAAGGTACGAACCTAGAAATAAGTTATTAAAAATGCTTTGCTGACAATTGTCACAGCCCGTTCCGAGACTTTATATTATTGGGGACGTGAAATGACGGATTTACCCTTAGCGGGTATTAAGGTATGTGTGTGTGACGTTATTTGGATTCAGTTTTGGATTAAAATTATTGGTTTGTAAAATATTGTGTGGTTAGGGATTAAATTGATGGAAATGGACCACACACACTTCCTTTTCTCCCTCTCTTCCCCGTGCCTCTCTCTCTCTCCTCCCTCACGACTTTCTCACTCTCTCTCACCCATAAACGTACGGACATCACCAAAACCCTCCAAAACTCCGTGGATCGAAGCAAATAAGGTATGATTCTTCATCCTTGTGATGTTCTGAGTCGATTGGTACTAGTTTTAGGAAGTGAAACCCTCGGAATCGTCGTGAAACCCTAACCCCGAAAATGTGCACTGTTCATGCACACGTGAAATCTTGCATTTCAGGGAATTTCAAGCTCACAGTGAGCTTAAGGACATCCTCACGAGCTTCGGGGTACTTCGTTGGTGATATTTGGACGTCGGAGGACCGAGAACGGAGGTTCTCAAAATTTCTGAACTATCGTGCTTCCCCAAGTAAAATCTAGTGAATTTTAGACCTTGAAACTAGTCCATCGGCATTCTAAATGTTGAGGGCTTCAAATTGATATAAAATTCGAAGAAATCGGTTGAGAAACGAAGGAGAACAAGAATTTTTAAAACTCGCCGGAGTCCGGCCACCGGAAAAACCAGTCCGGCGACTGGCTGAGGAAGATGATGCGCGTGGGGGCGCGTAGGCCCGTGCCACCCACAGCGCGTGAGGGTGCATGGCAAGCCTAAAAATTTTTCTCAAAATTTCTCAACGTCCGTGACGTCGAGTAGGTCGATGTGGTATATTCATATACCCAAATTGAGCACCGTATGAGAAGTTATTTCGAATTGTTGGTTATGTGTTTAAATTAACGTTTTTATAGTTGTTTCGCATATAGGTGACACCTATCCCGAGGACGAGCGCATCCAGGGACGTCACGGGGGTTACGACCCATCGACTTACCAATGAGTGGGCAGTTTTGTTTTCGTATTACCTATATACTACTGTTTTTCCCAGAAAATGCAATTAAATGAAATTATATTTCTAAAATGCCATGCATGCATATTATGAGTTATGAATTGATAATTGATGCATATATATGTGTGAATTGGTGCCGTGGACGCACATGTGAGTATCATGTGAGTTTATATGGTTTATATGAATGAATGATGATGTGATTGCGTTGTGAGCTCATAAACTGCACCTTTGGTATTAGTGCTTATAGTATTCACCACACCGCACGCTCGCCTTGGATCCAAGTAGGTGGATGTCGTACAGACCACTAGAGGTGGTTCCGACATGCCAGTCGTACAGACCATTAGAAGGGTTCCGACTGGTGGGTGACTTTAGATTATGTGCACAGATGATTGATGAGAGAAGCACTAAAGCATATTATTTCACCATCTTAGTCGTACAGACTGCTATAGGTAGTTCTGACTTATGTGCAGTGTAATGCCGTACAAGTCACAGTTGGTGACTCCGGCACGACCGTACAGGTCACAGTTGGTGACTCCAGCTGGATGGGATATTGAGCTATAGAATCAGCCGTACAGAACCACTATAGGGTCTCCGGTTGATTTATTATTTCACCTGATTTATATTGATGCATTCATATTGTTGGTACCATATATTGGGCCTCGTATATTTGGGCCTTGGGCCTTGTATTTGGGCCTCACACTAAAGCCCATACTTTGTAAAAGAGGAGGAGCCCCTTATTCTATAAAAGGGGACTCCTCCCCTCATTCTAAAAGAGGCAAAAGAGCCAAGCCTAAGAAGGCTAAGAGAAGCTATCATTACATTCAGGAGAGACCTCACACCACCGAGGCTCTCCTCTCCCTTCTCTTCTTTCTCCTCCGGGGGACTTCCCCCAAACACTTGTATCCATACAATTACAGAGAAACAGAATCAACTACAGTGTGGACGTAGCCCAAACATTGGGGTGAACCATGATACATCTTGTGTCATTTACATTTCATGCAGATTCACGGTCGGATTTACGTTGTTCCAAGACCTCCGGTTTTGTGCATCAACATTTGGCGCCGTCTGTGGGAAACGACACGAAAAGTTATGTCGGTTCTTTTTCAATTTTTCATTTCCACCTTGAATCTGCAAAAACCCAGAAACAGAAAACATCCAAATTCCAACACCTGCTCTTACACCTCCCTCTCTGTTCTTGTAAAAGTAACATCAAAATTACAAAAAGCTCATGCGAAAACACCTCATTTTCTCTCTTTCTCCTCCAAGACAAAGGGCTGTCGAAGATCCCAACGTAGAAGAAGGGAAAACGAGGTGTATCCCGACGACAGCACACCACCTGTGAAGGCTTAGACGATCGACGAGCTCCCCTCGCTGTAGAATTGGGCTTCATTTACCTAACCCAGATCACGAAAGCTTTGAACTACTACTCATATCAGCTCAACAAAACAGCGGAGCTCCGCTGCCAGTCCTACCTGTCGCTTCCAGCGGAATGTTGGACCACCACCTGACTCCGCGACTCGTCGCAATTGGAGCCCATGATGTATCTTCCGTTCCCAGCGACTTCAACTTACGTTTTTCGACCACCTGATGGCCGAGCCCGGCCTCAACCTCATCGGCTGCTGTACCGAGCTCAACGCGGGTGATGCTGCTGACGGCTAGGCATCCGGATCCGAGAGGCTCCAGGTAGGCACGGGCGTACTGTGAGTTCATCTGTCTATTTCTTGCTGCCGCGCAAGCCCCACATCTCAATGACGAGGTGGTGGTCTCCGACGGAGCAGAGACTGATAAGGATCCAGACCGTAGCCGATGAGGTGCCCATGAAAGATGCTTCGAGGGATCTAGGCCAAGAGACGGGGCATGATTCAATGCCAACCCCAACCCTGTCGTTGGATGACCAAGTTGCGAGTTCCTCATCTACAGCACAAGTCACTGGACCTTTCCCTGGCCTCAGATCAGTTTCCGAGCCTCAGACGAGAACCACGGTGCCACTGGGCTTTTCCCTGGATCTGTGCTACCTAAACAGAAAAAAAAAAGTTTCAGGAAAAATCCCATTCACAGAGGCAGTGAGAAATGATGAGAGATGGAGGCACTACTGGCAAAAGGAATCATTGCCAAATATTTTCCTTTTCAGAAAGGAAACCATGAATGACCCACTGTCTCCACCCACTATCTCCACCGAAAACAAAAAAGGGATAAGATTCTTTTCCTTTAAATATTTTATTATTTTTACGTCATGATAATTATAATTATTATAAAATAATGATTATATTATTTTTATATCATGATGAACCATGATTAAATAATATGATTATTATTTCTGATATTACATGATTAATACCACGTTATTGATTTATACAACATGTGATTTATCAAACAACTAAATAAATCATTTATTCATGATTATATATATATACACACACATTTAGGCAATACCTAATATATTGTTGATATATGATACAAATCATTTACCACACGACTGAATAAATTATTTATTTATAGAAGAACATAGTACAATATTTTGCCTTAACAAACTTTGTCAATTTGATTTATTCATTATACGGTCGTACTTATACTATCATTTATTGTCAGGAATTATTGAGCAACTAGGTCCACTGATCAACATTGTTGCTGATTAACGAGGTCTACCAACTTATAGACTGATGAGCCACGTGCTTGTGGTGATCTCTTGTCTGACCGGACATCCACTTGCTCGGACATTCACTTATTGGGATACCTATGTGCCTGGACCCAACTCGATGACCCTACAGATAGTCCCAACTCGATGCCCCTACGTATGGCCCCGATTCAAAGACCCGACTTGCGGACCCGATCCGCGGATCTTACACATAGACCCAATATGTGAACCCGACAAGCAGACCCGAGTCATGTCGAGAATCAACTCATACTAAGTGCATGTTGACATAAAGTAGATACTTGCAATGAGGAATACCACGAGCCGAGCCGCCTCGCAGCGAGCATAACCTCTAGCCGAGCCGCCTCGCAACGAGCATCGCTTCCAGCCGAGCAAACGCCTCGCCGCGAGCATAGCCTCTAGCCGAGCAGCCTCGCAACGAGCATCGCCTCCAGCCGAGCAGTCTCGTAACGTGTGATACCTCTAGCTGAATATTGCTTTATGTTGAGCATTGTCTTGGGTTGAGTACTGGTTCAAGACATCTAGCCACTTCGGCTCATACATGGATTGGATTTGAAGTCTCCAGCCAAAAGACTCTCTTGACTGAAGACTTGGGGGACTCCTGTTGGTACCATATATTGGGCCTCGTATATTTGGGCCTTGGGCCTTGTATTTGGGCCTCACATTAAAGCCCATACTTTGTAAAAGAGGAGGAGCCCCTTATTCTATAAAAGGGGACTCCTCCCCTCATTCTAAAAGAGGCAAAAGAGCCAAGCCTAAGAAGGCTAAGAGAAGCTATCATTACATTCAGGAGAGACCTCACACCACCGAGGCTCTCCTCTCCCTTCTCTTCTTTCTCCTCCGGGGGACTTCCCCCAAACACTTGTATCCATACAATTACAGAGAAACAGAATCAACTACAGTGTGGACGTAGCCCAAACATTGGGGTGAACCACGATACATCTTGTGTCATTTACATTTCATGCAGATTCACGGTCGGATTTACGTTGTTCCAAGACCTCCGGTTTTGTGCATCAACACATATTATATTTTGGCATGGCATGGCATATTCTTTCTGAGATGTTATGTTGATAGATGGTGAGCGGAGTTTTGATGATATATGTATATATACGTTTATATACTATTTTTCTGGGAAAGTATACAGGTTTTACGGTGAGGGGTTAGAAACGTTTTAAATGAAATGTTTTTGGAAAATCTTTGGTTTTACTGACCCACTCATCTTTGTTTTGCGCCCCTCCAGGTTCTAGTTAGCAGTTGGTGGCTCTCGAGGTCTTTTTCAGCATTCTGACAGACATACTGCATGTAGGACTCACCTGCGGGTGTTGCACTTTTAATTATAGTCCTACTTGACTGCACTTGATACCTACGCTCTGAATTCGTGTGTTTTACTCTATAATTCCCTCTTTTATGCTAGTAGGTTATTACTGCTAGTGGTTGGTTTAAATTCCTTCATATTTCTGTTATATCTTGCTTCCGTGTCGCACTTTTGGCTACGTCACGCTCACGTGACGACCAGCACGCCTTGATTCTAGGATCGGGGTGTGTCAGTTTGGTATCAGAGCCTAGGTTGCAGTCCTGTATAATTGTTAATGCTCTAATGATCTTTTGATGTTTTCTGTCAGAATTATGCCGCCTCGTAGGGAACGTAGGGAGTCCCGCCTTACTTCTGAACCTAATTTCCCTGATATTACTCAGTTAGGGGAAGCAATGGCCCAGGCTTTACAGAATGCAATTCGTCCTTCTCCCCCTCCTCAGAGGACACCCCTGGAGACTATGTACAATTTGAAATTGGATCGTTTTATGGGTAATGAAGGTCACGAGGGGGCAGAGAAATGGCTAGACCATATTGAGAAGACGTTTCAGGTGATGCAAAGTCAGGGGAACTTTCCTGCTGATAGGTGGGTTGAGACCACTACCTGGTTTTTGGGCCGAGAGCCAGCAGCTTGGTAGGAAAATCAGACTAGGTACATGTCACCTGAGACGGCTACTGACTGGAAAGTATTCAAAGAGAACTTTATGAAGAGATTTTTCCCTCCAGAATACATCGATCGTAAAAAGCAAGAGTTTACTCGATTGAAACAAAGGAATATGTCAGCACATGAGTACTACAGAAAGTTTACTGATTTGTCTCGCTATGACCCTGATGCAGTTGGTAATCAGGTAGAGATGCTTCGACGTTTCAAGTTGGGAACTAAGAGAAAATGGCGGACTTTTGCCAGTGCACTTCCCTGCGCCGATTATCATGAGTTTTTCGAGATTTTGGTTAGGATGGATGACTCCGATAATCTTCCCAGTGACAATGAGGATGACGAGGACAAGAATGATGGTCAGAAGAAGGATGATAAAGGTAAGGGTATCTCCATTCCGGGACCTCGCAAGACACAGAATTTTAAGAAGAGTGGAGCGAGTTCGAGTTCTTCTAGTGGAGGATATAGTATTACTGGCCCGATAAGAGGTGGTGGAAGATTTTCTGGTGGACCCAGATTTCAGAGGCAGAGGGATTCCGGTGGTGCTGGTAGTTCTGGTGCTCCGTGGTGCAGCCGTTGTAATTTTCGTCATCATGGTGAGTGCAGGAGAGGTGGTGGTGCTTGTTATACTTGTGGGCAAATGGGACATCGGGCTTCTCACTGTCCCCAGGGTCAGCAGAGACCTCAGCAGACCACTATGCCACCTCAAGCGCCGATTCAGCAGAGCTTTGGACCAGGCAGTTATGGCCAGTCGAGTCGTGGTGGTGCTTACCACTACCAGAGGGATGTTGCTCCTTATGCTTCCGGACCTTATCAGTATCCCCATGAGCCTTATTCTCAGACGGGGTATTCCCAAGACCTTGGGGGTTATTCTTCTTATTCTTCCATGCCAGCTGATGGATCTCAGTGGCATCAGGGAGGCCATCCTGTCAGGGAGAAGTTGCTGCTGGTGGTGCAGGATCATCTAGGCAGCCTAGTCAGTCAGGCCAAGGACGTACTTCTCAGGGGCGAGGTAATCAAGGCATCAGAGGTCGTGGTGGATGACAGCAAGCTCAGGGGCTTGTTAATCACATCTCACTGCAAGATGCTCAGAACCATCCAGATTTGATCATGGGTACGTTAAATGTTCTTGGTCATTTTGCTAGAGTTTTGATTTATTGTGGTGCTACGCATTCTGTGATTTCTCATACATTTGCTCAAATGACTTAACCCCACCTTTCACCTCTAGGATTTGATTTAGAGTTTGCAATGCCTAGAGGAGATAAGTGTTATGTTGATAGTGTGTATCTTGGGTGTCCAGTGATGGTAGAGGGCGTAGTTATGCCAGCTGATCTTATTCCGTTAGATATTGTGGATTTTGATGTGATTCTCGGAGCAGATTGGTTGCATTATAATCGTGCCCATATTGATTGTTATGGGAAATCAGTTACTTTTTATCGCCCTGGACTACCCGAGGTTACTTTTGTGGGCGAAAGAAGTGGGGTGAGACATGGTGTTATTTCTGCCATAAGAGCAAGAAAGTTATTATCGAAGGGTTGCCAAGGATATTTAGCACATGTAGTGTTAAATGATGTTGTTCCTAGCAGTGTAGAAGAAGTTGGTGTGTCAGGCATTATCCTGATGTATTTCTTGTTGATTTGCCGGGTTGCCTCCAGACAGAGATGTGGAATTCTCTATTGATTTGCTTCCAGGTACTGACCCTATATCTCTAACTCCTTATAGAATGGCTCCAGCTGAGTTGAGAGAATTGAAAATTCAATTGCAAGAATTACTTGATAAAGGTTTCATTCAACCTAGTTCGTCACCTTGGGGAGCTCCAGTATTATTTGTGAGAAAGAAAGATGGAACTCTGAGATTATGCATTGATTATAGGCAATTGAACCGGGTAACGATTAAAAACCGTTATCCATTGCCTCACATCGATGATTTGTTTGATCAGCTGAAAGGTGCGTGTGTATTTTCTAAGATTGATTTGAGATCTGGTTATTATCAGTTGAAGATTAAAGATGAAGATGTACCTAAGACGACTTTCCGAACCCGTTACGGACATTATGAATTTCTGGTTATGCCATTTGGGTTGACTAATGCACCTGCAGCTTTCATGAGGTTAATGAACGAGGTATTCTAGCAATATCTTGATAAATTTGTTATTGTTTTTATTGATGATATTCTGGTATACTCTAAGTCTAAGGCAGATCATATCCGACATCTTAACTTGGTATTAAAGAAATTGAGGGAACATCAGTTGTATGCCAAGTTCAGTAAATGTCAGTTTTGGTTGACTGAAGTGGCATTTTTGGGGCATGTTGTATCAGCACAAGGAATTCAAGTAGATCCTCAAAAGATAGCAGCAGTGGAGAATTGGGAACAACCTCGAACCGTCACTGAGGTACGAAGTTTTCTTGGTTTGGCAGGTTATTATCGACGGTTTGTTTAGGATTTTTCTATGATTGCTTTGCCGTTAACAAAGTTGACCAGGAAGGATGTTAAATTCGAGTGGGATGAGAATTGTGAGCGGAGTTTCCAGCAATTGAAATATTGCCTCACTCATGCTCCAGTATTGGTACTTCCTGATGATAGCGGTAATTTTGAGATTTACAGTGATGCTTCCTTGAATGGTTTGGGATGTGTTTTGATGCAGCATAATAGAGTGATTGCCTATGCTTATTGACAGTTGAAAAATCATGAAAGGAATTATCCTACTCACGATCTTGAATTGGCAGCCATTGTATTTGCTTTGAAGATTTGGAGGCATTATTTATATGGTGAGAAGTGTAAAATCTTCACTGATCACAAGAGTCTACAGTATCTATTTACTCAACATGATCTTGATCTTCGTCAGCGAAGGTGGATGGAATTGCTAAGTGATTATGATTGCACTATTGAGTATCATCCGGGTCGTGCTAATGTGGTAGCTGATGCATTGAGTAGGAAACCTCAAGGTAGACTCAATGCTTTATATGCTTGCCGTGTTCCTTTTCTTGCTGAACTGAGGGCAACTGGAGTAAAGTTGGAGTTGGAAGATCGAAGCGAAGCTTTTCTTGCTAGTTTTCAAGTCAGGCCAGTTTTGGTGGATCATATACTTGAAGCTCAGATGGTGGATGAAGAAATTCAAGAAATGGTTCAATTAAGAAATGAAGGGAAAAAGAAAGATCTCAGGATTCGAGAATCAGATGGCATGCTTATGCAAGAGAACAGAATGTATGTTCCGAATAATGAGGAATTAAAGAAGGAAATTTTGGATGAAGCGCATTGTTCAGCTTATGCGATGCACCCGGGAGGAACTAAGATGTATCATACCATTCGACCATTTTATTATTGGCCGGGTATGAAAAGGGAAATTGCAGATTATGTAAGTAGATGTATTATTTGCCAGCAAGTCAAAGCAAAAAGGAAGAAGCATTTTGGGCGAATGCAGCCACTTCCCGTTCCCCAGTGGAAATGGGAAAATATAACTATGGATTTCGTGTATAAGCTTCCTCGTACACGAAATGGATTCGATGGTGTTTGGGTGATTGTGGATCGACTTACCAAGTCAGCGCACTTCATACCAGTGAGGGAAAAGTATCCTCTAAATAAATTGGCTAAGTTGTTTATCACGAAGATTGTGAAGTATCATGGAGTTCCAGTGAATATTATTTCTGATCGAGACCCAAGATTTACTTCTAAATTTTGGGTAGCTTTTCAAGAAGCTCTTGGTACGAATTTGCTTTACAGCACTGCTTATCATCCTCAAACTGATGGGCAATCAGAGAGGACTATTCAGACGTTGGAGGATATGTTGAGATCTTCAGTGTTACAGTTTGGTGATTCCTGGCATGATCGCCTGGACTTGATGGAATTTGCCTACAATAATAGTTTTCATTCGAGCATTGGTATGTCACCATTTGAGGCACTTTATGGTAGGGCGTGTCGTACGCCATTGTGTTGGTCTGAGGTTGGTGAAAGAGTGTTAGAAGGCCCATAGATTGTGGATGAGACTACTCAAAATATTCAGGTGAATAAGTCCAACCTGAAAGCAGCCCAGGATCGACAGAAGAGTTTAGCGGATCGACATGCTACTGATCGAGTGTATGATGTGGGTGATTGGGTATTTTTGAAATTGTCACCTTGGAGAGGTGTGGTACGATTTGGAAAAAGAGGAAAGTTAAGTCCTAGGTACATATGAGCCTATGAAATCACTGAAAGGATTGGTGAAGTTGCCTACAGGTTGGAGTTGCCTCCGGAGTTATCTAAGGTTCATAATGTGTTTCATGTCTCTATGCTTCAACATTATATTTCTGATCTTTCTCATGTGATCCCTCCTCAACTGCTAGAGATTAATCCGGATTTAACGTATGATGAGGAACCAGTCACTATCTTGGATTGGAAAGATAAGGTTCTAAGGAACAAGACGGTGAGCTTGGTGAAGGTGTTGTGGAGGAACCATTCCGTAGAAGAAGCTACCTGGGAGCCAGAAGATCGAATGAGAGAGATGTACCCAAGGTTATTCTATGGGTATTAAGCGGTTTATTTGGTTGTGGGAATTTCGGGGACGAAATTCGATAAGGAGGGGAGATTGTCACAGCCCGTTCCGGGACTTTATATTATTGGGGACGTGAAATGACGGATTTACCCTTAGCGGGTATTAAGGTATGTGTGTGTGACGTTATTTGGATTAACTTTATATAAGTTTTGGATTAAAATTATTGGTTTGTAAAATATTGTTTGGTTAGGGATTAAATGGATGGAAATGGACCACACACACTTCATTTTCTGCCTCTCTTCCCCGTGTCTTTCTCTCTCTCCTCCCTCACGACTTTCTCACTCTCTCTCACCCATAAACATACGGACATCACCAAAACCCTCCAAAACTCCGTGGATCGAAGCAAATAAGGTATGATTCTTCATCCTTGTGATGTTCTGAGTTTGGAACTAGTTTTAGAAAGTGAAACCCTCGGAATCGTCGTGAAACCCTAACCCCGAAAATGTGCACTGTTCATGCACACGTGAAACCTTGCATTTCAGGGAATTTCAAGCTCACAGTGAGCTTAAGGACATCCTCACGAGCTTCGGGGTACTTCGTTGGTGATATTTGGACGTCGGAGGACCGAGAACGGAGGTTCTCAAAATTTCCGAAATATCGTGCTTCCCTAGGTAAAATCTAGTGAATTTTAGACCTTGAAACTAGTCCATCGTGATTCTACATGTTGAGGGCTTCAAATTGATATAAAATTCGAAGAAATCGGTTGAGAAACGAAGGAGAACAAGCATTTTTAAAACTCGCCGGAGTCCGGCCACCGGAAAAACCAGTCCGGCGACTGGCTGAGGAAGATGATGCGCATGGGGGCGCGTAGGCCCGTGCCACCCACGGTACGTGAGGGCGCGTGGCAAGCCTAAAAAATTTTCTAAAAATTTCTCGACGTCCGTGACGTCGAGTAGGTCGATGTGGTATATTCATATACCCAAATTGAGCACCGTATGAGAAGTTATTTCAAATTGTTGGTTATGTGTTTAAATTAATGTTTTTATAGTTGTTTCGCATATAAGTGACACCTATCCCGAGGATGAGCGCATCCAGGGATGTCACAGGGGTTACGACCCATCAACTTACCAGTGAGTGGGCAGTTTTGTTTTCGTATTACCTATATACTACTGTTTTTCCCAGAAAATGCAATTAAATGAAATTATATTTCTAAAATGCCATGCATGCATATTATGAGTTATGAATTGATAATTGATGCATATATATGTGTGAATTGGTGCCGTGGACGCACAGGTGAGTATCAGGTGAGTTTATATGGTTTATATGAATGAATGATGATGTGATTGCGTTGTGAGCTCATAAACTGCACCTTTGGTATTAGTGCTTATAGTATTCACCACACCACACGCTCGCCTTGGATCCAAGTAGGTGGATGTCGTACAGACCACTAGAGGTGGTTTCGACATGCCAGTCGTACAGACTATTAGAAGGGTTCCGACTAGTGGGTGACTTTAGATTATGTGCACAGATGATTGATGAGAGAAGCACTAGAGCGTATTATTTCACCATCTTAGTCGTACAGACTGCTATAGGTAGTTCCGACTTATGTGCAGTGTAGTGCCGTACAGGTCACAGTTTGTGACTCCGGCACGGCCGTACAGGTCACATTTGGTGACTCCGGCTGGATGGGATATTGAGCTATAGAATCAGCCATACAGGACCACTATAGGGTCTTCGGTTGATTTATTATTTCACCTGATTTATATTGATGCATTCATATTATATTTTGGCATGGCATGGCATATTCTTTCTGAGATGTTATGTTGATAGATGGTGAGCGGAGTTTTGATGATATATGTATATATATGTTTATATACTATTTTTCTGGGAAAGTATACAGGTTTTACGGTGAGGGGTTAGAAACGTTTTAAATGAAATGTTTTTGGAAAATCTTTGGTTTTACTGACCCACTCATCTTTGTTTTGCGCCCCTCCAGGTTCTAGTTAGCAGTTGGTGGCTCTCGAGGTCTTTTTCGGCATTCTGACAGACGTACTGCATGTAGGACTCACCTGCTGGTGTTGCACTTTTAATTATAGTCCTACTTGACTGCACTTGATACCTACGATCTGAATTCGTGTGTTTTACTCTATAATTCCCTCTTTTATGCTAGTAGGTTATTACTGCTAGTGGTTGGTTTAAATTCCTTCATATTTCTGTTATATCTTGCTTCCGTGTCGCACTTTTGGCTACGTCACGCTCACGTGACGGCCATCACGCCTTGATTCTAGGATCGGGGTGTGTCACAATTATCATCAATCCTGGTAGAAAAGACGTGGAGTTGTTCTTGATGGAGAAATAGCATATGTTTGTTTTAAGAACGGAAACTATGGTATGGCAACCAGTGGTGGAGCTATGAAGGAGGGAGGGGGCCGCCCTTTGCTTGCCAAAAAACAAGCCCAGGAGCTAGTCCTAAGCCCTTCTGGTTCGGCCGGAAACTGGAAAACACGGTGGGTGACTATTCATGCTACAGGTCTGCACCTCCGGTCCCCGGAATTCTTTCCCAAAACTCGAATTTCGCCCCTCTGCGCTGGTGCTCTGCGCGGCGTTTTGGTTCTCTGGCAGAAGAAATGGAGCATTTGATCACGTGAAGAAATGGAGCACTTGGTCGAGGGAAGAGGGTTTCACTCAGTTTGTGGTTTTGGATTGGCGAAGAAAACAACGTTCTTGCTTTGAAGCAAAATTGCTCTGGACGCGTGGCTTGGGTTTTTTCTAGGACATGTGGAAGGAAATGAGAGTACCAATAAATTAGGCCCATTAAACCTAACAAACAAGATAAAAGACGTGCAGAAATATCAACTGCTATCTAGTTCGCTTTCCAATACAAAGTTTTGGATCTTGTGGACTTTTTCTTCTTAGGATTAATCATACACCATTAACCATATGAATGTAAATCTTGGATGCACAACATCTATAAGCAAAATCGAACTAGACCAAGAACTATACACTATTTATGAAATATGACCAAGAACTAGATACTATTTATGAAAATGAACCAATAACTAGGTACTATTTATGAAACTAGACTAAGAAAAAGACACTATTTATGAAACTGTGCCAATTACTATACACTATTTATGAAACTAGACCCTATAACTAGGCACTATTTATGAAACATGACCAAGAACTAGGCACTATATATGAAACTAGACCAAGAACTAGGCACTATTTATGAAACCAGACCAACAAATAGTATAGTACCGTTCAATTTCATAAATAGTGTTTAGTTTCATAAACAATGTATGTGATGGACGTACGGATCTCGCGCATCAGGTCTTTTTTTTCTTTATACATTACAATTGTGTCATTTTCATTAACACTACTAACATTCTCAATGAAAACTGTGAATCCTACTCTTACCCTACACATTGCACACTCTCTGACGTCATATAATTTTACTTCTACATTTTTTGCTTTTTAACCAACTAAGTTATAAGTCTTTATTATTTTAGCCATATTTAAAATGACAAATTTAGTAAAATTCGGGATATATGTATACTAATAGGATTTATAGATGCTTATGTTGTCAAATTGTCAAACGGTACCATTATTGATTGTATATTTTTTTATTAGAGTATGTCATTCTAATCCTTCTTAAAATAAGAAGACACTATTTATGAAATTGGACCCATAATTAGACAATATTTATGAAACCAAATCAAGAATGAGACACTATTTCTAAAACTAAACTAATAAGTGAAATCTATTTAGGAAACTAGACCAAGAAAGAAACATTATTTATGAAACTAGACCAATAAAGAGACACTATTTATGAAACTGGACAAAAAATTAGGCACTATTTATGAAACTGAACCAAGAACAAGGCCACTATTTATGAAAGTGGACCAAGAACTAGGCACTATTTATGAAATTAAATCAAGAACTAGGCCACTAGTTATGGAAGTGGAACAAGATCCATGCACTATTTATGAAATTGGACTAATAAGGGGACACTATTTATGAAACTGGACTAATAAGTAGACATTGTTTATAAAACCCAATCAAGAATGAGACTCTATTCTAAAACTAAATCAATAAGTGGAAACTATTTGTAGTAGTTCAAGGTCCGACATTTCCAGTCTCTTTGTTTCGTCGCCGGATCACATTTCTCAACTCACAATAGTTTTAAGTTTATACTTTGCTAATTACAAAATAATGTAGTCCTAGACGTAGACAAGTTAACTAGACAGTGTAAACATTCATATTCAAATTCTTTTTTATGTAACAATATTATATTAAAATATCGCTCGAATGGGAAATATTGTTACAAGCAAATCCCACATTTGCGAAGTTTGAGAGAAAAAGATGATTCCACATTTCCACTTGTGCAGCAGAGTCAATGATGATGATATATGTAATCACCATCATTATTAAGCATTGGTGATTTGGATAATAAAGGCAAATGTAATGGGCAATGTGGTTTTGGAACTTATTGAGACACATTTGGCAGCATCCTTCATTTCACTTTAGTGTAGAAAGACTGACTAGTCACCAGAGGCCCGCATAGACTTCCCAATCATTGAAGAACTCTCATTTTTTGCATGTTTTTTCACAGAAGATAAAAGAAATTTAAAAAATATGGGGATCAATCATTTTCTTCAATCCAATCTCGAAACCCAGGTATCAAATCTTAAATCCCAAACACCCATTTGGTTTTTTTTCAGATTACATCTTCCTGTATGTGTTTTCTGATAGACAAAGACAGAAGAACAACAGAATATTACAAGCAACTGCATCATATCGAATCAAAACTTTGTTTTAACTTCTTCTGACTTCTTAATGTCATCCCAAAAACCAAAATTGCACTCTTCATCTGAGGATTGATAAGAGATTTGAACGAACATCCCGTCTCTTAGCTAGGGGCCAAAAAGAGAGCAGTTATTAGTAATTAACAAGAATTGAAGAATTGAAAATGATTTCCGGTCTCTTTGTTTCTTCGCTTGACCTTCTTGCCCATTTCTCTGAGATCGTCGTCGACTATCAGCAGCTGGTTCCTTCTCGTCAACTTTGCATCCTCTTCTCCCTCCGATGATTTTGTCACCATCTCCTCTTCTTCTATGCTTGATTCTTTGAACAGGAACAAGAAGAAAATAAAACCTAATTTGATCGAGTTCCTAAAGGCCAAAAATCCCTAGCTGGATAATAGAAAGCAATCAAATCAAAACCCTAAATTAAAAAATCTGCAAAAGTGAAGTGATTGGCCAAAAAATTTGTTAAAAAATCAACTCAGTTCTTCGACATGACTAAACTAACGGAAAACAAAACTAACATAACCCAAAAACATCAGGGGCAAAATAGAGAAATCAGTATGTTATTTTGGTTGGGCCATTTTAATTAGACTTGTTTAATATTAGGCTTTGTACTAACCATTAAATAAAGTTAGAAGGTGGTTTTTCATTAAAACTCAAAGTTTCCAAGCTTTTTTCATTAGTTTTCCTTAAAAACATAGGGATCATTTTGATATTTAAACCATAAAAAAATGGTATTATTAACAACATTCCAAAATTGGCAAGATTGCAAAAATCCTAATGCATTGGTATTTTAGTTGGAGTGTATTTTTCCTCACCCCTTAATTTTTAATTTTGGTGTAGCATTTACCTCCCTCGTTGACATCAGCGAAACTATTTTCGTCAAATAGAATTGAAACTATTTTCGTCAAATAGAATTGAATACTTGTTTCAAATTGAGGACACTTTTGTTTCATCGTTTCATAAAGAATACCATGATCGATTGTGCGTGAAGTTATTATTGGCGGTTGATAGATCCACAAGAATCAAAGGCCAATATCAGCCCACAAGCGCGATTGATCCTAGCACTACTTTCGATTATATCAGAGTTGTATTACAAGTAAACAGCCATGGCAAAATAATCAAGAAAATGGACGAGGAGAAAACCAAAAATGGAACATACCATCAATTAAGATTATGGATTTACAAAGCCTTTTTGTTAGTGACTGCTTTCATCCATGGAGTCAGGTCTGACATTCTCGGTTGTTTTCCTGGACTGCTCAACAGTTGCTATGGCATCCTTAGCAGCATCGATATCAGCTGCCAAGATGACTTGTTGCTCCTCTTCCTCAACTGCAGCCCCTACTCTTTCAAGAAATTTATCATCCTCCTCTGGGAGAAAATGACCTACAGAGATCAATATGCAGTGATACGAGTTAGAGAAACACAGTGAGGATATGATAACGACACTCGAGACTCCACATTTAGCCTCCTCTCTTTCATAAACTCCGAAAATCCACCGACGGAAGCTTCACCGTCGTCATACCCTTTACCGTCTTTGATCGATTGCACCATCTGTAGCTCTTTCTGTCTACTAAAATTCATTCAAATCGCAGTTCAAAAGTTAACAGAAGTTCCAGAAAGTTGGGAAGCGAATTGAAATTGAAATTGAAATTTTCAATAGTTCGATTTCGTTCATTGCTTTTGCTAGACTCAGAGTGTCATGCAAGTTCTTGAACTGATCACGGACGTTTGCGGTTTCCCAGAAGGAGCTCGACATTGGCTGGTTGGTACGGGATTGGATTCATGGCTATCGAAACTGGCCGAGAAGGAAACCTTACACTTTGACGAAGGAATTTAGGATTTCTAGAATTTTAAAATGACGCTAATTGAAATGATGAGATTTTATTTTTTAGAATTTATAAATTTTTTTGTTTGATTAACCAAAATAACAATGAAATTGAATACGAAATTTGTTATTTTTAAACTCTCAATTATAGAAATTGAGAAATGACACATATTTACATGGAATTTAAACTTGGAAATTAAATATCCCAAATTTCAAGTTTTTTTTTACAAGGAAATTCTAAATTTCTATATTTATGAATCCAAAGAAGGAAATTAGTGCATGTCAATTTATAAATTATAACTTTAATTCAAATTCTAAGTTTATTTCTCTTATCCAAACATAATGTTAGAGATAGCAATTAAGGACTCGTTACAAAACCCTGTAACTAGAGGCGAAGGTTTTGCCAGTTGGCGCTGTAGACTGTAGAGCAAAGAGATGATTTTCTAAACCGAAGTCGTTTTTTGGTCATATAATTTTCTAAGGGATCGTAGGCAAGTCAGGATGGCCGAGTGGTCTAAGGCGCCAGACTCAAGTTCTGGTCTTCGAAAGAGGGCGTGGGTTCAAATCCCACTTCTGACATTTGTTTCCACTTTTTTACTATTTTTCTAATGGGCGCCATAAATTGGGCCAACCTTTCTCAAAGGCGTCAACGTTGCCAGGAAATTATATAGCATTCATGGTGTCGCTTTGTTTAATGCTTATGCTGTAGGTTTTGATATGCCGATGCTCGTCTCGGAATGCAACAGCAGACTTGAGACATCCCTAGGAAAGTGCCAACTGCTCCTCAAGTTTCTGTAAGCTGATTCATGCCTACCACATCGCTTCCAACAAATAAAACTTCATGCCTAAAGTCCTACTCATGGTGCACTCGAAGATGGATTACACATTACGTTTCCTCCATGTCCAATCTCTTCTAATCCCTTCTAAATGAAAATTCATTCACCTCTGCCTTCAGCGTGCTACTTTGAATTTTATGAGTTATCCAATCGAAACGAAGCCTAAATTCTTAGGCTATTGTACTACGAAATGGATATGGTTTCCATTAATCCATACCAAGAAGCCTGAAATAAACTTCGTTTCTTTTCAAAGAAGATAAAAACAAGAGACTACTGAAATAAAAGCTAACTGAACTGGTTCAAATCTCAAGATATATACGAAATTCACGAAAAAGAATCGACAAATCAATAGGAAGAGATACTCTCCAAAATTTGTATTGAGATCCAACATGAAACTGAAGATGAATTGAAAATTAAAACGCGTGTTATGGAGGTTTAGTTTAAACATAGAGAACAAATAGATCAAATATCAGAAAAAGACTGCCCAAAATAATATCAAATAGCGATTGAAAAACCTGCTGAAAAAGAATGATCATCAGACCTAGATGCCCCAACTTATAAACAGAGAACTCCAATGCAGGGGCGGTATTTAGATGAGCCTCGACTAACATCAGCCATGGGTATTAACAGCTTCCCAGGCCAAGTTCTTCGGGACGGGAAGGGCCATGTCCCAAGCCTGCTGGGCAGCATTCCTTAGCAGCCTAATGGTGGCCACATTGGCATCCAAGAAGGACAAACTCTTGTAAGGCAAATTGTGCTTCTTGCATAGTTCCTTCACAGTGGGAGAAATCTTCCTCAGCTGGGAACGGGGTAATCGGGGGAACAAATGATGCTCAAGTTGAAACTGCAGGCCACCATAGAACCAGTCCATCCAACTCGAGCACGAAATATCCACAGTACCAGCTGTCTGCTTCTCGAACCAATCGTTCCCAGTTGGTGGTCCAAGATAAGTATCTCCTGTGAAATGGTTCAAAGTGAACTGAATGTGCTGAAGTGCTGTCACTGCAAAGCTCGCCAACACAAACATAAACCTCTCCCTCCAATTAGGCAGACACGAAACAAGGAGAGGAAACCAAGTCCAGAAAACAAGGATTCCCATTATGTTCAAAGCTCTATCTGGGATGCTTCTCTTGGAGAACAGTAGCAAGAACGTCTGAATAAACAAGTTAACCCTTCCAACAATCATGATCGGGTAATATGTAAAATGCTGGTGGCTGACTAAAAATCTAGCCACAGCATCAAATGTCAGCTCTCTTCCATAAAAGGTTGACGTTATTGAATGAAAGAATTTCGTGGACACAGCAAACACCGGCATGTGCTGAAGATCGGGATCATAGTCAAGGCTGTTGCAGGCAATGTGGTGGGCATTGTGAGTCCATTTCCACCAAGCAATGCTGATCCCAGTCAGGCAATTTCCGGCCAGAAATTGTGCCATTTTGTTGTACCTGCGGCTCGACATAACCTGGTAATGCCCAGAGTCATGCCCTATATAGGCACCCTGAACCCAGAGGACCCCCAACAAACAACCGCAACCAAAATGAACCAACACACTCTCAGACTTCAACACACCATACACAACAAGGTAAAGCATAACCAGAATACTAATCACAGAGTAAAGAGCCACATGCCCTTTGTTTTCAAACAAACCGAGCTGGTTAAACTCGGAAGCAAGCTTCCTGTAATCCTTGGAGACCTCCGAGATCTCGAAATCTTTCAGATGGTACCCAGTGAAGAACTTCCCCAGGTACTTCCATGCGGACGGAGGATGGTAGGCAATGAATCCATCAGTGACGTCCTGGCCGGACATATTGAAGAGAATGGCATCCCCACCCGGGTGATCTTTGGCCCAATCAGTGATATTGTAAACCTTGCCCTGGATAGAGATCCACAAATCCGAAGGCTTGTTGTGCAGCTTCAGCTGCTCGACAGTAATGTACTTCTTCTCACCCTCCATTGTTGTCCAATCCTAATGAAATCCGATAAAAAAACAATCAGATTTCCAAACAAAGGATCCGGATATGGATCGGACAACACAAACGAATCAAACCCAGATAACCCTTCCGGATCTGATTTCTGGGTTTTGATACAAACACAAAAGCAAAGAAAAATCCTGCAGTTTTAATCCAAATAAAAAACAGCAGAAATGCAGAGAAAAGAAGGAGAAAGATTGAAGCTTTCTTCCAGATTCAATCACAAACTAACAGTTACAGCAAAATACTGCAAGTTATAAAGCAAAATGCAGAACAAAGTATACTTAATATAGACAAAAAAGGAGAAAGATTGAACCTTTCCTCAAGCGTTTAGTCAAAACACAGGCTCTTCCCAGCAAAATACCTCCCCACTTTCCGAGCAATTAAATTAAAATGCTGAACGGGTACACACCCACTTTCCAAATTTTCTCCAACTGCCCCCAAAGTCTTCTGGGTTTCCAGAAGAAATTTCAAAACTGTCTCCAAGATATTTTCGAGCCTTCAGCTGCTGCGTTTTACAGCGCTAGTGTGCTTGTGTGAGAGAGAATATACCCGAAGAGAGGAGGGAGAGGGAGAGATAGAGACCCACTAATGGACAAAAGCCACAAAACAGGTTTAGTGAATCGGCACCACTCGTCTCGTACACAACGCGCTGATGTGTGTGGAAAGTTGTATTTTCGCCAAGGCCGGTATCGTTGACCTGTGGCGGTGAAAAAACGAAGGGGGTAAGTTAAAGCGCGTTTTCTACCGTCGTGGGTGCCGGCCGCTCGGTGGGTGAATGCAGAGCCCTATGTGTGCGTCTCCTAGGAGAGAATACGTTAAATTGGGCAATGGCAGATAATATAACACCTGGCAATATTCCGCACCTCTCAACGATAATGTAAAACATAACCATATCGGAATGATTCAGTAATTGTGGATATATTTTAGGCTCATATAAATGTTGAGTAATACTATTCATAATATATTTTTATATTATATTTTTATACTATTTTAGGTAGCATCTGATGTGAACAGTTACATCATTTGAAAAATTTGCAAAACTCAAAGAAAGAAATAAGAAATACTTCTCGTATATCATAATCATCATTTAATTAACTAATTTTTATTAATTATTAGTTTATTAAATGCTGAACTAAATTAAAAAATCTGATTAATCCAAATGATGTAGATATCAACATCAAATGCCACCTAAAATGGTATGAAAACGTGATATAAAAATATGTTATGAATAACATTACTCATAAATGTTTGTGTGTAATTTTTAATACTTTAAATCGTTTACTAGTAGTTAAGAAGAGATTGAAATGCATTGTTATGGTCTTTTAATAAATAACATATCATGGCGGAGTCACTAACAGACCATTTTTTTTTAAAGAAAAACGATAGTGTAAATCATGGAAAAAGCACAAAAGTTGTGCAAGAGTCCAATGGTGAAAAATGACATACATGGACGTGGATGGAAGATGTGTTAGGTTTGTTTGGATCTATTAGAGACGAAGCTTCGTAAGGCTAAATAATAGCCACACACTTTTCCTTCTTCTTTTTTCCTTTTTAATAGCCACATACTTTTCCTTTTCTTTTTTTTTTCCTTTTTTTGTCACACTTTTATTAAAGCTAAGTAGAAAGAAATATTGAATAGGATTAAACAATAGTGCATAGGAGAAAAATGGTTTTGGCGAATTGGTAAAGGACTTCTAAGTTTTATAATAGGGAACTTTAACGAAAAGCACCCGGTACTGTTCACTTTAACGAAAAATCATATTTTTACACTAAAAAGTCAATCCTTGTACTATTCACTTTACCCTTTATTTTGTCCTTATCATTAAAACTCAAAGTTTTCAAGCCCTTTTCATTAGTTTTCCTTTTATAATATTTAGGTCGAGGAGGAAGGACAATACAAAACATTAGAGAAGTGAGATTAAAAATGCATTTTATGATCATACAAATTTATGAAGGTGAGATTTGCAAATGACAAAGGACATGTAAAGTTCCTTCTTTTTCAATATAAGATTCATACTTTCAGCATACACATCCTCATATGTGGGTAATTTTGAAGTTAATATGTGAGACAACATATATAGGATAATGTGAAATATCTGTTGTCGTTGGGCTTCCTATAAGCCAACTTGTTATATCGTGAAAAAAGTTAAGGTTTCACATTGATTTGAAACACATATTTCTGAACAAATTGAATTTCAGCTATCGTCTCGATGGTGTGAAAAAATTCAATTGCCATTTGAGATTAAAAATTAAAAAAAAGGACTTGTGGGATTTATTTATATGTCATATCAGCATATAAAATATAATTTTACAAAATTATAATAGAATGACGATATTAATCAACGAGACTTATTTTCAGAAACTACATTAATCAATTCTTAATTTCACGAATCATCTCGATAGTATTTGTTAATTTATAGGATTATTTGTGATAAAAATTTACATTTATATTTAAATTTATTATTATATTTTAATGTATAAGTTTTGTGGTGGATAAGCGGGTGTTGATTATGCATACACGTGTCAAACACAAGAGGTAGAGGTAGTCATATTTTTTTATACAAATAACTGGTAGAGAAGAAAATATCTGAAGCATCAGTACTGGCTGATATGGCCCGTGGTCCTCGGATACGGATCCGGATCCCCTCCTGATCTTAAAAAATTGAGACTGCTGAGCAGGTAATCGTGATCATTGAAATTTAATCAAACGGCTATAATTATTATAATTTTAAAAAATCTTTTATTTATAACCATTGGATTAAATTTTAACGATTACAATCGCTTACTCAACCTGCTCAATTTTTAAAGATCAGGAGGGGATCCAGATCTTTCGGATACAATCATACAATCACATGACACCCTTAGCTGTGCTGTGTTTTGTGGGCCAATACCATTCAACAGAAAATCAAAAACCGAGTGCTCCATTAGTGGAACGCATCTACATGTTTTGTGGGCCAATACCATCCAACAGCAAATCAAAAACTGAGTGCTCCATTAGTGGACCGCGTCAATATGTAGAATTAAGTAACCAATCACTTTATTAATTTTTAAATATTATAATTATAAAAGTGTAGCAGGACAACAACGCATGCCCAATGTCTAATTACGTGATTAACTTGTCAACCTTAATTGCCATTTTTTGCTAGACCTGGCTTCCTTGCCCTTCCAGTTCTCATACACTTCTATGACCTCCTATTTATGCGGTCACGGTTAAGTCACATAAATATTTTATATCACTATTATTTTTTGTCTTATTATCTATATAAAAAAATCAATATAAAATGTTGACGTGGTTTAACCGTGACCGCACAAAATAGAAGAGGATGAGAGTGTATCAGAATTGGGAGGACAGAGAAGCCAGGTCCTTTTTTGCCATGGCCCCAACAAAAATACCATATATGTCAGGCCAATGACACCACAACCACCTTGAAAGTGGCAAAGCAACATATTCAGAGCAATTACATCCCTAAAAAAAAGTGTCAGCACCAGCCCATTTATCTACTCAGTGAATAGTAATATACCACAATGAACAGTAATAGGCCAAAGCATCTCCACTACTGAAAGAATTGGTGAAGTTGCCTACCGGTTGGAGTTGCCTCCCGAGTTATCTAAGGTTCATAATGTGTTCCACGTCTCTATGCTTCGACATTATATTTCTGATCCTTCTCATGTGATCCCTCCTCAACCGCTAGAGATTAATCCGGATTTGACATATGATGAGGAACCAGTCACTATCTTGGATTGGAAAGATAAGGTTCTAAGGAATAAGACGGTGAGTTTGGTGAAGGTGTTGTGGAGGAACCATTCTGTAGAAGAAGCTACCTAGGAGACAGAAGATCGAATGAGAGAGATGTACCCAAGATTATTCTATGGGTACTAAGCGGTTTATTTGGTTGTGGGAATTTCGGGGACGAAATTCTATAAGGAGGGGAGATTGTCACAGCCCGTTCCGGGATTTCATATTATTGGGGACATGAAATGTCGGATTTAACCTTAGCGGGTATTAAGGTATGTGTGTGTGACGTTATTTGGATTAATTTTCTAAGTTTTGGATTAAAATTTTGGTTTTATAAAATTGTGGTTAGGGAATTAGGTGATATGGATGGTGAGGATTAGATGTTGGACCACCTCACACCCCCTTGTCCTCTCCCTCTTCCCGTATCACTCTCTCTCCTCCCTCACGATTCTCTCACTCTCTCGCACCCATACGTACGGACCTCGCCAAAACTCCCCAAAACTCAGTGGATCAAAGCAAACAAGGTAAGATTCTTCATCCTTGTGATGTTCTGAGTTGATTGGTGCTAGTTTTAGGACGTGGAACCTTCGTTATCACGTGAAACCCGAACCCCCCAATTTGTGTCACTGTTCATGCACACATGAAATGTTGTGTTTTAGGGAATTCTAAGCTTATAGTGAACTTAGTGAGGTCCCAAGGAAGCTCAGAGTACTTCGTTTGAAGGTTTTGGACATCGAGATCACTAGGTTCGATTTTGGCCGGTTTTGCTTGGAATTTTCCGGTGAGATTTAGCTGTTTTTAGAGCCTTAAAGTAGTATATTGTGAAACTACATGCTTGGGGCTTCAAATTGATATAAAATACGAAGAAAATGGTTGAGAAACGAAGGAGAACAAGGCAATCGAAATTTCCCAGTTTTCCAGCCACCGGAAAGTTCAGTCCGGCGAGCTGAGGTTAGGGGTGATGCGCGTGGGGGCGCATGTCCCCGTGCCTGTCCCGGCGCGTGGGGGCGCGTGCGGCTTCCAAAAATTTTTCTAAAAATTTCTCGACATCCGTGACGTCGAGTAGGTCGATGTGGTATATTTATATACCCAAATTGAGCATCGTATGAGAAGTTATTTCGAATTGTTGGTTATGTGTTTAAATTAACGTTTTTATAGTTGTTTCGCATATAGGTGACACCTATCCCGAGGACGAGCGCATCCAGGGACGTCACGGGGGTTACGACCCATCGACTTACCAGTGAATGGGCAGTTTTGTTTTCGTATTACCTATATACTACTGTTTTTCCCAGAAAATGCGTTTATATGAAAATATGATTTAAATTGCCATGCATGCAATTATTGAGATATTTGAATTGATAATTGACGCATATATATGTGAATTGACGCGATGGACGCACATGTGAGTTTTTATATTATTCAGATGAGTTATTTTATGTGAATTGCATTGAAAGCTCATAACCTGCACCCTAGGTGTTAGTGCTTATATTATTATTCACCACACCGCACGCTCGTCTTGGATCCAAGTAGGTGGATGTCGTACAGACCATGTGAGAGTTCCGACATGCTAGTCGTATAGATCACTAGATGTGATTCCGACTAGTGGGTGACCTTAGTTATGCGCGCCGATGATTGATGAGAGAAGCACTAGAGCGTATTTATACACCTTTCATCGTACAGACTACCATATGTAGTTCCGAGTGACGTGCAGAGTTGGGTCGTATAGGTCACTGTGGTGACTCCGGCTGAGTGGGATGTTGAGCTATAGAATCAGCCGTACATGACCATTGTAGGGTCTCCGGTTGATTTATTATTTCACCTGATTGATATTGATGCATTCTGATTATATTTTGGCATGGCATGACACATTCTTTCTGAGATGTTATCTTGATAGATGGTGAGCTGAGTTTTGATGATATGTGTATATATATGTCTATATACTATTTTTTGGGAAAGTATACAGGTTTTACGGTGAGGGGTTAGAAATGTTTTAAATGAAATGTTTTGGAAAATCTTTAGTTTTACTGACCCACTCATCTTTGTTTTGTGCCCCTCCAGGTTCTAGTTAGCAGTTGGTGGCTCTCGAGGTCTTTTTCGGCATTCTGACAGACGCTCTTCATGTAGGACTCACCTGCGGGTGTTGTACTTTAATTATTGTCCTACTTGACTGCACTTAGACCTATGCTCTGAACTTGTGTGTTTTACTTATTAACTCCCCTTTTTATGCTAGTAGGTTGTTCTGTTAGTGATTGGTTTAAATTCCTTCATATTTCTGTTATATCTTGCTTCCGTGTCGCACTTTTGGCTACGTCACGCTCACGTGACGGCCAGCACGCCTTGATTCTCCGGATCGGGGTGTGTCAGTGGTGGGGGCCCAAGCTAGGATGTGACAACCACTACACCACAAGTGCTTCTTGTTCATTAGCTTCTCCATTTTTTTATAAAACGAAAATCTATTTTCTTCATAATAAACCTTTTTTTTTTTATCAAACTTCTTAATAAACTGATTAAACGAATCAAGGGATTTGCAGAGCTTTGAAGATGTTAAAACTGTTACATGGACATACAATAGTAAAAAATGGCAGCAAATTGTCTTCAACCGAGCCTTCAATTTTCTACATGGCACTGAGTGAATTGAAGGCAAAGCCTTTTACTATCAAATTTGACAGTTGCGTTCAAATTCATTTAATTTTAGTAGATGTGATGAAATATATAATAAATGTTATTTTGTGTTTCAAGTATTTGATTTGTTGTCTCAATAATTGGACTCCACAAAGAGATGAAACAAATTATATACTGAATTTGTTATTTAACAAATCTGGTGGAGTAAAAAATTGTACAAAATTTTAAAAGGAACTTTAACGAAAAGCTTCTAGTATTGTTCATTTCAAAGAAAAACCACATTTTTACACTAAAAAGTCAATCATAGTACTATTCATTTTACCATTTATTTTGTCATTTTCGTTAAAACTCAAAGTTTTCAATATTAGTTTACCACATAAGCCATCAAATATCATTTTTTTCAATCTTTAATGTTTTGAGATGCTTCAAAACGTAGCTTTTTATAGTAGCTAAAAGCCTAAAAGTCCACTTTTGGTTGGTTTGTCTTTCGCTCAAGAAAGTTTCTCTACCACAGAGCATGAAAGCAAGATTGCCTGCATAAATTGTGGCCTAGAGAATGAATAAAATCTTTGGTGGTACAAATCGCAACCACTTTTCTTTGATTCATTAAAGACTTTGAATTTGAGATGTCACAGCGACAGTGTACTGTAACATTGAAAAGTCTGAAAATCTCTCTCAAAGGGAGGTGTTACTTTAAATACTAATTACTCTCGTCAGTCCCCAGAACAAAGGGTTATAATGGCATTCCTTTGCCCTTGAATACACACCCTACAGAGATGAATGGCTCCAATATCGCATCGATAAGTGTCTATATCATGTGGAATGAATACTGTTTTGGCGTGTTATCAAACATTATTATCGGTAAAAGCCGTCAGGCACAGAAAATTTCTAAACTAGTGAAAGAACGGAATGAACAAGAAAACACATAAATAACTTGTAAAGAAATTGCCTTTCATCAAACTTTGATCTGCAAGTCTTACAAAAGGCCCAACCAAAACAAACGGGCAGAGTCTCAGAGAGATACACTTCTATAATTTTGTACCAAATAAAAACTCAGAAAATGGACAGTTAAATCCCCTTTTCTACTGCAAGTTCAGAGACAAAACATACCGAAATCATATAATGCAGAAGAGAAATGCCAAATGAAAAGTGATACCAAATCCACAATCGACAAAACACATCTGCTTCTTCGTCCTAGATAGATGCCCCAAACTTGTAAAAAAAAAGGGCAAAATGTAAACAAACCGATGTGTGTGGTGTGGGGCAGTATATAGATATATATATATATAGATTGACATGCTCTCCAAGAGGTCTCAGCCATGAGTGTTCAAAGCTTCCCAGACCAAGTTCTTCGGGACTGGATTCGACAGGTCTCTAGCCTGGACGGCGGCAGTCCTTAGAGTCCTGAGTGTGGCCTTATTGGCCTCCCAGAAGGACAAGCTCCTGTATGGCAAATTGTGCTTCTTGCACAACTCCTTCACAGTAGGAGCAATCTTCCTCAGTTGTCCGCGAGGCATTCGCGGAAACAAATGATGTTCGAGCTGGAACTGCAGCCCGCCGAAGAACCAATCCATCTTAGTTGAGCAGGAGATATCGACAGTCCCCGCGGCTTGCTTCTCGAACCAGTCATTGCCATTGGGGGCACCGAGATAGGTGTCGCCGGAGAAATGATTCAATGTGAATTGGATGTGCTGGAGGGATGTCACTGCAAATGCTGCCAGCACAAACATAACCCTCTCACTCCAGTTGGGCAAACACGAAACGAGGAGAGGAAACCATGTCCAGAAAACTAGGATTCCCATGATGTTCAATCCTCTGTTTGGGACATCCCGCCTCGAACACAAGAGCAAGAATGTCTGGATGAACAAATTAACCCTCCCCACCATCATAACCGGATAATATGTAAAGTGCTGGTAGCTGACCAAAAACCTAGCCAGAGGATCAAATGTCAAAACTCTCCCGTAAAAAATCGAGGTGATCGAATTGAAAAACTTAGTGGAGACGGCGAAAACCGGAATGTGCTGGAGATCCGGGTCGTAATCGAGGCTGTTGCAGGCAATGTGGTGGGCATTATGAGTCCACTTCCACCAGGCGATGCTGATTCCCGTAAGGCAATTACCGGCAACAATCTGGGCAATGTTGTTGCACAGTTGGCTTGGCATTACCTGGTAATGCCCGCAATCATGTCCGACGTAAGCTCCCTCTATCCACAACATCCCCAGAAGCATCCCGCTCATCAAATGCACCAAAACGCTGTCGGACTTCAAAACTCCGTACACGGAGAGGCAGAACATGATTGAAATGATGGTGATCGAGCACAGAGCGCCGTGCCCCTTCTTCTCGAACAAACCCGCCTTCGAAAACTCCGTTGCCATTCTTCTGTAATCTTTCGACACTTCGGAGACCTCGAAATCTTTGAGATAAATTCCGGTGGAGAATTTCTTGAGGTACTGCCATGCAGTGCGGGGATGGTAAGCGATGAACGCGTCTGTAACATCCAGGCCACCCAGATTGTACAGAATGGTATCGCCGCCGGGGTGATCTTTCGTCCAATCGGAGACATTGTAGACCTTGCCCTGGATAGAGATCCATAAATCTCCAGGCTTGTTGTGTTTCTTCAACTCCTCTACAGAAATATACTTCTTCTCCACCTCCATTTTTGAACAACAATAAAATCCCAACAACAATTTCACCCAAAAAAAAAAGATGAACAGTAAACAATTTTTTCTTTCCACACACCAATCAAACCGAGAAAATCCCTGTGTTCATGGGTCAGTTTTTTTCTTTGGAACAAAAAAAACGAACCCAGTAGGACGTTGGGATAATCTCAGATTTGATTTGGGTTTTTTGGATCTGTTTTCAAACTATTTCTTTCTTATCTCTCAATTTCTCTGGGTTTTCTTTGGATTTGTTTTTGGGTTGCAATGTGATTCTCTTTCTTATTTCTAACAAAAATCATATTTGGAATCAGATTTATATGGAAACAGGGGAAGTTGAGAGGATGAGTTTTGTTGTTTGCAGCGAGGCACGCGGTCCAGCGTCCACTTTTTAAAACCAACTCAATACGTAACACCGCATTTATAAAAACCTAAAGCAGGTGACAGTCACGTGATTCCAGGCTCTAGCGGTACAAAATAGTGTTATTATTCCAAGATGCTATCCACGTATTTTTTTTTACTTCAAATACATTTTCTTAATTTGTATCCGTCGGACCAATTGAATTAAATAAAATCAAATGATAGAAATTCACTAATAAAAGGTAAAACAATTTAAAAATCAAACCACACCGATTTTATGTTGGTTTGGTTCGATTTTGATACTTCTGAAACCGATCAAAATCAAATTAAATTGACTATATATCTTTTAATTATCATTTTATTTATTTTACATTTCAACATACTTTTTTTTTTTAACAAACGATATTATCTCCATTAAGGGATGAGAGATTGGGATAAGTCTCACAATGGACTAGCAATAATGTGGTTCAAATTCACCTTTGTGCGAGAATCAAACCTAAGACCGCTCACTTATAAGTGAAGAGGAATATCACTAGACCGTAGTACTAAGTGACTACATTTCAACATACTATAGGTTATTTGGATGTCTAATTATACATGTACATTGTACAGTAAGTGTTTACATATTATAAGTTGTAATGACTAATACTAATTACAAGATTTGTTTGTGTTTTAGGCTTATTTGAGATTGTAACAAATAAATTGTATGTTAACATGAGATTTTATATGATTGAAACTTAGTATTAGTTAACTTGATGAAATTTTTATGTTTAGAAAACTTAATCTTTTAATCAGACTGGAATGTGTGACATGTAATTTTCTACATGTCTTGAAATGTTGTACATTTTTTTATCAATGCGTGGGGATTAGGCTTAAAACGACCGAGCCAAACCGAACTAAACCAATTACAATAACTTGGTTTTGTTATGTTTCAATAGTGATATTGATCAAACCGAACTAAACCAAATCATTGAATGCTGGTTTGATTATATTTTTTATGCCAAGCCAATCCGCGCCCACCTGTAAAACTTAATAGGATACTAGTAGTTACCGACTTACTTTTTCTAATTTTTTAAATCTATTTTTTCTTTGTGACAAAGACTAAGAAAATGAAATTTATGCTAAAAGTCATGCAATATACAGAATCTTAGGACTAGTGGCTGTCTTCAAGTCATGTTTATTTATTTCTTTACATTAATTTTAGAGTTTTTTTTTTAGTACAATGACATATCTTATATTAAGAAGATAATGAGTTTGACTAAGTCATACAATGAGTAATCTAATTTAGTATCGAACTTGACATATGCGAAATTTAAACATAAAACTTCTTATTTATAAATAAAAATAAATACCACCAAATCATATACTGAAATTTATATGATTTTTTTTTTAAACTACTGAATTTTATATGATTATCAATTTGGAAATGTACGCATCGGGCTCGCGGCTCACATGCACACGCGTGGCGTGAAAAGACAACCGATGGCTTTGCTTAGAAGCGCACCACGCCTCTGTTTGTGGAGGGGAGCACCTGTGGCTGTAAAGCAAAGCAACTTTAAGAATCCTTTTCAATGGAAAAATATCTATATAGATATCACTTCCAAAAAAAAAAAAAAAAAAAAAAATATATATATATATATATATAGATGTAGATATTTATTTTTGTTTTTTATTTCCTTCTATAGGGTTATAGAGATGCGAATATAAGTTACTCTGCCAAGAATATACTTAAATATGGGTGGCACGCTTTGATTCGGTGTAGGTTTGAGTGAAATTTGATTTTTTTTTTTGCGGTTCGGTTCTGTATAGTTTTGAAACTTGAATCAAAATAAAATCAAACCATTTGGTTTTGGGAGGGAGGGATGCTTGTACCATTTTTTTCGCTGTTTTTTAGATACGGATAATTTAGGAATATTTTAAATTACATGGGTGTCCAGAAAAATTTGTAAATTTAATTACGTGTGCCAACAAAAAATAAAATATCTAAAGATAAAAATTAGGTGTACAAATAATCACTTGTTTTTTTTTTTCTTCAGAATTTTGTTACACATGGATTACTTACCGCTAATGAAATGATTGGTATTAACTTTAGTGTGAGTCTCATATTCTTGACAAAATAAAAATATAAGCAGTCATCAATCATAGACTCGTAATCCTTAACTCATGCAAAATTGTGTTTAACAAAAAATTTCCAAAATTAAGAGGCACTTAATTAGTTCATTCAGTTTTCTTATGGGCACCAAATTTCTCTAATGATAAAATAGAAGCGAGAGTCAAACCCTAATACTGAATATACGATTAACCACCCGCAAGGATATGTCGGATAAGCTAAAATTAATTTTATCCATATTTGTCAAAAGTATATTATTTGAAAACAGAGTAATTATTTGTTACAAAAAATAGGACGTACATTTTTGGTAGTTTCATCATAAAATTACTATTGTTAAGGACTGCGTCTTCATTTTTTGACCTTTTCCACGTTGTTTCGTTTATTTTGGACATGCATGTGTACTGAATGCGTGGACGTTTAAGCAAACAAGTATTTGAAAAAAAATCGTTATATAGTTAACTTGATAAAAATATTGGAAACTTCGTGTGGTTTTCTTGCAGAATATAGTAACATTTCCAACCGTACCAATTTATATGCACTCACTCGCTCTCATATTTTTGTGGATAACTACAAACGTGGATTTTACGCATTTGGATGTGGTGGTTTTCGTTTTAGGGCTTGCAACTACTCATATATCCCACCAAAAATATTTGTCGATGGGGTTGGTGGGTGGTTTGCACGGTGAAATTAAGGTCAGATATTTATTTATAAGCCTGTATGTCAACATAGCCACCACACAAAAAAATTCAAATTCCATTGGGCAAGATGTGAGATGCTATGCTTACCTCGACGGTCCACTTTGGTGGATTCAAACTCGACTTTGTTTTCAATAAATTAGTCCGAATTGGTCTGCAGTTATGTATTTTTGTAAGTAGAATTGGCTCATTTGGATTCGTTTTAAATGATCCAGTTCTTACGGGTATAACAAATTTGTTTTCAATTGTATGTTGTATAACAAGACAACAACAACAACAAAGCCTTTTCCCACTAAGTGGGGTCGGCTATATGAATCCTAGAACGCCATTGCGCTCGGTTTTGTGTCATGTCCTCCGTTAGATCCAAGTACTCTAAGTCTTTTCTTAGAGTCTCTTCCAAAGTTTTCCTAGGTCTTCCTCTACCCCTTCGGCCCTGAACCTCTGTCCCGTAGTCACATCTTCGAACCGGAGCGACAGTCGGCCTTCTTTGCACATGTCCAAATCACCGGAGCCGATTTTCTCTCATCTTTCCTACAATTTCGGCTACTCCTACTTTACCTCGGATATCCTCATTCCCAATCTTATCCTTTCTCGTGTGCCCACACATCCCACGAAGCATCCTCATCTCCGCTACACCCATTTTGTGTACGTGTTGATGCTTCACCACCCAACATTCTGTGCCATACAACATCGCTGGCCTTATTGTCGTCCTATAAAATTTTCCCTTGAGCTTCAGTGGCCTACGACGGTCACACAACACGCCGGATGCACTCTTTCCATCCAGCTCGTATTCTATGGTTGAGATCTCCATCTAATTCTCCGTTCTCTTGCAAGATAGATCCTAGGTAGCGAAAACGGTCGCTTTTTGTGATCTTCGCTAGATTGCTCCGATCATTAGTGTGGATAAGTATATAAATGGATAGAGATAGGAAAGCAAACACAAGATGTACGTGGTTCACCCAGATTGGCTACGTCCACGGAATAGAAGAGTTCTCATTAATTGTGAAGGGTTTACACAAGTACATAGGTTCAAGCTCTCCTTTAGTGAGTACAAGTGAATGATTTAGTACAAATGACATTAGGAAATATTGTGGGAGAATGATCTCGTAATCACGAAACTTCTAAGTATCGGAGTGTGGTGTCGTCTTGACTTGCCTTATCCGTCTCATAGGTAGATGTGGCATCTTCTCTGGAAGTACTCTTCCTCCATCCAGGGGTGGTATCTTTAACTGGTGGAGATGCACAAGGTAATGTATCAATTTCACTTGAAGCTTACTTGTAGTTTCAGGCTTGGTCAAGCGCGATACAAACCATGTAGTAGGAGTCCCCCAAGTCGCCGAGCTAGGGGGTCTGCTGAAAGAGGTGACAGACAAGGTAAGCAATCAGAGCTCCGACTGATTGTTCACTTTCTCCCCATCTTGCAGCAGCATGAAGGATAAAGAGAAGAAAAATGAGAAGAGATGATATGAGATACTTTTGCTTTTGAAGAAGTAACTTTCCACAGGCTTATTCTTGAACTGAGCTGGAGGGTTTTCTGGTTTCCTCCAGAGTATAAGGCCGACTGAAGAATTTGAGGGTCAAAACAAGTCCATCAAATCTAGAGTACGTTCCACCCTGCTGATATGGGATACTTTTGCTTTTGACAGAGTAATGGATGTATCGGCACGTGTGCTGTTACGCTTGTCTCCACATGCTTCCTTGTATCCTTCGCACTTGCCCTATCTGTTCCTCAAGCAGATGCGGAATCTTCCCTGGAAACATAAGATGTTGAAGATGAGTACTCGAGAGCAATGCCAGGTAAGTAATCAGGTAAGGGGTTCCAGGCAGTCAGTTCCTGGCTGGAAGCTTGATTCCAAGTGCTGACTGATTGCTCTCTTTCTCCTTGTCTTGCAGGTAAAAACAAGGCCAAAAGAAAAGACAGGGAAAAAGCATGATATGGGATACTCTTGCTTTTAACCCTGATGATATGAGATATTCTTGCTCTAGTATAGCTTGTTTGCAGAGGTATTATCGGGGGGAAAGAAAGCTGAATATTCGAAAGGCTTCGTTGGGAGTGCCCTCTCAGATATGATGAAGGGTTGAGCATTTTTGCAGGTCTGCCTGTCCGTTGGGGATGGAGGTCGACATATATAGGAGTCTCCCTAACAACAAGTAGTAATGCTATTCCTTTACCCTGCTTGGTCATAGCACGGTAGTGGGAGCTGCCAGTTTCACATGTTTTAACTATGTCAGAGCACTTTGAAAAAGTGGTCTGTGGTATCTGGCTCTCGAGATTCGGAGAACGATGCCTCTTCGATTTTTGAGAAAGCAATCATGCTGGGGGTCTGACTCTCGAGATTCGGAGAGCAGTGTCTCTTCGATTTTTGAGGAAGTAATCATGTTGGGAGTCTGGCTCTCGAGATTCAGAGGGCGGTGCCTCTTCGATTTTGGAGCAAGCAATCTTGTTGGGAGTGTTGTCTCGAATGTGAGTAAAGGTTGGGCATGTTTGCTAGTCTACCTTGCCACGAAGCACAAAGGTTGACACACAGGGACTTTCCAATTATCCAGCAATGGTACTGTTCCTTTACCCTCTCTTCGATTTTGAGAAAGTAGTCATGTTGGGAGTCTGGCTCTCGAGATTCGGAGGACGGTGCCTCTTCGATTTTGGAGCAAGCAATCTTGTTGGGAGTGTTTTCTCGAATGTGAGTAAAGGTTGGGCATGTTTGCTAGTCTACCTTGCCACGAAGCACAGAGGTTGACACACAGGGACTTTTCAATTATCCAGCAGTGGTACTGTTCCTTTACCCTTGTGGGTAATAATATGGTAGCTAGACCTTCAAAATTTATGTGTCTAAACTTTGTTAGTGCTGTTTCTTTGCTATTCTTTTACCTTTCTTGGTCAGAGCAATGTAGTGGGGGCTGCAAGCTTCACGTGCTCAACTTTGGCAGAGAACTTTGGCAAAGTTATCTGTGGTACCCATGAGCTATTGTTGCGTGTGGGAAGTGGGTGATTGAACAGTAAGATTCATGTGCTTTCTACTTCACCAGAAGTCTTCGACAGAATGCCCATAATTTCTGCAAAGCTGAGTGTGCGTGTGACAGGTGCTGACAAGGCTAGAAAAGTAGGTGCCTCTTCGATTTCTGAGATCGGCCCTCGTGGTCTCTGAGCAGCCCAGCTTTTGAGAAAGCGAGCGCCTCTTCGATTGATTCGGAGAACGATGCCTCATCGATTTTTGAGAAAGTAATCATGCTGGGGGTTTGGCTCTCGAGATTCGAGGAGCAGTGTCTCTTCGATTTTTGAGAAAGTAATCATGTTGGGAGTCTGGCTCTCGAGATTCGGAGGGCGGTGCCTCTTCGATTTTGGAGCAAGCAATCTTGTTGGGAGTGTTAAAATTGCTATTCTTTTACCCTTCTTGGTCAGAGCGATGTAGTGAGAGCTGCAAGCTTCACGTGCTCAACTTTGGCAGAGAACTTTGGCAAAGTTATCTGTGGTACCCATGAGCTATTGTTGCGTGTGGGAAGTGGGTGATTGAACAGTAAGATTCATGTGTTTTCTACTTCCCCAGAAGTCTTTGACAGAATGCCTATAATTTCCGCAAAGCTGAGTGTGCGTGTGACAGGTGCTGACAAGGCTGAAAAAGTAGGTGCCTCTTCGATTTCTGAGATCGGCCCTCGTGGTCTCTGGGTAGCCCAGCTTTTGAGAAAGCGAGCGCCTCTTCGATTTCTGAGATCGGCCTTCGTGGTCTTTGAGTAGCCCAACTTTTGAGAAAGCAAACGCCTCTTCGATTTCTGAGATCAACCCTCGTGATCTCTAAGCAGCCCAGCTTTTGAGAAAGCAAACGCCTCTTCGATTTCTGAGCAGGCGCCTCTTCGATTTCTGAAGCTCCGTCGAGTGCAGATTTTTATAGGGGCTGGCATTAAGTTCCAAAGCACACTTGAATCTCCACCAGTAGAAGCTTCATTCTTGCACTTCTAAGATCTTGATTTGTCCGACCTCTTCTCTCTTCAACACCTTTGAAAATGTCTGGCCCCTCCGACCGTCGTTTTGACTTGAACCTTGTTGAAGAGGCAGCCCCGCCTTCTCCAGACAACATATGGCGCCCATCCTTCGTCTCCCCTACTGGTCCTCTTACCGTTGGGGATTCCGTGATGAAGAATGATATGACCGCTGCGGTGGTGGCCAGGAACCTTCTCACTCCCAAAGATAACAGACTACTTTCCAAACGGTCTGATGAGTTAGCTGTTAAGGATTCGCTGGCTCTCAGTGTTCAGTGTGCAGGTTCTGTGTCTAATATGCCCAACGCCTATTTGCTCGAACCCGCCAAGTTGAATCATTGGCGGCTGAAGTGATGAGTCTCAAACAGGAGATTAGGGGGCTCAAGCATGAGAATAAACAGTTGCACCGGCTCGCACATGACTATGCTACAAACATGAAGAGGAAGCTTGACCAGATTAAGGAAACTGATGGTCAGGTTTTACTTGATCATCAGAGATTTGTGGGTTTGTTCCAAAGGCATTTATTGCCTTCGTCTTCTGGGGCTGTACCGCGTAATGAAGCTCCAAATGATCAACCTCTGATGCCTCCTCCTTCTAGGGTTCTGTCCAGTACTGAGGCTCCAAATGATCCCCCTCCGGTGCCTTCTCTTTCTGGGGCTCTACCGACTGCTGAGACTTCTCCTAAGCAACCTTTGTGAAGGCTCCCTCTTGTGTGTTTATTTTGACTCATGTATATGTACATATTTGTAGCTTATCGGGGATATCAATAAATAAGCTTTCCTTCATTTCAACGTATTGTGTTAAATACACCAAAGCCTTCTTCGCTAAGTTCTTTGAATTTTCTTTTGTTGAAGCTTGTAAGTTGAAGCTTTCTGAGTGGAGCATGTAGGTTGGGGTAGTGTTCCCTTAATTTCCCGAGTGAGGAAAACTTCTCGGTTGGAGACTTGGAAAATCCAAGTCACTGAGTGGGATCGGCTATATGAATCTTAGAACGCCATTGTGCTCGATCCTGTGTCATGTCCTTCGTTAGATCCAAGTACTCTAAGTCTTTTCTTAGAGTCTCTTCCAAAGTTTTCCTAGGTCTTCCTCTACCCCTTCGGCCCTGAACCTCTGTCCCATAGTCGCATCTTCTAATCGGAGCGTCAGTAGGCCTTCTTTGCACATGTCCAAACCACCGTAACCGATTTCTCTCATCTTTCCTTCAATTTCGGCTACTCCTACTTTACCCCGGATATCCTCATTCCTAATCTTATCCTTTCTCGTGTGCCCACACATCCAACGAAGCATCCTCATCTCCGCTACACCCATTTTGTGTACGTGTTGATGTTTCACCGCCCAACATTCTGTGCCATACAGCATCGCCGGCCTTATTGCCGTCCTATAAAATTTTCCCTTGAGCTTCAGTGGCATACGGCGGTCACACAACACGCCGGATGCACTCTTCCACTTCATCCATCCAGCTTGTATTCTATGGTTGAGATCTCCATCTAATTCTCCGTTCTTTTGCAAGATAGATCCTAGGTAACGAAAACGGTCGCTCTTTGGTATTTCTTGATCTCCGATCCTCACCCCTAACTCGTTTTGGCCTCCATTTGCACTGAACTTGCACTCCATATATTCTGTCTTTGATCGGCTTAGGCGAAGACCTTTAGATTCCAACACTTCTCTCCAAAGGTTAAGCTTTGCATTTACCCCTTCCTGAGTTTCATCTATCAACACTATATCGTCTGCGAAAAGCATACACCAAGGAATATCATCTTGAATATGTCCTGTTAACTCATCCATTACCAACGCAAAAAGGTAAGGACTTAAGGATGAGCCTTGATGTAATCCTACAGTTATGGGAAAGCTTTCGGTTTGTCCTTCATGAGTTCTTACGGCAGTCTTTGCTCCTTCATACATATCCTTTATAGCTTGGATATATGCTACTCGTACTCCTTTCTTCTCTAAAATCCTCCAAAGAATGTCTCTTGGGACCCTATCATACGCTTTTTCCAAATCTATAAAGACCATGTGTAAATCCTTTTTCCCATCTCTATATCTTTCCATCAATCTTCGTAAGAGATAGATTGCCTCCATGGTTGAGCGCCCTGGCATGAACCCGAATTGGTTGTCCGAAACCCGTGTCTCTTGCCTCAATCTATGCTCAATGACTCTCTCCCAGAGCTTCATTGTATGACTCATTAGCTTAATACCCCTATAGTTCATGCAATTTTGTACGTCGCCCTTATTCTTGTAGATAGGCACCAAAGTGCTCGTTCGCCACTCATTTGGCATCTTCTTCGTTTTCAAAATCCTATTGAAAAGGTCAGTGAGCCATGTTATACCTGTCTCTCCCAAAAGTTTCCACACTTCGATTGGTATATCGTCTGGGCCTATTGCTTTTTTATGCTTCATCTTCTTCAAAGCTACAACCACTTCTTCCTTCCGGATTCGACGATAAAAAGAGTAGTTTCTACACTCTTCTGAGTTACTCAACTCCCCTAAAGAAGCACTCATTTCATGTCCTTCATTGAAAAGATTATGAAAATAACCTCTTCATCTGTCTTTAACCGCGTTCTCTGTAGCAAGAACCTTTCCATCCTCATCCTTGATGCACCTCACTTGGTTTAGGTCCCTTGTCTTCTTTTCCCTTGCTCTAGATAGTTTATAGATATCCAACTCTCCTTCTTTGGTATCTAGTCGTTTATACATATCGTCGTAAGCCGCTAACTTAGCTTCTCTGACAGCTTTCTTCGCCTCTTGCTTCGCTTTTCTATACCTTTCACCATTTTCATCGGTCCTCTCCTTGTATAAGGCTTTACAACATTCCTTCTTAGCCTTCACCTTTGTTTGTACCTCCTCATTCCACCACCAAGATTCCTTTTGGTGTGGGGCAAAGCCCTTGGACTCTCCTAATACCTCTTTTGCTACTTTTCGGATACAACTAGCCATGGAATCCCACATTTGGCTAGCTTCCCCCTCTCTATCCCACACACATTGGGTGATTACCTTCTCTTTGAAAATGGCTTGTTTTTCTTCTTTTAGATTCCACCATCTAGTCCTTGGGCACTTCCAAGTCTTGTTCTTTTGTCTTACTCTTTTGATATGTACATCCATCACCAACAAGCGATGTTGATTAGCCACGCTCTCTCCTGGTATAACTTTGCAATCCTTACAAGTTATACGATCCCCTTTCCTCATTAGAAGAAAATCTATTTGTGTTTTTGACGACCCACTCTTGTAGGTGATCACATGTTCTTCTCTCTTCTTAAAGAAGGTGTTGGCTAAGAAGAGATCATATGCCATTGCAAAATCCAAGATAGCTTCCCCATCCTCGTTTCTCTCCCCAAAACCATGACTACCATGAAAACCTCCATAGTTGCCTGTCTCCCTGCCCACGTGTCCATTTAAATCTCCTCCTATAAATAACTTCTCCGTCTGAGCAATTCCTTGCACCAAGTCTCCAAGATCTTCCCAAAATTTCTCCTTCGAACTCGTATCCAACCCTACTTGAGGTGCGTACGCACTAATCACATTGATAAACATTTGCTTGAGAAGAGGGGCATTCCGAGAATTGAACTCGGGACCTCTCGCACCCTAAGCGAGAATCATACCACTAGAATTATGTCTAACAAAGACAATACCAACAAATCTTCTAAAGAAAATCAAAACTTCATAAATTTGATTGATATTTTACTTGTTAGTGTTAGATTAGGTATGAAATTATGGATCGTGGACTTCATTGTCGACCGCTAATAAAATAATAAGTGATAAAACAACCCTTAAACGGTCTGGGCTAGGTTACCCGCACATAAGAAATATGGACTCAGTCTTGGACATGGTTTTACACGAGTCGGGTGTAAATCAGACCGTTTCTAATATTAAAAGTAAAAACCGAATAATTTTACATTGGCCACGGATGCAAAGACTCGTATACTCACCCTTAGTGAATTCATTTTCACAAACCATACCCCAACTTTATCAACATTAATGGCACATCTAAGTATCATATGGTGGTTAGAGAAAGAACTAATAATGATTCGAAACTAGTGTAATAACTAGGCAAAATAGTTTGAGTGTGATCATTGTACTACCACGTTAGTATTACCAATCGACCTGTTATAATATGAGTAGCTTGTGTTATAGTATAACATGTTTACTTGTACGAAATAGATTTGTAAGGAATGAGTTATATCTTTTGTTTACCTACACCGAATTAATCAACGTGTTACAATATGAGTAGCCAACATGTTATAACATAAAAAGAATTGTAACACCACGTGGCGGTAAGTCACACCGAAGTGCCTCTCAAACTAGAACATCTCCACAAATGACCCCTTCTTGAAACAACTACTTTTGGTCATATATATTCCAAAACAGTGTCATTTGCTCATGCCAGTTTTTCACTGGTGCTCAGTTTTTTCTACGATATGATATTACAATGACAGAAATTCTACGGAATCCACAATCATCTCATACTATACAGAATATACAAGGGTTGTACAATATACTACTTTCACTCAGAACGAGTAGTTTTTAAGCAGATTAGTACAATCTATTCGGAAGTGCTAGTTCATCAACCAAAGTCTGGCAGTGCCGGTGTCGACTAGGGCAACACCTTTGCAATCCGAACCAACTTTTTACCATTAAGTAGTTGCCAAGCCCTAGCTCAATATGTACTCAAGTATAGGCCATATCACGGCATACGCCAAAATTTTGGGACATCTTAAAGCATCATCAAGTTCTCTTTGAAGACAAAGAAGATGAAATTTTGAAATATGTTGGCCTTGGGGTTGAGGGGCATCCGAGAGATTGCATTATATCCACTACGGTCAGCACTTGAAACTTTGGAGGTGGAGAATTGAGAGCAATGTTATCAACCCGATGCTCAAAGATCTTCCCTTGCTTGTCAAGTTTGTACTCAGAGGTTCCATCAAATCGACCACGACTATCCCAAGGGACTCGTGGAATGCCATGGATGGTCCAGCGAACCATGATTACATTGTCCATGGGCTGCCATACACTAATGACATCAACCCACAAGGCCTTGAAAAATATTTGACCATGGAAACGCAGTGCCCAATATATAGACTTATAATTCTCAATGCCCATAAAGGTATTCATTGGATCTTTGAAAGTGATATCATCCCTATGCAGAATACAGAACAATCATTAGCATCTTTTTAAACAAAGCCAAATGTAATGTAAAGAAGCTTTTGTGAGGACAACGCATAACCCAATATTCCAACAAAACCAAATGTAATGTACAGAAGCTTTTATGAGGACTACACATGCACATTTTTCAACAGAACACTCTACATTTGCAAACCCTCAAAAAGTACTGGCAATCTCAAGCATACGACAACACATAACCCAATATTCCAACAATCTTGTTTCAGTTTGCATATACCTCACCCTGGAGGCTTCATCATGAAGGCACTCCCTTATCTATTGAAAGTCTTATAGCCAAACCCTATAAAAGTTATTAACTAGGGCGTACATGAGCTCCGTTCAGGACCAAATTTGTCAGTCATACGGGCCAAAATTGCAAGTTCAAAGCATACAGACTGATATAAATTTAGAGTCAACTAATGATCCCAAACTAAAGCTCTAATGAGCAGATGAAAGCAAATATCAATATACACAGTCAATCGAAACAGAACTGATGTTATGGAACTATAATGATGAACAGATAGTATCATGTTCAAATCTTCAGTTAGACTTGACCCTCAATTGGGGGTAACATAATGACTAGGTAAAAGAAATGACAACGAATTCCGAGTTCACAATTGCAAATTTGTAGCAAAGATTTCTTATATTCATACTCCGAGGTCCCAAAGTACCGAAAGCATTTAAATTTTTGGTTTACTCAAACTCCCCACGAACTAATTGTTCTTTTCTTTTTTTTGAACTTTCTTGGCAACCAAACTGAAGGTACGAAAAATAACGAAATCAAACATTTTAAATTGATCAATTGACAAAGTTCTCAATTTCAATCTAAACCAATATAACAAACAACATAAAATTCATCAACTTTCTTTCAATCTCCCTACATTTCTCAGCAACCAAACAAAGAGTAATTGCAAAACATTGAAAACACAGAGAAGAACAAAGACCAAACCTGTAAATGTCGAAGCTGAGTTCTCTGTAAAACAGCTGAGGAAATTCCTCCCTCAGAGTCCGAATCGCATACCCCATATTCACATAGTAATCCTGCTTCTCTTCCTCTTCTTTGCTCGGCTTCGAACCTCCTCGCTTCACAGGAGCCGAAAACTGTCCGTACAGCCTCACATTTTGGTCGAATTCCGAAACCCTAACCGTACAATCCCTAACCTTGGACGAAACCCTAACCCTAGAACCAAACCCAAATTTATCAATGTTTGTGGAGATTTTAAAGTTTTTGAGATTGGGATTAGGGTTGCAGAAAACTCTGGATATTTCCGGCGAAGGAATGAGAAGTACCATTGGGAGATTTCAGATTTTCAGTCGGAGAATTTGGGGCTCAGAAAAGGCAAGAAAAAGCCATTTTCTCGAGAAAATTTGTAATATTTGGTTTGGGGATTTTATTGGCTGGAGAGGGAAAGGAAAATCTGTTTGGATAATATTATGTTTTGTTTTGGATAAATTGGAATTATCGGTTAATTAAAATAACTAAAGTATGTGATTGGTTGTTGGGCACACACGTGCGACGCCTTCCCGTTGGGACTTCCCGCGGTTTTTATTCTTCTGCCGGGACTTCACCGCGGTTACAAAGTATGTTGAATCACGGCCACCTGGTATAACTAAGAAATTTACATGTTATAATATAATACGTTAACTGCAAGTTAATTATTTGCTCTGTAGTATGAATAATAACATTTGTTAAAAAAAAAAAAGTACTCACTAAGTTATCATCGCAAATCTTAATTAACAGCCTAAAAAATATCTAAGAAATAAGGCTTTCAACATATTTGGTCCTAAAGTCTATTTACCTAGTATTGGGTTAAAATTAGGCTAATGGTTGCAATTCAACTTAGAAAATAAATTGAAAAAATAGTAATTTACATCTCATTGGGTTCAATTTTTGAACCACCAAACCAAAACCGAACCAATATTGTTTAGTTTGGGTTTCAATCGTTTTATTTTCAGTTTCGGTTTGGTATTCTGCTCGTTTTTTTTCGTTTTTGATTTTCGGAGCCCACTCCTACTAGTTATCTTCCGTAGTAAGTTATGATAAAGAATCATGAAACAAAAATTGTAAGGGAGAATTGCATAATGTTGATCCGCCAATTGCCTGTAGTTTTGCCTAGGATCCCAATTCAAATCATTGCTACATAATACATATTGCCCACTGCAAACCGTCATTGCTTCATCATTGCATAATCCTAATGAGTTTAAGGTTTTGTCAACTTCAAGATTCTGCCTGACAATACAGCTTTCATGACGGATTCAGAAAAATATCACAAGGAGTACTAGTGTAAAAGTTCAGATAAATTTTGTCAAAAAAACCTATCAGTGAGCTATTTAGTCGAGCACTTAATGAATTTGTCGGTGACTGACAAGCCATACTGCCAAAAAATATTGACATCGTCGTTTAAAAAACCAGCAATTATCTTTTGTATGGATTTTTGAAAATCTGAAAGCGTTTTTTGTGAAACCAAACCAATACCGAAATAGTTTATTGTCAAATTACTTTTAGTTTCACTAAACTTGAAAAATTAAAAAGGAAAAGAAAAGAAACGAATCATATGCTGCTAACAGCGTACAAACCCACCTCAGAAAACGACAAATCTCTTGCCGTTAATTAAATTTTCGAGCCAGCATCCTTCCAACTGCCATTTTCCGTTACATGAGCGCACTAACTCTCTCTCGCCTCAGCAATAAATACGCTGTCATTTTCCCTTCCTTTTAACTCCAAATTAAATTTAAAATTAAATTAATCCAATAATTTAGAAAAACACCCACCACCTCTCGGCGTTGCTTCAACCACACTCTCTCTCTCTCTCCCTCACACTCCTACCAAAACCTAACCCCCCCCCCAAACTAACCGCAGCTGTAATTACATATTTAATTGCGTCGTCTTCCTGCAATTTCCAGTAATTTTGATCGTTGGTTCGGTTAGAAATGGAGCTGGAGCAGCACCGACCGGGCAACCCGGGCAACCCGGCGATGACATTCGACGAGGTCTCCATGGAGCGCAGCAAGAGCTTCGTCAAGGCCCTGCAGGTTCGATCTTGGGACTGGATCTGAAGTTGATTTCGTTTCAAATTGATTGGCTTGTTGCATTTTATGAATTGATCGAATTTGTGGGGTTTCGGATGATTTAGCTTGAAAGTTAAAAATCTGTTGGGTGTTTATGTTTCCGAGAATAATGATTAGCAATGAATTTTGAGCTGTTAATGCCAAGCATTTGTTAAGGAAGTTGAGTTCTTTATGGTAGCTACTGTTGCATTGGTAATGCTATTTAAATTCTCTGAATTGGGCAATATGTAGCTGTACTGGTTTTATGTAAACCAATGGATGTAGCGCAAAGCCTTTTCTTGTTCCAACTTCAGAGGGTTTGTGTTAAGAACGTTTGTTTGTAATTATACGGTTTTGCGGTTTGAAGAGAAAAAATAGGGGCATTTTTGTAATGGTTGGATCCTCATAGTCTGTTTGCTATGTCTATCTCAGGAACTCAAGAACTTAAGGCCTCAGCTTTATTCTGCAGCGGAATATTGCGAAAAGTCCTATCTTCATAGCGAACAGAAGCAAATGTAAGGATCTTTGTTTTACTGGGTTGGAGAAATGTTGGTAAAACTTGCCTGTGCAAGTGTCTGAGAAGGGGGATGATGTGATACTCCAGCATGTCATGCATATCTGGATGCTTTTATCATTGCTTGTTTGATTCTCGGTTTTACCTGGAATTCTATGCTCCATTGCTTGCTGGCATTGATTTTAAATTTATGCATCAGGGTACTGGATAACCTGAAAGATTATGCTGTACGGGCCCTTGTTAATGCCGTTGATCACCTTGGCACTGTGGCTTACAAGTTAACTGACCTTCTTGATCAGCAAACCTCAGACGTCTCAACCATGGATCTGAAAGTTACTTGCCTAAATCAGGTGAGGTTTCAAATTTCTGTACGCTGGAATAGAGAGCGTATCAAATAGATAGAGGTTATCCTAACAAACTTCATTTCTCAATGTAGAAACTTCTTACATGTCAAACATACATGGATAAAGAAGGGTCGAGGCAGCATCAGTTGTTGGCCTTCATTCCGAGACATCACAAGCACTACATTTTACCAAGTAAGACACAATATTGTCAACTTCTTGTTAGAGTTGCCCTGTTTGTGATGAGATTTTTTACATCTATTTCCATTTCTCTCCTTGCTAGATTCCATGAATAAGAAGGTACATTTTAGTCCACATGTACAGACTGACACTAGGCAACATCCTTATCAAGCAAGAGCACATCTTCAGTTTTCAAGTATGTCACGTTCCGTTGGATGCTTGCTTATGACTTATGAGTCCACTTTTCATTGGGCGATTAAGCTTTTCTAGTTTATGGCATTTGATTGTACAAGTTCTTATTGTGCACAAGTAATGAGTTTGGCGTTTCAACAATGTGTAACATTTAGGCGCTGCTGCATCAAAAACTCTTTCTTGGCATTTAGCTTCAGAAACGAACTCAACCTTGAAGGGGACTCCACAGGCTCAGACTAGGTAATTCCTATGAGAAACAAGAATCTTGCATATGGTTTCGCTGTGCTTGGTACAAACTTGTTTTTGTTGGTTATCTATTGGGCCTGATACTTCTAAGAAAGCTTAAATGTTTTGGGATATTTACCTTTGTGCAGCATTGGAGACACAAAAATTTCCGTTAACACTGCTGGTGTTTTCCAGCTTGTAGGTATGTTGAATTGGAAAGTTACGTCATCACATCACCTAGCCGTGAATAGATAAGTTTTAATAGAGAAATGATAGTTCTTTATGCTTCGACTAATTTGAATGCAGAAAATGAAGAAGGGAGTGCCTCTACATCCTTGGCAACTCAGCTTCAGCAACCAAGTGGATTACCTACTTCTGGCGGGGTTAAGCAAACATTGGGTGCTGGACACAGGGTAGAGTGATCATGTCCTCCAAGTTCTGATCTCCGTATTACAGAAGATGGAAAATTTGAAAGCTGATGAGAAGTTATTTTCCTTGCAGGAAGCAGTAGATGGTTCGAAACCAATGACGGCGTACAGGTCATTTGAGAACCCAAGACGGGACACAGTGCGTGTCCCTGTTCGCAGCAAAAGTGTGCTATCAGCGTTCTTTGCCAAACAGAAATCGAATAAGCTGCAGGCTGGATCCGTCTCGTGAGACCTCATTAAAACAAACAAGTTAAAGATGCTGACACCCACATTGTGTGGGTCAATTTGCCTGTAAATCCCCTTGGCCGTTAGTTTATCAATTGCTTGAAATCAAAATTCTTGTTTCTTTTTTCCCCGGGCTGCTTAATAACGAGCAAATTGTGCACAGAAGTCCCTGTAATGAAGTGGTTGGGGAACTGTCTAGTTGTAGAATGCTGCACCTCATAATTATCTCATTGGTTTCTGGTATCTTACTGAATTATCCGCTTTTAGGCTAGACTACGTCTAAAGATGTGTTTGATTGACCGGTTTTTCTACTTTGTTGGTTGGTCATACTCATGGTCTAAAATATTCATAATATCTTAATATTTTCATCGAAATTTCCGTATTTTTTTACTACCGATATTTTTTGGACTATCGATATTTTCGATATCATCGATATTTTAGACTTTGCTAAGTCACTGATGTATCTAACCATACAATGTATAAAGTGTAAAATATTGTATTAATTCATTATATATAAATGATTATGGTGTGTTTAAACTTCTTTCATTAATTACTATATATTTTCTACACTCAAAATGTTTGCCAGCTCGCTATATAATCAACTTAAATCAGTTATATTTATCATGCAATGCATTTCCTTCAAATTTTTTGTGATAAACTAATAGATAATTGACTAAATAAACATCATGCAAAGTTTCAATAAAAATTTCAAAGTTTTTCTTACAATTTCCGTTGTTTTTATTCAATTTTTATCAATATCGATAATATCCCGATATTTCTATCGAAATTTTCATGTTTTTTTATTATTGATATTTTCGATATCATCGATATTTTATACTTTGATCATAGTTTTGTGAAGCGTGTTACACGAAGAACGTAAGCTAAAATGTTCAGTAACAGTTGGGATCTATATTTTCGTGAAATGTGTCATACGGATGACTTGATTAATCACATGTACTAGAAAATTTCCCATCATTCACAAACCCACTCGTGAAACTTCTTCCTTTCCCCACCAGGCTGGGTGTCATTAAGCAAACGACTTACCCCACCAGGCTGGGTGACATTAAGCAAACGACTTGTCGTTTGTCGTTTGATGAATCAGATTCGAACACCGAGAACAGATCGGCACCTCTAAATCCAAAACAACACCGAAGCAAACTCCTCCTCAGAGGCTCAAAGCTTTGATCTGCTCGTTTTTAACCACCACACTCCGACTGAGAGACTCCGATCACTCGATCAGCGCCACCATCCTTCTTACTTTTCACATCCTGATTAAATTTCGATAATTTCAACAATCTAACTCAATTTTCAATTCCAAACTGCAAAATCCATCCAAAGTTTGCATCTTTACATCCAAAACCAGAAGCTTCTGCATAAACAAAATCCAATTTTCACACTTTCCCCATCGAATTTCAGCAATTTCCGAAAACCCCATCTCAAAATCTCACTCTACAATCAACCCCAACTCATAAATTTCTCTACAACAATGTCCTCCTTCTTGTACCAAAGACCAATCCACAACCCGCTTTCGGATCCGTACCCGATTTCCCCGCGCTCCTCCACCAATTCCCAAAAACCCTACTCGATCTTCAGCCCCACGACCCTCCTGGTCCTCCTCTCCCTCCTGGTGGTGATGGGCGTCTTCTTCCCCTGGGTGGGCATGCGGGAGAGCTTCTTCTCGGACACCACCAGGCCCTCGACCGCCAAGTGGCGGGACTACACGTTGGCTCAGGCGGCGGAGTTTGTGGCCCGGAACGGGACGGTGATTGTTTGCGCCGTGAGCCAGCCGTACTTGCCCTTTTTGAACAACTGGTTGATCAGCATTACAAGGCAGAAGCACCAGGACAAGGTGCTTGTGATTGCTGAAGACTATGCCACGCTTTATAAGGTCAATGAGCGGTGGCCTGGCCACGCCGTCCTGGTTCCACCTGCACCGGATGCTCAGACTGCCCATAAGTTTGGTTCTCAGGTATAATTGCTGATTCTTGCATCTGGGTTTGGCTTGATTTGTAGTTACATTGGAGTTTTAGCATATAGTTGGGATTGTTAAAGTTGGTTCATTGAAATAATTGCTAGTTGATTTTGTTCTAATGTTGCGATGCTCAAGTTTTGCTTGTGCAGTTGAGGTTCTGTTTTCGGGTTTTAATTTGATGTTCGAATTTCATTGATCATTACATTGAAGTAATACTAATGCACTAATATCATTTCCCTTCAATATATGGCGTGGAATACTAGTGTTTCTTCCTGTCACATCATTAGCACAATGAAGAATTAGATATGCAAATTTCATTGATCATTGAAATGTTAATTTTTTAATGTATTGTTCTGTTTGCTTCCCGCCCCCACTTAACACGAACTGCCTAAGTTCTCGTTACTTAAACTTCTAAAAAATTGAACTTATCAGGTTTTTGCTCCAGTACATTGTTTCCCCCCTCAATTCTGCTTTTTTGCCCTTTGGTTTCGATTGCTTCTCTTGGTGTTTATGTTTGTTCTGTGAAACTGCACATGATGATTATAACTGTTTGTTTTCTTGAATTGTTGACTTATTGCCTTTCAAAAGTGATTTTGATTGGTTTCCTAGTGTAGGGATTCTTCAACTTTACTTCCCGAAGGCCGCGACACCTATTGCAGATTTTGGAGCTTGGATACAATGTTATGTACAATGATGTTGATATGGTGTGGTTGGCTGATCCGTTTCCCTATTTCCAAGGAAACCATGATGTGTACTTCACAGATGACATGACCCCAGTAAGTACACCTAGTTTTGGTTTTTAGCTACTTGATGTGCTAAATTAGGAACAGATGCTAAGCATGTGCTGTCCTAAATTTCATGTTCATCAGACACCGGGAGGTGTGTTCAGCACAAACTTGATTATTAGTAAAACATAACCTTAAACTTTCCTTAATTTTTCCTTACGCAATAAGGGAAACTTTCAATTTTGTGTGTTCTTCGGTGGATGTGAGGCTTTGGGTATTGAGTGGATATATGGTGATATCTTTTGGCACCAGTTAAATACAGAAAGTGACTGCCAAAATCTCTATTTAATTTGTCGTTAAACCCTGCTCGCTGCTGTATGTCTAAAAACTAAAATATATCAGATAACGGTGATCTAGTGGTAGCAGTTCTTGGTATTATTCATTTGGAGTCTGCAGCCTAGTCTAATGCTGCAGATATATCTGCACTTTTGCTATGTTTACAAGCGATAATTCTTCTATTTTGGCGACCAGGTCAAACCTCTGAACCACTCTCATGATCTGCCACCTCCAGGAAAGAAAGGACGCACTTATATATGCAGCTGTATGATTTTTCTACGTCCAACCAGTGGAGCAAAGCTAGTTATGAAGAAGTGGATCGAGGAACTTAAAGATCAACCATGGTCCAGAGAAAAAAAAGCAAATGATCAACCTGCTTTTAATTGGGCATTAGACAAACTTGTTAACAAAGTACGTTCACTTTGAAAGTTGTGCTTGATATACCTTGACAAATTATTTAGATCCTTTGAGTGATTATGTTTATAATTTTCTGCAGGTGGATCTCTACCTGCTGCCACAGGCAGCATTCCCAACTGGAGGATTATACTTTAAGAACAAGACGTGGGTGCGAGAAACTAAAGGGATGCATGTCATAATTCACAATAATTATATCTTGGGTTTTGAGAAGAAGATAAAACGCTTCCATGATTATGATCTATGGCTGGTCGATGATCACACGGATGAGTCTCCTCTTGGGAGAATATGAGATTGAATGACATGATTAATATTTGTTTCCATAGAAGCTCAGCTGTATCGATGCCCGCAGGAAATGCTTCCTACAAATTCGTGTGACCTTCGAGCCCGGTGGGTTTTTGTAAGAGACTTGGAAAGGGAAGGGAATGTGGTGTTGTTGGCTCAACTAGTTGTACAAACATTACCTCATGCCTCCCCTTGATCTTCTTTACTCACATTATTTGTTGGAATTCAATTCCAATTAGAGACTGAGCTTTTGATTGTTTTCCAAAAGAAGGAATGAATGCCTTGCACTCGGAGTCAAAATTTGTCAATTTACTTGGAAAGGAACCTTTTAAACCACTAGTATAAAATATGAGTTTAGGGCACAAAATTATTCAGAAATTTCCAAATCAAGAACAATAATTGAGATTGTGTCAAGTGGTAATGTAATGGAGTGGTATAAAAATAAATAAAATCTCAGAAGGGGAAAACTTTTCGTATATATATAAGAAATCTTTAAAGGAACAGATTCTCATTTTTTTTATATAAAAATGAGAATTAGTTGTGGGGTCCACACTACATCGAATTTTAATGATCCGAATTGTCCATTTTTCAAGTTACACCTCATAGATTATCCTTATAAAATATTAGCCAAATTGGAAATGTTTAAGACATCTAATTAGGTTCAAAGAAATTAACAAATACTTTGTTATATAAGAAACAATGAAATTTTATTTTGATAATTAAATAGGCAAATGGTTTCAGATTGAATTGAATTGAATTTTTGCAAGGATGATCTATGAATCGAGACTTACAAAATAGACGTTCGGATCGTTGAAGTTCGATATGGAGTGACCCTCACATCTAATCTCTATTTTTTTGACCCTTCGTATAAAGGGTGCGCGCGCGCACACACACACATATATATATATATGGATAATGCTATTACACATTTATTTTTATAAGTCACACACTATTATTAACTTTTGATAATTTATTTTCTTCATTTCATTCGATTCGAGGCCGGCATGAGAGATGTAAAAGTAAGTGTGAACTGTGTATGCATATGTCAGTCAGACAACTTACAAGGCATCCCTATTTTTGAAAAAAATGAGACTAGTTGTGGGGTTTAAATGACATCAAACTTTAAAAACTCAAACCGTCTACTTTTTATGTTGCAACTCAATCGAAAATATTTAAGATATCTAATTAAGCTCAAAGAAATTGACGAACAATATGGTCTAAGAAACATTGAAATTTCATTGTGACAATTGAATGGCAAATGATTTTGAATTGTATTGAATTTTTACAAGAATGATCTATAAATCAAGATTTACAATATAAACAGTTTAAATCGTTGAAATTCGATGTAGAATAGATTCCATAACTAATCCCTATATTTATCCCTCCCCCATAAAAGGCCCTATATATATCATGGGATTTGGATCCTCTCATGAGCAAGGGAGACAGATCCTCCTCACCTAAACACACGGGGCGTTGGATTGTGATCCAACGGCTACAAATAGGGAACCTCTCTAAAAGTTATAATAATTGTAGTAATTGATCAAAATCCAATGGTCCGTGTCTTTAGGTCAGGAGGCTCCATCTCCTTTGCTTAGGAGAGGATCCAAATCCTATATCATGCATAATATGTCAATCAGATAACATGCAAGGCATCATCCCCAACAGGCCCCAACTCGTTGTATAAATCTAATTTAGTGGATTTTTCCATTTTTGTTAATATTTTATTAGTGTATTTTTTTTAGTACATCTATATATTTACACTAATGGAAGGAGGAGTTCAGCTAAGTCACACAATGAGCAATCTAATTCAGTATTAAATTCGCCATTCACGAGACTCGAACCTAAAACCTCTCACTTATAAGAAAAAGAATACTATCAAACCATAGTACTGAGTAATAATATTTTATTACTGTTTGAATAACAGCTTTGATAATATTAAGAAATGAAAAATGGAATTAATCTAGCCATAAACTGACACACCCCGACCCGGAATGTCCACTAGGACTCCGAATTGAGTTGTATTGGACGACACCTGGAAGGTGATGAAGCCATAAAGTGTGATCATGTGTAAAATGTGAATAAATTTAAACCTAAAAGTGCCTAGATACACGAGTGCGTGGTGAGCGGTTTTGGACCCATTTCACACGTGATACAGAGCATAAAAAAAGTACATTGAGGTAAGATAATAATTATACCATCATAAGGAGCCACCTGAACTGGGGAGTGTCACAAATCCTCGTCAATACGAAACTTTGCTACTAGAACTTGGAGGGGTGCAAAAATAGAAAGCGTGAGTGAGTAACACAAAGATTTTCAAAATCATTTCAATTATCAAAGGTAGTAACCCCTCACCGTAAAACCTATATAGTTTCCAGAAAATCATACTACGTATAAGTATAAAATCAAAAGTATACTCACAGTAAATCCAGAAGTATACCACTACACAACATCTCATTAGCAATATAAATAATCATGTGCTTAATTACCCATGCTAGCACGCAAGTCGGAGTCACCTATGGTGACCTATACGACTGCACCCATATCTCATCAATCAATGCTAGTACATAAGTCGGAGTCACCTATAGTGACCTGTACGACTCATCCATATCTCATCAATCAATGCTACCACATAAGTCGAAGTCACCTATAGTGACCTGTACAACTCATCCATATCTCATCAATCAATGATAGCTCATAAGTCGGAGTCACATATAATGACATGTACGACTTATCCATATCTCATTAATCAATGCTAGCTCATAAGTCGGAGTCACGTATATAGCTCATCTACCCATTCCTACACATGAGTCGGAACCACTTAAAGTGGTCTGTACGACAGGCTAGGTGTAAATAAATACTCTCAAGTGCTACGATCACGTGAAGGCTGTGCGAAATATCGCAAGTCACCTACGAGTCGGAACCGGAGGTGAATGATCACGTGAAGGCTAGGCCTTGGCCTCGGGCAGGAGTACTAACACCAGGGTGCAGGTTTATGAGCTCTAACTGCACGACAGTGTCAGAGTTGCCTATTATTGCAACCTGTATGACAAGGTCGGAGTTGCCTAAAGCATAAATATGGTCATGCCATAACTTGATCATTTCAAGTAACACCATAACTCACCTGAACTTACCTATGCGTCATGCGTTCCTCTTCGCACTTCAAGGCATTCACAGTAATTACTTACAGGTAGTATACATATGGATATGCCATCATGCAATCTAATATTCAACCATGTCATAGCATTTACCAATATATACATATATATAACATGGCGAAATATGCATAATCTGCAACACCCCACTCCTGAACTATTTATTTTGGGAATAATTATCGGGAACAAGTCTAACTAAATATTAGTTTAATTAACTATCATTACTTACGATTGTTTACTTCAATCTCTCAATTTCTCACACATTGATTTATGACCAACATTTAATCACCAAAATCATAAGGTTAAATCTCACCCTTTCACCAAACTCCTTCACATCGCTCAATTCCCCAAACAAGGCTTTTGTCTCGATTATTTAATCTCATTTATTGTATGGCTACATCTAATGTCTCGTTAGACTGCCTACGTACCCTAAACAGGGATCAAGCCAATCGTAGTTCACATCAATTATTTGTAGGTAACATGCATATGGATATACCATGACATAATCTAAACTCAACCGTCTCATAGTACTTAAGAACATATAAATATATATAACATGGCACAAATTGCTTAATTCAATTTAAGAGTATTTTTGAAATTATCAATCATGTGTGTGTGTGTGTGTGTATATATATATACGACAAAAAGGAAAAGATTCACTCACCTGGAGTCCGCCCTACCATTTTCCTAGCATGTACATCAAGGCGTCCTGGACGAACGGCGCCTATGACAATTTTCAAACCACATCTCATAATCCTTGTCAATAGATCATGTAACTTACATAAAACACATCCCTAAAGACGTTTTAGAATGATTTGATAACAATTGATCAAAAGTCAACCGTCGGTCAAGGATCGAAGGTAGGGTCCATAACTCTATGTAACTCGATCCGGAAGATCTACTATTCAGATTTTCAATAAAAAACTTCCAAAGATCCACATTATGCTTCTAAAACATTATCCTAAAATTTCATTATGATTCAACGGTTGGATCTCCGTCAATTGCCAAAACAAGGTGGCGGTTAACATTTATTTTATGAACTTGCAAATCCAATTCGGGAAGATCCGCAAATTGGATTCCCAATCCATCAATTCCTATAATATTCAAATATTATGTGTTATCACATATTAAAGTTTAGTAACGATCCAACAGTCAGATCGTCGATTCATATAATAATCAAGTGATATACCTTAATCAACCTAGGTTCAAAAAAATCCATTCACATCATATGGATATCAAATGAACTCAGGCACTTAAAATGACTTAGAACAACATCTTCAATCTGCTGGCCACGAGCCGCCGCGGGTGGCGGTCGGCCGCTTGATTCGCCGGAAAATCCAACTATTTCTAAAAATTACCAAATTTTACAGAAATGAAGATCTTAATAAGTAGAACAAGTTTTATACCTGTGGCCAAGTCCAATTTAGTCGGGAAAGGCTCTAATTTCACTCAAACCCGTCGGAAACCCTAAGATGGGTGTTTTTCGATTCGACTTCCTCGATGTTCCAACACCCCTACAACTGCTTGTGTCCTATTCTTGGGTCCAAGATGAGTTGATTAAGGGTGGTGGTGGGTGGTGAAACTCGTCGGCTTGAATGAATCACTGTCGAACACCTCTGGTGCTCCGGTGATGTTCTTCGCTTTTTTGGGCCTAAAACTCTTCAATCTTGAGCGAATATGGAAGAAGAAAGATTGGGGAAGATATTGCAGGTGGTGGATTTGGTGTTCCACGAAACAAAATGACAGAAATTGGCCGGATTTTGGCCAGTTTGGGTGTGCGGGTGCACTGACTGACAGGAAGGTTTTTTTTTTTTTTTTCTTTCTTTCCTTCTCCCTTCCTTATTGGTTCTCCTTTTCCTCTCTTAAAATTGATTCGTTACCACTCCCACATGGTGGGAGTTTGAATTAATTTATAACTAAACTTTAAATAACCAATTTGAAATGTATGTAACTATACCGATATAATCCAGACTCGCAAACGGCTTTCGCCTATGTGTTCATACCAACAAGTACTACACAAATGCGCTAAGTGAATAAGTCATACGTTTCTCTACATGTTGGTCAATGAAAGTCAAAACCTTCACCTCTAGGGCATTTTCGTAAATTCATTCTTTTAAAATTTATAAAATCGTAGAACTAGGGCCGGGTTGTCACAATCTACCCACCTTAAAAAAAAATTCATCCCCGAAATTGGAAATCATTAGCTAAACATAATGTACTCCAAAAGATAGGGAAAAGTGTGTGTGTGTATATATATATACACATATGGAAAGAGGAAATCAAGCTAGAGCGGTTACATAACAGAGAATGTCATTTCGTCGCGGTCAGAGTGCAGTAATTCCTCTTTCATGCCTCTAAACTTAAACTTTCCTTCTCCTTTAGCACAATACTAAAATATACCGTCCTTTATAAAACACAAGGTAGAAAAATAGATGTATAACAACGTAATGTCGAAGCACGTATATAATAAAGTGAAGTTAAAATAGTTGTACTGAAAACAACACAAAAAATAGAAAACTTCACCTAGACACCCATAAGCGTCACGTGCCTCGAAGATGAGTGTGTGCTATCTTTGGGTCAAGCCCAAACAATAATTAAATAACTAAACGTAGATAGACCTAGATGTCTACTTGTTCAACAAATTCAACACTTAAGTTTCCAATATTACAGTCAACAACCCGTAATACCAGCAACTCACTATTGTCCCGATAAGTAAGTAACCGATTTCCGAAGGTGCAATATTACCATCATGCCCCCCAATGGAAAAATAAGCATAAATTATCTTATCCAAGTCTTGATCGTGTTCACGCACTACCCTTACGGGTAACATCAACAAATATCAAGATTCTCTATATCATAATCTCGATCATTCAACTATGGATAAAATTTTCGGTCATGTGCTATCGATAAAATTTTCACAGTACGCCTTAACAATGTCATACTCGAAACCAAAAATTGTAACCATAGTTACAACCAATTAAAAAAAATAACTATTTATTACAACATACACACCACATAACTCAACAATGCAATTCATAACACCATAATTAGCAGATTCCTATTGAATTTCTCTCGACTTTAGCGAAAATTATGTCAAGAAGGCTAACATAATACTCGAGAATTTGAGGGTCAAATAAGTCCATCAAATTTTAAATACAAGGTAATTGAAATTAATGTATAACATCTCACTACAACGGTAGCTTCTGGAACATTCAATCACCAATGGTTAAGATTTGTTTAGTAGTGTTTGTTGGGTGATTTGAGAATTTAATGTTCATGACTAAATGTTAATGTCCTAGCAATCCTCTAGACAATTTGCTTAATTTAAAAATAATATCAAGTGGTCAAAAATGTAGTCCTTCTAGGCCAATGAAAAAAATGGGTTGACTTGTCAAGTCGATCTATAAACATCGAAACATCATCATCATCATCACTACATGTACAAGATACCTCGTTCCAAAGGTGTATGATGATATTTCTCAACTCCCTTCATATACAAGAAGTGATTATAACCATTCAAACCCTTTCTTGATATTTTGCAACTAACGTCAAAACAATACCTGTGAATTCCAACTGAGGCGAAATAGGACAGGCCAAAAGTGTTCAAGTATACATAAATCTTTTGCTGAATTAAAAAGTAATACATTTGCACAATTGTGATGATCATAAAAGTTGATTTAGTTCTTCCACTACCGCTATCAGAATTTAACCTATTTCAAATGAGAATATATTTGAAAAGTCCAAGATTGATAAAGGTCTCTAACACGTTTCACCACCAAGAAGTATCATTTGGTTTTTCAAATAAAGATAATAACACTTTACTCTAGTCATGAATAAGATGGTTCATTTCGAACGATTTTAACCATTGGAAAGTCTAAGCGATTCATCGTCATGTTACCTCCCCCACAATTAAAATATCTAAAGAACACGTCATCATGGATTTCTAAATGATCAATGTCATCGAAAGATGTAAAGAAAAGGTAAGGTAAGGCAACAGTTCTTTGTTAGAAACTTTATTCACATTCAACATCTCAACTAAATTGACCTTCCTCGGTTGGTATGTGAAGAAAAACACCACAGCTGAGAAATTGCTAACAATATGTCGATAAAATCGACAAGACCAAAGATATCTTGAAATTCACAATACTTTGTGAGAATTCCAACTTTCTTCCGCTACTACCTTGGGAGAAAAGAAAAGAATATCATTGAAAATCACATCTCTTAAGAGAAGTACCAATTTACACAAAGGTAATATTCGAGGAATTTTATGTGAAGCTAACTGTTGATAATTGAAGAATTTAATCTCGTTAATAGAATATGTAAGATAGTCATCTACAAGACTATTATGAATTTATCAAACTACACAAGGAAACTCGAGTTACAAAGGTTGGTTTATAAGAAATCGGGAGAATAAATGTGATGTTCACAAGGTGGATCAATGGTGTGTTCTACTTCTCACATTTGGTAGAATCCCAAATAAAAATTTGAGAATTGATGCCAAAGGTAAACCTCCTTCAAATGTACTAGGAACTGATTCCATAATTCTAGGAAAAAAAAAACTGACCACTTTGGGAATTTCTATTGACCTTAGATATAACGATTCTTACTCATGTGCCAATGCTCATCAAAATGACGAGTATAGCACCAAAAGTAATGTGGAATTTAATATTAGTTGGAGTGTTCTAAAGTCAGAAAAATAAAATTTTCTAGTAATCTACTTTAGAATGGACTTAAACAAAAGTTGATCTTCCCCCTGAAGATCCAGAACGATCACCTGCGTGTTTGGAAAAATTTGAGCTATTAGAGACCAAAGTGATTATCCCAAGATGTTCTTTCATCGAGTGCTACCCCTATAACACTACATTGTCACTCGAGACATTTCTGAAAATTTCGACAAAAACTAAAACTTCATAAAGATTCTGGTAAGTCAAACATTAACGGGTACTGCCAAGGAATCAAGACTATTAATGGTTTCCTAACTTGAAAAGACTAGAAGAAATGACTAGATAGTAGTGGAATTGATAGGAAATTCTCCCCCTTGGGATACATAACTATCAATAGTAGGCCTGCTTCAAGGCCATCAACTTATCCCCAAATCTACATCCTTCCTTGGTAGGGAAATTCTTCCCTTATAATTTAGAGGCGTTCGCCAAAATGATCTTCTAAAACGTCAACAAGTTGACAAAACTGCCCAAAACTTAGGAAAAACTAACACATTTTTCGTATTCGACGAGGTGGCAAGATTCGGAAATTAGGTTCAAGAATAAAAAAATGTTCACATCATGCGTGTGCTGAACGCAATACTACCCAACTTATGCTCTAATACCAAACTGACACACCCAGACCCGGAATGTCCACTAGGACTCCGAATTGAGTTGTGCTGGCCAACACCTGGAAGGTGACGAAGCTATAAAGTGTGATAATTTGTAAAATGTGAATAAATTTGAACCTAAAATTGCCTAGATACATGAGTGCGTGGTGAACGGTTTTAGACCTATTTCACACGTGATACAGAGCATAAGAAAAGTACAGTGAGGTAAGATAATAATTATACCATCATAAGGAGCCACATGAACTGGGAAGTGTCACAAGTACTCGTCAATACGAAACTTTGCTACTAGAACTTGGAGAGGTGCAAAAATAGAAAGTGTGAGTGAGTAACACAAAGATTTTCAAAATCATTTCAATTATCAAAGGTAGTAACCCCTCACTGTAAAACCTGTATAGTTTCCAGAAAATCATACTACGTATAAATATGAAATCAAAAGTATACTAGCAGTAAATCCAGAAGTATACCACTACATAACATCTCATTAGCAATATAAATAATCATGTGCTTAATGACCCATGTTAGCACGCAAGTCGGAGTCACCTATGGTGACCTGTACGACTGCACTCATATCTCATCAATCAATGCTAGTACATAAGTCGGAGTCACCTATAGTGACCTGTACGACTCATCCATATCTCATCAATCAATGCTAGCTCATAAGTCGGAGTCACCTATAATGACCTGTACGACTCATCCATATCTTATTAATCAATGCTAGCTCATAAGTCAGAGTCACATATATAGCTCATCTACTCATTCCTACACACAAGTCGGAACCACCTAAAGTGGTCTGTACGACAAACTCAGTGTAAATAAATACGCTCAAGTGCTACGATCACGTGAAGGCTGTGCGGAGTATCGCAAGTCACCTATGAGTCGGAACCGGAGGTGAATGATCACGTGAAGGCTAGGCATTGGCCTCGGGCATGAGCACTAACACGGGGGTGCAGGTTTATGAGCTCTAATTGCATTTATTATAACATATACGACTTATGGGCAACTTGTACGACAGTGTCAGAGTTGCCTATTATTGCAACCTGTATGACAAGGTCGGAGTTGCCTAAAGCATAAATATGGTCATGCCATAACTTGATCATTTCAAGTAACACCATAACTCACCTGAACTTACCTATGCGTCCTGCGTTCCTCTTCGCACTTCAAGGCATTCACAGTAATTACTTACAGGTAGTATACATATGGATATGCCATCATGCAATCTAATATTCAACCATGTCATAGCATTTACCAATATATACATATATATAACATGGCGAAATATGCATAATCTGCAACGCCCCACTCCTGAACTATTTATTTTGGGAATAATTATCGGGAACAAGTCTAACTAAATATTAGTTTAATTAACTATCATTACTTACGATTGTTTACTTCAATCTCTCAATTTCTCACACATTGATTTATGACCAACATTTAACCACCAAAATCATAAGGTTAAATCTCACCCTTTCACCAAATTCCTTCACATCGCTCAATTCCCCAAACAATGCTTTTGTCTCGATTATTTAATCTCATTTATTGTATGGCTGCATCTAATGTCTCGTTAGACTGCCTACGTACCCTAAACAGGGATCAAGCAAATCGTAGTTCACATCAATTATTTGTAGGTAACATGCATATGGATATACCATGACATAATCTAAACTCAACTGTCTCATAGTACTTTAGAACATATAAATATATATAACATGGCACAAATTGCTTAATTCAATTTAAGAGTATTTTTGAAATTATCAATCATGTATATATATATATATATATATATATATATATATATATATATACACGATAAAAAGGAAAAGATTCACTCACCTAGAGTCCGCCCTACCATTTTCCTAGCATGTACATCGAGACATCCCAGACGAACGGCGCCTAGGACAATTTTCAAATCACATCTCAGAATCCTTATCAATAGATCATGTAACTTACGTAAAAAACATCCCTAAAGACGTTTTAGAATGATTTGATAACAATTGATCAAAAGTCAACCGTCGGTCAAGGATCGACGGTAGGGTCCATAACTTTATGTAACTCGATCCGAAAGACCTGCTCTTCAGATTTTGGATCAAAAACTTCCAAAGATGCACATTATGCTTCTAAAATATTATCCTAAAATTTCACTATGATCCAACGGTTGGATCTCCGTCAATTGCCAAAACAAGGTGGAGGTTAACGTTTATTTTATGAACTTGCAAATCCAATTCGGGAAGATCCACAAGTTGGATTCCCAATCCGTCAATTCCTATAATCTTCAAATATTATGTGTTATTACATATTAAAGTTTAGTAACAATCCAACGGTCGGATCATCGATTCATATATTAATCAAGTGATATAGCTTAATCAACCTAGGTTTAGAATAATCCATTCACATCATATGGATATCAACTATGAACTCAGGCACTTAAAATGACTTAGAACGACATCTTCAATCCGCTGGCCACGCGCCGCCGCAGATGGCGGTCGGCAACCCCGATTCGTCGGAAAATCCAACTATTTTTAAAAATTACCAAATTTTACAGAAATGAAGATCTTAATGAGTAGAACAAGTTTTATATCTGTGGCCAAGTCCAATTTAGCCGGGAAAGGCTCCAATTTTACTCAAACCCGCCGGAAACCCTAAGATGGGTGTTCTTCGATTCGACTTACTCGATGTTTCAACACCCCTACAACTGCTTGGGTCTTGTTTCTGGGTCCAAAAGGAGTTGATTAAGGGTGGTGGTGGGTGGTGAAACTCGCCAGATCGAAGGAATCACCATCGAACACCTCCAATGCTTCGGTGATGTTCTTCGCGTTTTTGGGCCTAAAACTCTTCAATCTTGAGCAAAGATGGAAGAAGAAAGATTGGGGAAGATGTTGCAGGTGGTGGATATGATGTTCCACGAAACAAAATGGTAGAAATTGGCCTGATTTTGGCCGGTTTGGGTGTGCGGGTGCACTGCCCGACGGGAAGGTTTCTTTTTTTTTTTTTTTTTTTTTTTCTTTCCTTCTCCCTTCCTGATTGGTTCTCATTTTCCTCTCTTAAAATTGATTGGTTACCACTCCCACATGGTGGGAGTTTGAATTAATTTATAACTAAACGTTTAATAACCAATTTCAAATGTCAATAACTATACCGATATAATCCGAACTCGCAAATGGCTTTCGCCTTTGCGTTCGTACCAAGGAGTACTACACAAATGCGCTAAGTGAATAAGTCATACGTTTCTCTACACGTTGGTCTATGAAAGTCAAAACCTTCACCTCTAGGGCATTTTCGTAAATTCATTCTTTTAAAATTTATAAAATCGTAGAACTAGGGACGGATTGTCACAATACGGAAGGATTTTCTAATTACATAAATATGTAAAACTTTTCACTACGACAAAAATAATGATAAAATCAAAATAAGCTTGACACAAAAGATTTCTTAATTATTAACTTGATGTATACACAAATTATCAAGCAGATTATAATATCAAATGCTGACAAATTAAAAACCTTTTGATCAATGTGAAGTTCTTCTCTCCAACAAAAAAAATTACTTAAAATTCTGGGTTTGGATCTCATCCGGATATTTTTTTTATCCATTATTGTATATTGTGCGGACATAAATTATTATAAATTTTTTATTTAAAATTAAACACAAATAGTACTTAACGAAAACTTGCAGCTCGACGTATGATGAACGGATCCTACCATAGAAAATCCGAAGAGATTCCTTGTCCCAAAATTCTATATAACCTTGGTGCAAAGATGCTATCTTTACATTAGTTGGAATATTTTAAATCAATTTGGGAAACTATTTATGAAAGAACAAAGAAATAAAATTCTTAGGACACATCATGTCGTGTACTAATTCCTTTCTTAGATCACAAAAGAAACCCTTATTTTTCTCCCCAAATATTTCGTAAATAAATCTGAAAAAAATTAACTTTTCATAGTCCACGTCAATATCGAACACCAATTACCTTCACCGCTTCTTCAGCCTATGCAAAAATCTCTGACTTTTCTTTGACTCACTTCACAAGCTTCCTTTTGATAAATCAAAACGCTTATCTGAAAACACGCACGCACAAGCCATTGATATCTGTGTCGGTGAACGACCGTGAAAACTTTCTGGGTTTTTCGATTTCCAGAAAAAGCTTTGTGGGTTCTTCAATTTGCATAAAAAGCTATGTGGGTTTTCGATTTTTGATCTGGTTTTGAAGGAAAATCGTGTAAAGGTTGAAGCTTTTCAGTGTGAATCGATGGGAAGGAGAAGCTAGCTGAAATGGGTTCGTTGGAAAGTGGGGTCCCGTCGAAGAGGGACCCACTTGGGCGGTCTTCATCGAACGGCAGAAGCCCTTTTTTGCAGAGACCCAGATCGAAGTTTTCAAGGTTTCTGCTCCTGAAGAGGCTGGATTACCTCCAGTGGATTTGCACTGTGGCTGTGTTTCTGTTCTTTGTGGTGCTGTTCCAAATGTACTTGCCTGGTTCGGTGATTGAAAACGAAAAGTCAGAGGATTTGATGAAGAATGTGGGATGGAGTTCGGAGGATTTGAGGTTTTTGAAGGACTTGGGATTGTTGGATTTTGGGGAAGACATTAGATTTGAGCCTTCAAAGCTTTTGGAGAAATTCCAGAAGGAAGCTAGAGAGGCTAGTCTCTCTCCTGCTTTCAACAGGACGCGACAGCAACGTTTTGGGTACAGAAAACCTCAGCTTGCAATCGTAAGTATTCGATTTTTTCGGACAACTTTTCGTTGATTTCCAGATATTGTGTTTTGTTTTGGATTAGTATTTTGGGTTTGGCTTCTTGTACTTGTAATGTATTGCATGCTGGGATCTGTTGACTCATTGGGTTTTGTATGACTTAGTGCTTGCTTACTCTGTTTCTTTACTGATTATTTTCGTTTGTTGGGCCTTCTGCTTTCGTTCTTTTACTTGAAGGTTTTTGCAGATCTGTCGGTCGATTCACAACAGTTACTGATGGTGACTGTTGCAGCTGCATTGCAGGAGATTGGATACACGCTTTCGGTAATTTGACTTCGAATTTAGCAATAACATTGTAGAATACGTAGATTATATGCTGTTCTATGGGTGGTCCAGTTTTACTATTATTCCTTTGGTTGTTAGTTTGTCACCAGGGACATGCATGTCTCATGGATTAGTCTTTGCGCTATAAGTATCTACACTAATTCTGTGTTTAATACAGATTTTCTGAGCAGTATAATGTTTTGTATCATTGTGGAGATATATGTGATGGTGTTTTGTGTCATGTTGTTTATACTGCTGCAGGTTTATTCACTTGAAGATGGTCCTGTGCATGACATTTGGAGAGGTTTAGGAGTTCCGGTCAGCATGATCCAAAACACTGATCAGCCAGAGCTTAATGTAGACTGGCTAAAGTATGTCTTCAGGCTAATTGTCTAACGCATCGTGGACTTTTTACAATTTTGTTTCAATGCAACATTGTAGAATATCTTCTCACTTCAACTAGCACATATGTTGTGTTTGATTGACACCATTTGAAGCATTATTGAAATTAATATGCGCGTCATTTCTTTACATAAGGCCTTTCATGTTCTTATAATACTCATCTTTTTTATAGTTTGTATGCAACATCCTTAATCCTATTTACTTTTGGAGAGTATTTATATGCTGCATTGGGACCATATCCCATGCTCACACCACGATTCCTCTTTGTTTGAATGAATTACCAAATTCCCGCGAATATTTGAATCGTTGTTAGGATATGTAACATCACCTTGATTTCCTGGAAATTTATGTGACTTGTGACTGGATGTTACATCCGTTTTGGTTGATTTTGTTGACATTGTTTAATAAGTCAATGTAAATGAGCATGGTTCAGTTAATTAGATCTATTGACGGTTGAATCTGATCAAAACATGTGTCTTGCAGTTATAACGGCATACTTGTGAACTCTCTTGAAGCAAAGGGCATCTTTTCTTGGTAAGATATGTAATTCAGTTGCAATAAATTTCATGATCTTCCTAATTATTAACATCATTTGAACATGTATTTTTCCATTGAAACTGCCATTTGCTTTAGTGTGTATTTCTTAAATATAGTTGATGCTTTGGTGTTCTTCCCATCAGAAACTTCTCTATCAAACAACATGAATGATTTTATTTGTCGCAGTTTTCTGCAGGAGCCTTTCAAGTCTTTACCTATAATATGGACAATCCATGAACAGGCACTTGCTGCTCGATCAAGAAAGTACTCTTCAAATATGCAGATTGAACTTTTAAATGATTGGAAAAGACTCTTCAGCCGATCTACTGTTGTTGTCTTCCCAAATCATTTTCTGCCAGTAAGATTTATTTGACAAGTGTGATTTTATAGCACTCGTTAAATTGTTGATTATCATTATATCACCAGATCATACACATGAAGAGGTTGTGTCTATACCCCTCCATGGTTCTTCTGGGACACCTGAGTGGTCATTACTTGCCTTTATATTGCCATTTTGTGGGCTCAACCCCATAGGCCATAATTTAGCAAACAAGTGTTTAACTTTATAGCACCTGTTAACTTCTTACATCTCATTCTATCACGTTATCATACGCGTGAATCGTGATTTACTGTGTCCATTTGGTCTGCTTCATGGTCCATCTGTTTGTTTTAGGGGAGAAGGAAAAGGATTAAATCACATTCCCAACCCCCAAGGTTAACATCTATAGAAGACTTTTTTGGGTCAACATCTATAGAAGACTGCTGTTAACATACGTGTAGTAAAAAGGGGTGGAGTGTATTCCTCCTAGACTTCATATACGTCTTGTCATTTGGCTTAACCTCAAGGGAGTGAACAATTTACTAAAATAAATGAAGTTACACACCATATTACATTCTCAGTGTCGAGGTCAGATGTCTTATCAGTTAGGGAATGCAGTACAAATAAACAAGCACTTATTGTTGAGTGGTAACCATCATCCAATGAACCAATCATTTAAATATTGTAGATGTGATAGTGTTAGACAATTATGACGCTTCCCTGCCCAGCTCTATCAGCGGGCCCTTTCTTTTGCAATACTTAATAAGGTCTCTCATCTGACTTGTTACCCATGCCATCATTAGTTTTGGATTGTCCAAATTTCTAGAAGTTTGATTGGTTTCTTTACTTTCACAGATGATTTACTCAGTATTTGATGCTGGAAACTTTTTTGTTATTCCGGGTTCTCCTGCCGAAGCTTGCAAGGCAGATTCTCTAATGGATTCAGACAAAAATAATCTGCGTGCCAGGATGGGTTTTGAGTCTGAAGACGTTGTAATTACAATTGTGGGAAGCCAATTTTTGTATAGGGGCTTGTGGCTGGAACATTCCATTGTTCTACGGGCTGTACTACCGCTTTTGGAGGATTCCTCATTGGTTAACAATTCTTATTCTCATCTCAAAATCATTGTTTTGAATGGAGACTCAGCAAGTAACTACAGTTCGGTCGTTGAGGTGTGTAACTGAACTCTGCTTCAAACTGTTTGGAGATAGATATTTTTCTATAGGAAGCTTGAGGATATGTTATTTATGCTTCTTTTTGGTTGATCTGGTCTTAGGCCATTGCTCACAGTTTGAAGTACCCAAGTGGCATTGTGAAGCATGTAGCTGTTGATATGGATGCAGACAATGTTCTCAGTATGTCTGATGTTGTGATATATGGATCCTTCCTTGAAGAGCAATCATTTCCAGACATTTTAGTCAAAGCGATGTGCCTTGAGAAACCAATTGTTGCCCCAGATCTCTCCATGATCAGGAAACATGTATGTTTCTTAGTACTTTTTTCTTGACCTTACAAACTTTTTTCTTGACCTTACAAACTCGTATGTCTTGAAATGATCAAACATTATATCTTAATGAAAAATTTATAATTAAGCATTCATAACCATGAGTTCTAAGTTGAACTGAAACTAAATCAGGAACAAGTGCTTGGGATGGTGTTCAATACAGATCCTTTTCACTGTTAATCTTTCTATGCTCGTCATGCATTACTCTGTATTTATCTTTTTTCCACTCAATTAGGTCAACATCCTCTTCATTTTTCTTTTATCTGGGCACATTGTCCCTTAATTTGACATGCTGGTTTTAAAGTCTCAGAAATTTGTCCCCTACCTGGCATACAAAATTAAAAAGGGGCAAACTCAAACACCATGATCGGCATACAAAATCCACTGTCGCTTATAATAATGTTAAGTGGCTAAGCTTATCTGGAAACTGTAGAATTTGGCCAGGTAGAATCTATTGGCAGGGATTTGCTGAAATGTGGGGCATAAAATGTGTTGCCATGTAATGATGATTGCTTACAATGCATCTCAAGCACCATGATGTGAACCTACATAATGATTCCTTTTTGTTGAATTTTGGATTGTTAAATTGTTGCATAATTTTGTTTCCAAAGAGGACTACTAATTGTAATGGCATTAACAATCAGGTTGATAATAGAGTGAATGGCTACCTTTTTCCGAAGGAAAATATTGGGGCTCTTTCGCAAATCCTTCTGCAAGTTATATCAAAAGGAAAGTTATCACCTCTAGCTCGCGGTATTGCCTCGATAGGGAGAGGTACTGCAAAAAGCCTAATGGTGTCTGAAACTGTCGAAGGATATGCTACACTTCTCGAAAATGTTCTCATGCTTCCGTCAGAAGTTGCACTGCCCAGGGATGTTGTAAAAATCCCTCCCAAATTGAAAGAAAGATGGCAATGGCACTTATTTGAAGCAGTATCAAATTCAACATACTTAGATAGAAATTTGAGAAGTAATGCATTTTTGGATGATTTCGAGGAGCAGTACAATCGTACTCAAGAAGAGAGGTTGAATGCCACCTCTGCAACCAATTATTCATTTATATATAGTATATGGGAGGAAGAAAAATACATTCAGATGGTTAGTACCAAGAGAAGAAGAGAGGAAGAAATGGTAAGGGCTGTTGTGTGCGGTAATTTTTTTTTTCCCTTTATTGTATTGAACCGATTCATGGGCCTCCTCTATTTGCTTTTGGAGCTTTGCCCATTTATATATAGTACCCACAGTTTGAAATTTTGTGCAGTTAAAGGATAGAAGTGTTCAATCGCATGGAACATGGGAGGAAGTGTATCGAAATGCCAAAAGAATTGATCGCTCCAAGAATGATTTGCATGAAAGGGATGAAGGGGAGCTTGAAAGGACAGGCCAACCATTGTGTATATATGAACCTTACATTGGTGAGGGAACCTGGCCTTTCTTACACCTAAAATCTCTTTATCGCGGAATCGGACTGGTAAGCTCTCCAATTTGTCATTTCTTGTATTCATTTTAGAGGCTTAGTTGAACATTATTTGGATGCGTATGTCCATTGTGATTGTTCTGTCCAAAACAAATTGATTTTGAAGGTGCATGCTACACAACCTGTGTTGCCACTTTGTTGTCAGATCCCTTGCTGTCAATTTAGTAGGGATTGTTTGTTTTAGATTTTCCTCTGACTGTTGCATAAACTAAATTCTTGTAGTCCACCAAAGGTCGAAGACCTAGGGCTGATGATGTTGAAGCACCTTCTCGTCTTCCACTTCTTAACAAACCTTATTATCGAGATGTACTTGGTGAACATGGAGCATTCTTTGCCATTGCAAACCGAATTGACCGTATACATAAGAACGCATGGATAGGGTTTCAGTCTTGGAGAATAACAGCGAGGAAGGTATTGGATCTCTCTCTCTCTGTCTCTCTGTACCGATCTTCCTGATGTTTATGTATTGATTGCCTTACATTTGTAGTTTGTACACCTTACATTTGTAGTTTGTACACATGATTTCAGCAAGCTTCCTAGCATCTGGAAATACCCATATCTATATCTTTATCTAGTCCTCTTGATCTTGTTGGAAGTTTCATAGTGAACCATAGCAGTTTATACTCGTGGCATGTTGGAAGGCCGTATTTGCTTTGTCAAAAGGCCTTGGAACCAGTAAAAGATCTAGGTTTCGTATTCCATTTTAGTTTTGCTTTTTCTGAGCAGAAGAGGTATCATATGATAACAGTATCTTAGCCATCTAGCAAGTTTCAAAATATGTTTTCTAAATTCTGTGTTTAAGCAATAAAAGTGTTGCAACATTATTGAGTACACGCATTGAGTTAATTGAATGAACTGTCTAGCTGGGGCATTAAAAGATGATTGCATATGTACACCGTTATTAACAATAGGCATCATGTGTGTGCAAACCAGTTGCGTATGTATGATGGGCTAGGAAGCCTAGGGTATTTCATCTCGTCATGTCAATGACTAATGTTGTTACTTGCACTTACAAATGTTATACAAGTCACGTCGCTTTAAAATAAAATCCACATAGAAGAAAAGTAACAACAAATGAATTGTATGATAACGTTCTCTTCTGATAAATAAATTAAGCAGCATGTGCACTGAATAGTTGTGGCTAGTATAACCACTTTTGGGGTATTCTTGGATCTCAGTCTCCAAATGAAAAGGAGAATGGAAAGCGACTAAACAAAAAAATGAATTCTTTTCATCTTTCTGCCCATTCTTTTATATATGATCCTTTATATCTAACATGGGGAATGGGGACTGGAACAGGCTTCGTTATCTGGAATAGCTGAAAATGAATTGTTAGAAGCTATTCAAACACGAAGGCATGGAGACACACTCTACTTTTGGGCACGCATGGATGATGATCCACGAAATCCTCTGAAACAAGATTTTTGGTCATTCTGTGATGGTATAAATGCTGGAAATTGCAAGTAAGATTGGTGATCCTTTATTTGATTCTTGTCATTAATACTTTCGCGGAACCTTCCCTTTCTCTCTCAAATGTGAGTTAGATTTTGACTTAATTTTTCCACATGGTAAATTGAAGGTTTGCTTTTTCGGAGGCTCTTAAAAGGATGTATGGCGTAAACTACAATTTGGAATTTATACCGCCCATGCCTGTGGATGGGGACACGTGGTCTGTCATGCATAGCTGGGCTTTGCCAACGAAGTCCTTCCTAGAGTTTGTAATGTTTTCTAGGTAAGAAATATTGCACTTGTTGGCGTCTATTCAGAAATGATGTACCATACAATCTACCGTGAAAGCTATTCTTTAAATGTTAACATGAACTTGTGGGTGTGCAGAATGTTTGGAGATGCAATGGATGCACAAATGTATGATGAACACCATTCAAGTGGCCGCTGTTATTTGAGTTTGTCAAAAGTAATTTGCTTGTACTTGAATAATATTCTTCTACTGATAAAATTTTGATTTTGTTTTGCTGTATTGTACTTATGTGTGCATCTGCAAATTGTAGGACAAACATTGCTATTCACGGCTTCTTGAGTTACTCATAAATGTTTGGGCGTACCACAGTGTGAGGCGGATGGTATATGTGCACCCTGAGACTGGTGTGATGCAGGAGCAACATAGGTTCAAGAGCAGGAAAGGTCATATGTGGATCAAATGGTTCTCATACTCTACCCTAAAGAGCATGGACGAGGACTTGGCGGAGGAATCAGATCTTGAGCACCCCACAAGGCGGTGGTTGTGGCCATCAACAGGCGAGGTCTTCTGGCAAGGTATCTATGAAAAAGAGAGACATTTACGGCATAAGGAGAAAGAGAATAGGAGGAAGAAAAGTAAGGAAAAAATAAACAGAATAAGGAGGCGAACGCATCAAAAAGCAATCGGGAAGTATGTAAAGCCCCCACCAGAAGCCACAGATGGTACGAACATAACAATTGTTACGAGGATTTAATGGTCGAATTTGATTTTTACGGATTAGGAACTCCGGAAGTAGGAGCTTAATTTGATTATTCTTTTTCTCGTTGCCCTCTAGTTTTAATTTTTGTGAGGAAGGGTGTACTTAGTTGTAATGTGCATGAGGTTTTGTATGTAAAAAAGAAAATGCACCCTTTGTTCTGGTCATTACTGTCGACGAGTGGCGGTAAATTTGTCAAAGTTTTTCTTGTTCTTTCTCCAATTCCGTTTGTTCATTCTCGGTACATTTTTAACAAGAACGGTCGGTAAATACGACAAGGGTGAAGTTGAATTTTTTATTATTTCTGATGCAATTTTCAACACGAAAGATTTTTTTTTTATTTTTTTTGTCAAACGATAAATTTTGTTAGATTAGATGTTAGATTAGCCACTCATGCTGTTATGCAAGGGTTCAACACTTTTCTACCACTGTGATAAGGGGTCATTTGCGACACGAAAGATGCTTCAAGCACATCTTTTGTTATTCTTTTCTTCCCCCAAGTTCTCACTCATGTCTCAGACTTCATTTGTATGCATGCCATTATTTATTGTAATCAAATCAACGGAGTATGAAATGACAAAACTAAAACGGACAAAAGTCGCACAATACAACCAACTCATATCACTAAAATTGAGCTTGCTTGTATGAAGCTCACAAAACCTAAAACCGGCACTCGTACCTTGCATTGCATTCCACAAGCTTCTCACACATCTCTCTATTTCTAGCCACTGTATCAAATTAAATCAAATGAAAACAACAGAATGAATAAACAGAGGTGTGTGAGAAACTAAAATTGATGTGTGTTTACCGTTTCCCTATATATTGTCGAATAATTGCCACAATTTTGTAGTTCAATAATTACACCAAAACCAGAGCTGCAATGTAGTTCAAACTCTGAATAAATGCACATCCAAGATTCCTGATAATTCTAAGGAGGACGTTTCTAGGAATCCAACCGTTCGGGAATCTGAGAAGGATGGAGATAGATGCACACGCACGCACTCAAACACGTCTAGAGATGGACAGATTTGTGAACCATCTTGTTATAGTGTTCGTTTAAAAGTAATTGACGTGTGTAGTTTGTGCTTAGATGATTCTTGGTCTTTGCAATGAAAGAGGCACCTGAATCTAAAAGTTTCTAGATTGTAGGATTCGCTTTAAAACTATGCTGATCTGGTTATTTGGTGGTTGTTCAACAGGGTTTGTTACCAAGCCCCAGAGACATTAGAAGATCCTTGGCAAGGGAGCTTGTAGTTCTGCAGGAAAAGCTTGACGAGTTTAATGCTAAGAAGTCTCAAAATCCGACACAGGGGGTATGGACTGTTAAGCATATGGAGGAGCTCGGTGTGAACACCAACAACGGTAACTGCAAGCTAGAGCAGCGAAGAGAGGAAGTGACGGGACTTGGTGAAGGATTGCCTGATGGTGTCAGTGATAGCTGTCATCATGGCACAGACCATTGTCAAGGGGAAATGCTTTGGAATGTCGAACCTGAGCCTGGTTTGAGAGCCGAGGAACCAGGCCGTTGTAATCATAGAGAGTTGCACGCTGCAGCAGAGATGGTGATCAAGAGCAACAGGTGGAAAGTTTCTTAAAGTCTGAAGATAATTGTTCTGCGCCCATTGTGGAAACAAAAGATGATGTGGTTGGTGAACAGTCTCATACTGGAGATATGGCGGTGGGAGATGCAGAAACGGAGAATGGTTCTACTCAGCTTGGGCAATGCAATGAATCACTATCTCTTGTAGAAGGAAACCATACTCTGACAGGAAACTCTTCCGAAGCGGTTAATATAAACGTAGAGACGAGAGCCTGGAGAGTTGCCTCGAGGAGTAACTGATGACGAACCTGCCATTTTGGAGCCTGGAAAGGATGAACAAGTGGAAAGTGTTGCCGGATGTGACTCCACCAAATGCTTGTGCTTGTGTGATGGAAAAGGACTTAGAGATGCAAGAGCTAGCAGAACTGTATGATTGATGAGCACAATGCACTTACCGTGTGATGGAAAAGGACTTAGAGATGCAAGAGCTAGCAGAACTGTCACGGGGCATGATTGATGAGCACAATGCACTTACCGAATCTACCATTTTGGAGCCTGGCATGATTGATGAGCACAATGCACTAAACGAATCTACCATTCTGGACCCTGAAATCGTTGAACAAGTAGAACTGTCACCAGATGTGACTTCATCAAATGCTTGTGCTTATGTGACGGAAAAGGAAGCAGAGATGCAAGAGCTAGCAGAACTGCCACAGGGCATGACTGATGAGCACAATGCACTTAATGAGTCCAAGGAAATTGAAGAAGTCGGAGTAGTGACGGAAGATGATTCCCTACAAAGTGGAGAAGAACATCGTGTGGCATTTGATGTAACTTCACAACGGGATGGAACTTCAAATACTGATCAATTAGAGCGACGACAAGAGGGAGCAGTGGAGGAGCAACCTATTGTACAATCAGAGAAGCAGGTAGAGATTGGATCTCAAGAGCATGAAGGACGGCTTTCAGATGCTTTCAGATTCAGTTCTTGATGTAGAGGTAGACCTCCAGCCGCAAGAACAAGTTCGCAAAGATGATCTTCTTCCACTGGCCTCTGAATCGATTGAAACCCAAGCGCTGAGCTTACCTGTTGAGACCGAAGCTCATGATGTTATGCATGAAGATGGACCCTTGGACATAATTCATGATCATCATTCGGGGCAGCCTATGGAGGACGAAGTGCCAATTGAGAGAAGTACAAAGGACTCTGAGCACCTGCGAGCAGAAACAGTTATAGAGGATGCAAAGATGCAGGAGAGCAAGCTCGAATGCGAGGACAACAAGAATGCACCGCCTAATGTTGCTGAAACTGTTGCGGAGGATATCTTCAGTGAGATACAATCCACTCCAGTGCAGAAGAGTGAATCATTGCCTGAGAAACAAGTAGCAATCGAGGCATCTTCCATTGATGGAGATGTCACGGAACTCGAAAGTGGTAGAAAGCTGATTGAAGAGAATGAGAAACTCAGGGCAATGATGCAGAAGTTCATGGAAGCCGGAAACGAACAGCTACACGCTATATCGAACCTGACCGGCAGAGTGAACGACTTGGAGAATAAATTGGCTAGGAAGAAGAAAGTAAAGGGTAGAAGGTTACCTTCTCGAGCCAGACCATCAAACAATTGTTCCAAGGACATGGATGCTGGTGTTGCAATGTGAAAAGTTCATTTCATCTCTCAGTTGAATGAATGTAAGCAGTTGTAATCTGGGGTTTGGTTTGAGTATCTTTGTATCTTCAATTTTACAGAAAAATAAAGGACTGTTTCACTATATATTTTCTATCTTGCATTGGTAAAACAAAGCCACCAAATTCCAGATGATAGTGTTTGTGTACGTAACGAAGTAAAGTTAGGAATAATTGAGGTCCAGATTTATTTTGGTAAATAAATTTCAACAACTTTCACTCGTGCGAGAAGAACTTAAACTTTCACCAGATCATACACAAGAAGTTGTGTTCTATGGGTGGTCCAGTTTTACTATTATTCCTTTGGTTGTTAGTTTATCTACACTAATTCTGTGTGTTAATACAGATTTTCTGGGCAGTATAATGTTTTGTATCATTGTGGAGGTATATGTGATGGTGTTTTGTGTCGTGTTGTTTATATTACTGCAGGTTTATTCACTTGAAGAAGGTCCTGTGCATGACATTTGGAGAGGTTTAGGAGTTCCGGTCAGCATTATCCAAACCACTGATCAGCCAGAGCTTAATGTAGACTGGCTAAAGTATGTCTTCAGGCTAACTGTCTAACGCATCGTGCACTTTTTACAATTTCGTTTCAATGCAACATTGTTGAATATCTTCTCACTTCGACTAGCAATATATGTCGAATATTTGCCACAATTTTGTCGAATATTTGCCACAATTTTGTAGTTCAATAATTACACCAAAACCAGAGCTGCAATGTAGTTCAAACTCTGAATAAATGTTGGTTCGGAAAACAAAGTTTTAATAGTTTGTTAGGATAATGTGTTTGGTTAAATAATAAAACAAATTAAAATGTACTATACTATTATTTGCATACTAGTAATTGACCCGTTTTTACTGTTTTTGTTTCGATTGAATATGAATTACGCTGTCTCAATTCGTCTACCATTTCGTCTCAATCACGCTACAAAGATATGTATATTGACAAGTAAACTACAAGCTGAGGCAACAAGTGACGAACAAATCAAAGTTTTGACAATGCAAGTGGGAATGTATTAACTTGACTTAGTAATTTATTGTTTTGAAATTATTAGATAACAACACACAATAATTCACCGACTTGCAACTTTTGATGGTTTCTTAAGTTATCAGTGTTCTACTTCTCAGACAAAATTTGGATAGTTACACTTTGACTGCGTCATCCGTAAGTCTCACATATGCATGAGACCTCCTGTATTTTGGTCCCATCCAGTGTGAGAAATTCACCAGTAGCGCAGCACTATGAAGTTTCTCACCTACTTGTCCAGTTCTTCTGTCATTTTGTCACAAACAAACTACACAACGAATTGGATACACTTCGCCAATAAACACACGTAAAAAAACGTGTTAACCTAAAAAATATTCAAGTGTCATCAGATGAGTGGTCAAAACCAATTATATTCGGCAAAATCCGATGGAATTTATGGTTCAATTTGCTTGGTTCAAAACTAAGGAGCCACATTGCATTCACTGTTAGCAGCAGCAGATCCAACATTCCATAAGTAGGTAGCAATGGACATTTGCATTTTGAATTGTGGTTTTTTTTTTTTTTTGCTAGGACATTTGCATTTTGATTTAGTATTTGAAAAGAATTTGTTTATTTTTAACTTTGTATAACCATTTTAGAAGACGTATTTGAACGCAAGCTTGCAAAAAACAAGAAAAAAATACAAGAAAACTTTGAATACCTTGTTGATTTGCCATACAAATGATTTGGTATTTGAAACTGTAAACTGACATAAGCTGAAACCACCCGTACGGTTTTAATAATAAATTTAAGCAAAACAGCACCAAATCGAACCGTTGATATTTTCTAATTCCGGTTCTAGTTTGAGGGCCGAACCGCATCGCGCCCACCCCTACTTTCAACTCAGATCTCGGCTCCTCAAATAGTTTTCTAACTCTTGTTGCTGAAAACCACTCATCCTCCGAAATTTGAGCTCTACAAGTCTTTTCATATCTACCGCATTACCAGCTACACCAACCATTCTCCGTGCATTTGAAGTACGCAACTTCATAAAGGCCGATCTTGTCAAACTATATTTACAGGAAGGTGTCTTAAAATTATGTTATAACCCCTGCTTTTGTTGTGGGATGCATCATGGTTATGCTATTTGTGGCTGCACACTTGCATTAGACAAATCGAAAAACGGATATAATTACTACAGTTCAGAGTTTCATAAGTAAAATCATAACACTAACACTGCTACAAGTGCACTTCGATTTCTTCTCTTATAACTGTAATAAAGAAATGTTAGAAACGTTTACAGGTTCCTATGAAGAAAATTCACCTAACCCAAAAGTGCGCAATTCAGCCTTGATGAACTGCATTGTTCAGAATCGGACTAGAACCAGTCTTTGCTTTGTAGAGGTCACACGCCAATCATCAAAATCTTGGAGCTGCAACAAAACAAAATGTTTTATGTTACCTCAAGTAAACTAGTTACATTTCGAAAAACCGGCCATAAGATTCACATTAGATTTGTTCTAAAAACACTTCAGTGTCAACATTAATAAATAATAACACAAGCCCATAAACTTTCCGAACAACTCAACCTGGTTAAAAACCTTGCAATTAACAATACTTATGTGAGTTTTTGGTATCCAAGCCTACCTCCACCTATGGTTGCTTCTGGCAACCGCTCAATTGAATACTTGTGTTGAGTGATGTACATGATTGGCACACCAGGGACCTACACTTAAACAAGCAAAGTTATGGAGTTGTTAAATTAAAGTTGTAGCGTCGCTTAAAATGGTTCTAAATTGTTATTCCACCTTTCGGATCCTTCTCTTTAAATCTCGATCGCATGTAGCAACAATGTAGCATTTGTGCTGTACCCAACAACAAGGTCAGTCAATGTCAGTCATAAGAATGCATCAGAAAATTTTGATAAGCTGCAACTGGAATCAACAAAGGACCACAATCTGGCCGGTAAATTTTTCCAGAAATGTTAACAAGAAGAGAGAAATAGACAGAACAGACAATCAAATGATGCACATTCACTCTATGAAATCTAAAAATATAGTCTTTATCGAACTGCTTCAGAAGAGAAAATATGCATTTTTTGTTTCGAAAGCCATCTAACTTTTAATATACCATTTTACAATCCAAGAAAGAAGAAATTGCTGAAAAGTTGAGCTACGGCAACTTTGGTAGGGATAAATCAAGAAAAGTTCAACCAATCTATTTTAGATAGCAACTACTTATTATACTGACTATAATACAACGTGACAGCCTTAAAGACTCTACTTCACCATCCCAACTCCCCCAATTCCTGACTAGAAAGAGGGGTAAAGACTCCAAAGAGCAAAACAGGAAAGTGCAGTTACTGATTGTAAATTGTACCTGGGTAACTCTTTCAACAATACAGTCATCAGCATAGGTTCCTTTATGAGTGCAGAGTAGTCTCTCAAAACGAGGATCCTTAGCAATCCTGTCAGAACAGAATAATTTTTTGTTAGTAACGCAATCTTTTGGAGAACTGAAGAGCATAAATTATTAATGCACATAATATATCAGTTATCTTAGAACCTGACAAACAGGAAAAAAAATCATAATCGAATAATTAGAAAATGTAAAAGGAAATAGTATAAAATGAGTAACAGGACAATGAACATAGATATTAGTGCAGCACATGCATATGCACATCCAACAACTTCAAACCTTCTAACAATGAAATAAAAGAGGTACCAAAGTTCGGAACATACCTCAGAGCCACACGATATTTCTGACCTAATTTCTCAAGCTCTGCCATTACACAATCCGTGATACAAGGAGTGCCTGCCAATTCAGAAGAGAAACAGATTGTTAAAAAAAAACAAAATATTACCAAAAGGATATGTAAGCTACCAATAGAGCAGCATTTGCAATCAAGACGTGGTACAGATTTCTCGTAATGAAAATCAGCATTCAAAACCAATTTATCCAGGGAGATTGAAAATTTATACAAGTGAATAAACGAGTGATTTAAGACTCACACTTTGCGTACAGGCAATCCATCATTCCTTTCTCCAAATCCAACTGCACAAAGTGAAGGAGAAAAACAGTCAACTATGACCACTACAGATAATTTCTAAGTTCTAACCGATACCTTTAACTCATCAAAAGAGCAAAATGTGATTAAACTTACTGAAAAAGTCCACCATGTATCAAGATTTTCAACCATAAACACACAGATGTATAGAAAAACTTCCGTTGCACATCAAAACATAATTTTAGTAAAACAATTAAATGTATAATGTCAACAATTAGTATTTAAACACTAACCTTATTCTGGATAGAGAAATTGATGAAGTTGGTATCAACCAAAACCCGATAAGGCGGTCCCAAAGCAGTGTTGTGTTTAAAGAACAGCGCGGAAGAAACATTTGGCCTAAATCACAAGACCAAACTAATTATGCTAAACCACTTAACCTCTAAAAAAAGGTCGTACCCAGTGCACAAGGCTCCCGCTTTACGCAGGGTCTGGAAGAGGTGAATGTCGGCTAGCCTTACCCCCATTTATGGAGAGGCTGCTCCCAAAAACCACTTAACCTCTAATTAAAAAAATTAAATTAAACATTAAACTCAAGGAAAAACTTACACATTTCTGGGTAGCTTTTCTTTCGTGAGATCCTTCTTGTTCGGATTCAAAACCGCCTCTTTGTAGCTGAATTCAAAACAAATAGCAAAAATCGAATAAAATTCCAAATTTTTATGCAGAAAATTGAAGAAATAAACACAAATAAGAAATAAATTATGAAAAGTGTTTACCTTTTAATTGCTTTGGAGGTGACCACCTTCTTCATGACTGCAAATTTCGGGCCTTTTTTAGCTCTCCCCATCTTTCGAATCACAGAGACAACCAAAGTTTACAGATAGTGCAAAAACCTTAAACCCTATTTTTATAGTGTTCTCTGAAAAACCCCTATTAAAAGCGAATAGAGGCAACAATCAGTTAGTCATGGAGGGAGAAATAAGGAGATGACAAAACCAAACAAAACACTCGCTTGGGTATAGTGTTCTCTGAAAAAACCCTATTAAAAGTAGACCTCGCATTCGTGTCATGTTTTCCGTGTTCGTGTCGTTTTCGTATCATACCAGATATCTTAATGGGTAGTGTCGTGTAATACCCGTTAAACTAAACGGGTAAAATGACCCGACCCGTTACCCGTTAAGGAAAATATATTTTAAACCTATAAATAATCAAATGAAAAACATAATACTTTTTTTGAGTGAAAAAAAGGTTGCACGCCTAGTGGGACTCAAACCCACAATCGCTTGTTTAGAACCAAAACACAAATCAGTCTTCTAGCCATGCAAGAATGGTGCAGGCTTCCAAGCAGTTCAAAGAACCATTTTATCAGCAATTCACAAGCAGTTCAAAGAAATATAGCAGAATCAACATACATGTGGGAGCAATATCTTTCACCACCATAAAAGCAAAGGCAGCAAAATGACTCAAAAATTAACAAGCAACAGAACAGATCATTTTAGAGACAGAATAGTAGTATTAACAAACTCTTCTAACCCACCAATTAAAAGCAAGCTTCCTTCCCATCTACTCTGTCATTACTATACATATATGCAATCTGAGTAATCAGTACTAAGTACTCTAACATATGCTTCATTCCACACACACACACACACACACGTATATGTATTTATGTATGTATATCATGTCAGTGGAGAGTATAAGCATACTAAAAGTATAAACACTGATTACCAGATTACCTCAAAAAGTATATATGTTTGTATATCATGCTTCTTTAACAATACACATATCCATACATATATATGCAGTAGAAAAGGTACTTAATATTCTTACAAATCTGCCTCAAAATTAACAACTTAAAACTTAAAAGCAACGTCGCTAAAAAAAATTAAAAAAAATCTTAAAAGCAACAAAACGCATTTTGGGCTGTGCCAAATCCAGTTCTCAAATCCCATTCTTGAGAATTAAGCTGGTCATGCCAGGCCAAGGCCATTGGTATAAGAGTTATCTTTGGGCTGTGACAACATTTAGACGGAAAGAGACGAAAAGAATCTATCAGTTATCTCTGTATAATGTATTTATATGAATCATACAAATTCATTCATTAATTTCGTTTGAATGAATTATTGCATTCATATTTCTTCTCCAACTTGCCGACGTCGAGGAGTGACATCGAAGGATGGACATCTAATCCTAAACTCAGATTAACAGTTGCAGACTCATTTTCATGCTGTATGGTACTTGGCATCATCAGGAATAGTTTCTATGGAAGCAGTAACGGAACTTATTCACGAAATAGCCAAAGTCTTACATATTTTTCATCCAAGTAAATAGCCAAATTAAGAGGTAAAATCGAACCTGGAGTGGAATCTGGAGAATGCAGAGATGTAGTGACGACTAGAGAAGAGATGACAAGAATTATTCCGTCCAGGCGTCCACTGCACGAGGGAGGAGAAAAGAGATACTGAGAGAGGCTACCAGAAGAACATACCGCGGGAGAGAGGGGCTAGGAAGAACAGACGGCGGGTCGGGAGAGAGGGTTACAGGAGTGGGAAGGGAGAAAGGGAATTTAGGGTTTTTGTTTTGATCAGATGGGTAAATTGGAAAATATGAGGGGGTTTTTTGTACAAAAAAAGTTCTAATAATACAAGTGAAATATAATCTAACGGTACAGATTTACTCTCATTTATCTTACTATTGTTATTTAAGTAAAGTCTTTAATAGTTTTTTAATTAATGTAGAAGTGTAAAAAATATAGAAAAAATATATAAACGCTCGTAATGACAAGTTTTGCAACTTTCGTGAAGAACTTAACTTCGAAATTCGCCACTATAATCATATAAATCATAGATCAAAATTTAACCGTTGATTGTTGTTTACATTTTCGCTTCATTTTTCTCATCAAATTTTGTTTTTTCAAATTTTGTTTTTTGAAAACATGATCTATTAGAGGATGTATGAAGATGAACGGTTTGGATCGTTTAGCGTTTTACGGTTAATGAAAATATTGCTTGATGTTTATAAAGTTTCTACAAACTACATGACATCAACTTGTATTTCAGTTAACCGTAAATATCGAAACATGATATCAAAGATCTAAACCGTTCATCTTCTTACATCCGCCAGATGATCATGTTTTAAAAAAAGAAAATTTAAAAAATGAAATTCAGTAAGAAGAATAAAACGTAATTGACAATCGACGGTTAAATATAAATTTAAGGTTTATGGATTATAGTGTTAGATTTTGAAGCTGAACCCTTCATGAAAGTTGTAAAGCTTGTCATTATGAGTGATTGTATTTTTTTTTTTATATTTTTTACACTTCTACAATAATTATTATTAATTTTACCCTCAAATAAAAAACATTATTCATGAGAGTTTGGAGGATTTTAAAAATCTAAACGATGATGTAAGTGTAACCATTATCTACTCATGGAGGAATAATGATGTATCACGAGTGTTTATATATTCTTTCACATTTTTCATATTTGTATGTATGTCCTTTTAGTTCTTGCCTATATAAATACTATACTAGTTTATTTTAATTTTGGACAACAACATGTTAAGTAAAATTTATCTTGGTAATAATAACAATGAACTCTCATAATAAAAATAAAAAATGACTAAAACTTTTTTTTTTTAACTTATATTATATATAATAATAATAATAATACAAAACTATATATTTAATATAGAATATATTATATATTAATATGGCTATTGTATTTTATAATAAATATTTTAGTAATTAAACTTTAAAATTGTCAAAATAATTTTTTTCTTAACGGGTTACCCATGTGTTACCCGCGTGTATACCCGTTATTAACGGGTCACCGGATAATGACCCGATTAGTTATCCTGTTGACCCGAAACCTGTTATTTTCGTGTCGTGTCAAAAACTGTCGGGTCTAATTAAAGGCGACGAATAGAGGCAGCAGTCGATTAGTTAGGGAGGGAGAAATAAGGAGATGACGAAACGAAACGAAACACTCACTTGTTCCCAAGCCTCCTTTGGGTTTAGACCTAAGACGCTAATGTGGGCTTGGACTTCAATGGTGAGTTATTCGTTGGATCGTTTGGTCTTAAAGACAAGTCACGCCTCTCTCTCTATAAGATCGTTTTCAAACAAACATAGCGTCATTCAAAATTTTAGTCTTATAGGAAATTATTTTTAAATAAATTCATACACCATCGTTTGGTCTTAAAAACAAGTCACGCCTCTCTCTGCATAAGACTATCTTCAAACATAGCATCGTTCAAAATTAACCCTCGCTGCATATGTCAACACTGTTCTCGAATCAACTAATGTGCCTCGGTTGTGTGATGTGCTAAAGATTGCTGGATCGATAGGCAACATCTTTCCATTCACAGCTATGCTCTGAAGATGTACGTTATAATTCCTGAAAAACCAATTAGGAGTTAGTTAATTTAGTTAGAGGAAAAAACTTAATCACACAAAATAAATTCATATAAAATAAAGACTTACACTGCTGGGACGAGTGGATTATAAACCATCCTCGGGTCTATTATCTCCCCAATAGCAAGTACGCCCCCTCCATTGCCATCTTTCCTCAGACAATGGAAGAAGATATTTGGGGCTAACCCCCGAGATGACAACTGCAAAATAATGCATCTCCTGGGCCAAACCCAAGTATGCCATTGTATGGGCTCCACCTGATAATGCCAGACTCATGGGTAGTACACCTATTTCCAAGACAGCACCCAAGGGAAGTATTAAGCGTCAATAAACTAGAAAATGTATGATGGTTGTCAAAAAATAAAAATAAATTTAAAATATTTTCCCAAAAATAATTGATTCAGAAGAGGTAAATTGCTGGGTAATCATGTCAAAATGTATTTTATCATAAACATAATACCCGACAACCTCATCTCCATCTCTGTAAGTGATATTGTAAGTGCACTGGTTGCTATGAAGATAACATAAACCAATGCACAGTTGGTGTGAGCAACCGATCGTCCCGGCAGTCCATGAGCTACCACGGTCATAAGTAGTGAACGGAACCTATGAAACATAAACGAAACGAATTCCACGTCACGTCGCTACTGGTGTCGAACAACAACTCAAACTCTCTCAGCGAAAGCCCAACATTACTTTCATCACATAAAACCTACATATTCAAACATTAGCTACTATACATAAAAATTGAAGACGAACAACTAGAGTGAAAAATTAACTAAAAATGCTTAATTAAGGAGCAGAAAACTAAGTGCACCAACAGTCATATGAACAATTAATATGTACTAGCATAATGCAACCGGTTGGATCACGGATTGAGGAATGATGAGCAACTGGTTTAACTTCAGCTTTTAAAATTAACCAACGTTATGAACGCCAAGAGCAGGATAACGAGTGGGGACTACCGGCCGTAGAGGAAGAACAACGGCAGGCCCTCAATAGACCATGGATATCACGACCTCCACCAATGTTATGAATGCCAAGAGCAGCAATGAAGCCATGGAAAACACTCAAACAGATAGATAAAGAGAGATCTGTTTTAAATATATTGGGTCCTTCCGCTTGAACGCCTCATCTCAGAGAGAGAGAGTGTGTATGTGTGTGGTTAGTGACTAAATCGATCAAAATAGGGGGAGAAAGAGTGTGAGTGAGAGAGAGTGTGGTTAGTGACTCAGACGATAAGAGGGAGGGAGGGAGGGAGAGGTTAACAATTGTGGATTCTATAAATTGTCAAATAATTATTGGTCTCAAGATTCTCAACGTTGAAGAAAATAAAGTTTACTACAATTTCATGAGCAACTTACATAAAACGAGTCATTATAAGGTGGTATCTTGATCTAATAATACATTATATATTGATGTTAACACTTGCATATTCCATTTTATAGGAATGAAACGTCTTGATAACGGTGAATACATTCATGTATGTCTTCTTGCACATTTGGTGCTTAATTCAGTTGTAGATTTTACTTTGTGTGCCTTATGTCCTTAAATCTTGGATTTTATAATATGGGATTATGTGTCTAAAAAAATGAGTTTGAATTCTTTGATAGTCCAACATACAAAGTAAATTCAAATTTTTATACTGTTCGACTTCTTAAAATCCATTTGTAGCGTTCAATTTTTTGAACTACATAATAGTCCGGGCTATTGAAAAAAATTATTGCAAACAAATTCATTTACTTTTAACACTTTGACTAATCTTGTTTGTACCATACTTGACCAATCCTGAAACTACTGAGTACCGGTCAACGTTATACCGTCAAGGACCCAGAAGAGTTTCCCTCCAACCAGGAGGCCAATCATAGCGCGACACGTGTCGACATCAGAAGCCAATCATAGCGCGACACATGTCAACATCAGAAGCCAATCACAACACGACACGTGTCAATGTCAGAATGAAATTAGAAACTATCTTCTATAAATAGAGATCATTCTCTCACAATATTTCCTAATGTCATTTGTACTAAATCATTCACTAGTACTCACTAAAGGAGAGCTTGAACCTATGTACTTGTTTAAACCCTTCACAGTTAATGAGAACTCCTCTACTTCGTGGACGTAACCAATCTGGGTGAACCACGTACATCTTATGTTTGCTTCCCTGTCCCTATCCATTTACTTACTTATCCACACCAGTGACCGGAGCAATCTAGCGAAGGTCACAAACTTAACATTTTCTGTTGTAGCAAAGTTCCCACTGATTTTGTGCATCAACATTTGGCGCCGCATGTGGGAACGACACTTATTCTCACTCTCTTCAGCTTTGTTAAGCTGGTTTCCACCATTCGTACACTCTCTTTTGACCAGGCATCCCTCTCCAACATGGGGAGCGAAGGAAGCCACAGCACGCAGAATGACACCCCTCTTGCACTTGGTGCGAATCAACGAAAGAATGAAGGAAAAAGGGTTGCTTTTCAAGCTAAAGTCGATGAGCTAGAAGCTCAGAACAACAAGATAGTAATGAAGAACGAGGTTCTCCAGGAGCAGTATGAGAAGCTCTTTGAGACGCTTCATGAAACTAGGCATACTCAAACACGCGAGCTCGTTACCCATGTGGACATCAACCATCATTTGGGTGCCCCCCAACACGGAGGGTCGCCTTCCTTCGACATGGGTATCCCTGGTGAGGAGCGAGCTAATCATCAAAATATTGATCAACATGAGACTTCTCTCAACCCAGCCGCTTCGACCCGAAGTAGGAGAAGTGGAGGAAGACACCTCCTTACAGAAGGAGTGGAATGATCGAAAGCCATCTTTCGCAACTGTCGAGATTTCCTAAAGCAATGTCGACACAATCCCATCCATGTAAGCTCGAAGGTCAATGATCCAAGGGTCTCTGAAAGACTCGGTCCCCTCCCATGTCCCAGGCCAACTACCAATTTGGGGAAGGGGCAACAAGTCCTAGAGAAACACGAAGGTATAGAGGACTCAGAGATGTTCCGACAGACATACCTTGGAAGTCAGTACGGCGAGTCCAGGGAAAAATCACATGCTCTTGATTAAACCTTCATACTTCCAAGAGGATATGGAGATTTACGAAATAAAGCTCCAGTGGTACATGACTCCACTCAGAACCCTCTTGTCCTACAGCTTCTTAAGGAAGTAAACAAGTTGAAGGCCGAACGACAAGCTGAGATACCTGATTGGAATCAACCTAGGCCTGGCCCTCTTACAAGGAGGATCATCGACACCCCCTTCAAGCGAAGACAAAACAAAAGCTTGGTTTACAACTCTATACTGGAATGGGAGGACCTAATTGAACACTTTAACCTCTTTGAGTCCACCATGGCATATCAGATGCACGTCGACGAAAAATGATGTCTTCTCTTCCCCTCCACCCTCTCTGGCGGAACTCTAAATTGGTATTGTCGTCTTCCACCTAAGACAGTAGACTCATTTGAGGAACTAAGGAAACTGTTTGTCTCTCAACATATCTTCCAGACCAATCGCTTGCATTCTGTAGATGACTTGTACACTATTCGTCAGAAGCCGGACGAGTCACTACGAGAGTATGCCGGTCGTTTCAGCCATGAGTATTCTTGTTGCGCTGAGGCAGATGACAAGATTGCCCTCAAGGCCTTCACGGCAGGCCTACGTGATTGTTTCTTCAAGTACATGATCAATGCCAACACTTGGAAGACTTACTCTGAGGTGATGGCACGGGCTTACAACCATGCATCTGCCGAGGCAATGACATATTAAGGGAAACCCCCCCACAACCACCATTTATCAGCAAGTAGGGAGTGGAAGCCAGATCCAACCAAATGAGAAGACCTCAACCTTCCAAACGGCATCGGTGCCTCCATCTGCCTTACTTAACACTTTGCCAAATCAACAGACATATCAATCTCAGGCCAAAATGAAAGATTTCCATCATCACCAGTCTCATTTTAGTAAAAGGAGTAAGGGATACTACCGCGATAACCAAGGGTATCGCCATGATAATCCCCGACCCCAGGCAGTTAACACAGTGGGTCAAGCATGTGTCAGGACAACCCCTACCCCGAGGTATGAGGCATACACACCTTTGAACGCCACATGCGTGGCCATTTATCCTAACATAGCACACCTAATAACGAAGCCAAAACCGATGCACCCGGATTACAAGCCCACGAAGAACACGGGCACATTTTGCTGCTACCACGAGCATAACGGCCATGACGGCGAGAAGTGTATCACCCTTCGTGATCATATTGAAGCTTTGGCTCGTGAAGGAAAAATTGATCAATTCCTCCTTCACCCTCCAAAGGGTAACCGTAACCAACGCTAGGTGAATGTGATATATTCCATAAGTGGTGGCACACCCATATCTAAATCTTCCAACAGGGCCATGAAAAATAGTGAAAAAGCTTTAAGGTCTGACCACCAAGTGTTTCATGTGGAAGACATCAGGGGAGGTAAATATCAAAAGCCTAATTGGGATCCAATATGTTTCTACCCTGAGGAAGAAAGAGGTATCATCTACCCTCACAACGACCCACTGATTGTGGAAGCTCACATAGCCAACTTTGAAGTACAACAAATCTTGGTAGACACGGGGGCTTTGGTCAATATCATGTTTGCTGAAGCTTTCAAGGTACTTAATGTAGCTAAACACTTGCTCGATCGCTCGATTTCCCCTCTGATAAGCTTCTCCAGTGATATCGTGTAACCTTTGGGGAGCATACACTTACCTTTCACCATTGGTACATACCCTTACACAGCTACCATTACCATTAACTTCCTGGTGATTGATTACCCAATGACATACAATGTCATCTTAGGACGCACAAGCATCAATGATCTCAAGGCGATGGTATCCACACATATGTTGTTGATGAAATTTCCAACCCCCTATGGCAATGGTTACATCAGAGGAGATCAACTTAGTGCACGATCATGTTACAACACTTCGGTCAAGCAACAACACCTGTCTGTGCCCAAGGAAACCCTTTCTATACATGACTAAGTCATAAAGACCAGCCCAGACGAAGCCAACTTAGATCTTCACGGTGGCAACAGTTAACCCGTCGATCCTCACGATGACTATTTCACCCAGCAAGCACAACCCGCTGAAGAGTTGGAGAAGGTCTCTATCTCAAAAGATTATCCGGATCGCATGGTGAAGATTGGCACCACCTTGTCATCATCCATTCGGTTGGCATTGATCTCTTTTTTACAAAAGAACACTGAGGTCTTCACCTAGTCATACGAGGACATGTCAGGCATCTCTCCCGATATCATCTGTCATCGCTTAAGTATTGACCCCAAGACCAAGCAGTGAGACAGAAGCGAAGATCTTATGACGCTGAACGATACGAGGCAATGAAGGCAGAAGTTGAAAAACTCAAAGACATAGGCTTCGTCCATGAAGTTAATTATCCAACGTGGGTAGCAAATGTTATCCTTGTTAAAAAGAATCCGACCAAGGAAAGTCTCCTGCTCCAAAAGGTCTTGTGGACAATGTGTGTCGATTACACCGACCTAAACAAATGGTGCCCGAATGATAGCTTTCTTCTTCCTCTCATAGACAGACTTATAGACTCTACGACAGGGTGTGAACTCCTGAGCTTCATGGATGCTTACTTAGGATACAACCAAATCCTCATGAACCCTCTGAACCAAGAACACACAGCCTTCACTACTGATAGGGGATATATTGCTATAAAGTCATGCCCTTCAGCATAAAGAATGCAGGAGCAACTTATCAGATACTGGTCAATTCAATGTTCGCCGAACAGATTGGGAAGAACATGGATGTTTACGTTGATGATATGCTAGTCAATAGCAAACATGCTGACCAACACATCACCAATCTATCTGAAACTTTCACCATTCTGAAGAGGTATTAAATGAGGTTGAACCCCAACAAATGTGCCTTCGGCGTAGGCTCTAGCAAATTCTTAGGCTTCATGATAAGCCAACGAGGCATTGAGGCTAATCCCGAGAAGATCAAAGCAATCCTCGACATGAAGGAACCGGTAACTTCAAATGACATCCAGAGCCTTACTGGCAAGGTGGCAGCCTTAACTAGGTTCATCTCTAAGGCCACAGACAGATGTGCTATTTTCTTCAAAGCACTTAAGGGAAGTAAGAAGTACATTACATGGACTGATGAATGTGCTAAGGCATTCAAGAACCTCAAAGACTACATGAGTAAAGCCCATCTGCTCTCTAAACATGAGGTTGGTGACACTTTCATTATCTATCTGTCTGTATCGGCTTCAGCAGTAAGTTCCGTTCTCATTCGAAATGATGGTAATGTCGAACGGCCTATCTACTACGCTAGCAAGGCCTTACAAGATGCGGAGACACGATACTCCAACATTGAGAAATTGGCTCTAGCATTAGTCATGTCTGCTCGAAAATTTCGCCCTTACTTCCAAGCACACTCTATCATCGTGCTTACCAATCATCATCTTCGACAAATACTCTAAAGTCCTGACACTTCTGGGCGAATGATCAAATGGGCGATAGCATTGGGTGAGTTTGACATCTCCTACCAACCAAAGCCAGCTGAGAAGGGCCAAGCAGTGGCAGACTTCATCGTCGACTTCACATATCCTGTTGACATTGTTTCTACGCCTTTAGAAGTGGTTTCATTACCCTCGGAAGCTCAGAAAATAGAACCAACAGCCCCAGCATGGAGTCTATATGTTGATGGCTCGTCCAACCAACGGGGTTGTGGAGCAGGACTAGTCCTTACGACCCCTGACAAAGTGGCGATGGAGTATGCTCTTCGTTTCAAATTCAAGGCGTCGAACAATGAGGCCGAATATGAAGCCCTCCTAGCAGGCTTACGTTTGGCCAAACACCTTGGAGTTAAACAAATTGATATTTTCAGTGACTCCCAATTGGTGGTTAACTAGGTCACCAACAACTTTGACGCTAAGGATAGCTCTATGGCAGCATATCTGGCACAAACACAATTGTTGCTCAAGCACTTCTACTACCAGATCACCCAAATTCCTCAAGCGGTAAACAGTCATGTAGATGCTTTGGCTCGCCTCGCCTCAGCGGTGGAAGACAAAATTGGGAGAAAAATTCAGGTCGAATTGTTGCTAGCACCAAGCACCATGGTTGCAGAAGTGTACAACTTACAACAGGGGGATTGTTGGATTACCCCGATTTATAGATTCATTGCTCATGGCACCCTTCCAAATGACAAAGTCCATAGATTCGATACAAGGCTACCCGTTACTTAATCATTAATGACCAACTCTACAAGCGGGGTTTTAACCTACCATACCTAAGATGCCTTACGTCCGTAGAGGCGGAAACTGTCTTTCGAGAAATACATGAAGGAGTCTGCGGAGATTCACATTGTACAAGTGTTAAGCTTCAGTCGTTCGGCATCTTATGTAACGAAGACTATTTGGCATGAATTCAATAAAGAGGTGACTTAGATAACTCGGTCCTAATCCTCTTACATTTCTAGCAATGAAACGCTCGGGTTCAAAGCTTCAACATGAATGTTTCCAACATGAAACAAAGTCTAAGTATATGTCAACAAGACTATACAAATAAACGAACAGCTTCACAGTATATTCGTTCAATCATACATTCCAACACATTCATACATAAGCTAACTGTGCTTTGAAAAGGTTCAACATACTTTGTGTCATTCAACACTTGCTACAATGTGCCTAGACACCTTGCCCTTATTCTCACCAACTAGGTGATGAAATGTGAAGAAGCAACTCATCTTCATACCACCAACCAAGTGATGAAATGTACAACCCATACTCTCCTTCATACCACCAACCAGGTGATGAAATGTACAACCTGTACTCTAATATCATTTGGCAACTTGACACTCATGCCATCAACCAGGTGAAGAAGGAACTCATCTTCATGCCACCAACCAGGTGATGAAATGTACAACCCGTACTCTCCTTCATGCCACCAACCAGGTGATGAAATGTATAACCCGTACCCTAATATCATTTGGCAACTTGTCATTCATGCCACCAATCAGGGGAAGAAGGAACATTCATGCCACCAATCAGGGGAAGAAGGAACTCATTCTCGTGCCACCAACCAGGTGATGAAATGTGATGAAAGGTGATGAAGGAACTCACCATCGTACCACCAACCAAGTGATGAAAGCAACTAACAATTCATTCCACCTACCAGAAGACGAGTGGTACAACTTGTACATGTGAACTCCTAGCATTCACAAATAATCAAAACCCTCAAGCTTGACAAGTCAACTAGGGGAGCACTTATGCCCAACAAGAGTTATAGTCACCAACAAAGTCTTATTGCAAACCAATAATAACTTCAGTGCATGGCATACGAAGATCAAGCTATTCAGCCCTTTTTCATTTGCTTCAGACATTTCTCCTCTGTAACAATGCAAACACTACAACTCGTAGAAAGTTTCACACACTCTTGATCAAGACAATGTGAAACAAAACCAATTATGGTGCCAACAAAAGCTTCATCAAAGGAGTTCAACCATAATTCTTAAAAGCTTCACAAACTCTTGATCAAGACAGTGTAAAGCAAAACCAATTTATGGTGCCAACAAGAGTTTCATCAATGGAGGGCAACCATAATTCTCAAAAGCTTCACACACTCTTGATCAAGACAGTGTGAAGCAAAACCAATTTATGGTGCCAACAAAAGCTTCATCAAAGGAGTTCAACCATAATTCTTAAAAACTTCACACACTCTTGATCAAGACAGTGTGAAGCAAAACCAATTTATGGTGCCAACAAAAGCTTCATCAATGGAGGGCAATTACAATTCTCAAACCTTCGAAGCAAATTCAAGATTGTTCGAAGCAAATTCAATTTATATGTGTTTGTACCATACTTGACCAATCCCGAAACTACTGAGCACCGGTCAACGTTATACCGTCAATGACCCAGAAAAGTTTCCCTCCAACCAGGAGGCCAATCACAGCACGACATGTGTCGACATCAGAAGCCAATCATAGCGCGACACGTGTCAACGTCAGAGCCAATCACAACACGACATGTGTCAATGTCAGAATGAAACTAGAAACTCTCTTCTATAAATAGAGATCATTCTCTCACAATATTTCCTAATGTCATTTGTACTAAATTATTCACTTGTACTCACTAAAGGAGAGCTTGAACCTATGTACTTGGATAAACCCTTCACAATTAATCTATTCCGTGGACGTAGCCAATCTGGGTGAACCACGTACATCTTGTGTTTGCTTCCCTTTCTCCATCCATTTACATACTTATCCATACTAATGACCGAAGCAATCTAGCGAAGGTCACAAACTTAACACTTTCTGTTGTACCAAAGTCCTCACTGATTTTGTGCATCAACAATATGGTTCATCCAAACATTCGACTACTATAAGGTATGGCTTACATCACAATCCCTTGCTCAAAAGTGTGGAAGCAAAATTTGTATATGTTGTCTCTCCCACATTTTCAAGTTTCTAGTTTCCCAAAAAAAAAAAGAAATTGGGAAATTCAACAAAGCTTCATCAATGGAGGACAACTACAAATTCTCAAAAGCTTTACATTATCTTGATCAAGATAGTGTGAAGCAAAATCAATTCATGGTACCCAACAAAAGCTTCAACACAAAAGCTTCAACACAAAAGCTTCAACACAAAAGCTTGACCAACAAAAGCTTCATCAATGGAGGACAACTACAAATTCTCAAAAGCTTCACACTATCTTGATCAAGATAGTGTGAAGCAAAATCAATTCATGGTACCCAACAAAAGTTTCAACTCCAAAGCTTCACCTACAAAGTTTCAAATCCAAAGCTTCACATACAAAAGCTTCACCCACAAAAGCTTTACCTACAAAAGCTTCACCCATAAAAGCTTCACCAACAAAGTGTGAAGCAAAACCAATTCATGGTACCCAACAAAAGCTTCAACTCCAAAGCTTCACCTACAAAGTTTCAACTCCAAAGCTTCACCTACAAAAGCTTCAACTCCAAAGCTTCACCTACAAAAGCTTCACCCATAAAAGCTTCACCAACAAAAGATTCACCTACAAAGCTTCAACTCCAAAGCTTCACCCACCACAAAACCTTCACCTACAAAGCTTCAACTCCAAAGCTTCACCTACAAAAGCTTCATCCATAAAAGCTTCACCAACAAAAGCTTCACCCACAAAAGCTTCACCAACAAAAGCTTCACCCACAAAAGCTTCACCAACAAAAGCTTCACCAACAAAAGCTTCACCCACAAAAGCTTCACCAACAAAAGTTTCACCCACAAAAGCTTCACCAACAAAAGCTTCACCAACAAAAGCTTCACCTACAAAGCTTCAACTCCAAAGTTTCACCCACCACAAAAGCTTCACCCACAAAAGCTTCACCCACCACAAAAGCTTCACCTACAAAAGCTTCACCCACAAAAGCTTCACCCACCACAAAAGCTTCACCCACAAAAGCTTCACCCATAAAAGCTTCACCCACCACAAAATCTTCATCCACAAAAGCTTCACCTACAAAGCTTCAACACAAAAGCTTCACCTACAAAGCTTCAACACAAAAGCTTCACCTACAAAGCTTCAACACAAAAGCTTCACCTACAAAAGCTTCACATTATCTTGATCAAGATAGTGTGAAGCAAAATCAATTCATAGTACCCAACAAAGCTTCACTTATAAAGCTTCAACACCAAAGCTTCACCTATAAAGCTTTAAAAAAAAAATATATATATATATATTTTTTTTTTCGAAAATTCGAAAAATCGAAAAAAAAAATTTCGAATAAAAAAAAATCGAAAAAAAAAATTGCCTAGGCCTCCTCTTCTTCGGGCCTAACAACTTTCATAACAAATATATATGAAGAAGGAGTTTTGGGCTACCACTTAGAAAGGAAATGCCTCATTCGTTAACTCCTTCGACCGGAGACTTGGGGGACTCTTACCATATGCTACTGCACCTTGATACTCAGAAGTCTCACGACCACTCAGTGACTTGGATTTTTCAAGTCTCCAAACGAGAAGTTTTCCTCACTCGGGAAATTAAGGGAGCACTACCTCAACCTACATGCTTCACTCACAAAGCTTCAACATACAAGCTTCAACAAAAGGAAAAATTCAAAGAACTTAGTGAAGAAGGCCTTGGTGTATTTAACACAATACGTTGAAATGAAGCAAAGCTTGTTTATTGATATCTCTGATAAGTTACAAATATGTACATATACATGAATCAAAATAAACAAACAAGAGGGAGCCTTCACAAAGGTTGCTCAGGATAAGTCTCAGCAGTCGGCAGAGCCCCAAAAAGAGGAGACACCAGAGGGTGATTATTCAGAGCCTCAGTACTAGGCAGAACCCCAGAATGAGGAGGCATCGAAGGTTGATCATTTGGAGCTTTATTACGCGGTACAGCCCCAGAAGACGAAGGTAATAAATGCCTTTAGAACAAACCCACAAACCTCTGATGATCAAGTAAAATCAAACCATCAGATTCCTGCACTTGGTCGAGCTTCATCTTTATGTTTGTAGCATAGTCATGTGCGAGTTTGTGCAACTGTTTATTCTCATGCTTGAGCCCTCTGATATCCTATTTGAGACTTATCACTTCAGCCGCCAATGATTCAACTTGATTGGTTCGAACAAATAGGCGTTGGGCCATATTAGACACAGAACCTGCACACTGAACACTGAAAGCCAGAGAATCCTTAACAGCCAACTCATCAGACCGTTTGGAAAGTAGTCTGTTATCTTTGGGAGTGAGAAGGTTCATGGCCACCACCACAGCGATCATATCATTCTTCATCACAGAGTCCCCAATGGTAAAAGGACCAGTAGGAGATAAGAAGGATGGGCGCCATATGTTGTTTTGAGAAGGCATGGCTGCCTCTTCACCAAAGTTCAAGTCAAAACGACGGTCGGATAGGCCAGACATTCTCAGAAATGATGAAGGAGAAATGAGATGCAATAAATCTCTGAAGTAATGGGAAAATTCCTACAAGCAATAACTCTCTGAATGTACTTCTTGCACATAATTAGTGCCCTTATAAAAGAAAGGGCAACAGGGCCGTTGGTTCAAAAATCGAAGAGGCACCATTCTCCGAATTCTGAAGAGGCACCACTTTCCACACGCAACATCAGCTCATCGGGTTCAAAAATTGAAAAGGCACCGCCCTCTGAATCTCGAGAGCCAGACTCCCAACAGGATTACTTTCTCAAAAATCGAAGAGACACTACTCTCCGAATCTCAAGAGTTAGACTCCCAACAGGATTTCTTTCTCAAAAATCGAAGAGGCACTATTATCTGAATCTCGAGATTCAGATCCCTGACAAGATTGCTTGTTCGAAAATCGAAGAGGCATCGCTCTCCGAACTTCGAGAGCCAGATTTCCTTGGATAAAGCTTGTCTGCAATCTTCACACGCAACATCAGCTTTCCAGATACCACATACTACTTTTTCAAAGTGCCCTGACAAAGTTAAAACACGTGAAACTTGCAACTCCCATTACACTGCTATGACCAAGAAAGGTAAAAGAATAACACTACTACTTGTTGTTAGGGAGACTCCTATATATGTCGACCTCCATCCTCCACAACCAAGTAGACCTGCAAATAAAAAAAATGCTTAACTTTTCTTCACATCCGAGAGGGCACTCTCAGCAGAGTCTCTCGAAATACTCAGCTTCTTTTCCTCCTGATAATACCTCTGCAAACAAACCACACCAGAGCAAGAGTATCTCATATCATTAAGGTTAAAAGCAATAGTATCCCATATCATATTTTTTTCCCTGTCTTTTCCTTTGGCCTTGTTCTTACCTGCAAGACAAGGAGAAAGAGAGCAATCAGTTAGCACTTGGAATCAAGCTTCCAGTCAGGAATTGACTGCCTAGAACCCCTTGCCTGATTACTTACCTAGCATTGCTCTCGAGTACTCATCTTCAACATCTTATGCTTCCAGAGAAGATACCACATCTGCCTGAGGAACAGATAGGGCAAGTGAGAAGGATACAAGGAAGCATGTGGAGACAAGCGTAACAGAACGCGTGCCGATACATCCATTACTTTGTCAACAGCAAAAGTATCTCATATCATCAGGGTCGAACGTACTCTAGATTTGATGGACTTGTTTTGACCCTCAAATTCTTGAGTCGGCCTTATACTCTGGAGGAAATCAGAAAACCCTCCAGCCCAGTTCAAGAATAAGCCTGTGGAAAGTTACTTATTCAAAAGCAAAAGTATCTCATATCATCTCTTCTCCATTTGTTTCTCCTTATCCTTGTTGCTGTTTACGACACAAGGAGAATAAGAACAATCAACCGGAAGCCGAAGTCGAACCTCCAATCCAGGTTGCTTGCTTGGAAGTCTGATTACTTACCTTGTCTGTTACCTCCTTCGGCAAATCTCCTAGCTCGGCGACTTGGGGGACTCCTGCTATAGGGTTTGTATCGCATTTGACCAAGCCCAAAACTACAAGTAAGCTTCAAGTGAAATTAATACATTACCTTGTGCATTTTCATCGGTTAAAGATACCATCCCTGGATGGAGGAAAAGTACTTCCAGAGAAGATGTCACATATACATATGAGACAGATAAGGCAAGTGAAAATGATACCACATTTCGGTACTTAGAAGTTTCGTGATTACTCAATGGCTTGGATCTTGCAAGTCCCCAACCGAGGAGCTTCCCTCACTCGGGAACTTAGGGGAGCACTGTTTGTACCATACTTGACCAATCCCAAAACTACTGAGCACCGGTCAACGTTATACCATCAAGGACCCAGAAGAGTTTCCCTCCAACCAGGAGGCCAATCATAGCGCGACACGTGTCGACATCAGAAGCCAATTATATCGTGACACGTGTCAACATCATAAGCCAATCACAACACGACACATGTCAATGTCAGAATGAAACTAGAAACTCTCTTCTATAAATAGAGATCATTCTCTCACAATATTTCCTAATGTCATTTGTACTAAATCATTCACTAGTACTCACTAAAGGAAAGCTTGAACCTATGTACTTGTGTAAACCCTTCACAATTAATGAGAACTCCTCTACTCCGTAGACGTAGCCAATTTGGGTGAACCACGTACATCTTGTGTTTGCTTCCCTGTCCCTATCCATTTACTTACTTATCCACACCAGTGACCGGAGCAATCTAGCGAAGGTCACAAACTTAACATTTTCTGTTGTACAAAAGTCCCCACTGATTTTGTGCATCAACAAATCTCATCTTGAATTTGATTGAATAAAGGTTTTTTTTTTTAACAAATGATATTATCTGCATGTGAGGAAATGAGTTTAGTCTCGCAATGAGTTAGCAATAATGTGATTCAAATTTATTTTTTTGTAAGAATCAAATCTTATATCTCTTACTAACAAAAAAAAAACTAATAAAAATGGCTTGAAAACTTTGAGTTTTAATGATAAAGACAAAATAAAGGATAAAATAAATAGTAACAGAATTAATTTTTTAGTGTAAAAATATAATTTTTCGTTAAAATAAATAGTATCGAAAACTTTTCATTAAAATTTCTAAAAAAAAAGAAAACTAATGAATCGATTGAATAAAAATTAAAGAACGATCTAGACTCACACCGAAGAAAGAATGAGCCCGACAAATACCCTCTTTGGGGAGAAAACTCAAAACTCACACGTGTCCGACAAAGACGAACTGCACGTTGTTAGAAACCTCCAGAAAACTCCAGCGTTGGATGTCGCGGGAAACATCTCGAAACACCAAGCCTCGGATTTTTCCCGTTGATTTGCATTTCTAGCCTTTCCTATATATTGCTCGACTCCTTTCTCCCCAAAACACAGATTTTGAATTTCAGAAAGCGAAAGCCGAAAGAAAACCAGACTACAAAAGCTTCCATTTTTCTAATTTTCGGGTTTGTGGACCGATTCGCTCCGATAACTTTGTCATCCGGATTGTGGAACCGCAATTGGCTGTTTGAATTTTCTCGAGAAAATAAACTGTAAGTTCTTCCTCTCTTCTTTCTTCTCCTTGTGATTTTGCGTTTTCCTTTGTTTCTGCAATGATGTGAGATTATCTGAGAGAAGATTTAGATGAATAGTAATAACTCAGGAAAAAAGATTTGAACTTTTTGTGAATTTTGAGTGGAGAATGAAAACCCAGAAATCAAAATTTGGACTTTTTACGAATTTTGTTTCGAATCTTCTGATTTGTATTGTCTTAGAAAAACCCATTAATCTGAATGCAAGCTTTTTACTTTGTATGCTGTCTCTCTCTAAATCTGGAATTTCTATAATCTTTGGTATGCATCTTCTTATTTACTAGGTCCAATTTATGAGTTTGAATTTAAGGTACGGTTTGGAAATTTGGGATTAAAAGTTCATAAATTTGAATTTAGTGCTTGTTAGTTATAGAACATTAGTTTGAATGCGATTACCGTTTGGTGCTTGTTGGTTCTTTTTTCCGCTATGGTTTAGACTTTTAGGAATTTAAGTTCTAAGCATTTTCTCGTTCCTTTTATGTCAACAGATTTAACAAGTGCTTTTGGTGTTGTTTAAACACTTTTTGGAGAATTCCTTTTTCGTCTTTGTGTGTATAGAGTTGATGAATAATGATGCCATTATACAGATACATGGATTCAAACCCCTACCAAAGAAACCAAACTTTCTCTTACCCTCAGTATCATAATCCGGGTTTCGGGTCCAATCCGTCCATGGTATGTGAGCCTTGGCCCTGTGGCGGAAACTATGGCTACCCAATGCCTTGCCATTCTTGCTATAACCATAATTTCAGACCCTCTTACCCTCATCCTTCAATGCCATCACCGCGACACTTCTATGGGGGTTATCCTGTTCCGCATCACGAGGCCTACCCTGTTCCATATGTGCCGCCGCCTCCTCATTATTCCATGGAGATTCCTAAATATGAGTATGATAAGATGGCGCCTCGAAATTATCACTGCTGTGGGTGTCCTAATCATGTTTGCCACCAGAATGTAGATAAGGGTGTGAAGATTGAAGAACAAGGATCGGATGTTGTCAATAAGAAGGCAGATTTGGTTCCGGTTCATATGAACAACAACCATTATCCAACTTTGTGGTTTCCACCGGATTCCTTGAATGGTAGAGAGCAAAGGAAGGTTTCCGTACCGGAGGTCGTAGGGGAAACAAAAATTCCAACTGATTCTAAGCCTACAGAGGGTTTGAAGTCTCAGGGAGATCAAAGGCATATTCGGTTCCCTTTTGATCTGAATGACATTGGGGCTTCGATGCAAGGAGGAAATAGAGAGCCACGTCAAGAACAGCAGGTGGAGGATAAAAAGAAGGAATTCCCATTTCCAATTTTCTGGATGCCACCTTATCAGGAGGCTGGAAAGAATGACAAGAATGTCAATGCTTCTCGTGATCACAAGTCTGAGGATGAACAGAAGCAAATCCCATTTCCATTCTTCTGGTTTCCTTACGGAAACAAGCAGGAGGAAGTTCGAAAGGAGGACAACAGGGAGGTGAATTCCGCACCAAAAATTGTTCCAATGAAAATTACTGGGGGTGGTGTCACAAAGGAGGCTGGTACAAATGAAGAGAAACCTGCTGGTCAGGGTGCTGAGGAGAGGAAGGAAAACACTGCTAACGTGAAAAGCATAGTTGTGAAGCAAATGGATCCACGTAAGGAGGAAAAGAACTCTGAAGACGAGGAGAGAAGAGAAAGGAGTGTCCCCGTGAAACAAGTGGAAGAGAATGTGGGGAACAAACCTTCTGGTACGAGTGTTAAGAGACAGTCCTCTTCCCCTAAAAAGTCATCTGAGCTACCTCCCGTCTGTCTGAGAGTTGATCCACTGCCGAGGAAGAAGAAGGCCAATGGCAGTTCACGGTCTCCTAGTCCTCCTGCTCAAAAAGGACACAAAAAAGAAGTGGAGCCATCCATAAAGGAGAAGGATACAGAGGTGGTGGATAGGACAATCAGTGAGAACAAGGATCCGATGCATACATCCAAGATTCTTACTAATTCTAAAGAGGATGTTTCTAGGAATTCAACCGTTTGGGAATCTGAGAAGGATGGAGATAGATGTCGGACCAACAAGGATGAAGGAGCACAAAAGGTTGCAGATGCAAAATCTGAGGAGACTAATAAGCCTACGGAGGCAACCAAATCAGTTGCTGATGGAAAACTTGCGAGGACATTGTCAGATATAGAGGCTGCTGTGCTTATTCAATCTGCCTTTCGTGGGTTTGAGGTCAGGAGGTGGGAACCATTGAAGAAACTAAAGCAAATAGCTGACATTCGTGAGCAGGTTGCTGATATTCGTAATCGTATCTCCACTTTAGAGACTTCTGATCTCCAGAAAGATGACAAGCAGAGAGTAATAATTGGGGAGACAATCATGAGACTCCTCCTCAAGTTGGATACCATTCAGGTATGTACTTAAACTGGTTGAGTTAAAGACCCTTGTGCACGCACACTCGCGCACTCACAAACACTTGCAGAAATGGACAGATTTGCAAACCATCAACCCTCATGTTATAGTGTTCGTTTAAAAGTAATTGATGTATGTAGTTTATGCTTAGATGATTCTCCGTCTTAGCAATGAAAGAGGCACCTGAATCTAAAAGTTTCTAGATTGTGGGATTTGTTTTAAAACTATGCTGATCTGGTTGGTTATTTGGTGGTTGTTCAACAGGGTTTGCTTCCAAGCCTCAGAGACATTAGAAGATCGTTGGCAAGGGAGCTCGTAGTTCTGCAGGAAAAGCTCGACGAGTTTAAAGCTAAGAAGTCTCAAAATCCAACACAGGAGGTATCCACTGTTGAGCATATGGAAGAGCTCGGTGAGAACACCAACAACGGTAACTGCATGCTAGAGCAGCAAAGAGAGGACGTGACTGGACTTGGTGAAGGATTGCCTGATGGTGTCAGTGATAGCAGTCATCATGGTACAGACCATTGTCAAGGGGAAGTGCTTCAGAATGTTGAACCTGAGCCTGGTTTGAGAGCCAAGGAACCAGGCCATTGTAATCATAGAGAGTTGCACGCCGCAGCAGAGGATGGTGATCAAGAGCTACAGGTGGAAAGTTGCTTAAAGTCTGAAGATAATGGTTTTGCGCCCATTGTGGAAACAAAAGATGATGTGGTTGGTGAACAGTCTACTGGAGATATGGCGGTGGGAGATGCAGAAATGAAGAATGGTTTTACTCAGCCTGGGCAATGCAGTGAAGCACCATCTCTTGTAGAAGGAAACCATACTCTGACAGGAAACTCTTCCGAAGCTGTTAATATAAACGTAGAGACAAGAGAGCCTGGAGAGTTGCCTCGAGGAGTAACTGATGACAAACCTGCCATTTTGGAGCCTGGAAAGGATGAACAAGTGGAAGTGTTGCCGGATGTGACCCCACCAAATGCTTGTGCTTGTGTGATGGAAAAGGACTTAGAGATGCAAGAGATAGCAGAACTGTCACGGAGCATGATTGATGAGTACAATGCACTTACCGAATCTACCATTTTGGAGCCTAAAATCGTTGAACAAGTAGAACTGTTGCCAGATGTGACTTCATCAAATGCTTGTGCTTATGTGACGGAAAAGGAAGCAGAGATGCAAGAGCTAGCAGAACTGCCACGGGGCATGACTGATGAGCACAATGCACTTAATGAGTCCAAGGAAATTGAAGAAGTCGGAGTGGTGAAGGAAGATGATTCCCTACAAAGTGGAGAAGAACATCATGTGGCATTTGATGTAACTTCACAACCGGATGGAACTTCAAATACGGATCAATTAGAGCAACGACGAGAGGGAGCAGGGGAGGAGCAACCTGTTGTCCGTTTTGAGCAGCAGGTAGAGATTGGATCTCAGGACGATGAAGGACGCCCTTCAGATTCAGTGCTTGATTTAGAGGTAGTGCTCCAGCCACAAGAACAAGTCGGCAAAGATGATCATCTTCCACTGGCCTTCGAGTCGATTGAAACCCAAGCACTGAGCTTACCTGTTCAGACCGAAGCTCATGATGCTGTGCATGAAGATGGACCCTTGGACATAATTCATGATCATCATTTGGGCCGGCCTATCGAGGACGAAGTGCCAATTGAGAGAAGTACAAAAGACTCTGAGCACCTGCGAGCAGAAACAGTTATAGAGGATACAAAGATGCAGGAGATCAACCTCAAATGCGAGGACAACAAGAATGCACCGCCTAATGTTGCTGAAACTGTTGTGGATGACGTCTTCAGTGAGACACAATCCACTCCAGTGCAGAAGAGTGAATCATTGCCTGAGAAACAAGTAGCGATCGAGGCATCCTCCATTGATGGAGATGTCATGGAACTCGAAAGTGGTAGAAAGCTGATTGAAGAGAACGAGAAACTCAGGGCAATGATGCAGAAGTTCATGGAAGCCGGAAATGAACAGCTACAAGCTATATCGAACCTGACCGGCAGAGTGAAAGACTTGGAGAAAAAATTGGCTCGGAAGAAGAAAGTAAGGGGTAGAAGGTTACCTTCTCGTGCCAGGCCATCAAACAATTGTTCCAAGGAGATGGATGCTGGTGTTGCAATGTGAAAAGTTCATTTCATATCTCAATTGAATGAATGTAAGCAGTTGTAATCTGGGGTTTGGTTTGAGTGTCTGTGTATCTATAATGTGTGAATTTGTATTTACTTTTTTTTTTTTTTTTTCAATTTTACAGAAAAATAAAGGACTGTTTCAGTATATATTTTCCATCTTGCATTTTTTTTGGTAAAACGAAGCCACCAAATTCCAGATGATAATGTCTGTATACGTACCAAAGTAATGTTAGGAATAATTGAGGTCCAGTATTATTTTGGTAAATAAACTTCATCACCTATTGCAAGAACTTGAACTTTTTTTAACATAATCATTCGCGAGATATAAGGTAGAACCTTCTCCAACATCATGTACATATCTCGGCCAAAACACGTTTTCATGACACAATCATTCATAAGACGAGACCATGACATAATCATTCATGAGACAGAGACGTAGAATGCCCCCAGCATAATGTCTATGTTTTTGCCAAAACACGTTTTCAAGAGAGACTGAACGTAGAACGTCCCCGAACATAACATCTCTGTTTTGGCCAAAACACGTTTTCACAACATAATCGTTCGTGAGACAGAACATAGAACGTCCTTCAGCATAATGTTTATGTTTTGGCCAAAACACGTTTTCGCAATATAATCTTCGTGAGAAAGAGCATAGAACCTCTATATCTCGACCAAAACACGTTTACGCAACGTTCAACTTTCCTTCATTTATTTTTAATTTGCATCAAATACAGTGATTGTAGTTTGCATCCAATGCATACAACACGTGTATATGCATGGTGTATTATAACCAGACTTAGCAATAGGATATAGTTTTGTACACACTTGGGAAATTAAACAAGTACAATGAAATCACGGTGACAAATTAATCAAAATCAAACTAGCTAGAGCCTAGAGCCTAGAGAGCCGGTGGAGGGCTAATAATGTTCGACTTAGGATTAGAACGAAAAAGCGTAATGTAACACTGACGTTCTGTTCGAGGCATCCTCCGTCGATGGAGATGTCACAGAACTCTGAAAGTGGTAGAAAGCTGATCGAAGAGAATGAAAAAGAGAACGAGAAACATAGGGCAATCACGCTGAAGTTCATTGAGGCCGGAAACGAACAGCAACGAGCTATATCGAACTCGTCTGGCAGAGTAATGTATTGTTCGTGCACTTTATAATGTTCTTTTTATCCGATATCTAGCATCATCCAACAACTCTCGTTCACGAGACAGAACTTAAGAGAGGGTATTCAATTAAGAATTTGAGATATTTTAATTCTTTTAATGAATCTAGCGGTATTTAATCATGATTTTAAGTAATTCTCTAAAATTCAATATGTATTCAATTAGGATTTTAAGATAGTTTATTAAAATCCCTAGAAATCCGGGTTTATTCAACTAGGATTTTAAAGAAATTTATAACATTCCAGGTGTATTTATCTAGAAATTTATTTTGAAGGATTTTAAAAAATTGAGGAATTTGAGGGAATTAGAGAGATTTCGTAGTGCAATATAAGCATTCACAAATCTCACATCTCCCCCTGAGATTTCGAGAGAATTGAATCAAATTTTTTCATAGAATCTCTAGAAATCAATTAGGGGTTGTATTCAACTTGAGAATTTGAGAGACTATCATGGATTTATAAATCCATGAATTTTTATGGAGTTTAATTTACTTATAGAGATTTCATATAAAATTTGATTCAATTCCTTCGAAATCTTATAGGGAGATGAGGGATTTGTGGATGCTTAAAATACACTACGAAATCTCTCAAATTCCCTCTAATTCCTCCACTTTCTCAAATTCTTTAAAATCAATTTCTAATTGAATACACCTGGAATTTTATAAACTTTTTTAAAATCCTAATTGAATACGTCTGGATTTCTAAAGATTTTAATACACAAACTAGCAGCTGGAGCCTTGATGCTAATAGCTTATTAGCACATTTTACATATCCGGCGGAATTTGTCTAATAAATGTGGCCCGTGCCGGAGGAGGGGGCGGAGCTCTTTAAGTAATTAAAATTATGAGTACCATATAACAACGTTAATTAGAGATAAACAGAGAAAACATGCAACAACTAGTGCATGTTTTTCTTTTTAATCTCATAGCCGTTTAATAACTCTTTCGTTTTCTCCTTCTTTTTGTATATAAAAGTACCAATTAGTTCATGCATGTTAATTATAATTAGAAATTTAGAACCGAACAAACCTGCTTGGAGCGGAGCTGATTTCATACAGTGGACAAATAAGATGGGAAGTGCAACTTCCAGTCTCTTAAAATAATGTAACTGATTCATAATATATATAATATCGTTTATTAAAAATAAAAATCTACCGCTTTCCTTATAAAAAAATAAAAATCAAACTTGACTTAACATAAAAAAATTGTCGCTGCTCACTGCTCACTCATTCATCTTTTAATATAAATAATATTGTTTGTTTAAAAAAATAAACGAGTGCCACTAGAAGGTAAATTAAAAGCAAAAGGGTTAAAAATAGAATTACCAAGCAAGTTCCAACAAATTAACCCCACTGATTTTTACTTTCCACCGTATAAATTTGATGCATCATCCACCCTGTAACCACGCAACTTGACACCCCGGCAAAACCCTAGCCATCCGCTTCATTTTTTACCCTACACGAATATTCCCCCCGACTAATCCGGACCCGCCAATTTCCCCATAACTCTTCGTTTTTTTTTTTTTACTCCACCCCACCTGCCCCACCTCCTCTCCCTCTCGCCTGTCCCCTCTCCATCCACCGGCGAGCCATGCGCCGACGACCTTCACGTTCTTGAATCTCATCAAGGCCGTCCGTTTTCTCTTTTCCTTCTTTCTCGATCGATTCTCGGCCCTCCGATTCCGCCTGAGAACCGACGACGATGATGATGAAGAAAGAAAACGGAGACCATCACGTGCACGTCTTGGAGATCAACCTCATCTCCGCCCAGGGCCTCAAGCCTCCCTCCGCCGCCCTCCGCCGCATGCAGACCTACGCCCTCGCCTGGGTCGACTCTGCCCACAAGATCCGCTCCCGGGTCGACAAGATCGGCGGCGAGAACCCCACGTGGAACGATCGGTTCCTCTTCAAGGTCCCGTCCGCATTTCTCTCAAGCGAGACCTCCCAGGTCTCCATCCAGATCTATGCCGTCGGCTGCTTCAGCGATCACCTCGTCGGCACCGTCCGACTTCTGATCAACAACTTTCTCGACGTCGCGTCCAAGGTTCCGTCGTTTACGGCCATCCAGATTCGGAGACCTTCTGGAAGATTCCAAGGCGTGTTGAATGTGGCCGCGATGGTGATCGACGGCTCGTATCTGGCTCCGGCGGTGAGCGAGTTGTCTGCGATCGGGTACCGCGACCTGATGGGAAAGGGAGAAAGCTTCCGGCGCCGGCGACGCGAAAGCATGAAGAGCAAATCGAGTGATTACCCCGGCGATTCGAAGGAAAACTCTTTCACTGAGTCGGCGGAGAACTCAGACGTCTGCGAGTCGGCGGCATCATCTCCTGCGACGCCATTACCGCCTCTGAAGGAGCTGAACACGATCACCGAATTGGCGGGAACAACAAGGCAGGTGTTGAAGGCTCGTCCAATGGACGGCTCGCGTTTCCTGTGCTGCTTGCTGACGCAGAGGAAGATGCAATACAGTCCGTCGGATGAGAACGCGGATGGAGCCCACAGCAGAGAAAGGTAAAAAGAAAGAGTAAAACGGTAAAAAAGTAAAAAAAAGTTTGACTGAGCATGGAGGTTATTCGTGTGAATAATGCCGGTGGAGGGATGAAGATTAAAATGGTAATGAGAGAGGATTAAGAGTAAGAGAGTGCAAATTACGGATTAATGAGGAGTTTGATTACGAGTAGCCAGAGTTTAGTTTCTTCTTGATTCTAAAATAAAAATGTAGGAATCAGGCAGGCACCGGTGATTGTTGGCTTCTATTAAGCATGTAAATTTGTAATTTTGCTTTTTGTGCAAACAATGTGCAATTAGTCATGCAGTAATCTCATCAAATTCTCCTCTACTTTTGAGGTGTTTTAATGACAATTCAAGTGGTGGACTTTGCACATTTTTCATTTCTTTTGAAATTGGAATTTTGTTTTTGTGCATTATGGCGGTAATAATGTTATTTGTATTGCATTTACTGTTGGGTTTAGCAATTATCGTGGTGAACTTAAGCTAAGTGAGAAATTTTTACCGTTGTGACATATGTGACATCATGTAAAAAGAACATGATTGTAGTAAACTAGTGTAGTTAAAGCTGTTTTCAGCTCCACTTTGCACTTTGGATAGAAAAATGGGGTTTTCATTTTTGTGCATTGATCGTTAGTAGTGATAGAGAGCGCTAATTGTGATGACATTATGATCCACAAATACACCCCTACAATCTTGATGATCAAATCAAGTTAAGAATTTAGAGGTGTAGTTTGATTGATTTTCCCTTTTCAATTAAGAAAGGTAGCACATATGAGAATGCTTTGTTAGATTGTGGGCACACGATAAATGACATAATTAAGATCGAGAATATCTAAGGTAAAGTAAAAGTAGCTGAGATTGAACATAAGATGAGAGAAAATCGGTTAAGGTAGTTTGGACATGTGAAACAAAGATCTACAGACGTTTAAATTAAAAGATGTGATTGCAAGACACAGGCTCAGGGCCAAAGAGTTAGAGGAAGACTTGGAAATAGGCTATAAGAAAAGACATGGAGTAATTGGATTTAACGGAAGACTTGACACAAAATTGAGCACACTAGCATTCTAAGATTCATACAGCCAGCCCCACTTAACGGGATAAGACTTTGTTATTGTTGTAGTTGAATAAAAATCAATATCTAAGAACACTGATGCCATATCACAAGAAAAATGGACATCGAGAGTTTTCTTTGTGCTACGAAGAAAGTATTCAATGTGGTTGTAGCACTGTGACAGTAGACACGCATGGTGAAGGTCACGATTTAGTTGGGAGAGGGAAATGGCGCAAGGTGTGAGAGGGTTTTTGCGTGTGCATGTAAAAATACGTTTAAATTTGATCTGAACGTATGTATGAAAGTTTTTCTCCAATGCCTTAGAACTACCTATTGGGTTTACCTTTGCTATGCTGCTGGGCCCAATATCAACCCAAGTTTACGGTTGGGCCTAAATAAAAACTTGGAATTGGATGCATCAGTTCCGGCCCAATTTCCGATTTCAAAAATCCACCCATTTGTCCATCTGATTTGATGTTTCCAACAAACTCCACAAATCAAAGCAAAATCTCTTTACCAATCCCGAAAAACAAGGACAGGCACGCCACGTTTCGATTAGACAGAGCGAGTACACACCACCATCGAAGCAGTGCGAGTAAGCTCAGCAGAAGAAAATCAGCAAATTGCAGACCGCAGAAGCAGCAGGGGGCAGCCTAGAAGTAGCCTAGTACCCTGGGCTGCAGGGGCAGGGATTGTGTAGACTACAGCACACGATTTGATTGATTGAAGTAACCAAAACAAGTAAGCACCGACCACTCACAATTTCACACGTAGTCACGCACGTACACAGTTTCAAATACGCGGGGATTGATTGGTACAACTTCAGCTGATGCAACAACTGCTGTGGATCCGGCTGTCTCTGATTGCAATCTCCGGATCCCGTGCCGAACTCTGATATTGTAAATTTTTTTTTATCGATTGTCGTCAACGATGCTGATAAGTGATCCCCTGAAAGTGACTCCCTTGTGCCTAAATAATTGAGTGTTGCTATCTACCTATATTATTTTAATTTTTAATATTATTTTTAATTTTTATTCGTCAAGTAATATATATATATATATATATATATATATATAGATATTAAATTACAGAAATTATCGGAATGTGTACGAAATGTTAAAATAAGTGTGTGAACAGCATCCATCTAGATATCATGGTATTGATTTTTGTTGGCTCAAAATAGTTTTCCCTTGTAACTTTATAAGTGAGAAACCACTTGCATTTGTTTATAATGACTTTGGCTATATCGCCAAATAGTTTTAAAGTTGAATATCAAATGAGAATTGTTATTAGCACTTCAAACTTTCTATATTATGAAAGAAAAATACACTTGTGAGAAGTGTAGAATAAGATTTTTGATATATCGCCAAATAGTTTTAAAGTTGAATATCAAATGAGAATTTTTATTAGCACTTGAAAATCTCATTCTATACTTCAAACTTTTTATATTAGGAAAGAAAAATACGTTTATGAGGAGTGTAGAATAAAATTTATAGAATGCCAATAACACTTGTCTATCAAATTTTCTCAAGTCTCATGGTCGACTCGATTAGATGACTCGGCCTAAATTGGCACTTATAACTATTGTTGTACTAAAAAAAAAAGTTATAGAATATCTCCGAGTTCTTCCTTTATTGTGAATATTTTTTGAGTGAACACGTTCGCACTCTTTTGTGTTGTCAAAGTAGTTTATAGTGTCAGAGCATCCCCCCAGAGATGCTGTAAAACAACCAAAACTCTACTTTAAAAAACGAAACTCAAAAATTCATCTCCAAGAGATGTTGTCAAAGAAGATGTTGTAAAAAGTTTATGTTATAACAAAACAATCAGTTACTCTTTGAATTTAAAGAGCAATTAAATATTAAAAAATAACAAAACTCAAGGGTCCTTTGAGCAAGGAGAAAAGAAAGAGAGACGGTTGTTTTATAAAATGAGTGGGTTGTGTTTGAATTGTTAATAATAAAAGATTTAAAGTTTGTTAAAATAGCGAGTATTGTTGGAGATAAAAAGTTTGACATTGTTCACTTGTTAATTTAACAAAAATTCAGAGTTGCTCTTGGAGATGTTTTTCCTTTTTAGGAATTGAAAGCCTTGCATTAGTGTTGGGTTTGATGCTTATATTCTACCAAGATTTTATGGTGCTCTAAGGATGTTCTGAGTGTTTTCATTGTTAAATCCTGATTTTGTATTTTTACACAAAAATTTAATAGTTAAAACATTTAGAATATCTCATACTTCGAAGTACCGTAAAAAATCTTCATATTCTATCGTACAGTCGTTAGAGGTTGTTACTCAGAGAACCCTAATCCAACTGTACGAGTGGAGAAATAGGAGCTTGATATCAAAATTCAAAACAGGCAAAAGAAGGCGTCAATATCAGGTAGTGGCCTAATGCCTTGATACCTATCGACCATATGATTATGTCTATAAGTAATGCCAGGTTAACGAATTTTTTAGACAAAATTTGTAAATCATATAATGTGTCACAAATAAAAAATAAACACCTTAATTAATTTAAGTAATAATTCATCCATCAACAATCACATCATATGATTTCCAAAATTTGATCTAATTAGTTAATCTCCCTAGCATTACTCGTGTATGACTATTCTTAATTACTTTTTCACAAACTTGCATGTCATCGATCGGATTGATTACTACAATTAATGCACTCTTGCAAGTATAGCGTTAATTTGTTTATTCAGGATACTACGTGATTGTTTTTGGAACTAGCAACGATTGTGATTACATGTATGGTGGCCACTCAATAAGCTTAGAAACAAAACGTAGAACAAGTGCGATAATGTTGGACTTTGCAATGAAAACATAGGGCAAGTGGGATAACGTTGTGCTTTTGTAGTGATCTTACGGCATCATGTTTGATATCTTCTTAATATATACACATAATAGGGATTCAAATTTAGGGTATATTTGAAAATACTTTTAAAATAACTGAAATTATTTTTGGTAATTCTGATAATTGTTTGGTATTAATGTAAATGTAGGGTTTCAATCTCTTTACAAACCTGATTATTCTGATTCGATCTCTAGGGTGAAAATGTGTGTGTTGTTGATCTGAGGGTCATGATGACTTGATCTCGAATGAACGAGCGCCTCAAGGTTTTGACATGTGGGGATGGAGGAATCGGCACATGTAGGGGTGCTTGGTGGTTCTTCACAAGAATGATGAAGAATGCATAGAGTTTTCTGAATCTTCTGAGTGTCTGTGAATTTGGGAGTTTAAGGCTTGAGAGCTTCAACGTCTGGGTGTGAGAATGATTTTCTAACCCCTTTCTTTGTCTTGGAGCCTCATATTATAGGCTTTCCAAGTCTTTCCTACGACTGAATTTGGCCTTGATTGTGGACTTGATTCATTGACTAAAGAACCAAAGACTTGATTTGTGACTCGGTTCATGATTTAACTTCATCAATTAATTGTTTTAAATTTAAATCAATTAATTTGTTTGATGTAAATTAAAATCAATCAAAAAATTAAAAAAGATCATTCTTTAACTATTTTTCGCCAAATGTTGACATGTGTCCCTTTTGATAACTTGTTCGGTTTTGATGAGTCAAATACCCTGTGTACAATTTGTGAGACACATGATGTATGTCACGTAAGTCATGACATGTAAAAATTTATTATGTTAGTGAATATATATATATATATATATATATATATATATATATATATATATATATCAAGGAAATTTCAATGTCTACACAGGTACCTACTTCTCTTTTACCTTTACTTAATTTATCAAAACAAGGACCAACTTTATGGAATCGGATCCCCTCCTGAGCAAATGGTGGGGATCCTCATGACCCACTAACATGAGTCGTTGGATTTTGATCCAACGGTTACAAACAAGAGGTTCTTCTAAAAGTTATAATAATTGTAGCCGTTGAATCAAAATCAAACGGCCCTTATTAATAGGTCATGAGGATCCCACAATTTGCTCAGGAGGGGATCCAATTCCCAACTTTATAACAATACAACAACTTATTTTCTGTTAAATCAATTTGGTCTCTTCTCCTTTCCCAAGTGAGCTTAATCTGTCCCATCGTTTCTAATCACATTGATATTATTGTGCTTGGGAGAGAAGAGAAATCACCTTTTGCTACTACTTCTTTCTTCTTATTGCCTTATGTGGTAACAAGTGATCATCTCTTCTTTGGAAGATGTTATGTTGAAACCTTTTCACAATGAGAACTCACCAACAAATATAGTTCATTAAATTTTAGAAACCCTTTTTTTTTGGTTTTAACAAGAAACAAATCACCATAAGATTTTTAAATCATACATGTTAATTAAACTATAACTGAGAAATAGATATCATTAAGAAAATTAGCAAATCATATACAAAATTAAGGGGTTTTTGAACATTAATCCTTGCAAAAGATTAAAATTTAAAAAAAAAAACCTGGTGCTAGATTAAATATTCAATTTAATCCCTTGAGTGTACTTTTATCAAAATTTACATTCAATTTTTGTTACTTAATGTGTATTTTTATTTAATCTCTCCATATTAAATTTTAATTTTATTAATATGCACATATTTAGTTTTTTTTTAATTATAAATGAATGTAAATGAGAAAATATTTAAAAAATTGTGATACAAAAATATATAAATACATAAGTGTTCAGAAATGATTGTGCCAAAATATATAAAATTGACTTTTTTGTACCGAAATATTTGTACCTACATGATTGTACCGAAATATATTATAATGAACCTAAATGTATGTACCGAAATGTATTATATTGAATTAATGTACCTAAATGTCAATACCGAAATGTATGTGTCACATCCCAGCCCGGGGGGACCACTTCTCGGGCCCGCTCCACCACCGTAGCACAATATTGTCCGCTTTGGGCTTACCATTCCCTCACGGTTTTGTTTTTAGGAACTCATGAGCAACTTCCTAGTGGGTCACCCATCCTGGGAGTGCTCTGGCCTCCTTCTCGCTTAACTTCGGAGTTCCTAAGGAACCTGAAGCCAGTGAGCTCCCAAAATACCTCGTGCTAGGTAGGGATGAGAATATACATTTAAGGATCACTCCCTTGGGCGATGTGGAATGTTACAATCCACCTCCCTTAGGGGCCCGAAGTCCACGTTGGCACACTTCCGACCAAGGATTGGCTCTGATACCATTTGTCACATCCCAGCCCGGGGGGACCACATCCTGGGCCCGCTCCACCACCGTAGCACGATATTGTCCGCTTTGGGCTTACCATTCCCTCACGGTTTTGTTTTTAGGAACTCACGAGCAACTTCCCGGTGGGTCACCCATCCTGGGAATGCTTTGGCCTCCTTCTCGCTTAACTTCGGAGTTCCTACGGAACCCGAAGCCAGTGAGCTCCCAAAAGGCCTCGTGCTAGGTAAGGATGAGAATATACATTTAAGGATCACTCCCCTGGGCGATGTGGGATGTTACAGTATGTACCTAAATGTCAATACTGAAAATGTATGTACCTAAATATCAATACCAAAATGTATGTACCTAAATGTATTTACCGAAATATAATAATTGACTTAATGTATCTAAAAGTCGATACTCAAATGTGTGTACCAAAGTGTACGTAACGAAATACATTATATTGACCGAAATGCATTATGTTGAATCAATGTAACTACATGTTTGTACCGATGGATATACCAAAATATTCAAATGTATTAATGTACCTAAATAAAGAACATACAAAATTGTTATCGGAATATATATTATAAAAAAATTAGTTGCCTAAATGTAGACATTAAAATATATTATGATGAATGAAATAAAAATTAAATTTAAATGTAATTAATACATTAAAATAAAAATAAAAGGATAAAATAAAACATCAAAATACAACTAATAAATGATATGATTAAATGTGCTAGGGACTAAAATTGGATTTTAATCTTACATATGGTTATAATCTAAAACTCATATTTTTTAAGGATTAAAATGAAGTTTTCTACAAAATTAATCGTTATTATGTCCTTAGCAAATGGTAATTGTTCATAGAAGTCTAAAACCCCATTGATGGATTTGCAAGACCCCTCAGATTGCAACCACCAATTGAAAATGACCTATAAGGATTAGAAGTACATCTAGTCAAATAAAAAAAAACCCATCGAGGTCAAATCTTCTGCCCTTATTTTCTGTGTGAATTTTCTGTAGCTTCTATCATTGATTGACGCGTGTTAAATTTATGACAATAAGATAAATGAGATTTAAGTTTGTTATTATGTGTCAATCCAAAATAGAGACCATATAAAGATCACACACAAAATACATGCAGAAGATTTGAACTCAAATTATCTATGCCAAAACACAAGCACGTTTTCCACATGCATTTTCCCACCCACAGTGTTGTACGAGACTATGAGTATACAAAGCACTTGTATACAGTGGCGGATCCAGGAAAAAATGTTTATGGGGTCATAGCGCGCGCAGCGCGAAATTTTTTTTTAGCCTCGTTTGGTACTTCGGACTGTATTGACTATTTCAGTCGGATAAGATAAATAGTCGTCGGATAGTACTAACTCCATTAGTCGGGCGTTTGGTGCAGTGTCGAATTAATCTGTGAATGGAACAATAATAAAGTATAGGGACTGACCCAAGATTCTGGCATAAATCACATCATAATTCGTTTATGTGGATTCATGCAAGTAAGTTTCACTTAAAGTTCCTCTTTTATTGTCTTGTTACTGGCGTATCCAAATTTTTGCTTTCCCTGACAGCTTGATGTTTCAAATTAATTTCCGTATCTTCTTAATGTTCTCGTTCTCATATAGCACTCCTCCAACCCCTATCATTTCTTTATCAGAAAGACCAATTAAACTGGATAGAGTTATAAAAAGTAGCATGTATAAATATCATTCACTTGACAAAAACAGGCATGCAACCAAGCACACAACCAAGCTCATTTGAGTGGGCTGCTTCTTCTTCCTCTTCCTGCCCAGTTTTCGTTCAGGGCTTTTGTCGAACAGTTGGCGTGCCTCCGACCCCGACGACCCCAGCTCCAAGAGGTCGCATATGGGAGCTTCAAGGTTGTTTCCATGGTTTCCAAGGGGTCGTGCGACCCCGACGACCCCACTGTGGATCCGCCACTGCTTGTATAGTACTTCGGTTTCACAAAAATCTATAACCTCCACTCATTGCCATCGCCATATTTGCACGACCCATAAGTTTGTAATAATTCACTTTTGGCAATTCAACCATGTTGCTGTCCCTTCTGCTTTTCCTTTGATTACTTACTCCATTATCTTCCCTTTACATTTTGCCTTTTTCCATCATGCATATTGGGTCTGTAAAGGCCACACGCTCAGTTGGAATGTTTCTATAGGACTAATTAAGTCAACTCTATAATTTTAAGTATCATCTCAACATAATCCCTCATTAAGACCTCATGATCAAGGATTTGCCTTAAAATTCTTGACCGATGAGAGAGTGAGTATCGTGAAACATTTCCTCTTTTATGTTGCATTCGCCTACTGTAAAATAACGCTAGTCGACTCTCATCCTACAAACGATCTTGCATGTAGTTATAACCCGAAAATAGAAATGCATGAAAACTAATCTCTGGCCTTGTTAACTAAACATGTTTAGATGAATGGTCCAAATAATTAAGCTTGACGCGAAAATAAACGATTATATAACCATATGTCTGCAAGTTTAAAATGTATGCGGTCCGTTTTGCTTGACAAACCAACACATAACAAGACATATATATATATATATATATATATATATATATATATATATATATAAGTAATATTTGTTTTGTAAAAAGTTTGTCCATAAACTATTACAAGTGAAGCATGACTTAATGTGCAAAAGTGATAATTTTTACCATAAAGAGGTTGGTTTGTAGTGGTGAACCCACTAAAATTTGTTTAAATTCTCCTGATTAGGCAAAGAAAAAACAAACTGTGATGCCAGTGGATAATCACACTTGTATTTGATTTTGTAATTCCTAAAAAAATTGTGTTCAGAGTAAATTTTAATATGTATGGTTTAAAAATTGGGAGATGATAGTCCTACTCTCTTAAGATCATCGTTTGAAGATCTGTGGGTATCAAATGCATATTAGCCACAATATTATACTAGTTTAGATCGAAAGGCTTCTTCAACTTGTCAAATAATTTTAGCATTTGAATCTAAACTAATATAATCATGTGGCTAATATGCGTTTGGTCCTCACAGGTCCTTCAAAATAAAGATCTTAGAAGAGGACTCTGGGAGATGATCTTTTATGCCAGCTTTTTTTTCAGTTTTGAAAAATAAATAAATAAACCATGTACTCCATATACCTTTGATCCTTGGTTTGCCCATCGAACCATTTTCATTTGCTTTCATTTATTTATAGCCCGTCTATTCTGAAGAAAAGTTGATCCATCAACTGATGAGGCTCCACGCACTACACATTTTTTAGTGCAGCTGCTTATATAAATACTTAAGTTGAACAAATTTTTTTTTGTTGGTATTATGTAGCAACTGCACTAAAAATATTCCCATTATATATTTATAATGGTTTGGGATGGTATATCCTACTCCACTAGAGCATGTTCTATTCTCCCCCCCCCCCTTTTTTTTTTCCTTGAGTTTAAATTTTCTGCACTCAAAATTTTATATGGCCTTTTATGACTCTTTTTTTTGGTCAATCTGTGACTTATTTCATTTGTTGATACTTGATCAATCATTTAAATCATAAAAACATATGTCGCTCAAATAAATAGGTCACAGAGAAACCATAGAGAATTTTGAGTGCAGCAAATTTGAACTATTTTTCGTCCAGCAGTTTCTTCCCTATTTGTCAGGTAATAAAAGTAGTGTGTGTGACAAATATATGCCTAAGATTTGATTGTTACCAATTTTTTGGGAGTTTAATGGCACTTGCTAGAAACTATAAAAATTTCTCCTCTACTTTTTCAATAGATCACTTTACATCATCTTTGTCATTCCCCTTTTGCAATTGGGATTTTTTTTTTTTTCCTGATGTCCCCGAAGGGACACAATTGGGAATCCTTAGCTTTACCTCAATTACTTTATTGTATGCATTTCTGCTGTTGACTTGACCTAAGTAAGGATTATATTGTTTTAGTTCATGGCGATACTCACTTAAGCCTCTAAGAGCAAGTTTTAAAATGCATTGCTTATACAACGGCTCACCACGTTGGATTGAAGTAGTCGTTGGTAATGAAAGGACCAGATTGCCCCATGTGGCTTGAAGATGTTAAGCTTGTATTCTGCATTAATAGGTTTCATGTGTCATCCTATTGTGCTAGATTAGATCGTAAAACACGTGTTTAACAAAATAATAATAATAATAATAAGGGTGGCGTCATGCTAATGCCATCTCATCCTCGAGCTGCTGCTCGAGGTGTGGGCCTTGTGCATTGCCAAGGCACTTTAGCCTTGGTAGAGGAAGCTTTTGGATTTTAGACTGATTCTAGAGCTTTTGCTACATGATTGGTTAGCATGCATGAATAATGACGTATTGCACCGTTGAGCAATTAGTGGCCTGGATATTGTTATGGCTACGGCAAAGAATCTTCTCTTCTTGTTCATACAAAAAACATATAGATCTTCGCAACTTTGGATTTGAAATTATTTTGTTGAAAAGCTATAGAAACAATTTTGGCCGCCTTGAAAAAACTTTATGCAAATTTTAAGTTGGAGGTAATGCGGGTTGATTTAATATAGATCAATCTACACAATGGTACCCTCAAATCTTTTTTCATGGAAGAAAAGAATTCGAATTTGAGTCCTTAGTTTTAAGATATAGGTTACTTGGTTTTTACATTTTAATTTATTTAAATTATGATCTAACTGTTGGTTTGAAGTTGACAATTAAAGAAGGAGCACTCGAACTTGAGTTTTTAGTTTTAAGATGTAGGCTAGCTAGTTTTTATTCTTTGGTTCAAAATCATATCTAACTGTTGGTTGGGTGTTTGTGCTATTGTGTGTGCGCTTCTGCCTTCTGGTAACCAAGTAGGGATTATCATCATTGTTTGTTTGTGCGAATTACCTCCGGATTAAGTATTTGGTCATTAAAAATTATCTCATGTGACAACCTTTGTAACTGTTATTGTTATCGTTATTAATGAAAAATTGATGTTCTAAAAAACATAAAAATAAATTTGAGGCGAGTTATAAAGCGTGAAACATGATATTCTGATTAGGTAAAGATGGGCCAACGTGCCTCCAACCAACCAAAAGGGTCTTACCCCATTACCTCCTTTTCATGTTTCAAAGAAAATGGAAGCAAGAAAAGAATTAGCTTAGCCATGTGGTTTGGTATCATGGACTGCCTTGCTATGGTTGGTAAAGTATATACCAATTTTAAAGAGAGAAAAATTGATACCCAAAGAAGTACAAAGTTTGCAATTCAAGTGATTTAACTTTGTGTTTTATATTTTAGGGTTTTTAAAGCATTTATTTTTTAATTTTTAGTTTTAGTGACCCGTTTGATAATCATTTTAATTTTTAGTTTTTTTTTTCTTTCTGAAAATGAAAAATATGTTTGGTAATTTATTTTACTTTTCAGTTTCAAACAAAATGAAAACTAAAAACTAAAAATTGAAAGTGATATTTTGAAAACTAAAAAATGTAAGTTATGTTGCAGTCCTAAATTCATTAGGAGTGTAATTATGTAAATCCTAGTATATTATGTATAAAATTTTATCTTCTCTCTGTCCTTGACATTGGCCCTCTCCCTCTCTTTTTCCTCAATAAAATAGCACTACAATATAAATTAAAATGAAATGTTTATCAAGCAAAGAATTTAAATTCAATATAATAAGGAATAAAAAGGAAAAAAAAACTAAATGATTAGGAAAAATGAGGGTGCAAATTGTAATACCAAATTATGAAGAAGAAATAGATAGAAACAAGGGGTGAAAAGAAGAAAAAAAAGTGAAGGAAAAAAATAATACTAAAGAGACCAAAAATTTAAATTAATTTTACGAACCAAATGATGTGTCATCAATAAAAAATAAACACGTTAAGCAAAATTTAATAATTCACTTATTAACATTCATATCATTTAATTTATAAAATTAAATTTAAAAATTTGATCACGTTAGCATTACCGGAAGAAAAATAAGGAGTGATGAGTAAGAGAGCATTATACTATTCCTTTTCGGTGGGTTTTATTTTTTTGGCAAAAGTCGCCTTATTCCTCTCTCGTTAAAATTTATCAAATGCTTAAATACAAACCACAAAACCCCATAATTTCAGACTCACCATGTGTTGTATGCACAAAAACATAGCTCAACTCTCACGCGCCTCCCCTCTCTTGTCCCCCTCGCTCTTCCCCACTCTCTCACACATAAACAGAGAGGAAGAGAGAGACTGTAGGAAGAAGCAAACGTTTTCTCACTTCACTACCTGCCTGTCGTTTTTGTTGCATCGAAAAAGAAACGGATGTCACTTCTCTCTTCTCTCTCTTTTCTCCCTTTAAAATCTCCTTCTTTTGCATTTGGGTTTTTGCTCACCAGCTGACGAGCAAACATGTTTCACCAGCCGAATCTAGAGCTACCCATTTCATGGTTTTCTACCATTTGAAGGAAATCTTGTGCTTTTTTTACCTTTTGCTTCGTTTAAGGAGGGTTGGTCGGTGAAAGGTCAAATTTTGTTCGGCTCGTTTGTTTTTCGCAGCTGTCATATATTGAATCTCTGAACAAATCTGAGGGAACCCATTTGGCCGGTGGCGGTGGAGGAGGCGGGATTCGAATAAAAGGTGCGTGCTTTGTTAGATTTTGTTGCAGGAAATTAATTTTTCTCTGCTTTTGTTTTTGTGGTTTTTTTTATTTTTTTTATTTTTGTGCCATTGATGTCAGGTGGAAATATAGTTTGTTGATGTATTGTTATCTGGTTTTGTGGCGGTATTGTGATGTTTTGATTGATTGGTATCCATGGACTAATAGCTCTTCATCTAACATTATAAAACAAATTGCAAGTCACAAATCTCTCCTAGGGTTTGATTTCTTTGAAAAAAAACACAAGTTTTTGCTTTGAAATCTGATTAAAAAATTCCCTTTTTTATTTTGTTGCTTTTGCTTTGGATGTGGGTTGTAAACTATGCTGCTGAAAAGTGTTGATTTTCTGATTTCTTCACTGGATATGCATTTCGGTTTGATATTCTTCTTTGCATCATTGCATGCGATCTTATATGTGGGTGATTGGTTGTGTAACTGATTTTTCTGTTTTGGCATGAGATAAAATTTCTGACATTTGCAAGATTTAATGATGTTATGCTGCATTCTCTGTCATGTCTGTAATTTTGAAGATATGGGAGTTTCTTATCGAATTTCGGGTATTCAATTACCAAGACTGTCTGTACTTTCTGGCTGCATCTACTGTCCTTTCCTTTGTTTTACCTTTCAAATGGAGTGTTTGAAGGTTTACCATGGCATTTCTTATAGAATGAATATTGATTTGGATTCTGGATAATGAATCTTTGCTGTGGGAATAACGAATAAAAATCTTGGAAGGTGGATAAATTTCTGCTTATGTGTAGCCTTTTAATTAGTCGGAATCATGTTTCGTTCCCCTTATGTGATTATATAATTTGTAATTAATAAAGGTAGGGAGAGCAGTATTGTCTGCTGATTATAGTGTCTTGAATCAGTCAGTCACAATTAGATGAGAGAGTTAATATAGCTGACATCTGGAGTTGATATGCCATCTTTGATTCCTCAATTTTGAATTGGTCTCAGTCTCCGACTTTGTATTGGTTTAGACCACAGGTTTCATAACCAATATTGTTACTGATGCTAATCTTGCGATCGCTAACTTGAGTAGTCTAACAGTAATGCAAGAGATTCTCATTTAACATAATTTGGTGTATTATATTTTCTAGATAAGTTTTTTTTGTATTATAATTGTGTCCAGGTTCCTTTCACTTTACTCCTTTTGATCATGGAGGGAGAAACATCGTGGTTTAGCCATCCCTTTGATAACATGGCAAGAGGGACTACAGAGTATGATGCATTCTCGGAGCTCAGTGATGAAGGAAATAGAGAAGCTAATGCAGTTTCAGTGGATTTGATACTTCCTGATGACCTGTTGGAACGGATATTAGCGTATCTACCAGTTGCAAGCATTTTCAGAGCACGTAGTGTGTGCAAAAGGTGGCATGAAATTCTTAGTTCAAGAAGGTTTCTGTGGAACTTTTCGAACGTGCTATCTCAAAAACCTTGGTATTTTATGTTTACAAGTTCTAATGATCCAACTGGTTATGCATATGATCCTATCCTCAGAAAGTGGTATGGTATTGAGCTCCCCTGTATTGAGACATCCAATTGGTTAATTGCGTCATCATGCGGTTTGGTTTGCTTTATGGACAATGAAAGTAGAACTGAGTTATATGTCTGCAACCCTATTACCAAAACATGCAGGAAGCTTCAGGAGCCCCCTGGCTTGAGATTTTCTGATTACAGTGCACCAGCAGTTTCCGTTAACAGGAAGTCACATGGTTATACTATCTCAATTGTGAAATCTAAGCAAGTTGCTGGAAATTTTTTCCAATGGGATGTGTCCATTCATATTTATGATTCAGAAACAATGATGTGGGTGACCTCTTTGACAGAGGTTCTGACAGGATGGAGAGGTGGAGATGAGAGTGTAATCTGTGACGGGGTTTTGTACTTCTTGATTTACTCAACTGGGGGAGGGTCACCAGACAATCGTCATGGCCTAATCACATATAATTTATCTGCTTGTTCTACCCATGGGTTGTTGATACGCAGTATAATTCCTGTACCTTGCTCTCTTACATGTGGCCGTCTGATGAACTTGAAAGAGAGGTTGGTTATGGTGGGAGGGATTGGTAAACAAGATCGGCCTGACATAATTAAGGGGATTGGTATCTGGCTTCTAAAGGGGAAAGAGTGGCAAGAGATTGCACGAATGCCTCACAAGTTCTTCCAAGGGTTTGGGGAGTTTGATGATGTTTTCGCCAGCAGCGGCACAGATGATCTCATATACATTCAGAGCTACGGATCTCCTGCTCTTCTTGTATTTGACATGAACCTGAGGCATTGGAGATGGTCCCAGAAGTGCCCTGTAACAAAGAGGTTCCCACTTCAGCTCTTTACTGGTTTTTGTTTCGAACCGAGGCTCGAAATTTCTCCTTGATTGTGTGGATTGATAGGATGTGGTGGTGGCATTACACCAATTTGTCTGAATTTCCTGTGTTTCACCCTCGTTTTCTTTTCCCATTAGTTTCCAGTTAGCACATGTGTGTTCTAAAAGTTGTATACATATAATGTACCCGCAGATAAAAAGCTGCATATTCATGGTTATGGCTATATTATTCTTTCAATTGGAATTTGTCTCTAGTAAATTCAATCTTATGAATTCCTGACATGTAATTTATAAACCTTTTAGATTTGGGTCTCTTGTGTGGGGAATTCCATCATACAATTGGGGATTATATCTACGCTTTTTATCTCATATTACGTGACGTGAGAGAGAGATTTAGAGGGGGATATTTTTGAGATTGTCTACGTATGACAGATAAACATTGTCTGAACCGGTAGGTCAACAAAAATTTGATCCGTAGATGGTTTAGACATTATTTATATATCATACGTGTTTGTAGATATGACGGAATTTCCCTACATATGTGAGGGGGGCACATTGATTTCTAGTGTCCCTTTCAAGTTTCAATCACGCCCATGGTTTTGAAGATGTTTTCCTAGCCAAGGAAATTGGTCAATTTCTGGCAATGAGCCAATAACAGAAGCTTCCATGTTTCAGCAGATTTCCTCTTGTTTTATCTTTTTGCAAATTCACTTGTTTTCAACGTAAAAATAATTGAGAATCTGATTAGGCACTTAAAAAGTGGAGATTAACAGGGAAGCTTGTGTTTGCCTTGTGTGGGTTGGTTGAGAAGTGACGAAGATCGACACTCTGGTTTTAAAATTCTAATTTTAATAGAGGTAGATTTTGCTTGGTGGACATGTGACTATGGAAGATTGTGTTTTATGAATCCATGCTGCTTTTTTTCCCTGTGGCCCGAAGACTTGTGCCACTACCAAATATTTTAAAGAAAAGGATTTTTTTATTGAAATGCCTTGGGTTTTCAACGAATCTTAATTTTATGATTTGGAAACCGGTATCGTATTCTTTATGTACTTAAGTTTGAATTATTTCTTTGCAGTTTAGCGGAATATTGCTATTGAAAAATAAAAAATTTCTAAATGGATCGACATCTCCATAGCTGTATGTTTTGTATGTCTCTATAATTGCCTTCACTCAAGTTCAAATTTTTTTTGGATATTACAATTTTATATGTTTAAAATTATTCACTTTATGTTAATGATATTGATTTGTTCAAATAGAAGTGGGGGCAAGTTGACTAAATTAGGATTAAAAACATCCAATGAGATCATTACAATCAATAAGCCAATATGCCATGGCTTGGGTGGCACCAATTAGGTTAACTACTTATTTCCTTGTCTACTTTTTGTAAAAATATCTAATGCTCCATTCAGGCGATGACAAAAAACTTTCTTTTTTCTTTTTTAATAATTAAAACAAAACGTCTCGTCAGATTTTATGATACAACCAATATTGATAAAAGAAAAAATCAAATACAGAATTTGGAATGCAGAGATGTATACTCTTAATTACTTGACATGCAAACAATTTGCAGTTACATGGCTATTCTAAGAACATGCATCCATAGAAGTTTATAATTGTATTCAATGAAAAAATCAAGGAAGAATATACATTCTTGTGATTTGTATCCAAAAATCAATTAAAATTTGAAAAATTGAATTATGAGATTACGAAACATAATTTTTTTTATTAGATCAATACTTCTAATTGAATAAGTATGAGTAAAGGATCCATGGATAAAGATGCTCTCCGTTTCCCTTGTAGTCTATCTAAAAGGTTGGCAATGTCTTTGCTTGGAGGCTAGTGTAAGAGAAGAATCTAAACACAAAGTCATTTAGATGAAGTTCTATTTTTGTCGAATTGCTTTGGTGGATATGGTCTTTTTAATTAATTCACTGCGTTTCGGGTATAACCTCTTTTTTCCCCTTTCCATTAGTATAGCTTCAAATATTAATAGGAAAATTTTATTTGGACCCAAAGTTTTTCTCTCTACACCCAACTAATATTTTCTCTCCATTAAACTTCCGAATTTGTCCTTAAACAAATAAAAATAAATAAAATTTAAGTCTAAATTGGATCCCTACACCCAATAAACCCCACCGCCACCATTGCACGCCTCCGTTATTTCTGACGAATCCAACCTAAACTCCATCAACACTTAAATCAACAAATTAAGAGTGAAGGAGTCCCAATGTGAGGCTTAAAGCAAACTTAAGCTGCAAAAGTCATTCTTTCTTTCAATCACCATAAGAACTTTGGACCAAGAACATAAGAAACCTTAGGGTTTAGCGATCCCCTCTGTACCGTATGCATACGCACTTTTTTTTTCATATATTGATTTACAAAAAGTAAATTAATACTATTATTCTCATGAAAAGTGGGAAAGAGATCCCTCCACCCGGCTTCTTTTTTTTTTCCGATTAGTTAGATCCAAAGAGATAGAAAACAAGAGCATTAATGTAGTGGTGATGTGAGTTTAGGTTATTGGATGTAGAGATAAATATTTCAATACTTCTTTTCTGATTCTTATTTATTTAAGGGCAAATTTAAAATTTAGTGGGAAAAATTTGTTAATTGAGTGTATAGATAAAAAACTTGAGTTCAAATAAAATTTCTCATATTAATATCGTTTGTAACAAGCGAGGGCATAACAGTCAAATGAAAATGGACCGTTAGGAAGTTTTGTTGTGGGGGGGGGGGAGGGTACGTCTTGTACCAGACGCGAACGCATTCCAAAAACGGCTATATCGGTAGTTCGATCTTTCCTTGGCGCGTAAAAGTGCAGTGAATCAATGAGTCCGATGGGCAATCCTCCTCCTAGCCTCTCTGTCATAACTAAAACCCAAATTTTAAAACTGATGACGAAGACGACGACAGCACAAACTCAAAAGTTGGACCTGAAAAAAAACGAGAACCTTTTCTTCTCTGGAAATTCTTGGATTTCGAAACAGGGTTTCTGACAAAGGTAAATCTTTGCCCAAACAGTGTTGTTTTTGGTAGGTTTTGTTTGGGGTTGGTGATTTGTCAGGGATACAGAAGGCAAAGGTTGCCTTTGGGTTTTAATGTTGGGTAATAACTGCTGGGTTTGTTTGGAGTCATGTTTTTCTAGGCTTTTTCACTTTTGGTTGGTAGATTTTGTAGCTCTTTGTTTAGTAAATGTCAGATACAGGAAGACTCAATTTGCAAATTTGCATCAATTTTGTACTTTATTTATTTATTTTTTGGTTCATTGAACGAGTCTTGATTATTTACGTTGTTTATTTACGTTGTTGATGCACAAAACCGAAGGGGTCTTGGAACAACGTAAATCCGACCGTGAATCTGCAAGAAAATAAAGAACACAAGATGTATTGTGGTTCACCCCAATGTTTGGGCTACGTTCACACTGATATTGTATTTCTCTGATTGTGAGAGGATTGTGAGGGAGATAGAGCTTCTCAGAGAAAGAGAGAGTTTGAGAGAGCTCTCTGTTTGTGAGGATGAGAGCTTTATGTTTGTGAGGGTGAGGAAGCCCTTTTATAGAATAAGGGTTTCTCACTTATTACATATTTGCCCCTTCATTTATTACATAATTACACTTGAGTCTTCCGAGTATTTATATGAGGTCTAAATACGGAGGTCCTAAGTATGGTACAAACATATGTAATCTTTTTGGTTTCAATTAAAAATGATCAAAATGAAAAGAAAATACGGGTGGTTCGTTTGACAATCTTGTGATACTGCTCTTTTCAATGGGGATATAAATCATTATATGATAAGTAGTGTACAAGTTCGCAGCTAATTAAATTTTTGACTGAAACTTTGAATGAAAGGCTAGGCTGTTGATTAGTCTTTGTGGACGAAACAGAAAAACAGATGATAGTTCTCATCTTATGTTAATTGTTTATGGTCATGCGTCGTGTATATGTTTCATGACTTTGTAAGTTGTCGACAATACAAGATCATTTGTGTCATAAATATTCTCTTGCTGAACTGTGAATACGAACTATTGTGCGCCGTTGTGTCTATGCTTTGCGAAAATGAGTTAGAAATTCAAGTATGGCTGACGGATATAATAATCAATTCTGATTACATCTTTGTTGTAACATGTGATGCTAATATATGAGGCTAACAAACTCAAAGTGTAACATTGTCTACTTAGAAATGCTGATCCAATAAGAACTAGTCCGCAGGGCGATACATGGAGCTTCTGCAAGAAGAGCTTTCACCAGATGACTTCAAAGCTACTAAAACAAACCGTATTAAGTATACCAGGCAGGACTCGATACATGGAGCTTACTTCACAAATGACTTTGAATGGAAGGATTACAGTCCCGCAGTTTTCAGGTTTCTTTTTAATGTTCTTTCAATTGTGTGTTATTTTTCAAGTTAGATCTTCTCGTGTCAAGTTTCTTTGTTCATCTTATTGCAAGTGATTTGGCGTGTGCGCATATATGTCTATAGTATGTATACACATGTCTGTGTTGTTGCTATCTTTTTAAGACTTTGCAAAATATGTAATGAATAGATTGTTTGCAGACGTTTGCTGGAGCTTGACAGTATAATTAGTTATGATGACTACCTGCTTACAGTACGTGGAGATGACACTCTAAGGGAGGTTTCTTTACCAGGACGCTACGGTAGGGTGTATATATTGCCTGGTGACAAACGATTAGTGATTAAAACTCTGCGGAAATCAGAAAAGCAGGTAATCAAATAAACCTCTAGTGTCATGTGCCATTAAGGGATGAAAGGTTACTAGCAAATTTACGAGCCACATATACAAATCTGATTATATACACTTATTGCGAAACAATTCTTCCTCGTGTTTTTACTTTCTGTCGAAGGATTTTGTGTTTCTAAAGATTTCTGTATAAATTTGGAAGTTTTGATGCAAAGTTAATGGAACAAAGGAATTTCCTTTGCTTCTATATATATCTGTTTGTCAGCAGTCTAGGCATTTACTATGTTTACCTTTCCTGGTAGGTGTACCTAGAAATGCTTCCAAACTATTACCGCCATGTTAAGAAGTACGGGGCCTCACTTTTTAAAAGACTGTATGGACTTCATGTTATCAGGCCACCGGGAGGTATCAAGGTACGATCTTCTCAGTAACGCAGAATTAAAGTTTACTTAATTAGATTAAATGCAATATATTGGGTAGAGATAGTGAGCATATACTTTACACATAATATACATATATATGTGAAATGAGAGCTACATATATAGTACTACAAATATCAGCATAGATGATGTGGAAACTGCGTCATCTTTTGGCTTCCATAATGCTACGTCATGGAGGATGGTGTCATGGCACTTTTATATGCAAAGAGCTAACGTAGATGAACAAATTTTATCCTACCAAATCTCCTTTAATTAGGATTTGGCATATTCAAGCTCCTTCTAATCAATAGTTACATTGTTTGCAATGAGCAGGTTTACTTTGCAGTTTGCGCAAGTGTAATGCCGTCAGAACTTTGCTTATACAAGTGCTATGATCTCAAGGGCTCTTCAGTTGGTAGAGCCCGCAACAGATCACACGTCCACGACACGGCCATCCTTAAGGATCTGGATTTTGATTTTTGCTTTTACCTGGATCCATTAGTCCATGCTCGGCTCTTAGCGTAAGTACCTTTGTCTAATTGTCATTTCTCAGCGCATCAGCGCATAAGCAAACTTTTATGCATAACTCGAATGTCATAAATGGGAGTAAGGCTAGCCGACATTCACCTCTCCCAGACCCTGCGTAAAGCGGGAGCCTTGTGCACTGGGTACTTGAATACGTCATTACTTAAATTAGAAGAAGCTTTGATCTCAAACTCGAATGTCATATCCTATTTTCTTGTAACACATCACTCCTAGGCTGTCTGGAGATGTTCTGAATGAGCAGTTGTAGTTGTGTTTAATTGTTGAGGGAATGTTGCCATCGGTGCGATAAAAAACAAACTCTTGTTTTTCACTACTTTTACTTATTGGATGTCTAGAGATCTTGAGAATCATGAAACTTTACTTCTCTGCTATGCATTGCAGCTGCTCTACCAATTATTTGATTTGTATCGCGTTTCTAGACGAAAATTTGAGCCCATAATATTGTTATTTGGCAGGTAGACCACAAACTGATATTGTTTTCTAGCCAAGGTAATTTCTATGGGTACAAAAAGGAGAATGACACTAGTTTGGAGTGTGCATTAACAAACCATTAATTAGGAAATGCATTCTATCACATAATTCTGTTTATTAGTAATTACAAACTCCTAATTATTCATTATATGGATTTCGGCGGGTATCTTACACACAGATTTGATTGTATAGCTTATCCTGTTACGCTTGAATCTCAGAATACAAATTATTACAAGGATGCATGGATATGTTTGCTTCTAGCATATGAATCCCTCGTTTTGCCTTGTTAACACCTTTTGCCTTCGTTTTTGTGTTATAGACAAATCAAGTATGACTGCGAGTTTTTGGAGGCCGAGGGCATCATGGATTATAGTTTATTGCTTGGTATGCGCATAGATACTTCACGTTCACGGGAAGGTGGTTCTCCTCATTAATCGTTTTCTCTCACTTAGTGTGCGTTTCATCGGATGCAGATGAGGAAATTCTTATGAGAATACAACATACACAAATATTTCTGCAGAAAACTAGTCCAAAATTTTCCCGTTATTGTCGTTGTGTCAAATGTAGTGTTAGAATTGCTTATTTTCTTTCATCAATTGAACATATAAACGAACTGTTACGCTTATTAAGTAAGATCCATTCAGGTGTTCAGAAAATGTGTTGGTCCTGATTATCAAGTCTTTAATTCTGTAATATAAAGAATCCACCTATCCCTTGGCAGGTTCAATTGATAAAAGAAATTCCAGACGTTTTGATGCCAAAAAGCAAATAGATGATGCTTCTGAAGATGATGAAACCTCATCAGAGTTAACTCTTGCCGATATCTGCGATCTAATTGACAGGTACTATATTGTATGTATTTCCACATTGATATCTGGACTTGAAGATAAAAAGGTTTAGGTTGGTTCTGTTTGGGTTTAAATATAGGATCAAAACTTCCCGGTTAGCATAGAACTGTGGTAGGTTCGGTTTGGCATAAACATGGTTGGAAGTTTGCTAGGGTCACAACTATTATGTCAACTGACTCGTCGAAGAATTAATGCCATCGTTGAAGCTCTGCTGGAGAGATAATTCCAGTCATTTTCTAATCCACTTAGTGGGAAAAGGCTTTGTTGTTGTTGCATCGTTTATATTCCACCTAATATTGGCTAAGCCTTGACAAACTAGTATCCGAGCGGTTTGTCTTGGATGCGGAAGAAAGCAAAGGCAGATGGCATGAGACTTCCCAATTCAAATCTTGTCATTCTTGAAAATCTGTAGTAAGTTCCAATTGATTTGGCATTCAGGACGAACCGCTGTACCACTTTGTTACTAATCTGTCAAGGCTTAAACCCTGACTGTAGTAAGTAGTAATGTAAATGAAAGTGCCTTTACAATTGAGGTAAAAGTTTAACGAACAAAACCTAACAAAATCTCAACCATATTTTATTTCCAAATCGTATCTGTTGATCACTTCTCTTCTTTATGTTCTTCTTTGACTCTTGATCATTATTCTTCTGCTGCAGGCCTGGTTTTAAATTTGGCGACAGACTGCCAGCACGCGCTGTCCGAGCCTTCAATAATGGAATGGAGAGTAAATCATATAGGTCCAGCAGATCACATGAATGCTTCAATGTTCTTTTATTCTTTGGAATAATAGACTTTTGTCAGAATTACAATATGAAGAAACGCATTGAGCATGCTTTCAAGGCAATCAAATATGACTCTAAGTCCATCAATACTGTGAACCCCAAAGCCTATTCTTCTCGCTTTCAAGAGTTTCTGAGCGAAGTATTTCTGCCCGAAGAGTCGGATGACTTTGATCACAACTAGCAGGTTCCTTCTGCTCCTTCGAAATCTGACCTTTAAATACAGATTCATGTTACTGTTAGGCTTGAACAAAATAAGAAATGAAAAACTAGGAGAGATTCATGTAAGGCCTGCTCAGGTCGCATTGAGCCATGCTTTCGATTAATGAAGATGGTCTATTTTTGGGGAAGTAACTCAAACGTGACAATCTCTAAAGGCTTAGCTAGGATTAGATTGGATTAATATGTGAAGGTAGAACATGTCACTCATGAAGAAGACTCATTCCTTCTAACCTACGTTATCAACACCTTATAACTGATTTCCTCGAATCCCCTTCAAAATGAAAAATCGTTCACCTTTACCTTCGTTTCTTACTTCGTCAGCACCAATCGAGCTCTAAATATGCAGTGTAACAATGAAGGGTTTCTGTTCTTGACACCATTACCATTAGGGATGTCATGAGCATCTTAAGTTTAACATAACTCTAAATAAGTTTCCGACAGGGACTCAGCCACAAAATTAGTCGAAGAATGCGCTACGTTGATCATTTTAGACAGCCTAGTGAAGAGGAGATGCTTCTGATCAACACCAAGAACGCTATTGCTCATGTCAGATATCTCAGAACCCGAAAGTCGGAATTCGTGCATGTTGTAGAAAATATAGATTACTGCATTACTAGGATTGCGAATTAGTGAAGCGATGGTAATGTTTATAAAGATAAAAAAATGAAGATAGTTGCTAAGAGGTAAGTGCATCCCATTGCGTGCACAAGTTGTTCTGAATAGCCGATTCTTGCTGTAACCAATTTCAGAGCATGAGAAGAAAAATTATAAGTGCTTTTTGGGTTGTAAAAACACTTGTGTACCTTTTGGAAAGCATTTTAACATGCTTCAAATAAAGTGTTATCAGCAAAAACGTTTATGAGTAAAGATGTTAGACGGACTCTAACATATTGAATTATTCGAAACGAACTGGTTTCTATCTGAGAACGTACATGATGAACTGTTATACCAGGCCCAGTTTCCCAATAATGCCTATACAATGCCAGGCCGAACAATTGGCCAAGCTCCAATTGGTATCCTCAAAATCACAGTAAATCCAAATATCCAATCTTGGAAGCACCCAAAAAGTATGAGAAGTACTATGTCAAGGTGCAGGATACGAAAAACAGGAATGAAATTCCCATGTTACTCTACCGTTTGAGGCTTAATCATTGCCCATGTTGGTAACAAAACCAGAAAATGGGATTTTGTATAAGTTCATCAAAAGCAAAGCCCCCCCTTTGGACCACGTCCTGTCTAGAACAATACCAAACCACACAAGTGGTCCAATCGTTATGTTTTTGTGGTCCTGTTGTGGAGTTCAGTTGGTATGAAAGCTCTTGATGAAAAGGAGATGCGGTAGATTTAATATGGTAGTTGGCTCAGTAGCAAGGGTGCGCATTAAGTCGAACAATGCCAATAATAATGAGCAATTTAATTTGATTTTGATTATTAGAAAGATAAATAGTTTTAAAAAATGACGCTAAGGATTTAGATTTAGAAAAAGTGATTTGCTTTGGTTCGTTTTCATCCCAACGAATTTAGTTAGAATTCTAATTAGTTGGTTCTATTGCAATTTTAAATGTCAAACATATTCAAATTCGATCGCGTCCACCCCTACTTAACCGTTAAAACATCAATCTTTTAGATAAAGTATGGTTATCTGACAATTGAATTGACTCTAAACCTCGAATTTCCATTCAACAAGCAAAGATTCGAGTAGAGGAAAAGAAAAGGTAGGAAAAAGAAATCCAAAAATCAGAACCAAACCACATATGGGAGATGACACACTTGTTGCCTGCAGACAAAAAGCACATAGACAAGACAACAGAGGAATAAAGACGCAACAGCCTATGGCAATAGGCTGTTGCATGATAGGGCAAGGACCACAATTTTGGGCCTTCCTTCTTCTGACTGACTGGTCCAGTGGTTCTGGTGTTTCGGCTTCAGCTGTGGTTCGTCTCTGTCAGAAAGCTCCAGATTGACATGTGTGGACAATCATGCTTCTCAAGTGACTAATTGAACATACTGATTAAATTGGCTTAAGACAACAAACAGGTGACCTTCCTTGGACAAGGATTGTCTGCCCTTTCACTTTCTATACCCTTCTATTTTGTATGATTACGGTTAAGTCACATCAATATTTTATATTATTTTTTTTATAAAAATAATAAGACAAAAATGAATAGTAATATAAAATGTTGACGTGGCTTAACCGTGACCATACAAAACAGGAGGGCACGGAAGGGCAAAGGAAGTGGGAGGGCAGACAGTCCTTGTCCACCTTCCTTGGCCTAGGATTCCATTCCTGACTCTAAATTGTCCTTAATGGGGTTGGTTGGTTAAATATCAAACTTCTGCAGCTTCTACTAGTCTTCGAGAAAAGTATATCTGTATCGTATGAATCTTTTTCTATATCATATGAGTAATTTTACGATTAGAAAGATAGAGATTCGTATGGTAAATCAGATCAGATATGTAGAAAGCTATGATTAATATTTGTATTTATAGATGTAGGGCGCATGAAAGCAGAAAAGGCCAATTTCATCATGTGAATATCTTGTCATTTCTCTCTTTGAAGGGTCAAGATCTTCAGCTATCTCCTCATGTGAGTGTAAAGTTTGAAAAATGGACAAACAATATCATTGTAGGCTTTGATCTTGCTCCACAACTGTCCACAAGATAAAGAATATGATGTTTATGGGAGATAATTTTTAATTTATGATGGGTTGAGCGCACTATATAATACAATGACATTTTAGTTTCAGTAATATGCATCACGCTCAATTCTTTGTACATGTTAACTATTACAAAATGCACTTCTAGAATGTCGAAATTCATTCTATAAAACCTAAAATGTTTACCGAAAAATTGTAGTTGACACGTGTAATTAATGTACTAAGCTTGAAGTCATAGGATTGAATTTTAAGTTATGAAGGTCAAATAGTACTAAGCTTGAAGTCATAGGATTGAATTTTAAGTTACGAAGGTTAAAAACCACTACTTTACTCTCTGAAGCTTAAAATTCGTTCTACTTCATCGCATTTCCTTTTCTTCTATCAAACAACTGTTAAAGTTGCAAACGTGGTGGGTAAAATGTAATATCATAAGCTTATTTTTTAGCTACATCTCATGAAACTCGATCTTGTTCCCACTTTGCTCCTGGAACTCGATTTTGATCTCACTTTACCCCCTAAAACTCAAAAGTTGTCATTTTATAAATATCATCTCTGCTATGAATTTGATTATAAATCTTTACTATGTGTTAACTTCTAACAGTTAGAAAATATTAAGTTTAGAAGAAGAAATTAAGGATTAATTTTTTTTTTGGTTTGCAGAGATCTGGAAAAAAAATATAAAATAAATTGATTAGACTGGTGCATCCAAATCTGGCCCAGATAATAGAATTTGCTTTAATTCTACAAATAGCAAATCAATCTTGGAAAAAGTGTGAGGAAGAAGTTCAAACTAGTTTGAGTATGCATACTCAAGCTGCTTTGAATCTTGTTTTTTTTTTTTGGAACTTTAACGAAAAACTTCATATACTGTTTACTTTAATGAAAAATCACATTTTTACACTAAAAAGTCAATCCTGATACTATTCACTTTACCTTTTATTTTGTCCTTATCGTTAAAACTCAAAGTTTTCAAGTCATTTTCATTAGTTTTTTTCTTTTCACATATCCACATCAGCACATTTGATGGATTTTGAATTGAATTAACATAATTAAGGCAATGTGGTGCGAATTTTGAGTTTCACAAATTAAATGACGAGTTTTGAGTTTCAGAGGCCAAAGTGAGATCAAAAGCGAGTTCTAGAGTGCAAAGTGGTATAAAAATAAAGGAAAACTAATGAAAATGGCTTGAAAAATTTGAGTTTTAACGCTAAGTACAAAATAAAGGGTAAAGTGTATAGTACCCGGATTGACTTTTTAGTGTAAAAATGTGATTTTTCATTAAAGTGAACAATACATGAGCTTTTCTTTAAAGCTCCCTAAAAATAAAGTGAATTTGACAAAAGAAAGATAAATATGGAAAAGTGAAGCGAATTTTGTATTTTAAGAAATAAAGTGATAGTTTTGAATTATATGAGGCAAAGTGAAATCAAAATCAGCTAAGAAAAAAAGAAAACACATTCAAGCGGTAAAAATTTACACATAAAGGAAAAATAAAACATACTCTTGTTCTTTTTTTATTTATTTATTTAGAGTATATCAACATATTTACATTAGGAGAATGGGGAGTTCGGCTAAGTTTTTTTTTTTAATACATTGATATTTTTACACTAGGAGAAAGGGAGTTCGGTTAAGCCACCAAATGAACAATCTAATTTGGTATTGAATTCGCTATCTAAAAGATTCGAATATAAAATCTCTTACTTTTAAATAAAAAGTAATACCAGTGGACTATAGTAGTGTTAGACTATTCTTGTTCGTTTTAACTTAAAAGGAGGAAAAAAAGCAAGAACAGATGACTGTGAGGAGCTAAGTGGGCCCAATTTTTGGAGGTCACTGTCCCAATTCCTTTGGCATATTATGGTTGAGGTGGATAAACTTCGGGTAAATCTGGGGACAAAAAAATAGGAAATATAAAAAATTACTGCTCAAATAAAAAAATAGAGAAATAGATTCCAAAAGAGAGCAGGACAACCTCGACTCTGTAGCTTTTGAAGAAAACGAGAGTGAAAGAAGCAACCTTGTAATCTTGAATCTCCAAAAAAAAAAAGCAGAAAACAAAAACAAACACAAAAACGTGGGTCAGCAAGAAAGCACAGGTTGAAATTTGAATTGAGAGAGAGAGAGATGGAGAGAGAGGAAAAAGGTGCGGAAAGTGAAAGGAAAAAGGAAGGGGGAGTGATGGTGAAAAAGTTGAAACGGGTTGTGTTGGTGAGGAAAAGAGGAGGGCTTTCCTCCAGTACGCCACCACCCATTTGGAGGCTCGACGATTTCTCTTCTCAGAGTCGCAGAAAATCCACCTCAGAATTCCTCATCCCTCACTCCGCAGCGTCACTCTCTGCCAGAAAGCTCTGTTCCTCCGTCTGGGAAATCGAGCAAATGAGCAAAGCCGGCGGTCGGCTCCGCCGCAAGCAGCAGAGGAGAAATGGGGACGGGATTTCCAGGCATCTGGTGGAGGTTGAGAGTCCTGCTGGCTCACTTCGTGACCAGGTGTGTGTGTAATTTGTGTTTATTTTTTGGTCGAATGCTTAGTTATACTTTGTTTTATGAAGCCTGTTGCAGAAACGGAATGTTTCTTCAAATTGGGATTTCTTGCTATGCTGAAAATTAGTCTAAAGATTGTATGACACATTAAAGACATACAATTACGTAGATATGAGTTATGTCAGTTGGTTTAGGCAATATATCCACCCATCCCATCCAATTTCGGAGCTTCCGTAGATTAGTCTTGTCAAAACAAAAACAAAAAAAAAAGACAACAACAAAAGTGAGGCATTCTCCTTGTCTTATATTTTTGCAGTTCTGCTGCAAATATGATTTAGAATTTCCTTTTATCCGGAAAAGTTTGAGTTGTTGATTCTTAATTGTCAGGGTTAATGTGTTTGAGTTGTTGATTATGCAGCATTAACATTAGGGGAAAATTGTAAAGTTGGGAAGAATTGCTCGTCTTTGTGTATGATTTGATAGTTGTGATCTTACTTTTGCTGCTCTGAAATTTCAAAATCATATGAAATTGCGTTCGTTTGTGTGTTTTAATTGATTACTGATCCCTTGACCTTTCTGATTCCAGCCAGCAGGTGCAAGAAGCTTGAGAAGGCTTGTATCAGCACCGCCGACACAGCACCATCAATCAGTTGAGAGCAATGGTTGTGCTCTCCAACCCCGATCTCCTGCTACTTGTAGCTCATTGGAGGTGAGTAATTATGTCCCTCTTCTCCTGAATATTCTTCTCCTGAATAATCAGAACGGCTGATCCATTGGATAGTCTGTGAGTGATTACTTTAATCTGTGAGTGATTACTTTAAGGGTAAAGTCAATTGATAAGTAGACAACAATGTAAAGTACTACGCGTCCGAAAAAATTCATTCAAGTGTAGATTCCATGCTGTATAAAAATGTTTTCAAATGACGATATCCAAGAAAGAACTTTGGGGTATCAAGTATAATTTATATAAACAATATCATCTGTACAATTGATAGATAGGAGGCATGAATTGAAAAGAAGTTTAATGCCTAAAAAAAGAGTTTCGTAATTATTTGTATTGGAATGGTAAATAGTTACACACATTGTAGAATCAATGTTACCCAAGATCAGAGACTGATGGACTCGGATACCCTTTGGTTTTCAATTTTTGTAGGTGGCACCTTATAAGGGAAGCATGGGCGAATCAAGTCGTAGTTTTAAAACATCCACAGAATTACTCAAAGTACTAAATCGTATCTGGACTCTTGAAGAGCAACATGCATCTAATATATCATTGGTAAAAGCTTTGAAAGTGGAACTAGATCATTCTCATGCAAGAATTGAAGAGTTGTTGCATGAGAAGCAATCGGATAGGCAAGAAATGGACGACTTGATGAAGCATGTTACAGAAAATAAACTTGTTTGGATGAATAAGGACCAAGACCGAATCAAAGCAACTGTCCAATTGCTCAGGGATGAGCTAGAAGGTGAGAGGAAGTTGAGAAAGCATTCAGAAAGCCTGCATAGGAAGCTAGTTAGAGAGCTCTCTGAAGTGAAATCTTCTTTCTCTAATGCTTTGAGAGAGCTTGAAAGGGAGAGAAAAGCGCGTATCCTATTAGAAAACTTGTGCGATGAGTTTGCCAATGGAATAAAAGAGTATGAACAAGAGGTGCGATGCCTGAAGCAAAAGCCTGAGAAGGATCACAGTGGTATGACCAGCTCAGACAGATTAATTCTCCATCTTTCAGAAGCATGGCTTGATGAACGGATGCAAATGAAGATACCAGAAGCTCAGAGCGACCTTGCAGAGAGGAATACAATTGTGGACAAGTTAGGTTTTGATATAGAAACCTTTCTTCAGGCTAAACGATCTGTTGAGTCAAAGAAAAATGGTAAGTTATCCCCAGAGGAGCTGAAGGGAAATTGCTCACGCCGGCAGTCATTAGAGTCCTTTCCATTGAATGAAGCTACAAGTGCACCACAACACGTAGCTGACGAAGATACTACTGACAATGATTCACACCCTTTAGAAGCAGGCAAGAGTGCCAGTGGAAAACAAATCAAGCGCAGCTCTAGACAGCGAAAAAAAAATGTTGCAGAAGGCCAATATGATGGAATGGCGAGATCTTATTCTGTGAGAGAGAAGCTATCAAAGGAGAACACTAAGGCTAATAGCTTGTCTGGTTTGCAAGGGCAGTATGAAGAACGTATGGCCAGAAGCATGTCCTATAATGCAAACAGAAGCGAGTCTGCAGATAGGGAACATGGTGAAATCACTGAAGTGGGAGCAGAAAATCAAGCTCTGATTGAGAATCTTGAAGAATCTGAGTACTGTGATTTAATCACAGGTCTACAAGAAATACAAAGTAAACGGCTTAGGGCACGTGGAATGAAATCCAGTCATCCTGAAAGTAACTGCAGGGTGGAAACTTGTGTTCAGCCTGTGTATACAGGTAATGCTAGTCCAGTGCAGCAATGGATGTCAAAACTAGGAACCCCAGATTTTGGAAAATCTCAATCTTCTTTGGAATGGCCTCCGGGACTTGACGAAAATACCTTGATGGCAAAACTACTAGAAGCCAGGTTAGAAGCAAAGCGCTCTCGCATGAAAACTTCCAAGGGGCCTCTCTAGTTTCTCATAACAGGAAGAATAGCTGATCTTTGAATTGAGGCCAGAATCTTTGTAAACTGAATTTCTTGTGCAAATGCCAAAATGCAGTACACTTGTACATGAGAAGTGTTTTTCTGTTTACCTTGTTATAAATACCTAGTTCTCATCCAAATCTCCACTTACCATCAGTAAACCTCTCAAAAAAATTCAGTAACGATCTATGATTTTTAAAAACTTTCTTGAATCTCAATCCAATCATCTAAAATAAAAAAATGGACTTGCAATTATTCTTATTTTTCTTTGGCTATGGATACAGGAACCAACTGAACCCCTTGACCCCTTATGAGATCAAATGGAACTCTATTAGAGCATCTCCACTATTTGGTAGAGGGCAATGGCAATTGAGAGCAAGGGCAATAAAATTGCTCTTACTTTTCACTCTAAACACTATTAGTCTTTGTGCAAGTTCACCAGTTTGGAAGGATGAATGACCAGGGCAATGGCGCTTACTATTCACAAATATAATTTTTTTTGATGTTTTTAATATATAGTTGGGTATTTGTATACAAAAATAAAATTGGGTAGGTTTTTTGGAATTTTTATAGTAATTTTTTGGAATTTGTACTGTTAGAATAATCTTAGCCGTTGATTTTTAAAATCATAAACTGTTAGAGGTCAAGATTCTGCCACGTGTCAGCTGACCACAAAAGGACAATTATTGTTTTTTGTTGGAAAATCAACGGTCTGAACCGTTGGAAATCCAACAGTGCCATTTCATCCGGAAAGCCATTTGGCTCATCTATTCATCATGTGGGTAGGACCCACGGATGTTTGCTGGTGCAATTGGATTGGGTGGTGCCTGCCCTTACAATAACAGGGAGGGCAGTTGCCATGCCACCTGCCCTCCTACCAATTACCTTCTCATTTTATCACTGATGGGGCAAGTTTTTTGTGGGCAAGAAGGCATGTTCACCCATTTGCAAGGGCAATTGGAAATTATTGGAGATGCTCTTAAGAACTATCAAGAATATATATAAGATAAACATATCAAACGTAAATCAAGAGGTCACAAACACAAAATAAAATACTACAATTTCACAATTACAATTACATACAAATAAATACAATTTCTTAATTACAAAAGTCTCACATTCAACTAACAAGAAAGATAACACTTACTCACGATGACTAAACATTACAAGTTGTAGAACTTATTCTAAAGGCACCATAAAGAAAAGATTGACTGCATCACCCTTTGATAATCTTGCAATTGTTAGTTAAGAAACATTATCATGAGTCATCTCCAAAACATACTGAACTTCTTCCTTATAGTCTTTTATCATGCACACAACCCACAAGAAACACAAAACACCATCACCTCAACGCTTAACGACAATCACCACTCAAATATATCAATCCGAGTCGAAAGCAATAAACACCAGACAGAGGGAGATAGCGACTTTTATAAAAAAAAAAAAAAGATTTTTCTAACTAGAGAGGAAAAAAAGTAACCCCAACCAAAGGATAAAAGATCGTTAGGAGATGAGAGACACAGGGAGGGGAACAAAGGGAATATACCCCAAGTTCAAAGGCAACGGTCGGCAACAAAGAGCTTTTTTCTCATTAGCGGCTAGGGTTTTAAACCAACTGAACTCTAAATCAAAGATTCTTCGGTGCCGAAGCCGTGTCATGTCACTTGTCCACCCAAGGCAAGGCCCTAAAAGGACCTCCTGTATTTAGGTGCATAAATATGCACTCGTGTAGGAATCAAATGCAGGAAATCACTTGCATGTGTCTTGGGTGACGGGTGTCACTACTAATCGTTTTCAATTAGCAATATTCCACAATCAGAGCATGGAGTCCTCTTTAATAAATCGATTAAAAAAGTTAGAAGAGGAGAATTTCCATCTTCCTTCTGGATAAGAACAAGGGAGACTACTGGATTGAAGTAAAAGAAACTTTGGACCAAGCTTCGATTTAACCGGAATATAATTGCTTGCTCGAAGTGGATCATAGGATCTTTGAGTTTCTTCTAGAGAAAATTGATAAATACGCACTATTTTTCTTCTCTTACACATCGTTGCTAATTATTGTACGTTGTTTTTATTTGATTTGTTCAATCTGATAACCAAAGTAAAGAGAAGTGTGTAAAAATAAAAAAAGAATTGGTATGTGAAGATCACCCCTCTCCTAAGTGAATGCCGAGCTTCATGTAAGTATCAAAGTATCAAATTAAGGGTTGATTCATGATTGTGATGGCCATCAAAGCTACTACTAACCTTCCAGACTGTAACGAGGAGACAATTGGCAGCACCACCACTGAGATATGCATGATCTTCTAAGCTCTTCAAATGAAAATAATTAGGTTTGCTCAGTTGCTTTTGACCATGTAAAGAGGTATAATTTAATCCACCAAATGGTACTTAATCTCAATTAGAATCCAAAACCCAAAAGCAGACCAGAATCTTAGGTAATTGCTGACTACAACATCAACCATCCCTTCCCAAATGAGTGGATTGAAATATTTAAAATTGTTTCTAACTTGCCAACAATAGTTAAACAACACAAACAACATTTTGTTAGATTTTCACTTCGTATGGGCTAAGTTTGGTATTTGTTGGGCAGATTTTCAACTATATGTGTCATCCGAAGTCTTGCTTATTAGGTATATAAATAGCGAGTGATATGGCTTAGCGAGCCTTCCTCTCACTTGTCAATTCGTCTGTCAACGATGGGATATAATTTAGTATATACTCAATTATTTGGGATATGCTGTTTTTAGTGGGCGTTGTCTCGTATAACGAGTGATGTGATCTCGTAGATTGTTGCATCTATTGTTTTTTGCGAAAAAATTGTATTGATAATCTTATGCTTGTGGTAACCATATAGAGGTTTAATCAATTTGTTAGTTTATGCAAATTACTTCCAAATCTATGTATTGGTCACTAGAGCAAATGTACCTTAGTAACAATCGTTGTAATCGCTTTTTGTTGGTAATGAAATCACTATCGCTTCTTATTAAAAAAAAAAAAAAAAAAAAAAAATATATATATATATATATATATATAAAATTACATTCAGTCTTATATTTATAAGTTTTTTTCCGCAATATTTGATTTGTATGATGGCAATAGGACTTGCATAGGGTCCTCTTTTTATACTTTTTCGTCCCTCCAAAAATTTAAAATAAATAAAAGATTGGGGATAAGTTCCACCCCCATTTCATGCAAGTAAGATTAGTGTGGAGTGCATAGAAATATATAAATTATTTTGCATGATCCAAAATTTCTTGGTACCTTTTAAGGATCCAATTAATTTTGGAACTTTGGAACTTGGTAGTGAGTGTGACTGGACACCTCTGTGTGTATAGTTTCGTATCATAAATTATTGGTTCGTATTGCTAAAACAATGACAAAATCGAACCGAAATGGGGATCTAAAATTTATAAAATTATGTTCCTACTATGTTTTGTCTGTTAAAAGATAGGGACTACACTGAAACGTCTTTCTTTTTTATTATCCAGTAACTTAATAAAGCCTATAAACAAATCATAATTGTGCAAAAGCATAACATTTTTTCTTTTAAATTTATGTATGTAGTGGACCACTATGGAAAAGCAGCTAGCATAAGAATCAACTTTGTGATCGATGATGGTTGAAGCAGTAACATATATCTTTCATGGAGATGTAGCAACTCTCGTGACAACTTACACACATACACTACTTCAAAATTATCTATAACTGACGGTCCAAAAATCGACAAAAAACGTATATTACTGTCAGATTTTTAGCAAAATCTGACAGAAAATGGATGCAGTGGCTGTAGAAAAATAATATATGGCTAAATAATAATTTTTATTGATACGTGAAAGGGTATATATACAAATACATTCCTTGAGTAGCAAGGATTCCTCCTACAAGTTAGGAGTACAATTACAATTTAAATCTAACTACTTTCCTATTTGTCTAACACTCCCCCTCAAGTTGGAGAGTGGATATCAAGAACGCCCAACTTGCGTAGCATGGTTGAAAATTTTTCCTTCCCAAGAGGTTTCGTAAATAGGTCTGCCAGTTGATTTGCCGTCCCAATATACTTGGTAGTTATAGTGCCATCAACAATCTTTTCACGTATAAAATGACAATCCATCTCAATGTGGCGAGTACGCTCATGAAAAACAGGGTTGGCAGCTATATGCAATGCTGCTTGATTGTCACAAAATAGATCAGATGGACAGGTTAAGGGAATGTTCAAATCCTTCAATAGAAAGCGCATCCAAATTATCTCACAACAAGCACCAGACATAGCTTTATATTCCGCCTCAGCAGAAGAAAGTGACATAGTTTTTTGTCGCTTTGTTCGCCATGAAATTAAAGAATTTCCCGAGAAAACACAGTAGCCAGTAGTCGACCGACGAGTAATAGGACAACCTGCCCAGTCAGAATCACAAAAAGCAGTCAACTTGACTTGATTGTCAGAACGGAATAATAAGCCTTGACCCGGGGTAGACTTTAAATAACGAACAACTCGAAGTGCAACATCCATATGAGGAATACGCGGCTCATGCATAAACCGACTTAGAACATGTACAGGGTAGGTGATATCTGGCCGAGTTATTGTAAGATAAATTAGTCGCCCTCCTAGATGCCGATACTTTTCAGGATCCTTCAGAAGTTCCCCTTTGTCAGATAGTTTTGTATCGTCCATAGGAAAAGCAATTGGTCGTGCTCCCAGGAAGCCATAATCTTTGAGAATTTCTAATGCATATTTACGCTGAGAAACATAAATACCACGTTTGGACCGAGAAACCTCGATACCCAGAAAGTACTTTAAATCACCAAGATCCTTAATCCGAAAGTGATTATGGAGAAAACGTTTAAGAGAATTAATGGCACCCACATCATTGCCTGTTATCACAATATCATCCATATAAATGAGCAAGGCTGTAAAAGAAGTACCTGACTTTTTCGTAAACAATGAATAGTCAACTTTGGATTGTTGAAACCCAGCAGAAAGAATGGCACGAGTGAACTTGGCAAACCATTGACGAGAAGCCTGCTTGAGACTATAAAGGGACTTGTGGAGGCGACACACAAGATTCTCCCCCTGTCGCCGAAGACTAGGAGGAGGAGACATATAGATTTCCTCATCTAAATCACCATGCAAGAAAGCATTATTGACGTCGAGTTGGTGAAGAGACCAAGATTGACTAGCAGCAAGGGCAAAAAGACATCGCACTGTGACCATTTTAGCAATAGGAGAAAATGTGTCATGATAATCTATACCTTTCGACTGTGTGAAACCTTTGGCAACCAAACGAGCTTTGTAACGCTCAATAGAACCATCAGAATGGTGCTTAAGTTTGTACACCCATTTACAATCAATGGGAACCTTGCTAGAGGGCAGGGTAGTCATGGTCCAAGTACGGTTGGCATGGAGGGCATCCAGTTCCTCGCTCATAGCACGACGCCAGTGAGGATCACAGGCAGCTTCTGTAAAAGAAGAGGGTTCGACACCCCGACTCACAGAGTAGATGTATGAAGGATGATGTGGAGATAAACGATGGTAAGAAATATAATTATAGAGAGCATATCGCGTATCGTGGGCAGAACCTGGTGGCGAAGACGAGGACGGCTGTGGGGGCAGAATCACCTGCGAGCAAACGTAATCTTTTAAATAAGGTGAGGGTGCATGGGAACGGGAAGACACGCGGGGAGGTGGAGAGGGTGCATGAGAGGGCACGGGGGTTAGGTGGGGTATGGGTGGAGGAGTTGGTGGGGCCGGGGGTGGGGGAATAGGATGAGGCGGTGCGGTGCTGGGAATGTTGTCAGAAGGCGGGGAAATAATAGGGAAAGAAGGATGGGGCAGTGGTGTAGGGCCCGGGAAGGTGGGAAAAAGGACATCCATTAAGGGGGGATGGGTAGAGATAGGTGTGGGATGGGGGGGTCCGTGACAGGTGTGGTGGGAGGGGAGGCAAAAGGGAAAAAGTTCTCATGGAAGATGACATCCCGGCTAGTGAATGTGCGATGTGTGTCAAGGTCATAGAGTTTATAAGCCTTTTGACCAGCAGGGTAACCAATAAAGATACAATGGTGAGCCCGAGGGGAGAACTTAGGGGTCGGAAGAACAGAGGTGGCATAGGCTAAACAATCGAGAACACGAAAGTGATCATAGAGCGGAGGTTTATGGTGGAGGACTTCAAAAGGTGTTTTGTTGTGGAGAAGACGGGTGGGAAGACGGTTGAGGCGGCAGTGAGTACACATTCGCCCAAAAACTTGAGGGGAAGCTGTGATTGAAACCGAAAGGCCCGAGCAGTTTCAAGGAGGTGCCTGTTTTTGCGTTCAACAACACCATTTTGCTAGGGCGTGTAAATGCAAGAAGTTTGAAAAACAACCCCATGTTCAGAGAAAAAAATGATGAAGAGAATAAAATTCCCCTCCATTGTCGGTACGTATGCTTTTAATGGTGGTGTTAAATTGGGTGAGAACATAGGCAAAAAAATGTTTGATAATTTGTTGAGTATCAGATTTATGCTTCAGTAAGAAGACCTAGGTAAAATGAGAGAAATCATCCACAATAGTAAAAAAATAATGAGCACCAGTAAGAGAAGACTGACGAATTGGACCCCAAATATCACAATTAATTAAGGAAAAAGGAAAAGTTGTTGAAATTGAACTTAAACCATAAGGTTGACGAGTTTGTTTCGCTAAAGGACAAACATCACAAACATGACTAGAATCGAAAGAACATTTGAGAAAACTAGAGGCTAAAACTTGTAAACGAGCAGAAGAGGGATGGCCGAGGCGCCTATGCCAGAGGGAAGGAGGTATGGTGATGATGTTGCATAGAGGTTGGTGGGTGGGAAGAGAGGCAAGGGCCACGAGGTAGTAAAGGTCGCCACATCGCTTACCCACACCAATCGTCACTTTCGAAACCAAGTCCTGCAAAATACACCAAGATGGGAAAAAAGTCACGGAACAAGATAAACCATCTATAAGCTTACCAACTGATAAAAGGTCCACTTTAAAATTTGGAACACATAAAACATCCATCAAAATAATCGACGAATTTAAGCAAAGATTTCCAGTTAAAGTAATGGGAGTCGTGGCACCACTAGGCAAAGAGACAGGCGGCAAAAGTGAAGCAGAAGGATGAGCCAAATTGGAAGATGAGGAAGTAATATGGTCAGTGACGCCATTGACAAGGATCCAGTGACCATGACATGGGTCAACAGGCAACAAACCTTTGGTGAAGTTATCATTAGAGACGACATGGACTTGAGGAGAAGACGACGGGGCTGCAGAATCGTCAAGAGCAGCAAGGAGACGAGTGTATTGATCAGCGGATAGATTAGGCATGGCTAACTGCAGGTCATGAAGGCTGAGAGAGCTGTGCACCTGATTGGCAGATGGTGAAGAGCGCGGTGTGAAGGCGCTGGAGTTGCTGCCGGAGGAGAGCCGGGGGCTGCTGGAAGGGCAGGAAGGCGCGGGGGCACTACGAGCAGAAGAAGCAGTAGGGTGGTTGCGAGAGGAGCCGCCAGAGGTGGATGCGCGGCGTGGTGGTCGCCAGGGTTTCCCATGGAGAGGGTGGCCAACGGGATAGCCATGCAGCTTATGACAGGTCTCACGAGTATGGTAATCGTAGTCGCAGTAGGTACAATGGAGCGGGCGCTGGTCTGAGGAGGTGTAGGAAGAACTGCGGACAGCCATGGTAGCGGGAGAGTCAGGGGGGACGGACAGAGCCCAAGGAACGTTGTTTCTCGGCCTGAGAAACAGAAGAACAGGCTTGTCGAACAGTAGGCAAAGGATTCATCAAGAGGATTTGGTCACGAACAGCAAAGAAAGAGTCGTGAAGACCCATGAGGAACTGCATAAGGTGTTGCCGTTCAGACATGGTGCCACAAAAGCATGTGTAGCCATCACTATAAGAGGTATGCTCATCCCAAATAACTTTGAGGCGAGTGAAATAAGCAGAGACAGAAGAGGATCATTGAGAAATCGTAGCAAACTCACGGTTGAGTTAGAAGATACGAGGCGTGTTGCTATGAGAAAACCGTTTGTGAAGGTCGTCCCACACATCCTTAGCAGTTGTGGTAAAGAGAACAGATTCTTGAAGATCAGGTTCCAAGGAATGGAGAAGCCAAGAAAGAATCATGTCATTGCAACGACGCCAAGCCGCGTGAGCATCAGGTTCGTCGGAGGAAGAAAGTTCCTGAACATCGCCAGTGATGAAACCAAGCTTTTTCTTGGCACTCAAGGAAATCTGCATGCCATGGGCCCAGGAGGTGTAAATATCACCATTTAATTTTTTGGAGACAAAAACAAGGTTGGGGTGGTCTGAATGATGAATGTAAAAGGGGCCATCGAAGGAAGAAGGGTCGGCCATAAAGAATGGCAGAAATGGCTGCCGAGAAAAAAAAAAAGGAAAAAAATAGAGCTAGGGTTTTGAACCTGCTCTGTATACCATGTAGAAAAATAATATATGGCTGAATAATAATTTTTATTGATACGTGAAAGGGTATATATACAAATACATTCCTTGAGTAGCAATGATTTCTCCTACAAGTTAGGAGTACTATTAATGCACAAAATTAGTGTGGACTTTGGTATAACAGAAAGTGTTAAGTTTGTGACCTTCGCTAGATTACTCCGGTCACTAATATGGATAAGTATGTAAATGGATAGAAATAGGGAAGCAAATATTAGATGTACGTGGTTCACCCAGATTGGCTATGTCCACGGAGTAGAGGAGTTCTCATTAATTTTGAAGGGTTTACACAAGTACATAGGTTCAAGCTCTCCTTTAGTGAATACAAGTGAATGATTTAGTACAAATGACATTAGGAAATATTGTGAGAGAATGATCTCTATTTATAGAAGAGAGTTTCTAGTTTCATTCTGAAATTGACACGTGTTGTGTTGTGATTGGCTTCTGATGTTGACACATGTCGCGCTATGATTGGCTTCTGATGTCGACACGTGTCGCGTTGTGATTGGCCTTCTGGTTGGAGGGAAACTCTTCTGGGTCCTTGACCGTATAACGTTGACCGGTGCTCAGTAGTTTCGGGATTGGTCAAGTATGGTACAAGCAGTGCTCCCCTAAATTCCCGAGTGAGGGAAGCTCCTCGGTTGGGGACTTGCAAGATCCAAGTTGCTGAGTAATCACGAAACTTCTAAGTACCGAAGTGTGGTATCGTCTTCACTTGCCTTATCTGTCTCATAGGTAAATGTGGCATCTTCTCTGGAAGTACTCTTCCTCCATCCAAGGGTGGTATCTTTAACCGGTGGAGATGCATAAGGTAATGTATCAATTCTACTTGAAGCTTACTTGTAGTTTCAGGCTTGGTCAAGCGCGATACAAACCATGTAGTAGGAGTCCTTGAAGTTGCCGAGCTAGGAGATTTACCGAAAGAGGTAACAGACAAGGTAAGCAATCAGACTTCCAAGTAAGTAACCTGGATTGGAGGTTCGACTTTGGCTTCCGGTTGATTGTTCTCATTCTTCTTGTGTTGTAAACAGCAACAAGGATAAGGAGAAGCAAATGGAGAAGAGATGATATGAGATACTTTTGCTTTTAAAGAAGTAACTTTCCACAGGCTTATTCTTGAACTAGGCTGAAGGGTTTTCTGGTTTCCTCCAGAGTATAAGGCCGACTCAAGAATTTAAGGGTCAAAATAAGTCCATCAAATCTAGAGTACGTTCGACCATGATGATATGGGATACTTTTGCTGTTGACAAAGTAGTAGATGTATCAGCATGTGTTCTGTTACGCTTATCTCCACATGCTTCCTTGTATCCTTTTCACTTGCCCTATTTGTTCCTCAGGCAGATGTGGTATCTTCTTTGGAAGCATAAGATGTTGAAGATGAGTACTCGAGAGCAATGCCAGGTAAGTAATCAGGCAAAGGGTTCCAGGCAGGCAGTTCCTGACTAGAAGCTTGATTCCAAGTGCTGACTGATTGCTTTCTTTCTCTTTGTCTTGCAGGTAAGAACAAGGCTAAAGGAAAAGATAGGGAAAAACATGATATGAGATACTCTTGCTTTTAACCCTGATGATATGAGATACTCTTGCTCTGGTGTGGCTTGTTGCAGATGTATTATCAGGAGGAAAATAAGCTGAGTATTTCGAGAGACTCTGCTGAGAGTGTCCTCTCGGATGTGAAAAAAAGTTGAGCATTTTTTTTTATTTGCAGGTCTGCCTAGCTGTGGAGGATGGAGGTCGACATATATAAGAATCTCCCTAACAACAAGTAGTAGTGTTATTCCTTTACCCTTCTTGGTCATAGCAATGTAGTGGGAGCTGTAAGCTTCACGTGTTTTAATTTTGTCAGAGCACTTTGAAAAAGTGGTCTGTGGTATCTGGAAAGCTGATGTTACGTGTGAAGATTGCATACAAGCTTTATCCAAGGAAATCTGGCTCTCGAAGTTCGGAGAGCGGTGCCTCTTCGGTTTTCGAACAAGCAATCTTGTCGGGGATCTAGCTCTCAAGATTCAGAGAACAGTGCCTCTTTGATTTTTGAGAAAGCAATCATGTTGGGAGTCTGACTCTTGAGATTCGGAGAGCAGTGTCTCTTCGATTTTTGAGAAAGTAATCCTGTTGGGAGTCTGGCTCTCGAGATTCGGAGGGCGGTGCCTCTTCGATTTTTGAGCATGTAATCTTGTTAGGATTATGGCTTTCGAGATTTGAAGAGCGGTGCCTCTTCGATTTTTGAGAAAACAATCTTGTTGGGAGTCTGACTCTTGAGATTCAGAGAGCAGTGTCTCTTCGATTTTTGAGAAAGTAATCTTGTTGGGAGTCTGGCTCTCGAGATTTGGAGGACGGTGCCTCTTCAATTTTTGAGCACGTAATCCTGTTGGGAGTCTGGCTCTTGAGATTCGAAGAGCGGTGCCTCTTTGATTTTTGAGAAAACAATCCTGTTGGGAGTGACTCTTGAGATTCGGAGAGCAGTGTCTCTTTGATTTTTGAGAAAGTAATCTTATTGGGAGTCTGGCTCTTGAGATTCAAATAGCAGTGTCTCTTCGATTTTTGAGCACGTAATCCTGTTAGGAGTCTGGCTTTCGAAATTCGGAGAGCTGTGCCTCTTAGATTTTTGAGCAAACAATCTTGTTGGGAGTGTTTTCTCGAATGTGAGTAAAGGTTGGGCATTTTTGCCAGTCTGCCTTGCCACAGAGCACGAAGGTTGACACACATTGGGATTTTCTAGTTATCAAGCAGTGGTGTTGTTCCTTTACCCTTGTGGGTAATAGTAGGGTAACTGGACCTTCGAAATTTATGTGTCTAAACTTTGTCAGAGATTTTTGGCAAAGTTATCTATGGTACCCGAGGAGCTGATGTTGCGTGTGGACAGTGGTGCCTCTTCGGAATCTAGAGAGTGGTGCCTCTTCGATTTTTGAACCAACTGCCCTGTTGCCATTTCTTTTATAAGGGCACCAATTGTGTGCAAGCAGTACATTAAGAGAGTTATTGATTGTAGGAATTTTCCCCTTACTTAAGAGATTTATTGCACCTCATTTCTCCTTCATCATGTCTGAGAATGTCTGGCCCATCCGACCGTCGTTTTGACTTGAACTTTGGTGAAGAGGCAGCCATGCCTTCTCAAGACAACATATGGCGCCCATCCTTCTTATCCCTTGCTGGTTCTCTTACCGTTGGGAACTTTGTGATGAAGAATGATATGATCGCTGCGGTGGTGGCCAGAAGCCTTCTCACTCCCAAAGATAACAGACTACTTTCCAAACGGTCTGATGAGTTGGTTGTTAAGGATTCTCTGGCTCTTAGTGTTCAGTGTGCATGCTCTGTGTCTAATATGGCCCAACGCCTATTTGCTCAAACCTGCCAAGTTGAATCATTGGCGGCTGAAATGATAAGTCTCAAACAGGAGATCAGATGGCTCAAACATGAGAATAAACAGTTGCACAAGCTCACACATGACTATGCTACAAACATGAAGAGGAAGCTCGACCAGTTGCAGGAGTCTGATGGTCAGATTTTACTTGATCATCAGAGGTTTGTGGGTTTGTTCCCAAGGCATTTATTGCCTTCGTCTTCTGGGGTTGTACCGCTTAATGAAGCTCCAAATGATTAACCTTCGGTGCCTCATCCTTCTAGGGTTTTGCCTAGTACTGATGCTCCGTATAATCACCCTCTGGTGCCTTCTCTTTCTGGGGCTCTGTCGACTGCTGAGACTTCTCCTGAGCAACCTTTGTGAAGGCTCTCTCTTGTTTGTTTTTTTTTATTCATGTATATGTACATATTTGTAACTTATCGGAGATATCAATAAACAAGCTTTGCTTCATTTCAACGTATTGTGTTAAATACACTAAGGCCTTCTTCACTAAGTTCTTTGAATTTTTCCTTTTGTTAAAACTTGTATGTTGAAGCTTTGTGAGTGAAGCATGTAGGTTGAGGTAGTGCTCCCTTAATTTCCCGAGTAAGGAAAACTTCTCGTTTGGACACTTGAAAAATCCAAGTCACTGAGTGGTCGTGAGACTTTCGAGTATCAAGGTGCAGTAACATATGGTAGGAGTCCTCTAAGTATTCGGTTGAGGGAGTTGACGAATGAGGCATTTCCTTTCTAAGTGGTAGCCCAAAACTCCTTCTTCATATATATTTATTATGAAAGTTGTTAGGCCTAAAGAAGAGGAGGCCTAGGCAAATGTTTTTTTTTTTTTTCGAATTTTTGAATTTCCGAATTTCCGAAAAATATATGTATATATATATATATATTTTTTTTAAGCTTTGTAGGTGAAACTTTGGTGTTGAAGTTTTGTAGGTGAAGCTTTGAGGTTGAAGCTTTGTTGGGCACCATGAATTGATTTTGCTTCACACTATCTTGATCAAGATAGTGTGAAGCTTTGTAGGTGAAGCTTTTGTGGGTGGAGCTTTTGCGGGTGAAGCTTTTGTGGGTGGAGCTTTTGCGGGTGAAGCTTTTGTGGGTGAAGCTTTTGTAGGTGAAGCTTTTGTGGGTCAAGCTTTTGTAGGTGAAGCTTTTGTGGGTCAAGCTTTTGTAGGTGAAGCTTTTGTGGGTGAAGCTTTTGTAGGTCAAGCTTTTGTAGGTCAAGCTTTTGTGGGTGAAGCTTTTGTGTTGAAGCTTTTGTAGGTGAAGCTTTGGAGTTGAAGTTTTGTAGGTGAAGCTTTGGAGTTGAAGCTTTTGTTGGGTTCCATGAATTGATTTTGCTTCACACTATCTTGATCAAGATAGTGTGAAGCTTTTGAGAATTTGTAGTTGTCCTCCATTGATGAAGCTTTTGTTGGTGAAGCTTTTGTGTTGAAGCTTTTGTGGGTGAAGCTTTTGTGGGTGAAGCTTTTGTGTTGAAGCTTTTGTAGGTGAAGCTTTGGAGTTGAAGCTTTTGTTGGGTACCATGAATTGATTTTGCTTCACACTATCTTGATCAAGATAGTGTGAAGCTTTTGAGAATTTGTAGTTGTCCTCTATTGATGAAGCTTTTGTTGGTGAAGCTTTGGAGTTGAAGCTTTTGTTGGTGAAGCTTTTATGGGTGAAGCTTTTGTTGGGTACCATGAATTGATTTTGCTTCACACTATCTTGATCAACATAGTGTGAAGCTTTTGAGATTTTGTAATTGTCCTCCGTTGATGAAGCTTTGTTGAATTTCCCTTTTTTTTTTTTTTGGGAAACTAGAAATTTGAAAATGTGGGAGAGACAACATATACAAATTTTGCTTCCACACTGTTGAGCAAGAGATTGTGATGCAAGCCACATTTTGTAGTAGTCGAAGGTTTGGATGAACCATATAAATTGAATTTGCTTCGAACAGTCGTGAATTTGCTTTGAAGGTTTGAGAATTGTAGTTGCCCTCCATTGATGAAGCTTTTGTTGGCACCATAAATTGGTTTTGCTTCACACTGTCTTGATCAAGAGTGTGTGAAGCTTTGAGAATTGTGGTTGAATTCCTTTGATGAAGCTTTTGTTGGCACCATAAATTGGTTTTGCTTCACATTGTCTTGATCAAGAGTGTGTAAAGCTTTTGTTGGCACCATAAATTGATGTTGCTTCACACTGTCTTGATCAAGAGTGTGTGAAGCTTTTGAGAATTGTGGTTGAACTCCTTTGATGAAGCTCTTGTTGGCACCATAAATTGGTTTTGCTTCACATTGTCTTGATCAAGAGTGTGTGAAGCTTTTGAGAATTGTGGTTGCCCTCCATTGATGAAGCTCTTGTTGGCACCATAAATTGATTTTGCTTCACACTGTCTTGATCAAGAGTGTGTGAAGCTTTTGAGAATTGTGGTTGAACTTATTTGATGAAGTTCTTGTTGGCACCATAAATTGGTTTTGCTTCACACTATCTTGATCAAGAGTGTGTGAAGCTTTTGAGAATTGTGGTTGCCCTTCATTGATGAAGCTCTTGTTGGCACCATAAATTGGTTTTGCTTCACACTGTCTTGATCAAGAGTGTGTGAAGCTTTGAGAATTGTGGTTGAACTTCTTTGATGAAGCTCTTGTTGGCACCATAAATTGGTTTTGCTTCACACTGTCTTGATAAAGAGTGTGCGAAGCTTTCTACAAGTTGTAATGTTTGAATTGTTACAGAGGGGAAATGTTTGAAGCAGATGCAAGAGGGTTGAATAGCTTGATCTTCGTATGCCATACACTGAAGTTGTTGTTGGCTTGCAATAAGACTTTGTTGGTGACTATAACGCTTTTTGGGCATAAATGCTCCCCTAGTTGAGTTGTCAATCTTGAGGGTTTTTTATTATTTGTGAATGCTAGGAGTTTATATGTACAAGTTGTACCACTCATCTTCTGGTAAGTGGAATGAATGGTGAGTTGCTTTCATCACTTGGTTGGTGGTACGAATGTGAGTTCCTTCATCACCTTTCATCACATTTCATCACCTGGTTGGTGGCATGAAAATGAGTTCCTTCTTCACCTGGTTGGTGGCATGATTAGAAAGTTGCCAAATGATATTAGAGTACGGGTTGTACATCTCATCACCTAGTTGGTGGCATGAAGGAGAGTACGGGTTGTACATTTCATCACTTGGTTGGTGGCATGAATGGCAAGTTGCCAAATGATATTAGAGTATAAGTTGTACATTTCATCACCTGGTTGGTGGCATGAAGGAGAGTACAGGTTGTACATTTCATCACCTGGTTGGTGGCATGAAGATGAGTTCCTTCTTCACTTGGTTGGTGGCATGAGTGGCAAGTTGCCAAATGATATTAGAGTACGGGTTGTACATTTCATCACCTAGTAGGTGGCATGAAGGAGAGTAAGGGTTGTACATTTCATCACTTGGTTGGTGGCATGAAGATGGGTTCATTTTTCACCTGGTTGGTGGCATGAGTGGCAAGTTGCCAAATGATATTAGAGTACGGGTTGTACATTTCATCACCTGGTTGGTGGCATGAAGGAGAGTACGGGTTGTACATTTCATCACCTGGTTAGTGGCATGAAGATGAGTTCCTTATTCACATTTCATCACTTGGTTGGTGAGAATAAGGGCAAGGCATCTAGGCATATTTTAGCAAGTGTTGAATGACACAAAGTATGTTGAACCCTTTCAAAGCACAGTTGGCTTATGTATGAATGTGTTGGAATGTATGATTGAACGAATATACTGTCAAGCTGTTCGTTTATTTGTATAGTCTTGTTGACATATACTTAGACTTTGTTTCATGTTGGAAGCATTCATGTTGAAGCTTTGAACCCGAGTGTTTCATTGCTAGGAATGTAAGAGGATTAAGACCGAGTTGTCTAAATCACCTCTTTATTGAATTAATGCCAAATAGTCTTTGTTACATAGGATCCCGAACGACTGAAGCTTAACACTTGTATAATGTGAGTTTACTTGTAATAGTACTTTAAGTGATTAGCGTTCCATGGATGGCCAAGGGTCTTGCCATCAGAGCTTTTAAGCTTGTAGGAGCTAGGGTGACTGATGCCAACAACTTCAAACGGTCCATCCCAGTTTGGACTAAGTGTTCCTTCACTCGTGACTCTATCGCAGAGTAATCTTTTCTTCAATACCCAGTCCCCCACTTTGAAAGAATGAGGTTTGACCCTTGAGTCATAGTAGTTGGAGATGCGCTGCTTGTAGGCGACATTCCTCAAATGAGCCTGGTTTCTGTGTTCCTCGACTAGATCTAAGTTGACGGTAAGTTGTTTACCATTTTCGCTTTGCACGTAGTTCTGGACTCGGAACGTTGCTTACTCAAGCTTAACTAGGACAACTGCCTCTGTACTAAAGGCAAGTGAGAATAGGGTTTCTCCTGTTGATGTTCGATACGAAGTGCGGTATGACCAAAGAACTTGGGGTACAAATTCTAGCCAACAACCTTTAGCCTTGTCCAAACTGGTTTTCAAAGTTCGCTTGATTATTTTGTTGATAGCTTCAACTTGTCTATTAGACTAGGGATGAGTTGGGAAGGCAAAACATAAGTTGATGTTGAACTTAGAGCAGAACAACTTGAACTTATTGTTGTCGAACTGTCACTCGTTGTCAGTGACTATCGCATTGGGAATGCCGAATCTGCAAAGGATGTTCTTCCATACGAAGTCTTCTATTTTTGCCTTAGTAATGGTTGCCAAGGGTTCTACTTCGGCCCACTTTGTGAAGTAGTCAACTGCAACGATTGCATAGCGAACTTTGCCCTTCCCTGCAGGCATTGGGCCAATTAAATCAAGTTCCCATTAGGCGAAGGGCTAATGGCTGATCATAGGAGTGAGCGGCTCGGGAAATGAGTGAGGAATAGTTGCGTAGCGTTGACACTTATCACATGAGCGGGATATTCTGATGGCATCTTGGTGGAGTGTTGGCCAGTAATATCCTTGGCGAAAAGCCTTGTGTGCTAGGGGTCGAGATCTAGCATGATCTCCGCAGACTCCTTCATGTATTTCCCGAAGGACAGTTTTCGCCTCTGCGGGCGTAAGGCATCTTAGGTATGGTAGGTTAAAACCTCGCTTGTAGAGTTGGTCATTAATGATCCAGTAACGGGTAGCCTTGTATCAAATTTGCTTAGCTTGGACTTTGTCATTTGGAAAGGTGCCATGAGCAAGGAATCTATAAATCGGGGTAATCCAACTATCCCCCTGTTGTAAGTTGCACACTTCCGTAACCATGGTGTTTGGTGCTGCCAACAATTCAACCTGAATTTTTCTCCTAATCTTGTCTTCCACCGCTGAGGCGAGGCGAGCCAAAGCATCTGCATGACTGTTTGCCGCTCGAGGAATTTGGGTGATCTGGTAGTGGAAGTGCTTGAGCAACAATTGTGTTTGTGCCAGATATGCTGCCATGGAGCTATCCTTACCGTCAAAGTTGTTGGTGACCTGGTTAACCACCAATTGGGAGTCACTGCAGATATCAATCTGTTTAACCCCAAGGTGTTTGGCCAAACATGAGCCTGCTAGGAGGGCTTCATATTCGGCCTCATTGTTCGACGCCTTAAATTTGAAACGAAGAACATACTCTATTGCCACTTTGTCAGGGGTCGTAAGGATTAGTCCTGCTCCACAACCCTGTTGGTTGGACGAGCCATCAACATATAGGCTCCATGCTGGGGCTGTTGGTTCTGTTTTCTGAGCTTCTGAGGGTAATGAAACCACTTCTTTAGGCGTAGAAACAATGTCAACATGATATGTGAAGTTGGCGATGAAGTCTGCCACTGCTTGGCCCTTCTCAGCTGGCTTTGGTTGGTAGGAGATGTCAAACTCACCCAATGCTATCGCCCATTTGATCATTCGCCTGGAAGTGTCAGGACTTTGGAGTATCTGTCGAAGAAGATGATTGGTAAGCACGATGATGAAGTGTGCTTGGAAGTAAGGGCGAAGTTTTTGAGCAGACATGACCAATGTTAGAACCAATTTCTCAATGTTGGAGTATCGTGTCTCCGCATCTTGTAAGGCCTTGCTAGCGTAGTAGACAGGCCGTTCGACATTACCGTCATTTCGAATGAGAACAGAACTTACTGCTGAAGTCGATATCGACAGATAGATAATGAGAGTGTCACTAACCTCAGGTTTGGAGAGCAGATGGGCTTTACTCATGTAGTCTTTGAGGTTCTTGAATGCCTCAGCACATTCATCAGTCCATGTAATGTACTTCTTACTTCCCTTAAGTGCTTTGAAAAAATGAGCACATTTGTCTGTGGCCTTAGAGATGAACCTAGTTAAGGCTGCCACCTTGCCAGTAAGGCTTTGGATGTCTTTTGAAGTTACCGGTTCCTTCATGTTGAGGATTACTTTGATCTTCTCGGGATTAGCTTCAATGCCTCGTTGGCTTATCATGAAGCCTAAGAATTTGCCAGAGCCTACGCCGAAGGCACATTTGTTAGGGTTCAACCTTATTCGATACCTCTTCAGAATGGTGAAAGTTTCAAATAGGTTGGTGATGTGTTGGTCAACATGTTTGCTCTTGACTAGCATATCATTAACGTAAACTTCCATGCTCTTCCCAATCTGTTCGGCGAACATTGAATTGACCAGTCTCTGATAAGTTGCCCCTGCATTCTTTAGGCCAAAGGGCATGACTTTATAGCAATATAGTCTTCTGTCAGTAGTGAAGGCTATGTGTTCTTGGTCCGGAAGGTTCATGAGGATTTGGTTGTATCCTGAGTAAGCATCCATGAAGCTCAAGAGTTCACACCCTACTGTAGAGTCTATAAGTCTGTCTATGAGAGGAAGAAGAAAGCTATCCTTCGGGCATCATTTGTTTAGGTCGGTGTAATCGACACACATTCTTCACAAGACCTTTTGTAGCAGGAGACTTTCCTTGGTCGGATTCTTCTTAACAAGGACAACATTTGCTACCCACGTTGGATAATTAACTTCACGGACGAAGCCTATGCCTTTGAGTTTTTCAACTTCTGCCTTCATTGCCTCGTACCGTTTAACGTCATATGATCTTTACTACTGTCTCACTGGCTTGGTCTTGGGGTCAATACTTAAGCGATGACAGATGATATCGGGAGAGATGCCTGGCATGTCCTCGTATGATCAGGCGAAGACCTCAGTGTTCTCTTGTAAAAAAAAGATCAATGCCAACCGAATGGGTGGTGACAAGGTGGTGCCAATCTTCACCATGCGATCCGGATAATCTTTTGAGATAGAGACCTTCTCCAACTCTTCAACGGGTTGTGCTTGTTGGGTGAAAGAGTCATCTCAAGGATCGTCGGGTTGACTGTTGCCACCGTGAAGATCCAAGTTGGTTTCGTCTAGGCTGGTCTTTATGACTTGGTCATGTATAGAAAGGGTTTCCTTGGGCATAAGCAGGTGCTGTTGTTTGACCGAAGTGTTGTAACATGATCGTGCACTAAGTTGATATCCTCTGATGTAACCATTGCCATAGGGGGTTGGAAATTTCATCAACAACATATGTGTGGATACCATGGCCTTGAGATCATTGATGCCTGTGCGTTAGAAGATGACATTTTATGCTGTTGAGCAATCAACCACCAGGAAGTTAGTGGTAATGGTAGCTGTGTAAAGGCCTGTACCAATGGTGAAAGGTAAGTGTATGCTCCCCAAAGGTTGCACGATATCATCGGAGAAGTTTATCAGAGGGGAAATCGAGCGATTGAGCAAATGTTCATCTACATTAAATGCCCTGAAAGCTTCGGCAAACATGATATTGACCGAAGCCCCCGTGTCTACCAGGATTCGTCGTACTTCAAAGATGGCTATGTGAGCTTCCACGATCAGTGGGTTGTTGTGAGGGCAAATGATACCTCTTTCTTCCTCAGGGTAGAAACATATTGGATCCCAGTTAGGCTTTTGATGCTTGCCTCCCCTGATGTCTTCCACGTGAAACACTTGGTGGCCAGACCTTAAAGCTCGTTCATTATTTTTCACGACCCTGTTGGAAGATTTAAATATGGGTGTGCCACTACTTATGGAATATATCATATTCACCTGGCGTTGGTTACGGTTACCCTTTGGAGGGTGAAGGAGGAATTGATCAATTTTTCCTTCATGTGCCAAAGCTTCAATATGATCACGAAGGGTGATACACTTCTCACCGTCATGGCCGTTATACTCGTGGTAGCAGCAAAACGTGCCCGTGTTCTTCATGGACTTGTAATCCGGGTGCCTTGGCTTTGGCTTCGGTATCAGGTGTGCTATGCTGAGGTAAATGGCCATGCATGTGGTGTTCAAACGTGTGTGTGCCTCATACCTTGAGGTAGGGGCTGTCTTGACACGTGCTTGACCCACTGTGTTGACTGCCTGGGGTCGGGGATTATCGTGGTGATACCCTTGGTTATCGCGGTAGTGTTCCTTACTCATTTTACTAAAATGAGACTAGTGAGGATGGAAATCTTTCCTTTTGCCCTGAGATTGATATGTTTGTTGACTTGGCAAAGTATTAAGTAAGGCAGGGGGAGGCACCGCTGCCGTTTGGAAAGTCGAGGTCTTCTCATTTCGTTGGATCTGGCTTCCATTCCCTACTTGTTGATAAATGGTGGCTGTGGGGGGTTTCCCTTGATATGTCCTTGCCTCGACGGAGGCATGGTTGTAAGCCTGTGCTATCACCTCAGAGTAAGTCTTCCAAGTGTTGGCATTGATCATGTACTTGAAGAAACAATTACATAGGCCTGCCGTGAAGGCCTTGAGGGCGGTCTTGTCATCTGCCTCAACGCAGCGAGAATACTCATGGCTGAAGCGACTGGCATACTCTCGTAGTGACTCGTCCGGCTTCTGGCGAATAATGTACAAGTCATCTGCAGAATGCAAGCGATCGGTCTGGAAAATGTGTTGAGAAACAAACAGTTTCCTCAATTCCTCAAATGAGTCTATCGTCTCAGGTGGAAGACGGTAATACCAGTTTAGAGCTCCGCCAGAGAAGGTGGAGGGGAAGAGAAGACATCGCTCTTCGTCGGTGTGCATCCGGTATGCCATGGTGGACTCAAATAGGTTAAGGTGTTCAATCGGGTCCTCCTTTCCAGTATAGAGTTGCAAGCCAAGCTTCTATTTTGTCTTTGCTTGGAGAGGGTGTTAAGGATCCTCCTTGTAAGAGGGCCAGGCCTAGGTTGGTTCCAATCAGGTATCTCAGCTTGTCGTTCGGCCTTCAACTTGTTTACTTCCTTAAGAAGCTGTAAGACAAGGGGGTCCTGAGTGGAGTCATGTACCACTGGAGATTTCTTTCGTAAATCTCCATCTTCTCTTAGAAGTAGGAAGGTTTGATTAAGAGCATGTGATTTTTCCTTGGACTCGCCGTACTGACTTTCAAGGTATGTCTGTCGAAACATCTCTAAGTCCCTTATACCTTCGTGTTTCTCTAGGACTTGTTGCCCCTTCCCCAAATTGGTAACCGGCTTGGGACGTGGGAGGGGACCGAGTCTTTCAAAAACCCTTAGATCATTGATCTTCGAGCTTATGTGGAGGGGATTCTCTTAATGTTGCTTTAGGAAGTCTCGGCAATCACGATAAACGACTTTCAATCATTCTAACCCTTATGCAAGGAGGTGTCTTCCTCCACTTCTTCTACTTCGGGTCGAAGCATCTGGGTCATGTTGATCAATGTTTTGATGATTAGCTCGCTCCTCATCCGGGATATCCATGTCGAAGGGAGGTGACCCTCCGTGTTGGGGGGCACCCAGATGATGGTTGATGTCCACAGGGGCAACGAGCTCGCGTGTTTGAGTATGCGTAGTTTCGTGGAGTGTCAAAGAGCTTCTCATACTGCTCCTGGAGGACCTCATTCTTCATTATTATCTTGTTGTTTTGAGCTTCTAGCTCATCGACTTTAGCTTGAAGAGAAAACTTCTTTTGTTCATTCTTTCGTTGCTTCGCACCAGGTGCAAGAGGGGTGTTATTCTGTGTGATGTGGTTTCCTTCGCTCCCCATGTTGGAAAGGGATGCCTTGTCAAAAGAGAGTGTACGAATGGTGGAAACCAGCTTAACAAAGCTGAAGAGAATGGGAATAAGTGTCGTTCCCATAGACAGCGCCAAATGTTGATGCACAAAATCAGTGAGGACTTTGGTACAACAGAAAGTGTTAAGTTTGTGACCTTCGCTAGATTGCTCCGGTCACTAATATGGATAAGTATGTAAATGGATAAAGATAAGGAAGCAAACACAAGACGTACGTGGTTCACCCAGATTGGCTACGTCCACAGAGTAGATGAGTTCTCATTAATTGTGAAGGGTTTACACAAGTACATAGGTTCAAGCTCTCCTTTAGTGAGTACAAGTGAATGATTTAGTACAAATGACATTAGGAAATATTGTGAGAGAATGATCTCTATTTATAGAAGAGAGTTTCTAGTTTCATTTTGACATTGACACGTGTTGTGTTGTGATTGGCTTTTGATGTTGACACGTGTCGCGCTATGATTGGCTTCTGATGTCGACACGTGTCGCGCTGTGATTGGCCTCTTGGTTGAAGGGAAACTCTTCTGGGTCCTTGACGGTATAACGTTGACCGGTGCTCAGTAGTTTCGGGATTGGTCAAGTATGGTACAAACAAGTACAATTACAATTTAAGTCTAACTACTTTTGTTGATGCACAAAATCGGAGGTCTTGGAACAACGTAAATCCGACCGTAAATCTGCAAGAAATGTAAATAACACAAGATGTATCATGGTTCACCCCAAGGTTTGGGTTACGTCCACACTGATTGTATTTCTCTGAGAGTATTTGTGAGGCAGAGAGTGTGAGAGCTTTGCTCTAGATAGGAGAGGCTTAGGAAGTGGCCTCCTCCAATTATGAGGGTGAGGAGTCATTTTATATAATAATGGCTCCTTACTTATTACATATTTGCTCTTTCCTTTATCACATAATTACATTTAAGTCCCTCGAGTATTTGTACGAGATCTAAATACGAGGCCCTAAATATGGTATAAACAACTTTCCTATTTGTCTAACAGTGGCAGATATAATAAGCGACAAAATTGCTAGCGTTAGGAAATGAATTTTTTGACAGAAAATACTATAAAACCGACAGAAATTATGTCGGATATAACCAACAGAGAATATATTAATAATGAATAAATTAGAGCATTTTTGTCGGCTAAAACCGACAGGAAATACTAAAACCGACAGAGCTTCTGTCAGATATAACCGACAGAGAATTTATTAATAAGAATAAATAAAAGCGTTTTTGTCGGATAAAACCGACAAAAAATTATATTAATAATTAAAAAAAATATAAACAACTTTCTGAATCATTTCTTAAAGAATCCAAAAGCACTGCCATAGTGCCCTCCCTTTCCTGGGTTCTTGTTCTTCTTAGCCATGACCAAATATCTCAAAGAATCTCCTTGCACTATTCTTTATACCATAACAGTGATTTTCCAGTTAAACAAAAAGGGGTCAGCTAGGTTGCTTAGGAATGAGCTATTCCGCCTCTTCTAGCCACCCAACACTCCGCGTTCTCCTTTTTATAAAACTCTTTTCAAATTAAGCCCACTTCTCTACAAATATCAAATAACCAAGCATCGTTAATTGCTGGAAGAGAAACAAAACTTCAAATCTTGCTTAAAAGAAACAACCAAGAACTAAAAACCCAATAAACCCAAAAAGTTCACAGACATAATCAACCAATCAGATACCAAAGAACCCAAGTGGTACAAATAATAAAATATGAAATTCAAAACTCTAAGCACCTGATGAAGCGAAATATAGAAACAAACTTTCAGACGTATACATACATATATAGTTAGTATATTATTGTAATGCATAGATGCTGACCTGGTAGAGAAGAACCTATAGAGAAGATGACTTTGTGTTGGTATGGAAATTGGAGTCGATTATTGGGTGCTCTGCCTCCAGAGCTTTCAATAGCACATTAGGAATAAAAAAAACAACAATTTCACAGATAAATTCAATTAAATTTCTCTGAGGCATTCAAAGAGTAGACTCAAATTTCCCAATTTTGCATCAGGTTTCCTCCATTTCCTACCATCTTTATATCTTGATTCTGACCCAAGTGATGGAATTTGTTAATTTTGAAGAGATGGAGGATGCACCCCCCCCCCCCAAACCACAAAAAAAAAAAAAAAACGAAAGCTAAGAAAATATCTTGCAGTGGGTTGAGAAAAGGGTGATGTAGGGATGATTTGCTTGGGATCAATACACATCCATACCTTGAATACCTGATGGTGAGGTCTCGAGGGATAAGTCAATGGCGAAGGCCGACGTACGGCGATTTAGAAAAACTTGCGGAGAACGGCCTGGAGACTCTCAGTTGCGAGTGTTGAACCGGAAGTAAATGAGGAAAGAAAAGAAAGAGAAGGAAATGAGGAGAGGAGAAAAAGGGGAAGGGAGAAGGCACCGGAGCAAGGAAGAGATGGAGGAGTTTTATTTTGGAAAATTTTCATTACTGTTGGTTAAAATCGACATAATTTTTTTTTTAAATATAAACCGACATAAAATTTTCATTACTGTCGGTTATATCCGACAGAAACAAAATGGTGGCAAAATTCCCTCCCAAAATTTTAAATTCCCTCCAAAATTTTGTTACGATTTAAAAAAATAAAATAATAATTGTTGGGTTTAATAAATAAATAAATAATATGTATTTAAATAGAATACATTTTTAAAAATTAAATAAATAATTGTTTGGTTTAATAGATAATAACCCATGTAAAATATGCAATAAATAAACAAAAAGATAATTGTACAATGAAAATGTCATCACACAAACCAAATATTGTCTAATCAATACTTGAAAAACATAAATAAAAATTTAGCACAAATTACTTTTCCCACTTCAATGATTTAACCGTCAAACTTGTTTGTAGATACTATAAGATTGCATATGTAAAAAATCGTAAAAAAAATACATTAAGAGATTAGGTAACGGAACAAAAGTTTTCGACGGTTATAAACGAAAAATCACAATTTAATAGTTATTTTAGCTCCGATTTTGATGATTTTTTTACAACTACACTCCTCGACCTTATAAGAATGCAATGAACGAATTCGATCTTCAATTTAAAATATTTACACTTGTGGATACCACAAATTTTTATTTTATACTTAATGGAAGTATAATTTTAACTCTAAGTGTTTGTTTAATCTACCATTTTGACATGATATGTATTCTACGAAACTTTTTTCAACTATCCAACCGTCAAAATTATTTGTACACACTCTGAGATTGCATACGTAAAAAATCCTAAAAGACAAACATTTAGAGATTAGGTAACGGAACAAAAGTTTTCGACGGTTATAAACGAAAAATCACAATTTAACGGTTATTTTAGCTTCGATTTTAATGATTTTTTACAGCTACACTCATCGACCCTATAAGAATGCAATGAATAAATTTGATCTTCAATTTAAAATATTTACACTAGTGGACACCATAAAATCTTATTTTATACTTAATGGAAGTATAACATTAACTCTTAAGTATTTATTTAATCTACCGTTTTGACGCGATACACATTCTACGAAACTTTTTTCAATGATCTAACCGTCAAACTTGTTTGTACACACTCCAAGATCACATATGTAAAAAATCACAAAAACAAACATTCAGAGATTAAGTAACAAAACAAAAATTTTCGACGGTTATGCCATCAAACTTGTTTGCAGTTACACTCCTCGATCCTATAAGAATGCAATGAATGAATTCGATCTTCAATTTAAAATATTTACATTAGTGGATAATTCTTATTTTATACTTAATGGAAGTATAACATGAACTCTTAAGTGTTTGTTAAATCTATCAATTTGATAGGATATGCATTCTACGAAACTTGTTTCAACAATCCAACTGTCAAATATGTTTGTATATACTCCGAGATAGCATGTGTAAAAAATCATAAAAAAAAAAACATTCAGAGATTATTTTGGCGACCATCCAAAATTTTGCTTTGTTCGTGTCGGTTATATCCAACCGGGCCATGAGTAAAAAAAAAAAAATTAAAACATGTGTTTATTTATTTTATTTTTATCAATATAACATTTTAAAATAATAAAATTAGACATGATAGAGTACAACAAATGTTCATGTGTGTTTATGTGCCAGACAATGTGCTTTGTGACGCATTAAAAAAAATTGTTTGAATTTATTTGTATCTTGTTGCTTGCCTGTGAGGGAGCATAATACTTATTACAAAAATGATAACGCTTCAGATTGTAGTCTGTTGTTATTATTCTCTCAGGAAATTTATGGCTCGTGGGAATTGGGTTCATTAGACTTTAGGGTCAGAGTGAAAAAAAAAAATATTTAAAATATGTGTTTATTTATTTATTTATTTTTAATCAATATAACATTTTAAAATATTAAAATTTTCATTTCTGTGGGTTATAACTGCCAGAATACTAAAATAATAACCGCCAGAAAGTAAAACAATAAAATAGTCAATTTCTGCCTGTTATAACCGCCACCATTAACTTAAAAACCACCATAATCTGTAAAAAATATTAAAAAAAAATTAAAAAATAGCCGTTACAACCAACATGATTTTTTTGATATCCGCCACTAAATATCCGCAAGGACTTTATGTTGGATATAACCGACATGATATCTAATATCCGCCACTAATTAAATGATGTGTCAGATATAATTTATCCAACAAGATTTTTATAATATCCGCCACCATCATCCGCCAGCTAGAGTTTTTCACGTTCTTATGGATTGATGCAAAGTTATAAAGTAATGGATCATAAAATGTGAGGGATTTGTAGATGACACATTCTAAGCATGGATTAGCGAATGCCTCTTATATATGCATGTGTATTGCTCATGTATGATTATTCTAATCTCTTATATGTTACATTTTGTAGCCATTCCATAATATCTTGATATCAATCTCTTGAAACTTGGAAAACCATCATCCAAACATAGTTAAGAGAACGGTTGGGTACAACAAATTCTACTTTTTTGTTTAGAGTAAAATTGTCATTTCATGTTGAGATAATACAGCAGCTTAGTGGTTGGACGGATCTTCATGAATTTCATATCGTTTGTTTGAAAAAAGAGAGAAAAATGATTCAATTAAATTTCCATTGCTAGTGAATAAAATTTGGTGAAAAATAATTTGTCTCGATAGGATTTTCTTCATCGATATTGCTTTTTTTGGCGGATTAATTGTCTTGTTGCGCCTCAAGTTCAAACTTTCTCTCTATTCTCGAAGTATTTCAGAGGCTTGTATTAAAAAAATGGTGATCATATTCCTTATAGTAAGTTTATGAATTAGATTGTTATTGGAAAAAGAAATTAAAAGAAAATAAAAAGACCATGCGTATTTGTCAATAACCTCACCGTTCTCAATCTTCTGTTTTTTTATACAAATCATATCAAGAGAGGGGAGAGTGGAATGCTTATAATCAACTATCTTACATGTCTCTTGCTTCTAAATGTCTATATTTCTTATTTTTGTACCAAAATTCACTAGTTAACAAAAGAAATTATATGAAAGTACAAAAAAAAATTTCTAAAAAAAAGGGACAATTGGTGGTAAGTCACAGTTATCTACCTCTTCTAAGCTCATAGAGGCTACGAGGAATTTCACCCTGCCCATGCCCAGGGTCAAGCAGACTCACCAACTCGAAGTATCGAACATGGAACCTCCCACATTTTTTTTGGGGAGCCTAGTCTAGTGCACTTACCATTGGGCCACTTGTTGTGGTTTTGAATGCACTAATTTAGCAAAGTCTCATTACATTTTTGCTTTTGGCGTCAGTTTGTATTGGAACGACTCTACAACTTTGTGTTACAAACGTTTAATAATTACCGAGACATTTTGTGATAAAACTCCACACCTGACGAATTGTTAGGCAGTAATTATCAAATTGAGGACATTATCAATATTATTAAAAGTGAACATTTGACTCCTCTCTCTGATAATTCAATAAAAGCAACATTTTACAAACGTTTAATAATTACTAGCATTTGCCTACACACTTTGTGTGTATGAATACATTTTTTTAGAAAATGATAAGGAGAGAGGGAGAGAGAGAAAACTTGGGGGGAGTGGGAGGTTTTTGTTTTTGATTTTTTTGATTTTGTTTTATTTTTGATTTTTTATTTTTTAATATTGGAGGTATTTTAACATCACTTGTAGGTGAGGCTTTAATAAAAAACAGTAAAATTTGGACCTATGAAATTATATTATTTCCCATCATTTTTTTGTGTGATAGACTAATTTATATTTTCACCTTTTTTTAGTTGACAAAGAGGATTTCATTAATTAGTAGAAATAAGGCGCGTTGGATCATAGCTGTAAAGATCTGTAATCTCTTCATAATTCAAACGTTACATCCACTCCTAGTCTCCTAATTCCATCCTATAGTCAAATTTAACCTCTTCATAGATTCTATTGGAATCTGTACTTGTCTGATTTTTGTATCAAAATTCGCTCTCCTTTTCTTCATGGTATCGCACTCAATTGTACTAAATCATATTTTTTTTTAAATTTCTGGACCCCTATACGTGGAAACAGGCACGGCCCAAAAATTATCCTAATTAAGGTGACACCAATGTTCCACTTAATTAAATATTCAACATACCAATTACCACCAGATGATAATCCACGCCACACGAGCAAACTTTTTTCCTTTTCTTTGATGATGCACACAATTGACAATTGGGACACTTCGAACCAACGTTCTTCTATGGGACCTACGAATTGTAGACCCCTTGATTTAAAGATACACACGCACTTAGCTAATGTATGATTATATATATATCATCATCACCAATAATAACCCGTTCAAAAAGTTAAGCAAAAAAGATGCTCTCAATCAAGAGTAAGTGATTCTCTCTTTACTATTGCAACGTTTCACCAATTCTTGGACAAGAAAATCCCATTACCAGATTCTTTCATTAAATATTAAATCTCGGAAGATCAGTGGCCTTAATTAACTTCACCCAAAGCCAATGTCCTGGTCTATATAAACACCCCTTGAGGCTTCCCATTCTCATAGCCAAATATCATCACTTCCTACATATGTTTCCTAAGAAGAGTAGTGATATATATTTATATGCATACGTGTAGTAGCTAGCTAGGGCATTAGGGTTTTGGGTTTTGGGTGGGGCCCAAATGGAGCTCCCTCCACTTCAACTCTGAAAGGAGGTGATGGTAGACCACGACTGCTAGTTCATGAATGCCCCTGGATGCGCACGATAATGTTGAGTGAACGCATACTAAGGGTTTGCATGAGATAGGAGACGAGACTATCTTGAACTTTTTGGTATTGGAGTGAAGGGAGCTCCTAATGGTCTTCCTAAAGTTTTTCGTTCTTTCTTATTTCTAAGTTTGTGCGTGCTTGCGTCTTTTATTCTCCCTCCTTTGTCTAAGCATGTAGGTGTGATGGTTAGACTTCAAATATTTTTAGCACTAGACTTGCACTTGCAGTAAGAGCTAGTCTGCCTCTTCTGTTCCTCTCCTCCTCAGACTCATGAAAAATCACGATGGTGGTCCAACCTAATTTCTCTCTATTTATATATCTGGTGAAATCGATGCCCCATTTTGTATTTGCATGACAATGTGCTTAATTATGTTTTTTTTTATTTTTTATTTTTTATTTTAATTAACATTATTGCTTAGTTGCTTGGTCAATTAGATTACAGAAAGTTGCGATTTAAGGCATTGAGACTTGAATACTCTCGTGACCCTGCAGGTGTGATTTTGGAATTGTTATACATGGCCTGCCATTTTTCATGCTAAATGGGGACTCTGTCGTGGGAACATCCGCTTCTTTCTTGCTTGAGGGCAACTCCACAGGTGTGGATAGCCCGATGGATGGGCAAGGATTTAATACAATTGCCCCCCCCCCTCCCCCCCCCCGGCGCGGCTCTAGCCTACGTGGATGATTGGACTGAAGGGGGGCCCGAGAGCCTGAGGTCTGTGTGATGCTTGGCTGACATATTTTAAAATTAATAAAAATTTAAAAATTTAAAAAAATTGATTTAATTTTTCTATAAATATGTTATCATTATCTTCCAACTTACACCACAATTTTATATTTTCTCAAATACTTGGGTTGTAATTTCTTATTTATTGACACGTGATACAACGAGACCGATTAAAAATCCTATCCGAAATTACAAATAATTTTTTTTTATAAAATAAAAATTGCTAATATTTTATTGTCTATTTTCATGGCTATTCAATTTAAAGGTGGAGATGCAAAAGACAATTACTGTTCATTAAAGGTAGTTACTGTTCATTTGAGGAGATTGAATAGGAAGTTGCCCTAGGGGGCCTTCCTCATGCTAGAGTTGCTCTGATAGCGGGACCTTCCAATCACCAACATCAACAAAGTACTCCCCGAACCGTGCTGGATAGTCACCGCCATCACACGACTCTCAAACCTAGCCGTGGTGAATCCCGGAGGACAAAGTGAAGGCATTTGATTCTTGCCCCATACTTAAGCTAGGATGTGCCTGATATATAGACGGTTATTATTGGACAAATAGAAAAACTAGATAAAATCATCCTTAAATATAATAAGGCATATATATATATATATGTGTGTATATATATGTATGTATGTATTTATGTATATATATATGTATGTATGTATGTATGTATGTGTATATATAATATGGTCCCATTTTATGTACAATTTGAATGTACAAGTTTTCCTTCGAGTGACACTGAATTATTCCCTACTATTCAAATTCTTCATTTGTAATTATACATCGATCTACTAGTTCTCCAATTATTCGGGAAAATTGAAAAGCAAGCTGCATGCAGTTTACAAAGTACAGTAGTGGACTGCAAGTTTTCCTTTAAATGAAAAATAACGTGATGATCAAGATGCCAAATACACAGTTATGGATTTGCTGTCTCCAACTACGTGTCTCTTTTGTGTCTCCTTTATATTTTTTTGACATGTGTTCTCTAACTTAACCAAAACTTAACATTGTTAAATTTTATTATTTTGTGTTGAAAAAAAAAATTAGACCAGTTATATTATCTCTTCCCCCATCTTCTTACCGACGACCAAGGCACCCACCCTTCCGCCATCTTCTCATAGACTCCGGCGTCCCTCCATCTCCTCCTCTTCCTTCGTCTCCCTTTGCTCCTCCATCCTTCTCTATTTTAGCCCAAACAATTGCTCTCTCCAACTAAAATCAATGACACCGACTCCAATTTGAAGGCCTACATACCTGATTATATGAAACTCAAAGTTTATCCTTATCGTTAAAACTCAAAGTTTTCAAATAATTTTCATTAGTTTTCCTAAAAATCAAAACACTTTTTTTTTTTCTTTTCTTTTCGGTATAGCCGATCAAGATATTATATTGTTGAGGAAGAAAAAGCAATCCAGTATAATGAGAACCAAACTGGAAGCGAGAAACAGTAAAAGGTACCGAAGGATCATGCAATACCGAACTACACACAAAGCCATAGTCGTTGAATTATTAATGGCGGTTTCTTCTTCAGTCGACCGCGGTTGGGAATGACGGCAAGTTTTCTTTTTTATTTTTGGCTTAAAGGCATGGGTTGTCACGTCACACTTTAACGGATTCCTAATGAAAAGGTTAACAAAAGTATGAAAGTGTCACAAAATTCAAACTTTAGATTAAAGTGGGATGGAAAAAAATTTAAGTATGAAAGTTAAAATTTCACGATACTTAAGGGTAGTAAAGTGAGAATTATCCAAAAAAACTTTTTAACTTCAAGCATGCTTAAAGAAAAATACCTAGATATAGAAAACATAGAGCTTATAGATTGAAGGTGGATGAATTGAAGGAACGATGTGTGAGATTTTTTTTCTTCTTATTTATGTAATCTAGGTGTTGACAACAAGTTTAGTTTTGATCAAAGTTTAATTTTCAAATAGTATTAACTATAGTTCTTAATTATATTTGGTAGACATATACTTTTCTGAAAATATAAAGCTACCGTAACATTTTTTGTTTAATTATGAAATGGTTTGAATCAGGTTACCATGGCCTCCCATAAGGTTGAAGATGGTAACCTAGCTGTCAAATGCAAATAGATGTCTAATAAATTTTCAACGATACTTGCTCAAATTTCAATGACACAGAGTGAGGAAGAAAATGACATGTTTTCTTCCCATATATTCTTATGAACAGAGGAAAGTCACACGGGGGGCGGGGGGAAGAAGACTGACAAAGAAAATTTAGGAAGGAAAAAAAAGGAGGAGAAGAGGAAAAAAGTGAACCGTCACAAACTGAGTCATACACAATTTTTTTTTTTTTTTTTAAAGCTTAGATAGAGTTATGCATACTGTGGTTGCATGTATTTTCCTTGGATTGCAGAAAAATCTACCAACCAATCAAACGGTGAGCATGAACTCATATATAGCTCGTAGCTAAACGCAATTCTTTTTTTGGTCTGATGGTTGGCTTCGCACATTTACTCTTTGAATGGAGAATCTTACAAAACGTACAGATGCTTTTATATATCACCACCATCTTTACGGTGCAGCCTTAAATTATAAAGTTTTATACATCAATTAAGTAACTCGTAATATAATTAACATCTATACCTAAACAAACCCCCAATTTATGATTCCGTTAATTCTTTTTCTTTATTAACCCATTTACTCATATTCACATTAACCCATCCCTAAAAAATGAGCTGCCCAAAGTCCATTTAACTCATTTAGAGCACCTCCACCCCTAAAAATTGGGTTAATAAAAAATGAGTTGGGCAAGAGTCTAGTCATTTAGAGCAACTCCACTTCTAAAAATGAGCTGGCCCAAAGTCCATATAATCTACCAAACTAAATGGTAATTGACCAAGTGCATCTTTACTTCTAAAAATTGAGCTAAGCAAGAATCTAGTCAATTCGAATTAAAATATTATTAATTTTTTTTATAGATAATAAAAAATAATTTATTTTTAATTTCGGATAGGATTTTTCACCAATCTTGTCACGCCACGTGTCATTATTCGAAAATACAATTTTTGTGGATAGATTTTCATGTAGAATTTTAACCAGTTTAAATAAAGTACCCAATTTAATAAATTTTCATTTTATTTTTTCTGTATTTTAAAACAATTTTTAAGAATTTTTATTAAGTTAATTAATTTAGATTGTTGGATTTAAAAAAAAAATGAAATCTAACAACCCAAAATTGAACATGTGGAGTGAGATCGAGGAGTGTGGAGGGGAGAAATTGCAGCAGACATGCCGACAGTTCCAGGTTCAGGGAGGGTGGACAAAGCCTCCATTTCAAACAATTAAAGTCAACTGTGATGGGGCTTGGTATAAGCAAACGGAAAGGGGTGGATTTGGGTGGGTTGCTAGAGATTTTGCGGACATTTTTAAAAGAGCTGGAGGGGTAGGGAATATCTTATGTGAATCTAGTTTGATGGCCAAAATGGAAGCGATGAGGGTGGCTTTGTTGACTTATGTGGAGAGAGGCTTTGGGATAGTTCAAGTAGAAACTGATTTGAAGGTAATGGTGTACATGCTAAATGGTGTTTTACAACCGGAGGCTGTCATGGAAGGTGTTATATGAGACATTCATCATATTAAGCAGCAATTGAGTTCAATTGAATTTCTTTTTACTCCTCGAGCCTGCAATGGGGCTGCACATTTGGTGGCAACTTATGTCAAACGTGTGGAGGAATGATTTGAACTGAAATAGTTGTTTAATACTCCTGATTTATGATGTAAATATTTCAATTCATATCAAATAATACTACTATATCTTTGGAAAAAAGAAACCAAAATCTAGCCGTTGAGAGTGCCAGTGTGCCACTGATCTATTTCTAAAGCTAGAATCGGCCTTCTCTTTGAAAATAGGTAATAGTTAAATTATCTATTGAATCCCTGAGCCAGATTTTTCTTACCTTTATCAAAAGAAGAAATGTAGAAAGATGCCGTTGTCTGCCATTAACAGTCCCTGTTTCCAAAACCAACCCAATGCATCCAACTTTCTTCAGAAATTAATAAATAGAAAATCTAACTCTCCGATTTTCTTCAGACCCCCCATTAATGTCCATATTTATTTCTCAATCCTATCCTGTGGTCCTCTCTCACCAACTAGGGTTTCTTTCCCATTACTCCCATGAGCCCCCCCCCCCCCCCCCCAACATCTCTATTTAAAGTCCCTTTAGACCACAATCCCTCTTCATAAGTAGAACTAGGGTTTCTCTTCACGACTAGGGTTTGTCTTTTAGTTTGTAGATCTGTAGAAGTGAGTAAATGGGAGCTCCCTTTGATTCAAAAGCAGGAGGGAGAGAGGGTCTTACACTGCTGCTGGTTCATGGATACCTCTGGGGTGCGCACGGTAAGGAAACTGCGCAGTTTAAGGGTTTGCATGACCCAGGAGATGTGAATTCCTTCTCCTCTCCTTTCTTGGATTGAAGGGAGCTCCGATACTATTTGCCTGTCCTGTCTCTCTCATTTTATTTCAATTTATTCGTTAATTTTATGAAACTATAATTATATGTATGTATGTATAAATATTGCTGACCTGTAGTGTTTTTTGCGAAGGTTTTTGTGACTTCAGGGTTCGTAAGAAATTTAGCCTGAAATACGTTGAAGGGCATGCATATGCAGATCCGGACGGAGCACCATATTATTTAGTTTCTCTTTTGCTTGTGTAAATCTACGAAATCCAAATGTTTTTTGTTATCCAAATTTGCCAGGGAATGTTCATGGAGTTTTTACAGACTGCGTAACTCTGTAAACTAATTAAATAAAAATTAATTATGTATTAACAACAACACCGTATCCATCGTTCTGGTTCTGGATCTGATCCTAGATGGCCGTAGACAATACTTGTAAACTGTGTATTTTGGTCTGATTATTTTATGTATTAATATATAAACACATTCAATGAATTAATCTTCTAATATAACAAATACTTTCTCTGGAAATCTCATCTTTCTTTTCCGATTACAATGTTGAACATGGCGTTGGCGCTTTCTTTTTTTCTTTTTTATAAAATGAATATTGGATTTCGCTGCAGGTGCCATATTTGAATGCATAGCTAAATATATAAGATTGTCACATCCGCCTTGATGATTTGGTCAATCGCCATTGTCTGCCTGACTCGATAAAAATAATGTTCATCATCTCATTCATCACGGGTATATTGTATACTTCATGTAACCTGATACACGTTTTTTGATCGGATTATTCAATCCAAACAAAAGGATGACTTTCTCATACTCCAAACTCCAATTTTTGTTATGTTGTAAATAGCGTAAAAAATTATTTTAGCTACTCAATTCAACTTTTCATTACTATTTTAACAAGTTTTCATTAACATGCAAAATCAAAAGGTTACTGTTTTTCTCCTCTCTCAGATGACTCTTATAATTTTTTTAATATCTAAGAGCATATCCTAAACTCCGCCTATGTAAGTTTATCTTACATTGCCGGTCCCAAGCCCAAGTAAAGGAGGAGGGGGAGGGCGTCAGGTAGTCGACAGCCGGCACTCCATAGTTACGTCGAATCCTTATGAAAATGAATTCAGAACGAAATCGCGCTAAAGCTAGGGCGTCACCCGTAAGTGGCGCGTTGTGTGGCCCGAGCACAGTGATAAGTGAGCAAGGGTCGCTGTATCTCCATAGGCACCCGGATGCAGTGTTAAATGAGCAAGGGGGCCATAGAAACTTCTTTTCGAACGACTCCACTCAAAGTTGTTTGGGAGCATATGCACCTATCAACTTTACACGGGACACACAAAAGAAGTACTTTGATTCCATTGGACGGGGGAGGGTGAAGAAGCTAGGACAGAAGGGTAGAGTTCAGGAGAGTAGAATGCGTTTAGGAACGTGGAATATAGGAACCTTAACGGGAAAATCTATGGAAGTAGTGGAAGTTATGGTGAGGAGAAGGATAAATATTATGTGCTTACAAGAAACTAAGTGGGTTGGTCTTAAGGCAAAGGATCTAGAAAACTCAGGGTTTAAACTTTGGTACTCGGGCACAAATAGAACGAAAAACGGTGTTGGCATCATCGTGGACAAGATCTTGACACAAGATGTTGTAGATGTCAAGAGGGTAGGAGATAGAATCATGGCAATCAAGATTGTAATAGGACAAGAACTTATCAATGTGATTAGTGCGTACGCACCTCAAGTAGGGTTGGATATGAGTTCGAAGGAGAAATTTTGGGAAGACCTTGGAGACTTGGTGCAAGGAATTGCTCAGACGGAGAAGTTATTTATAGGAGGAGATTTAAATGGACACGTGGGCAGGGAGACAGGCAACTATGGAGGTTTTCATGGTGGCCATGGTTTTGGGGAGAGAAACGAGGATGGGGAAGCTATCTTGGATTTTGCAATGGCATATGATCTCTTCTTAGCCAACACCTTCTTTAAGAAGAGAGAAGAACATGTGATCACCTACAAGAGTGGGTCGTCAAAAACACAAATAGATTTTCTTCTAATGAGGAAAGGGGATCGTATAACTTGTAAGGATTGCAAAGTTATACCAGGAGAGAGCGTGGCTAATCAACATCGCTTGTTGGTGATGGATGTACATATCAAAAGAGTGAGAAAAAAGAACAAGACTTGGAAGTGCCCAAGGACTAGATGGTGGAATCTAAAAGAAGAAAAACAAGTCATTTTCAAAGAGAAAGCAATCACCCAGTGTGTGTGGGATAGAGAGGGGGAAGCTAGCCAAATGTGAGATTCCATGGCTAGTTGTATCCGAAAAGTAGCAAAAGAGGTATTAGGAGAGTCCAAGGGCTTTGCCCCACACCAAAAGGAATCTTGGTGGTGGAATGATGAGGTACAAACAAAGGTGAAGGCTAAGAAGGAATGTTGTAAAGCCTTATACAAGGATAGGACCGATGAAAATGGTGAAAGGTATAGAAAAGCGAAGCAAGAGGCGAAGAAAGCTGTGAGAGAAGCTAAGTTAGCGGCTTATGATGATATGTATAAGCGACTAGATACCAAAGAAGGAGAGTTTGATATCTATAAACTAGCTAGAGCAAGGGAAAAAAAGACAAGGGACCTAAACCAAGTGAGGTGCATCAAGGATGAGGATGGAAAGGTTCTTGTTACAGAGAACGCGGTTAAAGATAGATAGAGAGATTATTTTCATAATCTTTTCAATGAAGGACATGAAATGAGTGCTTTTTTAGGGGAGTTGAGTAACTCAGAAGAGTGTAGAAACTACTCTTTTTATCGTCGAATCCGGAAGGAAGAAGTGGTTGTAGCTTTGAAGAAGATGAAGCATAGAAAAGCAGTAGGCCCAGACGATATACCAATCGAAGTGTGGAAAGTTTTGGGAGAGACAGGTATAACATGGCTCACTGACATTTTCAATAGGATTTTGAAAACGAAGAAGATGCCAAATGAGTGGCGAACGAGCACTTTGGTGCCTATCTACAAGAATAAGGGCGACGTACAAAATTGCATGAACTATAAGGGTATTAAGCTAATGAGTCATACAATGAAGCTCTGGGAGAGAGTCATTGAGCATAGATTGAGGCAAGAGACACGGGTTTCGGACAACCAATTCGGGTTCATGCCAGGGCGCTCAACCATGGAGGCAATCTATCTCTTACAAAGATTGATGGAAAGATATAGAGATGGGAAAAATGATTTACACATGGTCTTTATAGATTTGGAAAAAGCGTATGATAGGGTCCCAAGAGACATTCTTTGGAGGATTTTAGAGAAGAAAGGAGTACGAGTAGCATATATCCAAGCTATAAAGGATATGTATGAAGGAGCAAAGACTGCCGTAAGAACTCATGAAGGACAAACCGAAAGCTTTCCCATAACTGTAGGATTACATCAAGGCTCATCCTTAAGTCCTTACCTTTTTGCGTTGGTAATGGATGAGTTAACAGGACATATTCAAGATGATATTCCTTGGTGTATGCTTTTCGCAGACGATATAGTGTTGATAGATGAAACTCAGGAAGGGGTAAATGCAAAGCTTAACCTTTGGAGAGAAGTGTTGGAATTTAAAGGTCTTCGCCTAAGTCGATCAAAGATAGAATATATGGAGTGCAAGTTCAGTGCAAATGGAGGCCAAAACGAGTTAGGGGTGAGGATCAGAGATCAAGAAATACCAAAGAGCGATTGTTTTCGTTACCTAGGATCTATCTTGCAAAAGAACGGAGAATTAGATGGAGATCTCAACCATAGAATACAAGCTCGATGGATCAAGTGGAAGAGTGCATCCGGCGTGTTGTGTGACCGCCGTATGCCACTGAAGCTCAAGGGAAAATTTTATAGGACGGCAATAAGGCCGGCGATGCTGTATGGCACAGAATGTTGGGCGGTGAAGCATCAACAAGTACACAAAATGGGTGTAGCGGAGATGAGGATGCTTCGTTGGATGTGTGGGCACACAAGAAAGGATAAGATTAGGAATGAGGATATCCGGGGTAAAGTAAGAGTAGCCGAAATTGAAGGAAAGATGAGAGAAAATCGGTTACGGTGGTTTGGACATGTGCAAAGAAGGCCTACTAACGCTCCGATTAGAAGATGCGACTATGGGACAGAGGTTCAGGGCCGAAGGGGTAGAGGAAGACCTAGGAAAACTTTGGAAGAGACTTTAAGAAAAGACTTAGAGTACTTGGATCTAATGGAGGACATGACACAGGACCGAGCACAATGGCGTTCAAAGATTCATATAGCCGATCCCACTCAATGACTTGGATTTTTCAAGTCTCCAACCGAGAAGTTTCCCTCACTTGGGAAATTAAGGGAATACTACCTCAACCTACATGCTCCACTCACAAAGCTTCAACATACAAGCTTCAACAAAAGAAAATTCAGAGAAGTTAGCAAAGAAGGCTTTGGTGTATTTAACACAATACGTTGAAATGAAGGAAAGCTATTTATTGATATCCCGGATAAGTCACAAATATGTACATATACATGAGTCAAAATAAACAAACAAGAGGGAGCCTTCACAAAGGTTGCTTAGGAGAAGTCTCAGCAGTCGGTAGAGCCCCAGAAAGAGCAGGCACTGGAGGGGGATCATTTGGAGCCTCAGTACTGGACAGAACCCTAGAAGGAGGAGGCAGCAGAGGTTGATCATTTGGAGCTTCATTACGCGGTACAGTCCCAGAAGACGAAGGCAATAAATGCCTTTGGAACAAACCCACAAATCTCTGATGATCAAGTAAAACCTGACCATCAGATTCCTTCATCTGGTTAAGCTTCCTCTTCATGTTTGTAGCATAGTCATGTGCAAGCCGGTGCAACTGTTTATTCTCATGCTTGAGCCCTCTAATCTCCTATTTGAGACTCATCATTTTAGCCGCCAATGATTCAACTTGGCGGGTTCGAGCAAATAGGCGTTGGGCCATGTTAGACACAGAACCTGCACACTGAACACTGAGAGCCAGAGAATCCTTAACAACCAACTCATCAGACCGTTTGGAAAGTAGTCTGTTATCTTTGGGAGTGAGAAGGTTCCTGGCCACTACCGCAGCGGTCATATCATTCTTCATCACGGAATCCCCAACGGTAAGAGGACCAGTAGGGGAGACGAATGATGGACGCCATATGTTGTCTGGAGAAGGCGTGGCTGCCTCTTCAACATGGTTCAAGTCAAAACGACGGTCGGAGAGGCCAGACATTTTCAAAGGTGTTGAAGAGAGAAGAGGTCGGACAAATCAAGATCTTAGAAGTGCAAGAATGGAGCTTCTACTGGTGGAGATTCAAGTGTGCTTTGGAACTTAATGCCAGCCTCTATAAAAATCTGCACTCGACGGAGCTTCAGAAATCGAAGAGGCGTTTGCTTTCTCAAAAGCTGGGCTGCTCAGAGACCACGACACGTTTGCTTTCTCAAAAGTTGGGCTGCTCAAAGACCACCAATGCCGATCTCAGAAATCGAAGAGGCGCTTACTTTCTCAAAAGCTGGGCTGCTCAGAGACCACGAAGGCCGATCTCAGAAATCGAAGAGGCACCTACTTTTCCAGCCTTGTCAGCACCTGTCAGCTTTGCGGAAATTATGGGCATTATGTCGAAGATTTCTGGTGAAGTAGAAAGCACATGAATCTGACTGTTCAATCACCCACTTCCCACACGCAACATTAGCTCATGGGTACCACAGATAACTTTGCCAAAGTTCTCTGACAAAGTTGAGACACGTGAAGCTTGAAGCTCTCACTACACCGCTCTGACCAAGAAGGGTAAAAGAATAGCAAAGAAACAGCACTAACAAAGTTTAGACACATAAATTTTGAAGGTCTAGCTACCATATTATTACCCACAAGGGTAAAGGAACAGTACCACTGCTGGATAATTGGAAAGTCTCTGTGTGTCAACCTCTGTGCTTCGTGGCAAGATAGACTAGCAAACATGCCCAACCTTTTCTCACATTCGAGAAAACACTCCCAACAAGATTGCTTGCTCCAAAATCGAAGAGGCACCGCCCTCCGAACCTCAAGAGCCAGACTCCCAACATGATTACTTTCTAAAAAATCGAAGAGACACCGCTCTCCGAATCTCGAGAGCCAGACCCCTAGCAGGATTGCTTTCTTAAAAATCGAAAATGCATCGTTCTCCGAATCTCGAGAGCCAGATCTCCGACAGGATTGCTTGTTCGAAAACCGAAGAGGCACCACTTTCCCAACTTCAAGAGCCGGATCTCCTTGGATAAAGCTTGTCTATAATCTTTACACGCAACATCAGCTTTCCAGATACCACAGACCACTTTTTCAAAGTGCTCTGACAGAGTTAAAACATGTGAAGCTGGCAGCTCCCACTACCGTGTTATGACCAAGCAGGGTAAAGGAATAGCATTACTACTTGTTGTTAGGGAGACTCCTATATATGTTGACCTTCATCCCCAACAGACAGGCAGACCTGCAAAAATGCTCAACCCTTCCTCATATCTGAAAGGGCACTCCCAAAGAAGCCTTTCGAAATATTCAGCTTTCTTTCCCCCCGATAATACCTCTGCAAACAAGCTATACTAGAGCAAGAATATCTCATATCATCAGGGTTAAAAGCAAGAGTATCCCATATCATGTTTTTTCCCTGTCTTTTCCTTTGGCCTTGTTCTTACCTGCAAGACAAGGAGAAAGAGAGCAATCAGTCAGCACTTGGAATCAAGCTTCCAGTCAGGAACTGACTGCCTGGAACCCCTTACTTGATTACTTACCTTGCATTGCTCTCGAGTACTCATCTTCAACATCTTATGCTTCCAGGGAAGATACCGCATCTGCCTGAGGAACATATAGGGCAAGTGAGAAGAATACAAGGAAGCATGTGGAGACAAGCATAACAGCACACGTGCCGATACATCCACTACTCTGTCAAAAGCAAAAGTATCCCATATCAGCAGGGTCGAACGTACTATTGATTTGATGGACTTGTTTTGACCCTCAAATTCTTCAGTCGGCCTTATACTCTGGAGGAAACCAGAAAACCCTCCAACCCAGTTCAAGAATAAGCCTGTGGAAAGTTACTTCTTCAAAAGCAAAAGTATCCCATATCATATCTTCTCATTTTTCTTCTCTTTATCCTTCATGCTGCCTGCAAGATAGGGAGAATGTGAACAATCAACCGGAACTCGAAATCAAAGTTCTGATCTGGGACTGATTGCTTGGAGCTCTGATTGCTTACCTTGTCTGTCACCTCTTTCAGCAAATCCCCTAGCTCGGCGACTTGGAGGACTCCTACTACATGGTTTGTATCGCGCTTGACCAAGCCTGAAACTACAAGTAAGCTTCAAGTGAAATTGATACATTACCTTGTGCATCTCCACCAGTTAAAGATACCACCCCTGGATGGAGGAAGAGTACTTCCAGAGAAGATGCCACATCTACCTACGAGACAGATAAGGCAAGTCAAGACGATACCACACTCCGGAACTTAGAAGTTTCGTGATTACGAGATCATTCTCCCACAATATTTCCTAATGTCATTTGTACTAAATCATTCACTAGTACTCACTAAAAGAGAGCTTGAACCTATGTACTTGTGTAAACCCTTCACAATTAATAAGAACTCCTCTATTTCGTGGACGTAGCCAATATGGGTGAACCACGTACATCTGGTGTTTGCTTTCCTATCTCTATCCATTTATATACTTATCCACACTAATGACCGGAGCAATCTAGCGACGATCACAAAAAGCGACCGTTTTCGCTACCTAGGATCTATCTTGCAAGAGAACGGAGAATTAGATGGAGGTCTCAACCATAGAATACAAGCTCGATGGATCAAGTGTAAGAGTGCATCCGGCGTGTTGTGTGACCGTCGTAGGTCACTGAAGCTCAAGGGAAAATTTTATAGGACGGCAAGAAGGCCAGCGATGTTGTATGGCACAGAATGTTGGGCGGTGAAGCATCAACACGTACACAAAATGGGTGTAGCGGAGATAATGATGCTTCGTGGGATGTGTGGGCACACGAGAAAGGTTAAGATTGTGAATGAGGATATCCGAGGTAAAGTAGGAGTAGCCGAAGTTGAAGGAAAGATGAGAGAAAATCGGTTACGGTGGTTTGGACATGTGCAAAGAAGGCCTACTGACGCTCCGGTTCGAAGATGTGACTACGGAACAGAGGTTCGGGGCCGAAGGGGTAGAGGAAGACCTAGGAAAACTTTGGAAGAGACCCTAAGAAAAGACTTAGAGTACTTGGATCTAACGGAGGACATGACACAAAACCGAGCGCAATGGTGTTCTAGGATTCATATAGCCGACCCCACTTAGTGGGAAAAGACTTTGTTGTTGTTGTTGTTGTAAGAGCATATCCTAAAAATCCACATTAGCAATGACAAAAATAAAAGACAATGTTACTGTTTTTCTATCGATTGCAAATTCTTATGTAGTATGACGTGAAATGGCAGTAAAGATGGTGGCTGCTAAAATTGATAGCAACTTGAAATCCATTTTTAATTGGTTAGTAAATGCTTTTCATGATTTTTATTATTGTTTTTTGCTCTCAAAATATTTATTACAATTATGAAAAGAAAATAACGGAATGAATAATAGTTTAATTTTTACATATCAACTATCAAATGAGAAAAAAACTTTTAAAATATCGAAGTGCCACTTAGGCTTTTAAATGTATTTTTTATATTAAAAATTTGACATCTCATTTGAAGATGATGTAACAATTGAATAGTTGGTCCCTCTAAATTTAAATGAGCGATTGTTCGTTTGGTATAATAAAAGCTTTGTATGGAGATGAATTTTTTGAGTTGGGAGTATTAACCTTTTCACTTAATTTTTTACGTTTGGTCACGGGTATTTTACTAGCATGCAAAATTAAAAGTTTAGTTACTTTTTATTACTAAATTAAGATTTTAATTATACCAACAAAAAATTATGACTTTAATATCATTAAAATTTAGTTTTTAGTGTTAATAGAGTACACTGAGCAAAATGAAAAGCGAAAAAAATTAAAATAAAATAAACATTTCTCTTTTAAGTTTGATTATTTAAAATAGAGTTTTGATGGTTCTTATTCTGATTTTGTGGTCCGGATATATATATCATCTTTATTTAGATTTTGAGTACCTTGGTTCATGCTTGTGACCGCTGTCCATCCATCTCTAGATGTGTGCCCTTTTGCGACCTTTGAGGTGGTCAATCTACATTTCCCAATTTTTAATAAAGGCTAATTTTTATTCAATTAATTTATCTTCTGAATCTCGAGTCTAAAATGAATTAATTTATAAATATTTTTTTAAACATTTACCTTTTTACATACTCATGTTCAATCTTGTTTATTAATTCTGTTTGATTTATTCCATCTGACAGTCATAATAAAAACAGTTTGAGAAGCTAAAAAAAAGTGTGATATTATTTATTTTTATTTTCTTGTGTTAGTGTAAATATGGTGTTATAAGCAGTAATATTATAATTAGTGAAATGTCATGATTGTTAGAGCATTTGTATTCAATTTATCGCGTTATAAATTCAAATCCTTTCACCCCGTTAAATTACCTCATATTTGGACACAATATTTGATAACATTGGCACAAGAATTAACGTTATAATGTAAGGCTACATTTGTTTGGACTCCTTAGTTAGGATTAGCTAGGATTGGCTTAGTTGCTGTCCTACTTCTTTGTTTGGCGTGGGTAAAGGACTAAGTTAATGAGACTATGTGGGACTCGTCTTCGCTAAGGGCCTTACTACCATTCCTGTGTGAAAGGTTGGTATTAGCAGTCCCGTTGTGAAATCCCATCCTCGGAATTCACTACTTAAAATTATGTATTGTGTATTCTTAGTTTCAACGCGTTTATAATTATGGTGTGTAGTTTTTTTTTTTTTTGATAAGTAAAAGGATGAAAACGCCCTTAATGAACTAAACAGACTTTTCAAGGATGTATTTAATTCGTATATCTTTTATCACTTTTATTTACATATTTGGATAGAGCTCGACCTCACGAGTGCGTAGGAAAAAACCGTTCGCCAAACAGAGTTATAACAAATGAGATATAAGCAAGCAAATATAAGGGCGAAATGGTCATGTGACCATTATCTGGAAGGCTCCAAATTTGTTGGAGCAATGATCTAGGGTGCCACGTGTGTGGCTATGATAGGAAGAAGATAAAAGAAAGGAGGGAAATGAGAGAGAGGGCGGACCAATCAGAAAAAGAAAGCAAGAAGGGGAAATAAGGGAGGGAAAAACCACCCAATTTGGATCTTCCTTTCGACTCGTGGTCCCGACCCGATTTTAGGTAGCAATTTCGTCAATTTTCATCGATTTTTTCGACGAATTCCACTCAGCCGTCACTTGCACACTCCACCTCGACCTCGATTCTCCTATTTCCATAAAAAAAATATGAGAGTTTTTTACCTTGATTTAGCAAAAAATTGCACCGAGGGCTTCGTGGGTGCACGACGACAATTCCACCATTTCTGAAAGGTTTTCCATCAACCACCACCACCCACAGGGGTCTCTTGAGTCCAAGAACACAGCCCAAACAAGTTTGGGGGCGGCGGAGCTGCAAATTCAACGAATCGAGGAACACCCATTTCTAGGTTTTGACGGATCGAGGATGTTTTCTGGCTTTTCTCAACCGAATTGGACTTCAGCCCAGGTATCAAAGTTGTTCCCCTTATTTTTTTTATACAATTTTGTAAAATTTGGTAATTTTTGGAGTTAGGTGAATTTTCCGTTGAGTCGGGGCAATTGGCCGCCGTTTACCCGATGACCCACTTGACCCTTCTAGGCTAAATTTGATAACCCGATTCCATATGTGACATCCGATGGATGAAATCCCATCGTTCGGACATAGTTTCGTTAGGGTCGGCTTCTTGATCATTATAACCATTGACAATCCGACCGTTGGATCGTCACCAAACTTTAATGCGTTATAGCATGTAATATTTGAGGACATTAGAAACTGATGGATTAGGAATCCGACTTACAAATTTAAATTTTTAAGTTTGTTAAACTAATTGTTGACCACCACCTAATTCTAGCAATTGGCAGAGATCCGACCATTGGATCATTTCGAAATTTTAAGATATTGTTTTAGAAGATACATGGCTCTTGAAAAATTACAAATCGGAAATCTATGAGTGGGTATTCTGGATTGAAATACATAGGGTTGCGAGCCCCACCGTTGACTTTTTGTCAACATGTCTCGAATCGTTTTAAATACTAAAATTAGTACTACTAGAGACTGAGTGAATTCTAGTAGGCCTACATTGGTTAGTGAGTGACTTTAATAAACGTGATATGGTTATTACCTTGGTTTAGTATTTAATATCCTTTGTGGATATGACTTGGTTTTATGAATGTGATTTCTATTAAAATGTATTTTTATATTTGGCCATCGGTCTATTGTTATGAATGTCATTTCGTTAAGCCTTTCTAAATTGAGCACTTGATTCATGTTTTGTTTCTTCGAGTCGTTGTTATGTTTCTTGGGCTTTCGTTTGGTTCCGTTGAGTGGTCCATAACTTGGTTCTGCTTGGGTTCCGTTGAGTAGTCCAGTTCCCTGCTCCGTCTAGATTCCGTTAAGTGGTCTGGAATGCCTCATACTCCACGATTCCGTTGAGTGGTCCATAATCGTATCCACTCATACTTCGTTGAGAGGTCCGGAATCCCTTATACTCCACAATTCCATTGAATGGTCCATAATCGTATCCTGGTTTGGATTTCGTTGAGTGGTCTAGAATTGTATCCTGATTTGGATTTCGTTGAGTGGTCTGGAATCCCGCTTGGTATTTTGGTTCCATTAAGTGGTCCGGAACCCGATGTTTTTAGATTTCATTGAATGGTCCGAAATCACATTCTTCAAAGATGTAGGCTTTGGCCGAACTGTGTTGCTCTGGCTTTGCATTTTGGTGTATTGTATGTGTTATTGATTTATGTGATTGTGGAATGGTGTTGGAAAACATATGTGTGTGTGAATGGCAAGATGACAACTATTGTTTGGCTTATGGTTGACATGTTGTGTGGTACTCTATGTTTTCTGCTAGGAAGTGTTTTACAAAAAGTTTAAAGTTTAACAAATGATGAACTACGAATGGATTGATCCCGTCGGAGGGTACGTAGGCAGTCTAACAAAGAAGTTAGATGTAGCCATAAAGTCTATGAAAAATTACTACGCAATTCGAATCTTGAGTTGTGATTTGTCCATATTCCGGAGCCTGGGTATGTTAGATATACGGGTCTTGGTGTTGTCACATGTCAATCTTGGACGTACGTAGGGATCTGGGGGTGACACCCGTATTCATATTTCCATCAATTTCGCCCATTTTAGTGAGAACTTTCTCTATCATGAATATCCACTCTGTGGGGGAGGGCTGCACCATGACCAAGTGTTACAGGATCTTGAGTGCCTTGTCGACGTCATTGTCTTCATCGTTTTTTAGCTTCTGTTGCAGAAGCGATTTTATGGCATAAATGGTTTATGAATTTGAACCCAAGAAGTCGGACAAGGGCTATGAGTTGGTTGTTCTGGCCATCTGTGACATGGTTTGTTGTGGGAGTTACTTGGGAAAAGGGTGCAGTGGTGGTGGAGGAAAAAAGAGCTGTGATTTTGAGGGATTGGGGGGACTCGATCTGGGTTTCAAACGGGATCCAACAAGTTGACGATGAAGTTCGGATTTTGTTTTAGCTTTTGATTTTTTGCTTCCATAAGGATTCGGTCAGGATTTCAAATGAGATTAGAGGACTTGATTTGCCAGCCTTATGGGAGCTTTCCAGCTTCTAGAGTTGGACGGAGAAAAGTAGGAAGAAAAAAAGCGAAAGGGGAGGGAGATAGAAGAGGTTTCTAGAAAAGAAAAAAAGATATAATTAATAAAGTATTAGAAGATAAGGATTAAATAATATAATACTAGAATTTGTTAATTATCATGTTTTTAGTCCGACAATACATCAAACGCTTCATTAAGTTAGTCCATCTTAGTCTATTCCAAGTCAGTCCAACTTGGTCCCTGAAGCTAGTCCAGTTTGAGTTAGTTCTGTGCAACAAACGCACCCTAGTCCAGTCTCTTTAGCATTTGTCAAGCCAAAAACAATCATGAAATCATTCAAATTGTGCCCATGGCATTCGCCTATGTGGCTTTATTATTTCTCCCCCAGGAATTGATGAGGGTAATGTTAGGGAGACCAAAATTTTAAACTAAATTTGCAAACCAAATGACATACTTGTTGATGATTGGATTATTACTTAAGTATTGATTAACTTGCTTATTTCTTATTGGTGTCCCATCATTTGGTTTGCAAATTTAGTCTCCCTAGGATTATCCTTGACGAATTGTCTTACGAAATATTAAACTAGCTCGCATATGTAGAATAGACTAAAAATGAGAAAACCAAACAACAATGGAACAAGTGAATTAATTAGTTGAAACTGGGCACCATAATATTATATTATATAAGTAGAAAATTTTTAGGTTCGAATTTTGATGAGTTCAATATGAAATGGTATAAGAATCAGTGTGTGATTTAGTCTGAATATAGAGAGAGAGGTGCAGCAATATCAGAGAGAAGAGAGAGATGTGTAATTGTGAGGTGTGTATTATTCCACCCTATTGTGCCTTTATTTATAGTAGTAGTGAAGGTTAATTCCTTACCATTTAGTATTACAACATTTAATAGGTAATATACTTCTAATAGGAATATGAGAGATATTCCAAGATATACTATGATTTACACAATCACATTCCTAATCTAATAGGATTGCAACATTCCTCATTGAGTGTGTAAATACTCAAGTAAATGGCGCATTAGGTCTTTAGCGATGACGTAAGTATAGTTGGTGAAGTCGTTGATACATTGAGCGAATGGGAGTCTTAAATCAATGGAAGAATGCATAAAAAGTAAAACTCACAAAACCTAACTATGGTAAAACCCAAAGTGGGAGAAAAAACCATAGGCTAAGGAGAAAAGTGAGAAGTTGCATTAAGTTAAAACTATACGTCTTTTGGACATAAGTAGAAGATCTCACAAGGGTATGATCAGCTCAGGATGGGTACCTTGTTAAAACCTAGTTAGGTAGCTAAAACCAGTGGGAAAAAATGCTCCTAATCGTAGGGAAAAAGAGTACATTAAGATCAAGTGAGTATAATTTTGGATACTCCCCCTTAGTTTCACATAACTTCTAAATGAGAACTACAAGCATTGCATATGCATAGTTAGGTATACCAATTCCTCGGACAAGCTTCTGAAAGGTTGACTTCAGCAGTGACGTCGTGTAGAGGTCAGCAAGGTTGTCTGGGATCGGCTTGCATGACTTCAATCTCCTAATGTTTTGCTGATGTAGATGTAGACGCAATATGTCTTGGCATTGACTTCGTTGATGGATCATGGCTTAGTCGGGTTGATACATGCGACATAATCTTCATGGATCGTCGTTGGGACTCAACGATGGATGAAAACATAGCAAGTACTTCAAATATGCTCAACAAGAACTCCAAACCATGTCTCACTTGTGGCGTAGTGAAGTGAGGTGAGTCTTGGAATGATTCGAAGATTTCGCAACTAAGGTCATATCGTGGACCTCTAAGATATTGCGTTATCCCTAACGGTAAAGACATAACCATTTAGGGATTTTTCATTGTGCGGGTTTAATAAGTAACCATCGTTGGCATAACAAACAAGGCAAACATCATTTCGAGGATCAAGGAGGTTGGATCCACTGAGATGCGTTGGGATTTGATTTGCCCAAATTCGTAGTACCTTCATGGTATGTCTTTAATACCAATTCAGAGGTTGCGTGTAGGCGCGTTGTTGCATCTTTATCAATAGATCAACAAGGAAGGAGATGTCCTGTCTAAATACAATGAGCTAAGTACAACGAAGCGCAAAGTTGAACTTAGATATGGAATTTCAGACTCCATAACCTCTCCAAGAGTCTCATTTGCATATAACGTATGAACAATCAAAGGTATACTCAAAAGTGACACATTCGGGGTGTAGTTCGACTAGTAGACCAAAATACCGTCAAAACAATGCTTGAACTTCAGGTCAAAGTATAAATGAGTTTTCACAAGATCATTTATCTCAAATTCCATCTTTAGGTGCAAGACAGTTTTCTCAAGCTCTTTTGGAGTCTTAGTGAGATTCATGTCAACGACATAAACTGTAACTCTAGTAATTCAGAATATGACTTTATAGTTTAACACGCAAGGGCATAATTCATCCCTGACTGATCAAATAATCACTTAGATTGGTATACCATATCCGTCGGATTGTATATGAACGCCTCAAACAAGTTAAAAGGGTGTTCCGTGGTTTGGAACTATTTGAACCAGTCCATGTAATTCTTTGGGAACTCACGTGTAAATCTTCGTATCTATATCCCAATGGAAAAAACATTAACCACATTTCATAATGCTACTATCAATCACAGGACGTTTGAGAGAAATATTGCACCGTAATACGTGCATCATATCACACTATTTCATTCATCTCATAACATTTCCTTTCAATTTTTAACGCAACATGGTTACCTTGGGCAATGTAGGAATGACAGGTCCAAACACACTTTGGTAAGGAATTTGACCTGGATTGTAACTTTAGTTGTCCAATCAGTTCTACGTTGTCACTTAATCAACGAAACATGGTTCAATATCATTGCTTTTCATTTATATCGGTAGATACCATATAAGTGAAAACATCATCAATGGTAATCTTATTTCAATTCCATTTAGCTCATCCAAATTAGTATACTGGACCAAGAACTTCAAGTCTCGGGAGTAATCCAGATTAGTCTCATGAGATGGAAATGATTTGAGACAGCGATCAAGTAAGGATTCATTGTTGTGCCATGTCTTCCTCGTCTAAGGAAGTGAACCTATGAACCAAATGATTTGTCGTGTTCCATGCCAAGACAAATTGATCGGCTATTTGCCGGTGTACCCAACCGTTCAACATGGGCGTCCAAACCATCCAATAGGGGCGGCACATCCTCCAGGGATGTTGACTGGACGTCAGTTAAGTACGTTCATCCTTGCAGGCATGTTTGTAGATGGTATATCATCTCGTCACTTTAGCTAGATTAGAGGAATGCATATGGAGCAACATTCTGAAAATTAGAATTTATCGCACTTGCTTATCACACTTGTGCGGTACAGGGATCAAGATGAGACATAGTGGGAAACGTCCACGTAAATTCGCGCTGTTCTCCAGGAACGTTGACATTCTCATCTCCTCTTAACGACGGGAAGATTGTCTCATTAAAGTGACAACCCGTAAATAAGTGGTAAAGAAATTGCGTGCAAGTGCTCTAAGAAAGCTAGTGTGAAGGAGAATCATAATTGACAAAGATTCACATCCTTCTTTGAAGACCCATGTTGGTACGTTGCGGCGGCGCAACTTGGCACATAGAATGCACACCTAAATGCGTAAATACGAAAATCGTCAGGTTCGTACCCAGTAGCCAACTGTAATGTCATATAAGTTGGGTGGTAATGGGCCTCAAGGAGGACCAACATAGCTGCATACAAGATTGCAAAGCCCTAGGCAGAAACCAAAAATTTGGTACGTTTACCAAAATTCGGGCGATCATTTAAATTGCGCTTTATGATCACTAGGTGAGGCTATTTGGGGTGAATCATGGGAATTCGATGTTCAATTATAAACCTAAAATACATGCAATACTTTATCAAAAACCGTCAATATAAACTCTCCAGTATTATCCAGTCTCCTGAATCTTAAGGGATAAGTAGGGTGGTGAGCCCTTAATCAGCCAAGAGGTTTAGCAGTAATGTGTGTGGACAAACATATGACCAATTTGTCGATTCATCAACCAAAACCATAAGTATTTATATAGTCCGCATTTTGGTTGGATTAGTCCACATATATTCCCTTGAATCCATTGTGAAAAGGGGTGATTTCGTATCTTTCTGAGAAATGATATAGAAAATCAATTTCCCTAATAAGCAGGCTTGGCAAAGTGTGCTTGTTGGCACAAGATCCTTACTTCGGGTAAGGAGATGCGTCGTAGCAACATTATTCGACCTAAGTGTCCCAAAATGTCATGCTAAAGAAAGTAAACTGCTCAATCACCCGGCTCCAGGCTGGCCATATGTGGTGTATTCCCAGTTAGGAGACAACTTATTGGTCCCAAATCAAAGCTTCGGGCTCATTTTTTGAGGTGGTGCAAAGATATTTCACTCTATTTTCTTCAGTGGTTTCATTTATGATCATTGTCATCTCGAATATCCTTAAAAACTCAACGACATGGAGAATTTAAGGTCCCTTGAATGGTGATGCAGTACCATTCATACAACGAGGAGCGTGCCAATGCTCTTAATCAGGTTGGATAGACTTGAAGTCTTTGTTAGAGATGTGATTTAGGTGTAAAGTCAGTATGCGTAGTATGCATGCATCCAGACAACTAACTTTCCCACATTCCTACCTAATCACGTTTTTAATTGAATCAGTCATATGTATTAAGAAACATGATTCAATTAACTCATATTCGAGGACAATATCAATAAGATTATCCATAAGTAAAACATACACCAAACGTGAATCCAAGAACATGGAAAAATGTTCACAAAGTAAACAGTTTACTAAGGGGATGCGGCCAACAAGGTCGTCCATGTCAAAATTCTGCTCTTCCAACGATGTTTGGTGGAGCAAAATTATTTTCACATATTGACTGCCAAAATGGTACTCCTTAACAACATTGGTAGGGGCATGAACAGGTGCATAACCAATGATCTATTCCATCAAGATGAAAGTAGATTATGCAAGGTTAAGGCTTAGGAATATTATCCTTTTATTCTTGAAGTTTTAGGGCTTAGGTGTCAAGGATCACTCTTCGGGCCTGATGCCACACCTTGGCAGGCCCTGATTATACTATATGTTTATGGTAGTAATCAGATCCAAGAATTTGGTAAACTTCTACTTTCTACACTGCTGCTTCAGGAGCAAGTTAGAAACATGGAAGGACGAAAAAAGTAAGGACGAAAAAAGTCTTCTCTAGTCAAAAGTCGATCGGATTTATAAACTTCAGAATTGTACTCATTCATGGACATAATCATGGTGTGCTTCATGCAATGTCTTTCATGATTAAACGGTCCATAGAAGCGAGCCAAAGAGCCATGGAATGGTCGTTCAAGAGGTACTTCTGTTGGTAATGCTTCGGGCATAAGTCTTCGAATGAAGATCATGGCGAAGGCTTATTCAACTCTTCCTTGCCATTGTTGGCTTCAATGGTTTCTCAGCTTCTTAATAGTCAAGTAGAGATTCACGTCGTGTACCCCACCTAAAGTGGTTTCTCTTATAAACGTCCAAATCAGGAAAATCGAACTTGTGATGGTTCGACAATCCACTATATTGGATGGAACAAGATTGTGATTGGTGCTATGGGAATGAATTATCCATAAGCATCAATGTTAGAACAGTTGTGTTCTAAGACATGGTTTTCATGAAAAACGTCGGGTTTTCATGGGTGTATTTTTTTATGAAAACTTCGGGTTTCAAAGTCATTAAATTTGAAACTACATGTTCAATTTAGTTTATGAACATTTAGTTCATAAAATAGAGGTTCCTGCAAGAACACATAATGCAATATGCTGATTTAAGTGTAGTGGATTTGAGGTTCTTCAGGAACTCGAGTGTGACAGTTTCGTTACTACCAAAGTATGTCAACGGTTCAAAGTATAAAAATAAATTATTGAATCGTTAATGTCCAAAAGTGATCCTCACGTCAATAATTTTGGATTCATTATCGGATAATGGACTGTAGGTCACTTTTAATTAATTCAATAAATTGGGACCAAACGGGGTCGATTGTAAAAGCAAAATAATATTAGAATAATAGCATAGGTCGAAAATATAGCCCTAAAAATATTTGGGCTAGGTGAGCAAAAGAGCTCGGGAGTGGGCTGCAGACCACGGGTCCAATGAAAAAAATAGGCCCAAAGTCCTACGGGAGTGGGAGGAACCCCAGCAGCACCTGGGTTTTTGTTTAGGCCAAAAGTGGGGTAAGGGCACAGGTCAAGGCCCAGTGACAGCTGGCCTGTGGGTTGAGGTGTGGGAGCCCAGCCATGTGGCTAGCGTTATGCGAGACCTAAGCCCAATTATGTGGGATGACACCAAAGCAAGCTTCAAGCCTTGGTGTGCGCAAGACAAGAGCCCAACAAGCATGACAGCTTGTTGGCATGTGCCGAGAGTATATGGTAGGTTCAAAAGGAAAGTTGCAAGCTTCCTTGATGAAGGTGGGTTACGGGCCCAAGTCAAACCAACCAGGCAAAAGGCCTGGGGTGTCCATATGCTCACAGCAAAGCTGCTGCCAAGGTCCATCACAATAGTTTCCTTTTTTTTTTCAAAATCCCCTAGGGTTTAGGAAACCCTAAATTTGCTTCTAATTTGATTTTATATACATTGACTCATAATTCCACATAGCAAAAATTGCGTAATGCATGAAACAAATATATATATTGACAAAATATATGAAACATATACCATATATATATATATATATATATCGGAAGGTAAATATAAATGTAGGGGGTTCATGCATCATGAGGAATGTTTTCATGCTTCAAGGTCGTTTCAAATATCTTACTTTATTTTAAGTGTACCTGATTGGCAGAAAACAACAAAAGTCTTTGAATTTGTAGGAGATCCTTCTCATAAAGCCGGAATTACATCTCTAATGCGTTGTATCACGTTCAACAAAGAAAAATTAAATTAAATCAATAGCATGTAGATCAATTCAATAAAATAGTAAATTAATCATAAAAAGAATGATTAAAACGTAATACTCCTCTGATTGAAGATCAAACTCTTTAGTGCAGTGTCAAGAGTGTGCTGATAACGTGTTGTAGGCATAATTTATTGAACAATTATGGAGGCCACATAGAGAGAGAAAGGTGCGGCAATAGCAGAAAGAAGAGAAAATGGAGAAAAGAGAAGGAAGCAAGTTTATTAAATTTTCTAGCAAAGTAGATAAACGACTAGCAAAGGCCAAAGAAGTTCAAGCAAAACAAGAGCAACAAGGAAAACAAAGAAAATCCTAAAGGCTACCTAGAAAACTACCCTTCAGCAGCAACATTCCACAACTACTCGGCCGTCACACCTTCAACAGCCGTAACGCTCCCAACAACGACATCATCCAGCATTTAACCCCCGACTGCTTCAACTTGGGCATCAACCTCTCCGACTACTTCACTAATTAAGGCCTTAAAAGTAAAGGCAAGCGAGCCTTTTGGAGAAATAGAGAAGGTTTCGAAGTCTTCCAAGCAAACTCAAAGTCAGACGACCTACCAAAGAGATGATCTACAAAACCCAACTTGTAGAAATCGGCCTTACTCTGAACAAGTGGAGCCTCGAGCCCAACCTTCTCACATTTCAGCTGCTCGTTCTCCTCGAGCAGACTAACATGGACATGTTACAGTTCATCCACTTATTTCTTCAAACTTTCGTTAATCTTTAGCGTATCTGGGAATTCCAACACTTGGGGTTCAAGGCTATCAACGACCTTCTTCAAGTGGATCACTTGGTTATAAGCAGCTATCAACTCTTCATCATTTGCATAAGCAAGGGAACGAAGCTCAGAAACAACACGCTCAAGATCTTGAATTTGAAGTATGTATCATCTGATCTCCTTCTCTGCACTTTCATACTTAACTTGGATTGCATCAAGCCTAGTTTTCAAGTTAACGATCTCTTGGCGAGCGGTCTCAAGTTGCAGAGAAGTGGGGGAAGAGATATTAGACCCCTTCAAAGCGACGAGCTCAGATTCCAACCTTTTAATCTTCTCGGCAGAAGAATAAGTTTCGGCTGTCACAACTTTTGCCACCTCCTTAGCAGCCTTGGTATCCTTTTGGTCAAGGAACATAAACTCAGTTGCCATAATAGCTGTCTTCTGCATCATGGCAAGTAGGGCAGTTTTCGTATACTCGGTTGTATGCTTTGCAAAGGAACTTGGGCAAAGAACCCCTCTAACGCCATCGACAAACTTGGCATAAGCGTCCATGTCTTCAAGTAGATTTGGTTTCAAAAGCGCACAGATCTCAGCAGCCTTTCCAGAAGCAAACTTAGTGGATTTCTTATAGCTACCCACGCAAGCAATCTCTTCCTTCCCAGCAGGAAAATCAGTCTCAACAGCAGGGGAAGTGGGCCTTAGAGCCACTTTAGCAGCAAAGTCCACATTATCGCTCTTCATAATAGCAAGCCTCTCCAAAGGTGAACCAGACTTAGCTCTCAATGGACGTCTTAGTACAGACTTCGGCATTGGGGACACGACATGACCTCTACACTGAGCAATCCTATCAGCAATCGTACTAGCCATTCTCGGTATGGCAGACGCCACATGCTTAGATCTATCAGCCTCAAATTTCTTCTTATTGGAAGAAGTCATGTCAATCACATGCATCTCGGTAGCAGGCGGACCCTCACAAGCAGCGGAGGAAGTCTTCATTTTTTTCTTAACTGGCATCTCTTGAAAATACAAGGAAGATCTATTCTTTTCACATTCATTCATAATAGGCTCCACAATAACGATCAGACGAGCCAATGCATCCGCCTTGATCGTCTTTCGGGAACAGCCTACCTTTCTCTCGACGAAGAGGACTAAGCAGCCAACATCATTCACAGTACTCAATAGAGAAGCTCAACCTATACTAGCTTTTCCCTCATTTTTTCTTTCGGACCAGCAGGCAGGAGGCCTGCATACCCAAAATTCCAACAGTCTATGAGGCTTACGACCTCCTCATTTCTTTCAATCGCCAGTCTGGCCCACGACAGGTCCAAAAGCCCAAAAAACATGAGCCATGCGGCTCGCCTAGCACTGCGCCCTAACGCCTCAATCCACGGTCCCATCAGCACAAGTTTCCTTTGGCACTAGCCAAACCGAGCAGCCCAAGCAGTGGTCCCTGCCACAACACCTCCTTAGCCTATGCCGAGCTGACTCCTGGCCCTTGTCAACCGACATGCCGTACCACCCCGACGGCTGCCCCGCGACAACACTATCCAAGAAAAAGACAAGGAAAATTAAATTTTTCTTACCTCAGTGCGGCGTGGAGAAGAGGAAGAAAGCAAAAAAATATGGTCCTTTGGACGGGCAAGTGTAGAAGATTGATAGGGGAGGGGGAACAAATATCTTCTAGCTTTCTCTCTCTTGTAGGGTAGAAAAAATTGCTCTCTAAAGTTGATTTAATCATTTACTTAAAGAGACATAAATAGACTTTAGAAGTGATTTATTTCCCTTTCCTAGAATGATCTAATTTCCAATTAAAAAGGGAATCTACATCAAAATAGGAAACAATCATATGTTTCCTAAAGCAAGAAAATCTTTACACCTGCTGCCCTTTCCTGCGAGCAGCCCAATAGGTGTGGGGGCATTTGTGGAGCAAACAATAATCAAGAAAAATATGGAGGTGACACGTGGATTCTAGGGTAAAAAGGATAAAATTACCCTCAAGGAATACCGGAACTCCTATGCCCAAGCAGTGGACAATTATGACTCAATCAAGGTCAAAAGTGCTCAAAATAGGTAATTATTCAAAACCTATTTCATCCATCCTCATCAAATGTCACAGCCCGTCCCGAAATTTCTTTTATCGTGGATGTGAAATGACAGAATTGTCCTTAATGGTTGCTAAGGTACGTTTGACATGTTTATTTGAATATTTCATACTCTCCTAAGTTCTTAGGAAATTTTAAGTGGATTAAAATTGTATACAATTTGTGTGGTTAGGGACTTAAGAAATTTGAATTTTGATTTGTTTTGGGTGGACCACACACACACACGAGGACAAACACACTCACCCCGTGCTCTCTCTCTCTCCTCCCTCTCAGTTCACTCTCTCTCTTTCCATCTCGAACTCATACGGACTAGAACCAAACCTCCTCAAAACTTGGCAAATCGACGTCAAAAAGGTGAGTTTCTTCATCCTTGCAACCTCCTGAATCGATTGGTACTAGTTTTAGAACTGGAAACCCTCGAAATCACGTTGAAACCGTAACCCAGTTTAATGTCACTGTTCATGCACACGTGAAATGTTGGTTTTTAAGGAATTCTAAGCCTACAGGGAGCTTAGTGAGGTCCCAAGGAAGCTCGGAGTACTTAGTTTGAAGGTTTTGGACGTCGAGATCGTAGGGTTCGAAGTTGGCTGGTTTTCTTGGATTTTCTCCGGTGAGATTTCATGTGTTTTTTAGCCTTAAATTAGTACATCGTGATTCTTCATGCTTAGGGCTTCATTTTGGTATAAATTGCGTAAAAAATGGTTGAGAATTGACGGAGAATAAGAAGTTTGAAAATTTTCCAGAAACCGGCGACTTTTCCGTGGCCGGCAAAACCAGTCCGGTGACTGGAGGTAGGGGACGACACGAGTGGGGGCGCGTAGGTCCATGTCATTCCTAGCGCGTGAGGGCGCGTGACTGATCCAAAAATATCTCGACGTCCGTAACGTCGAGTAGGTCACTGTGGTATATTCATATACCCAATTTGAGCATCATATGAGAAGTTATTACGTATTGTTGGTTAAGTGCTTTAAATAACATTTTTATAGTTGTTTCACATATAGGTGAGACCTATCCCGAGGACGAGCGCGTTCAAGGGCGTCACGTGGGTTACGACCCTTCAACATACCAGTGAGTGGGCAATTATTTTCTGTTTATACCTATATACTACTGATTTTTCCCAGAAATTGAATATAAATGAAAGTATGTTTTAAAATGCCGTGCATGCATATTATATGAATTAGTATTTGATGCATATATGTGAAATAGTGTTATAGACATACATGTGAGTATCAGGTGAGTTTTATGTTGTTCATATGGTTTATTGATGATGTGAATTGTGTTGAGAGCTCATAACCTGCACCCTTGGTGTTAGTGCTTATATTATTCACCCCGCACCACACGCTCACCTTGGATCCAAGTAGGTGCATGTCGTACAGATCACTAGAGGTGGTTCCGACATGTCGTACAGACCATTAGAGGTGGTTCCGACTTGTAGGTGACTTTAGATTATTATACAGCTGTTGATGAAAGAAACACTAGAGCGTATTCTTACACCATTCTTATCGTACAGACTACTTCAGGTAGTTCCGATTTATGTGTAGAGTAGTGTCGTACAGGCAAGGAAGAAAATATCGGTGATATCGGAAATATCGGTAGTCCGAAAACACGGAAATATCAATGGAAATATCGGTAAAATATCGATATCGATAAAAATTACATGGAAACCACGGAAATTGTAAGAAAAACTTGGAAATTTTTATTGAAACTTTGTAGGATGTTTATTTAGTCAATTATCTATTAGTTTATCACAAAAAATTGGAAGGAAATGCATTGCATGATGGATTTAACATTATCAAGTTGATTATATAGCGATCTGACAAACATTATGAGTGTAGAAAATATGTAGTAATTAATGAAAGAAGTCTAAACACACCATAATCATTTATATATAATGAATTAGTACAATATTTTACACTTTAGTACCACATAGAGTTCCTATGAGGTTCAAATTTGTCACTATCTTCATCATCTCTATGTGTAGAATGAGTGTATTGTGAAGAGTAGTTATCAAATGATAAATCCCCAAAATAGTTTTGCATGTAATTGTTAATATGCCACCCATATGGATCCGAGATTGGTTGAGGTTGTCCATAAGAAAAATCATTTGAAGATTGAGGCTGGGATTGTTTCCATGAGTCGCTCGATTCCATCCCAACAGGAATGGGATATGAAGGGTAGGGAAATGGTTGGTTATGAGTATAACCATAGTTACTACTTCCCAATCCAACAGAGTCTGAAGTTCTAGATAACGAGTCATCTTCTTGACTTGACAAAATCCCTTTGCCTATTTCTCTGCGAGTATAGTCCTTCCCTATGGCACCAATTCCTGGTCCTGCCCGCCTACTGCCATGGTCATCATCCTGTGTTGCATGCGTGAAGTTTGCCTCACCAGTGAAGGGGCTCATATATCCGGGAGGTGGTGGTCCATAATAGTTTCCATATCCACCACCACTACCTCCAGCTCCACTACCTCCAGCTCCACTATGTCCTTCATCATTCCCACCTCCAGTGGTAGGTGAGTCTCCTGATCTTGTACTAGAGCTATCATTAGTATCAGCACGATGTTGTGGTTGTGTAGGATTGGAAAAAGGTGGAATTCCAGTGTTGCTTGGTATTAGGTGCAAAAGTTCTTCGAAAGAGTCAGCGCTGCTAGATCCCACCTCCTCCTCTAATACTCTTTCTACATTTATCCCTTCATTACGTGCTTCTTCAGCAACTCTGGGAGCGGGGTTGCCTTCATCATCATCTAAATGAAGAGGTCTAATCCATTGAAAAAGTTGGTTACCCTCCGTATCATCATCTTCACCAACAATATCAAACACATCTAGTGGGTCACCACGGTCGACATGATCGATTTCTGCTTCCTTATCTCGAATTTGAAGCTTCATGTTGTAGTAGCAATAAACTAATTTTTCCAAGCTACTATGAGCCAACTTATTTCTTTGCTTTGTGTGTATGAGTGCAAATGTGCTCCAATTTCTTTCACAAGCAGATGAGGAAGCTGTTTGTGATAATACTTTTATTGCTAACTTTCTCACAGTTGGTGCATCGGTCCCATACATGATCCACCATTCAGCTACAATGAAAAATAATGTTGATAAGCCTAATAACTCCAACAAATTCTATTATAAACTTATAGTGAAATATGTTTATACTCACTATGAGACATATTTGTTCGAGCAGCAACTGATGTTGGTTCTCCAAATGTTCTTCTTGCATCTTTAAACCATGTTAGCTGAATACAATAAATTGTGTTAGTTTAATCCAACAAAGTAATTATTATAATTTAAGTAATTGTGTACCTCATTTCCAAATTGGCCAACTGCTGGTGATGCAGGGTCTAATTTAGAGTATACATTATGTACAGCACGTATAAGGTTACCATCATCTCCAACACCGGGTCTGTATTGGTATCGGGGATTCAAATAATATGTTGTTCAAAGAAACACATACTCTAATAAGATAAATAATACTTATGCAACTAAAGAAATGAATTGCAAATTATGACATAATTTATACCTGCTGCATGCAAATCGTGGTATAATGTTTTATACCATCGGTCTTCAATTATTTTTACGACCCACCTTGCACCATGTTTTCTTTCCAATTCATCCTTCACTACACGCATCAACTCATATACAGCCCCCATAGTAGGATACACTTCTGTGTCAACGATCCGTAAAACTTTGTAAAGAGGTTCAAACACTTGACACACATGTTCTGTTTGACTCCAAAAAGCATGATCAAGCACTATACTTTCCACCATACGACCTGTATTTGAGCGGCTGAAATTGTGGTTGGCCCAATCGTCACTAGTGAATAGTTGCTTCAACCCTGCTTTCTTCTTGAGTAGGCTGTTTAATGCAATATAGTTGGTGGCGAATCGAGTGGTAGCTGGACGAATAATTTCTCCTCTGCAAAATTCACGCATCTTTGCCAACAACCAACCGTGATTGTAAATATAATTAGTGATCGTTCTAGCTCTTTTGACCACAGTAGCAACATTCTCTCTCTTCCCCATTGCCTCAAACATAAGATCAATACAATGTGCTGCACATGATGTCCAAAACACATTATGATGCTTCATTAACTTTTTTCCAGCTTTGACAAATGCAGAACCGTTGTCGGTCACGACTTGGACAACATTATGCTCTCCCACCTCCATGATTACATCCCTCAATAATTTGTAAATATACTTGTAATTCTTTATATGGTCTGAAGCATCAACAGACTTCAAAAAAATTGTCTTGCCCTTGGAATATACCATGAAGTTGATGATAGATAATCTGGTCGGGCCGGTCCATCCGTCACACATGATTGTGCAACCATTAGTTTCCCACTTTGACCTCAACTTGTTAACATACTCGCCAATGTCTTTATACTCCATATCCAAATATTTGTTTCTTATCTCATAGGGAGTGGGAGGTTGTACTCCAACACCGGCCTGTTGACATCCCACTACCATATTTTTGAAATGATGTGATGAAGCCTTCGCAGCAGGGACATTTTCATAGATAAAGAACTTGCTAATTAGACGCCCCATTCCCTCCTTCACATTACCTCCCTTGAAATAACTCCAAACACTCTTTTGACGTGCGTTGGATGACTTATATAAACTTGGGGCTATTGGTGGTGTTGGTTGTGATTCTCTAAGACTGCCTCCCCGTCTCATTTGTGCACCACCACTTGTCCCGGAACCTTGTCCCCTATTAGGAATTTTATGAAGGTGTTCTCTTTCCCATGCTGACTGTTTGGAGGCACGTAATGCTTGTTTCAAACTGCGTCGTTCTTCAGGTCCCATGTCATCATCACATTCGTCCTCATCGTCATCATCATCACTGTCAACCGCTTGGCCATAGATTTCTCCCCGTAGCCCAGCTCGAATATTTTCCATTCCTTGTGTCATCTTTTCCTTCTGCTGTTTTTTATTTTTTAATAATGTGCTGATGAATGCCTTCACTTCTGGGGGGACATTATCGCATCGTTGGACATTTTTTGCTGGATCTAATCCACTAAGATGGTACTTAAGTCGTGTCACTCCACCACTCTTCATTACCCGACCACAATATTTGCAAATTGTGCCATGTTTGTTTCCGTCTATTGGGTCGCCATGTTCCCAAGCTGGATCACGTTTACTAGCTCCACTAGACATCTTAAACGTACCTACATTTAATTTGATAAAACCTAATATTAATGAATAATAATCCAATTTGATAAAAAAATAATCACTGATGAATAATAATCCAATTTGATAATAATCCAATTTAATGAATAATCCAATTTGATAATAATCCAATTTAATGAATAATCCAATTTGATAATAATAAAAAAACCTAATATTAATGAATAATAATCCAAATTGATAAAAAAATAATCCTAATATAAAACATAGTGATGAATAATAATCCAATTTGATAATAATAAAAAACCTAATATGAATGAATAATAATCCAATTTGATAAAAAAAATAATCCTAATATAAAACATAGTGATGAATAATAATCTAATTTAATGAATAATCCAATTTGATAATAATCCAATTTAATGAATAATCCAATTTGAGAATAATAAAAAACCTAATATTAATGAATAATAATCCAAATTGATAAAAAAAATAATCCTAATATAAAACATAGTGATGAATAATAATCCAATTTAATGAATAATCCAATTTGAGAATAACAATAATATAAATATAAGTTAGGAAGGGCTTAATAAAAAGTTGTACACATGCTTTCTAATCTAACCTCCGACCAGGCTAACTAATATATTTCATATTAAATTCACAAACATGCAACTGAGATCCCCATGTTCTATTTTACTTTTTATTTTATTTTTTTTGTCTTAACTTAATATTAATGAATAATAAAAAACCTAATATTAATGAATAATAATCCAAATTGAAAAAAAATTAATCCTAATATAAAACATAGTGATGAATAATAATCCAATTTGATAATAATCCAATTTAATAATAATCCAATTTAATGAATAGTCCAATTTGATAATAAGCCAATTTAATGAATAATCCAATTTAATGATTAATAATCCAATTTAACAATAATCCAATTTATTTGTTATTGTATAAATTACAATAATATAAATATAAGTTTGTAAACTTACCTTAAATATGAAACCCTTTGTGTTCAAGCTTTGGAATAGATCTGGAATGGCTTTGAAAATGGTAAGGGAAATAAAATAATAAATAACATTAAACATATTAAAATAATCCTAGGGAATAATTATACAACATTACTTAATTACTTAAAAAAAATTAACATGTAATTGTTAACATTACTTAATTACCTACAAAAATTAACATGCAAGTATTAATTAGTTAAAAAAATTAACATACGAGTCCATACAAATTTATTTGTTGTTGTATACATTACAATAATATAAATATAAATTTGTAAACTTACCTTAAATATGGAACCCTTTGTGTTCAAGTTTTGGAATGGATCTGGAATGACTTTGAAAATGGTAAGGGAAGAAGAATAAACGAAATTGCTCTGAGGGAATGCCTCTGATACTCCAACTCTCATAAGGTTTTGCACATCCTCTGAGGGAATATAAGTATATAACAGAGAGTGGAACATGGTTTTGCCTGTGAAAGCATATCACAGACTCACAGTGATACACGGTTTCATTATTAAAGTTCTAATATTCGTTGTCCATTGTCTGCAATTGTAAAAAGTGATTGAAAAATTAGTGAGGTGAGTCAGATGGGGTCAATCAACCACAGAGGCACACACACAGACATGCTATTATTCGTTGTCCATTGTCTACAAATGTAAAAAGTGATTGAATAATTCATGAGGTGAGTCAGATGGGTCACTCAATCACAGAGGCACACACGCACACAGACGTGCCATCACACACGCACACAACACACGCACACATATCACACACGCATACCGCACTCTCTCTCTCTCTCTCATTCTCGATCCTTCTTTCATCTTCTCTGAGTCGCGCCGGACCTCTCTTCTCCCCCTTCTCCATTCGACCCACACACATATCTCCATCCTTCTCTCTTCTTCTCTGAGGCGCATGACCTCTCTTCTCCCCCTTCGCCTTTCAACCCACACACACACAGATCTCCCCCTTCTCGATCCTTCTCTCTTCTTCTCTGCCCTCGATCCTTCTCTCTTCTTCTCTGAGGCCTGACCTCTCTTCTCCCCCTTCTCCATTCGACCCACACACACACAGATCTCCCCCTTCTCCCACTCTCTCGATCCTTCGCTGCCGTTGATCGTGGGTCTGGCGAAGTGGAACATGGCTCAGTCGTCTCAGGTAAGATTCCATTGAAACCCTAACTTAGATGTGTTGAATCGTTGATGCATGCGTGAAATTTGAGGCTTATATGTGAAATTTAAGTTAAAATTCGTGTTTTTGCAAGGTTTTTGGGACGAAATGGGCTCGGGAACAGGCACACATCTCCGGCGTTCTTCTCCGGCGTCCGATATCGGAGTCCGATTGCCGCGTTTGCCGACATTTCTCGATATTTCCAAAATATCGCGATATTATCGATAATATCGATAATATCGCGATATTTGGCCGAAAACCCCACGGAAACCAGTTTAAATATCCATGTCCCGAAAAATCGATATTATCGGCGAAATATCGCCGATAATATCGATATTTAAATCTGTGCGTACAGGTCACAGTTGTGACTCCGGTTGGGTTGGATATTGAGCTATAGAATTAACTGTACAGGACAGCTGCAGGGTCTCCGGTTGATTCATTATTTCACCTGTTATATTGATGCATCCTTATCATGTTTTGAATCATAGCATGGCATATTCTTGAAAAGTGTTAAAGACTTGTGATTTGAGTTTTGCTGTGATATATGATTATGTATATACTATTTTTTCTGGGAAAGTATACATGTTTTACAGTGAGGGGTTAAAAGTGTTGTTTAATGAAATATTTTCGAAAAGGTTTGTTTTACTGACCCACTCAATCTTGTTTTGCGCCCCTCCAGGTTCTAGTTAGCAGCGTTGGTGGCTCAGGAGGATTCCCATGGCATTCTGATAGACTACTTTCATGTAGGACTCACCTTCGGGTGTTGTAATTTAGTTATGGTCCTACTTGACTACACTTAGTACTTATGCTCTGAATATGTGTGTTTCACACTTAAACTCACTTTAGCATGTTAGTTGGATATTATTGCTAGTAGTTGGTTTTTATTCCTTCGTATTTCTTTTATCTTTTGCTTCCGCATCGCACTTTTGGTTACGTCACGCCCACGTGATGGCCAGCACACCTTGATTCTAGGATCGGGGTGTGTCATCAAATCTTATCCACAAGGTAACCCCCAAATCATTCATTTCAAATTATATTAATTAGCTAATTAATTGATTTATTACTCAATTAATTTATTAATTAGCTAACAAATTATGAATCACACCAAAAAAAACCATCCAAGTGGCCGATCCCATCCTCCCAAAGGGGCTGGCCATACCCCTATAAATACCACTTCATTTTTCCAAAAACCTAAGTTGAATCCTCTTACAAAATTCTCTAAATTCTCCAAACACTTTTCCCTCAAAATTCTAACTTTAGCATTAGAGGTTCTTTGGCCAAAGCTCCCTCCATTCATCGTGGGTGCGTGAGGCTCTTGGCCTTGACCTAAGGTGTTATTTGTTTTGTAGGTGCAATTTTACCCAAGAAGAAGAAGACGGAAATTTGCATCCACACATATGTTCCCTTGAACCTATTCATTTAACTTAGCATGTCCACCCCAAGACATATATTTTCCTATCTTATGCCAAGACATATGTTTCTCGTTCCTATTCATGCTGCAACTCATCTCACCCTTTTATCCATAAGTTACTAAGAACATTCTACCTTTTTAGCCGTTGGAAATAAGCTATTTCCGCCTCCTATTATCCATAGGTTACTAAGAAGATAACATTCCACCCTTTTATTTGTTGGAAATAAGCTATTTTCCAGCTCCTACTATTATCCATAGTACATAAGGAGGTTCCAATCCATCTATTTACCCGCTAGAAACAAGTAGTTTCTGGCGCACACATTTATCTAGCAGAAACAAAAGAGAGCATTCACCCTCTATAAAATAAAATTAAAAAAAAAACAAAAAAGACAGAGCAAATGTCAAATGAACTTGTCCTACATTCACCCAAAATGAAGCTCATGCCGTCTCATTTAATAAACTTGTGGGTCTCTAGCTTCCACACCCCGAGCTCTTATCTCAAACTTTTTTTAACATTGACTCACCACATAAAAAATCACAGGAAACACTTCAATAACCACCTGGAAGAACTTCGACAGACCGCTGGAAACATTTCCACAGAAAATAGACTTTACACTTTGGAGCTCTTAGAAGGACAACAAAGCATTTTCGAGGACTTTTATTTCCTTCGAGATGTTTTGGGCATGGTTCGCACTAACTCGTATATAAGGAACTTAGGGTGCGTTTGTTGCACCTCCTTAAGAGGGACTAGCTTGGATTGTCTTAAGCAAGACGATAATCCCATGTTTGGTAGGTTGTTAGACTAACATAAATGTGACTCACCTCGACTATGAGTCCCACCGCACTTCACTAAAGTTGTCTATCTAACCCCCAAGCTTTCGTTTGCTAAACCAAACACCCAGTCCCTCTGCGCTCCACCTTCTTCTTCTCCAGCACAGTCACTATAGCTAGGCCGTCACCGTAAGCCTAGGGAAGATGACGACAACGCTGCAGTAAAACTTCGATTGATTTGGCGGTGTGGGTTTAATTTTAAGCACTGACGGTGGTGTCCTCCTAGAGGTCGCAAGCGCTCTGCCAGGAAGATGCACCCGCAAGTTTGTCACTTTCTTCTGCAAGATCGACTGACGTCGATCTTCAAAAACTGAGTGAAATGAATTTGCAAATTCAACAAAGCCTCTGTAAATTAAAAAAAAAAGGCCTAATCGAATAAATGGTCCCCGTGGTCATAAGTTATTTGGATGATAGCATCAGTGGTAAAAAAAAATCGGATTTAAACCCATGTGGTCATAGTCTATTAGGATTTAAACCCATGTGGTCTAAGTCTGTTAGGATTTATGCCCTTCTTTCATTCCTCCATTAGGTTTAGGTTGGCCAAATCGGATAAATGATCCCCGTGGTCATAATGAATTCGGAAGATAGCCCCTGTGGTAGAAAAAAATCGAATTTAAACCCTTGTGGTCTAAGTCTATTAGGATTTATGCCTGAAATTAGAGGTTTGTCATTCCTTCGTTAAGCTTACAGGTGGAGCAGAGTTTCTCTGAGTATCTATCAATAAAAAATATCTTACAATAAAAAGAGGGGGGGAGAGAAGATTTTAGTTTATGGTAAAAAAATTTATTCATCTCAGTTATTTCTCAAGAAGAAAAAGACGAAAACAAAGGATCTGTTGAATTTCAAATGGTTAGTTTCACCAATAGGATACGAAGACTTACTTCACATTTACAATTACACAAAAAAAAAAAAAAACTATTTATCTCAGAGAGGTTTACGTAAAATTATGGGAAAACTCCAACGATTACTGTCTTATTTGTCAAAGAAAAAAATAATATGTTATAAAGAATTTATTAATTGGTTGGATATTCGGGAGTCAAAAACTCGTTAATTTTATAAAGGCATTTTGAATTATTTGATTTATTAGATCTTGAATTTTAATGAATTGTGTGATTTATTAGTTCTATCTCGTTCTGTCGCATCTCCTTAGAGAAACTCTGCTCCACCTGTAAGCTTAGCGGAGAAATGACAGAACCTCTAGTTTCGGGCATAAATTCTAACAAACTTAGACCACAGGGGTTTAAATCCGATTTTTTTTTACCACAAAGACTATCTTTCGAAAACCTTATGACCACGGGGACCATTTATCCGTTTATCCGATTTTGCAAACCTAAACCTAATGGAGGAATGGTAGAAGGGCATAAATCCTAACAGACTTAGACCACAGGGGTTTAAATCCTAACAGACTGTGACCACAGGGGTTTAAATCTGAATTTTTTTACCACAGGGGCTATCATCTGAATACCTTATGACCACGGGGACCATTTATCCGATTAGGCCTTAAAAAAAACGATATGTGATTTTTCTTTGTTTGATTTGAAGAGAAAGAAATTAAAAGAAGAGAAGGTTTGAATTGAAGAGAAAGAAAATGAAACGAAGAGAAAGTATGAGTTTGATTTTTCTGAGTTTGGTTTTTAATGGGAGTAATTTGGGTATGCGAAGAACAAGAAGCATATGAAAGAAGAGAAGTAGAGAGACAGGGGAGAGCAAAAGAGTCAAATAAAAAATGTGTATAATAATAATAAACTATTAATAAAATGAATTAAAAATGACAAAAAAATATTTGATCTGCAAAAATAATTTAGTTTGACATTGCACCAAATGCTTTATTATATTTATACTAATTAGTTCATGTTAAGCCAATCCACCTTAGTTTTTGAAGTAAGTCTAGTTCGGGATAATCCAATGCAACAAACACATTCTTAAAGGCTTAAGTCCCCTTCACGATGAAAAACGAAACAAAGCCTTCGATCCAAAAGGCCCCAATAACTTTCTTAAGGTGTACGGACCCAATGCTCAAATAAATGCTCAATACCACGAGTAGTAGATTGTGCCGCCTGAACTTACTCTTAGTATCTTTTTCAAGCAAAAAACCGTTTTTGATTTTAAGACCCAGTCAACCCATTATATTTTTTGACAAAACTCACTATATTTTAGAGAAAATCCAAACTAAATGCTTTAGTAATTCAATCTCTATTAAATTTATAATTTAAGAGCTACTAAACCCACCACATTGTCCTATTTTTCTACCCACATTTTAATAAAATTTTAAAGACATGTATATCCTTTTAAGAAAAAACTTTTAAATCCCTACATGTTTATCTCCCCCACCGTCTCTCCCTTCTCCATTCTCTCTTTCTCGGCTCCTCCACCAACCGTTACATTCTTTCTTCCCGTCTCTATCTCGGAAACCAGTCTCAAATCATTTGAATCTCTCCCTCTCTTTCAACCTCCCTCTCTCTTCCCCTACCCAAATCTTATGTCACCTACAATCCAAATTGCATCACTGAAATAGCGGAACCTCTCCTCACCCAATATCCCTTTTTACCCTCTTTGTCTATTTATGATTTCTACTTGCTTCCACTGTCAATTTTGTATTTGAATTAATTTTGGAATTAATCAATTTTCAAGCTAGGGTTCTTTTTTATTTGAATAAAACAAGATTGGTTGTATTCGCATCTGACTCCAACAAAACCAATGACTATGTGGCTCTCAAAGTTATAAATTTTTACCCTTTTTAATTTTTCACAAGATAAGTTAATTTCAGGGTTTGTTCAGAGATTTGCAATCTTGATTTTGGTGCAAAGTTAGTTCTTGGAGGTGTGGTGTTTAAAGGTTATTTTAGGAATAACAATGGGTGGGGAAATAAAATGTTAAGTTTTTAATTTTTTTATGGTGGGTGGGATAATAAGGTGGGTGGAAAAATAGGACGATAGGATGGGTCTAACACCATTCTATAATTTTAGGGTTGAATGTTATGTTTGGGACGAAAATACCCTTTTAAATATTTAAGGAATAAAATTTTAAAAATCTTGATTAAATGTATTATTTGATCAAATTATACATTTTAATATAGAAAGCTTGCATTGCCGCCATAATACCTAGTGTTTATGTGGAATAAAATGTCTCTTAAAAAACAAAACTCAAATATCATCTATATCACATTTGCGATAAGTATTTGAACTTATATATCCACATTACCTATACATTCAGTATCAAACCCATCCATAATACCTATACATTCAGTATCAAACTCATTCATATTATTATTACCTACACATTTAGTATCAAACCCATCCACATTGCCTACACATTCAGTATCAAACTCATCCACATTATGTACACATTCAGTATCAAACTCATCCATAATGCCTACACATTTAGTATGAAACTCATCCACATTACCAAAAACTTGATTTATGTCATGTCTCCTGATCGTTGAACTTTTAAGTATTAGAACTAGACACAGTAAATTAGAAAATGATCCAATATATGGCGTCTTAAACTTCACTTAGAGAGGTAAAACTCTATACGAATGAACTAGACTAATTTCCAATCATGTTCAGTTTCAACAGCCAAACCAATATGCCTTCTAATTCTTGCCTATATTATATTTCGATATGTCACATGCCTTAATTCTTAGATGTCACACATATTAGTGATGGGAATAAGTAGATGGTTGTGGTCTTACAAGCCTATTTAGGTTGGTACCTAACTATTCTCTTAAACCTAATAAATTGTATGTACACATTGCAGTTGGACCGTATCATACAATTTACCAACCAAAAGAATCTAGTAAATGGACATCGCATTTTTACTGCCCAGCAGTTTCTATATCTTCATTGTAGCCTTTAGATTTTATAACATTCAACGGTCTAGATTAAGAGTGATGTGGAGAGTCTTAAAATTAAATGACTTGGATGATAATGTGGATTATAACTAATAAAGAAAACACTAATCTAAAATAAAAATTAATATCTAATAGGATAAAATTGAAAAAACCAATAATCAAACTTTGAACCTAGCGTAAAATTTCATATCAATCATATGAAAATTGCAGACCTCATCGACAAAGAGGGAGATGGAGGATACAGTACTTCGAATCAATGGAGTTCTACGTCCTTTTTTGTTTGCACGCTTAAAACTGGGTTTCTTCCTTTTTAATTTATTTTTAATTACCCTCCATATTTTATGTTTTTTTAATTTTATTTTTATGTTTAATATTAGTTAAAATCCACTTAAGCATCCATGTCATTTAATGAATGAATATGGACCTTTGGATGTTTTGTAATCTAAAGGTTTAAAAGAAGTGTCAAAATGTTTGTCCATTGATCTAATCCTATCCCTATATATATTTATTTATTTATTTTTGTCAAACGATAGATTTTGTTATGTTAAATATTAAATTAACCACAGATGACCCACTCTGTCATACAAGGGCTTAATTATATATATATATATATATATATATATATATATATATATATATTTAGGGACACAGTAGACTTGGCCAATGATCTGAGAGTAGCCTAATTAAACAGATTGTCGGCCGCCCAATAAACAATAGTAATTAATTAAGCAGTTGAGGATTTTTTTTTTTTTTAAACAATATTATTTACGATAAAGGGATGTGGAGTAGCCTAATTATACCGATTATTGGCCATCTAGTAAATAATAGTAATTAAGTAGTTGATTTGTTTTTTTTTTTTAACAAACGATATTATCTACGATAAGGAAGTGGTGAGTAAGCTAAGCCTCACAATAGACTAGCAATAATGTGGTTCAAATTCACCTTTGGTGAGAATTGAACCTAAGACCTCTCACTTATAAATAAAAAGAGATACAACTAGATGATAATACTAAGTGACAAACTGTTAAGGATTTATATTGCAATAAAATATGGCTTGCAAATCATACTTTTATCGTTTAAACCGTGTACAAATGATTAACTTTAGATTTTATCCGCATATCAACAGAACTCAGACGTGAAGAACAGCTTAATTCGACCCTTCAACACTCTCACGATATTGTGACTAATTCCACAAAATATGTATGGATGGAGCCTCTCATTGCCTGCTCAAAAGTCGCAACCGTGGCATGCACGAAGGGCATTTGGGGTGTAACGGAAACTACGTACGTACCATCACTTTTAGTAGTCGTTGTTAGTTTATTACTGTTTAGTGTTTATGATCCAACTGGTGGTGGGTGGAAAATTATTAATTTTCGCTCTCTTGTTATAATAATTTGATATTAAATTCGTCATCTATCAAATTTAAATTTAAGAATTTCACTTGTAAGTGAGTAAGAATGCTAATATACTATTATGTTGTAGTACTAAGTGATGACCAAAGTTAAAGATTTGAAGAAAAAGAAAATGAAGTTTTGATCAATTCTTCAATTTTTCTTTTTTAACCAAAAGGCTTTTTAGCCAAAATGGTCCCTGAGATTTACATAATTCATCACTTTAGTAATTGGGATTTGAAATCAATAGAAATGATCCCTGCGTTTGTCCACTATTAATCATTTTGATCATTCCATAAAAAATTATATTAAATAAGGACCAAAATGATAAAAATACTCTCAATTTAATAAACAATGGGCCAAATGATTTGACAAAATTTGAGGGTATTTTTGTCATTTTAGCCTTATTTAATATAGATTTTTCAAAGAATGACCAAAATGATTGATGATGGACAAACTCAATGACTACTTCTATTGATTTCAAATCTCAAAGATCAAAGTGAGGAATTATGCAAATCTTAGGAACCATTTTGACTAAAAAGCCTAACCAAAATAAACAATGTTTTAAAAGAAGTATATATGTTTGATTGTAAGAACTAACGGTTTATTAATATATTGGTTTGAAGAACCACCAAATGTAATACATGCTCGATCTATTATTAAGAGATAGCTCCAATACGTAATTGGTGTGGGATTTTTTTTCCTTTCGGCTGGATTAAAAGTCCCAATAAGATTTACGAGGCTCCCATAAAAGCACCCTAACTTCGCAAAACCAATTTATGCTTTTTTGTGGGATTGATTGTTTGATCATTCATTAAATTGATAACATGGTGAGTGACACACCCCAACCTAGATCAAGGCATGCTGGCTGTCACGTGGGAGTGACGTAACCATGTGCACAGTGTGGAAGCAATAAATATATAAGGCAAATGCAAAGGAATAAAAACCAAACTACTAGCAGAACTAGATAAAATAAGGTGTAAGTGCAAGATGAAGTGTGAAATACACAATCAAAGCATAATAGCCTAAGTGCTATCAAGCAGGACAAGTACTAATTATACAACACCCAAGGGTGATCCTACATTTATAATATTCTGTCAGAACCACCGTCGAAATCCTCGTGATCCACCAAAGCACTTCTACCTAAAACTTGGAGGGGCGCAAAATAGAAAGTGTGAGTGGGCAAAAAACAAAGCTTTTCAAAATCATTTCAATCCTTAAAAGTTCTAACCCCTCGCCTTAAAACCTGTATAATTTCCCAAAAATAATATAAGCTAAATCAGAAATCACGCTTAGGATGAAAATCCATAGAAATATACCATGCCAAAGTATCTCAATGCAATGCCATAAGTAATCCAGGCAAAATATATCAATGTCAAATATCGCATCGGCCAAATCCCTCTAACTTAATCTGCACGGCTAAGTATATAGCTCATAACCAATCTCAATCATATCAAATCAAATTCTACACACGAGTCAGAACCACCTAAAGTGATCTGTATGACAAGACTAGGTGTAAAATAAATATGCTCTAGTGCTACGATCACGTGAAGAATGTGCGAATGATCGCGAGTCACCTACTAGTCGGAATCATCTAAAGTGGTCAATAAGACAAGCATGTGCACCTAACTTGGATCCAAGGTGAGCATATGGTGCGGGAGGTGAACATCACGTGAAGGACTGTGCCTTAACTCTGGACGGGAGCACTAACACAGAGGTGCAGGTTTATGAGCTCTCAATACATCACAACATATCTCACATAACTAAAGCAATTTCCTATCTTTGTTATGAACTTACCTGGTACTTACCTGTGCATCCACAGCACCAATCATAAATATATGTACTTTGCATGGCATTTCAAAATGCATACTCATTCAAATTCATTTTCTGGGAAAAATCTCAAGTATATAGGTATATACGGAAAACCAAAAGCCCACTCACTGATATGTCGAAGGGTCGTAGCCCCCGAACCTCGATTGATGGCTCTCGTCCTCATGATAGGTCTCACTTATATGCAAAATAACTAAATAAACGTTATTTAAAGCACATATACAAAACTAGGAAATAACTTCTCATACTTTACTCAAATGGGGTATTTGAATATACCATCATGATCTACTCAACCTCAGGAACATCCCCATATTTTTAGAAAAAAATTCCGACCACACGGCCAGATGAGCCCCCACACGCGGCCAAACCCTAACTGAAACTTAACTGTCGTTAGGAATATTCCGTTAAAACCTTAACAGAAATTAACGCCGTTACCTGATGCCATTAGAATATTCCGTCAAACTTGACGGAATATTCCCTTCTCTTTCCTTGTTTCGTCGGAGTCCGGCGCCGGTCGTCGCTGCACTCGCCGATTTCTGGGAGATTTTAAAACTTCAATATCTCGCTCATTTTTCCACCAAAACTCATGAAATTTGTACCAAAATGAAGCTTAGGACTAGAAGAACAAAATCTTACCACTTTCAAGCCTTGAAATCCACGGGATTTCATCGGAGGAACCTCAATATTTCGTAGACCCGGTAGTTTCTGACACGACACGGTGACGTGACATGAAAATGACACGAAAATAACGGGTTTCGAGTCAACACGATAACTTATCGGGTTATTATCGGGTGACCCATTAAGAACCTGTTAATAACGGGTTCTTAACAGGTATACACGCAGGTAACACGTGGGTAACCCGTTTCGATTAGTTAAGAAAAAATTTATTTTGATAATTTTAAAGTTTAATTACTAAAAGATTTATTATAAAATACAATAGTCATATTAATATATACAATATATTATATATTAAATATATATTTTTGTATTATTATTCTATATAAGTTTAAAAAAAAGTTTTAGTCATTATTTATTTTTATTATGAGAGTTTCTTATTATTATTACTAGGATATATTTTACTTAACATGTAGTTCTCCAAAATTAAAATAAACTAATATAGTATTTGTATAAGCAAGAACTAAGAAGAAATACATACAAGTATGAAAAATGTGAAAGAATATATAAACAATCGTGATTCATCATTATTCCTCCAAACCTTCATGAATAATGTTTTTTATTTGAGGGAAAAATTAATAAAATTAATAATAATTATTGTAGAAGTGTAACAAATGTATAAAAAAATACAATCACTCATCACAAACTTTACAACTTTTATGAAAGGGTCAGCTTTGAAATCCAACAATATAATTCATAAACCTTAAATTTATATTTAACCATAGATTGCCATTTACGCTTTATTCTTCTTACTGAATTTCATTTTTTAAATTTTCTTTTCTGAAAACATGATCATCTGGCGGATGTAAGAAAATGAACGATTCAGATCTTTGATATCACGTTTCGATATTTACGGTTAACTGAAATATGAGTCGATCTCATATAGTTTGTAGAAACTTAATAAACATCAAGTAATATTATCGAAACGTGATATCAAAGATCTGAATAAGTATATACTTATTTATGAAAATATACTTAAAAGAAAAATACGTTTTTATGTTTTGGATGTGACAATATGGTATGTATATACTTATTTAGTATTATGTTTTTCATTTGATTATTTATTGGTTTAAAATATATTTTCCTTAACGAATAACGAGTCGAGTCATATTACCTGTTAATATTATCAAGTCGATTTCGGGTCTGGTCATTGTACCCATTTATTTTAACGGGTGTTACACGACACGACCCGTTAAGATATCGGGTATGACACAAAAACAACACGAACATGGAAAACACGACACGAATGCGAGGTCTAATATTCCGGCCAAACTTGAAACTTGCCAAACTCAACTTCCCGATGTCTAATTCACTTCGTTTTTCTTCTCCGAGCTTCGCAAATACGTCCTAAAGCTCACTAGCAGCTTGAAACCTCCTAAAAACTTCACATTCACGATCACATAAATAGTGCATTAAAACTGAGATTTCTGGTTCTCGGGAAAACAAGCTCTTCACGTCAAACTAAGGGTATAGATGACCACCTGGACTCACGAGGAACACAAAAGCACCCTATTTGACGTCGATCTGTGAAGATAGGGTCTGATTTGGGTGCTGTCCGTACGAGTGTACGGAAATGGAAGAAAACCGAGAGAGAAGAGAGAGAGAAATATAGGGTCAACGGGAGAGAGAGATTGTGTGTGTGGTCCTGATTCTCTTACAACCAACCAAAACAATTAATTCTAATTGGGTCCAAAAAGTTAGGAAGAAAATAATTGGTCCACAACGCAACTTAACCTACACAACACCACAAACGTCTAAGGGTATTTTAGGCAATTCACACCATCGAAAGATTTATTTCAAGACGGGCTGTCACAGTGAGTGTGCGACTCTTCTATGGACTAACATGTAAACAATATTTGCACCATATCAACAAAAAAAATATTCATAAAAAATTTAATGAGAGAATAGATATTCGAAGAGACTTGACAAAAAAAGACAATCAAAGAGTCAAAAAGTATAAATTGAGACAATTTAAAAACCTCAATGTGCAATGTAAAAAAATTAAAATCTCATGACTTTTTTTTTTTAAATTACCCCTAACATATAGGGTGTAAAATGCAGTTAGCCCATATATATGTTTTTACTAGTTTTCCTTCCTTGGGTGTTTTATTTGCGTAAAACAACCTTATTTTTACACTAATTTTGCTTAATATGTATTTCTTACCGTGTAGACATCTCAGTAACTGTCCGTATTTTATTTTTATCAATTAATTGTCTGTACTTAAGCTGTCAAATATTTTATTAAACTATTACTCTACTAATTTACAGCTCTTCCTTAACTAATATTCTCTACATATCTGCTGCAGCAAAACTTAACTATATTCTCTTTTATCCTTTTACCCTCTTGAGAACCCCCTTAATATAGTAATTACAATTCATTAGCAAACAAAAAAGTACGTTTATTATCCAAATTACAAACAACAAAGTTACGCACCACAACCTATTCTGCACCACTCGTTATCACGATACAAATCTGTCCATATATTGCCAACTCTTTTAACTTCATTCAGTGATATGATTTAGTTTACGCATATTCACTCGTTAAGTTTGGTCTTATTAGAATTTTACCCTTGTGAAACGAATCCAAAGAAACCCAATTTGTTATTAAGCATGCATGTAAGAAACAAAGTTTAAAGTGGAATAGTACTCAACAAATAAGGTAGTGAAGGATATGAAAATACCCAAAAATTGGGATAAGCTTTTGAATGAGTAAATATTTTACACATTAGCATATATGGCCACCCTAATTGACCTGTCACAACCCCTAATTACATATGTTTACCTTGCTAATTGCTATTAATTAGCTAAAAAAGGTTAACAAAAACTGCACAATAAAATCCAAGTCAGATGCACCAACCCAAATGGCAGAAATTTCAGTAAACAGTAACAAACAAAACCAAAGCAGCACACAAAAGAAGGTTAGGAGAGAGAGAGAGACAAACACAGAGAAAGTTTGAAGAGAGAGAAAGAAGAGAGAGAAAGAAGAGAGAGAGAAGGGTCGTCTACCGCTTCAGTTTTATTATCACGACTTTATGACCCTCTCCCTCCTCATCTCCTCCTCATCATTTCTCCTTCATTCCATTTCTCTGCTCCCCCTCTTCCCTTTCAGCCACCGCCACCACCCAAACTCCTTCATACCTCCTCCCAAATTCTGCCACCTCAGACCCTCTTCGGGTCGTCTTCTTCTGTGGGGTTTTAGCTCTTGGGGGTTGAATCATGAAGGAATTGAATACGGATCTATTCGACCCGAGAACTACGCTGATGGAACCCGACTTCTCGCGGGCCGTGACGCCGTCGGCCGACGCTGACGGCGACGATTTCGGCTTCGCCTTTAACGATAGTAACTTCTCCGACCGTCTGCTTCGGATGGAGATCATGGGTGACACACCCGAGTCCAGACCCGATTCCGAGGCCTGCACCAGTATCGCTGATTGGGCCCGTCACCGGAAGCGGAGGAGAGAAGACATCAAGAAGGAAAACAGTATGTTCTCTTTGTATTTTTCAGTTTGAGTTTTGAATTTTGATGGGTTTTGTTTGGTTTCTGAGAAATTAGGGAAAGTTTGAACATTTGGGGTTTTAGGATTTCGAATTGCGGATTACTTTGAAACTGTTTGTTGCTTGTTCAGCTGAAAAGCTTAGTAATATGGTGTTTATTTATCATAGAAGTGAAATTATTATTATGATATTGATATTGGTTATTCCTTAATAATTGTGCTTAAATTTCAAATGCAAATATTTGGGGGCAACTTTTGATTGAGATTATTACTTGAGCGGTAGTAGGCGTACATTGGTTGCTGAGAAAATTGTGGAAATGAAATGGAAGAAGGAGAATTTCATATGAAATTCGGGTGATACTTCGTATATTGTACGCCTCATAAGAAATCAAAGTATTTGACTTTACGGAGCCATATGACTGCATAAGACTTACTTGGTTTGACCTGGGACTTCAATTTTTAATTTATAATTGATTTCTTCAACACTTTTTTGGCCGACATGTATTCAACTCGGCATTTTCATGTATTATTCGATTGTGATTTGTGGACAAGAAGAAGGCATAATTTCCGTTTCCCAGTTGGTTTGTTTTTCCCTTTGATTGTTTGGGATTGTGGTTTCTGTTATCTGGATATTCTTCATCACCTGCATGATTCTCACTTCCCATGCATTGTGTTTATGCACATGATGTGGTGTTATGGCAGTGTTGGTTAAAGTTTTAAATTTTGTTTAGTTCTGGATCTCGCTGAATGCCCCGAGGAGCAAATCTTGAATGACAACCAGCCTGATATGGATGATTGTGAGGGCTGTGAAAATCAAGATGAGGAAGCAGTTGCAATGGTTGAAGAATCACCTTCAGGTAACCAAATGTTTCTTAAGTGAAGTTTGTAAAGCACATAAGAATACGGGCTTAATTGAGTAGGATCTCCCATATGCACATTTCTCTGTGTCCTTAAGCTCTAAAGAAAGTCGTATGAATAAAATAATAATGGCTTCGACATAATTCTTTTGTATCTATTGCATCTCTAAGGATTCTGAGCGAGAATGCGTAAATTTATGAGAATAATATTATCTGAGGTGAAACCCTGATACTATCGAATGAGCGCTTATAATTTCATTATGTCATATCCTTGTCTTGCTGTGAGTCATGTTTGCGGCCATATTAAGAGATCTGCTTTGTAATTCTAGTGGTGTCATGTTTTAAGCGTTCTAAGCTTGAATGAATATTCTTATAGGGGATGAAGCTGCAAACAGCAATGATTCAGATTGGGGAATGGATTGTTCTACAGTTGTGAGAGTTAAAACATTGCACATTAGCTCTCCAATTTTGGCAGCCAAGAGTCCATTTTTCTATAAGGTAATTGTCCTTTGGTTTTATCTGTTCCTGTTTATTTGCTCGTTATCGTCAGTGGATGGTTTTTCTCATTGCCCTCCTTTTGTATTATTATGCAGCTCTTTTCAAATGGGATGAGGGAGTCTGAACAGCGACACGTAACCTTGCGAATCAGTGCGTCCGGTAAGAACAAATATTAGAAGCTTACTGTCCCCGAAATGTTTCCTTCCATGGAAACTACTACTTTACGAGTTGATCGTGAAGAAGTTACCTGACATGTGTCGTTTTGTTTCCGAGTGCAGAAGAAGCTGCTGTCATGGAGCTCCTGAATTTTATGTACAGCAATACCTTATCCACCACCACAGCTCCTGCTCTACTAGATGTGTTGATGGCTGCTGACAAATTTGAGGTTGCCTCATGCATGAGGTATTGCAGTCGGCTACTGAGGAATATGCCCATGACACCTGAATCTGCATTGCTTTACCTAGAGCTTCCTTCAAGTGTCTTAATGGCTGAAGCAGTCCTGGCATTGACTGATGCAGCAAAGCAGTACCTCGCTGTCCGTTACAAGGACATAAGCAAGTAAATTTCTGTGTGACTCGTATTTGAACTTGATCTGACTAAGTTCTTGTTCATTAAAGTTGTTTGAAATTTAGGAGATATATTTTTGACAGTTGGTTCTTTCAACCAGGTTTTTCGAAGAGGTGATGGCCTTACCCCTAGCTGGAATAGAGGCAATTATATCCAGTGATGAACTCCAGGTTGCATCAGAGGATGCTGTATATGACTTTGTGTTGAAATGGTGTAGGACTCACTACCCTAAGTTGGAGGAAAGGCGAGATATCTTGGGTGCTCGTCTTGCACGCTACATTCGCTTCCCATACATGACTTGTCGAAAGCTGAAAAAGGTCTTAACCTGTAATGATTTTGACCATGAAGCTGCATCCAAGCTTGTCCTTGAGGCCCTTTTCTTCAAGGCTGAGGCTCCACACAGGCAGCGAATTCTTGCAGCAGAGGAGTCTGGTACTTTGAATCGTCGGTTTGTGGAGCGGGCATACAAGTATCGCCCTGTTAAGGTGGTAGAATTTGATCTTCCGAGACAGCAGTGTGTGGTGTACCTGGACTTGAAGCGGGAAGAGTGTGCAAATTTATTCCCATCCGGACGGGTTTATTCTCAGGCATTTCACTTGGGCGGGCAAGGGTTCTTCCTCTCTGCGCATTGCAACATGGACCAGCAGAGTTCTTTCCATTGTTTTGGCCTGTTTTTGGGGATGCAGGAAAAAGGGTCAGTGAGTTTTGCAGTGGACTACGAATTTGCGGCGAGATCAAAGCCCACTGAGGAATTCATCAGCAAATACAAAGGCAACTACACATTTACCGGGGGCAAGGCAGTTGGCTACCGTAACTTATTCGCCATACCATGGACTTCCTTCATGGCCGATGATAGTCCTTTCTTCATAAACGGCGTCCTCCATCTTAGAGCGGAGCTTACCATCAAACAGTGACTTGTCTGTCAAGCCGATTGTCGAAGCACAAGTTTTATTTTCGTTTTGCTTTTATGTGTTTGCTTTTTACCATCCTTGTCCTAACTTGGACAAGGCATTGTAATAACTAGCCACCATTTAGCGCTCTCCTGTTGGGGGCTTAAACATGATCACAACTATTTATTTCTCCATCCTCTGTTAATCGTGATTATCATGTATTTAAGGTATCCAAATTAGGCGAAGTCCAAAACTAATCCAAATTATGGTATGGTGGCGCTTTAGTGGTTGTGTGGGGATGTGTGGGGATGACAATTCAAACCGTTAAACTCGATAACCGTGGATAACTGTTAGCATGAACAAAGTTGGGATGAAAATTTGGTTATATTTAAGATATGGGAAAAAACTGGGAATATTATTCGGGTATGATTTTAGATATCGTTATAGGGGTCCTCGATTCGTATCTAACCCCAATAAAATACATATGGTCTCGGATATGATTTTGGAAATATTATTCGGTTATGGTTTCGGATATGGTTAAAAGTGTAAGAGCCGATTCCGATGGACCAACTGACATAAAATTGCCAAATCTTATTCCAAAGATGAAGCTGAAGGACGGGAGTACATTAACATAACTACAACAATAGTTCAAATAAAAACCTATTTTAGATTACAGGATACAAATGCCACCGCGTCATACGGATCTATTCAGTCCCGGCAATCTTCTTCTTCAGTGCCTCAATGTCTGTAGCTAGTTCTTTTCTGCTTGACTGAGGGTGATACCAAACACAAATTGCACTTGTTAGAATTATCGAGTGCGCAGATACAGGAAGCAAATATGGTGTTATAGCCATTAAAATCATTGATGGATGGACGGGGGCAGTGCGTGAATGACGTGATCATCCAGTGTATACGAGATCCTATTAAGGGGGCGAATATGAAACGGAAAACAGATCTGATTTCTTGTAAAGGAATGCATCGTGCTTGAAGAAAACAGCGATAACTCAACTTTAAGTCAGGAATTTTAGACTCACCTTGAAGAGTAGGTAACGGTAGACAAACCATCCTGTGTATCCTAGCCCTACCAACTCCAGGACCTTTGGAAGCTGAAAGTCAATTCAGAGTGGTTCAATTAATTTCTAAAGAGGACATAATTCAACGACACGGACAAAGTTGTAACTTGAAAAATAGATTCATCACTTTCCATTTCAAAACTGAAAAACCTAGAGGTATGTGGTTTCCGAAGAAATCACTTACAAGTGGCACTGAATTGACGGCACCAACAACTATTGAGGACAACCACACTGCGACTATCGCCCCACCTCCATATACAAGTACTGTAGACTTGTTTTCAACTGCATCCCACTGGGAAGGAGAACATACAGGAAATTGTTTTTAAACCAACTATTGGATTCACTTCAGCAAGCAAAGTCGTAACAAAATAGCAGTAAGTAGAAGAAACATAGACATGATTGTCATAAGATTCAACACAAAGGGGAACAAAAAGCTTTTCATACCTTCGCCTTCAAGTCTGATATAAGTTCATCAGTGTCGACGGATGTGGATGTCTCTTCTGAAGATGAAGCTCTGACCTGAAGAGAAAGCCTCCGGGACCCTTTGAAAGAAAAACAATCTTTGCTTAAGCTTATAGTTAATACATTCTTAACGGTTTATATAAAGAGACAAATTAAAAAATAAGAAATCAAACTCAGTTTCCAATAGACAGTGAAACCAATTAAGTAATAGAAAAACTAAGGATAACAATGGTCTGCTCTTAAGCTTATGCAATGATTTTTATCTTTCAAACGTTCTGCCAAACCAAAAAGAGAAAAATTCACACCCCAAAAGTCTTTTAAATATCATCTTCGTTTGCGTGTCTTGGATTGCATATATGTGCTCCAGAGTTGGAGCAAATTTTGAGCAATATATGAGATTGGCCAATTCCTACTCTACTCTATGACTGTTGCCTTTTCACAGAATGGCGTACCTGAGTTGAGTCCCACCACCTATATCAACAACTCTCAAAGAAACCTGACATGTCAACTTGGCTGTGACCGTGTTATTTGCCTACACAGTTTGAGCACTAAGGTTCCCTTCTCTTACCAATTAACCGATCAAGGCTATGAAAGGTTTTGAAGTGGAATTGGAGCATGGAAGCAAAAAACAGCGCTTTTAAGTTCATTTACTTGGAATGCAGTCAATGAACCAAATTAGCTATAAGCCTAAATGCTTAGATACATAAATACGTGTTAAAATCCAAAAACTCTGACACTCGTCATTCCCACCCGTAAAATTTACTGAGACTAGTTCCAAATGAAACTAAAGTCGGAATCTTGGAGCCCCATTCTAAGGTAAGAAGTTACTACCGCAATGATCCAACTTAACCAACTAAGATACATCCATTCCTTCTCGTAACTTGCATACCTTAATTTCCCGTCTATGACGTATATTAGCACAGGAATGCAGTACAGTAATCTTCGTCTCAATCAACACCCGACTTTCAAAATATCAAAACAGCAAGGTTCAAAACCTCTGCTTTAAGAACCAGAACCTTACCTTTCCTCTACATCTATTAGCTTGAGAAATGCAGGAAAACAACAGAACAAAATTCTTCGTTCATGAATTACTTCAATTCACAAAACCATTAACAACTAAACGCAGGGAAAATACTTGATATACACAAGTCAACTGCAACTGGCAGATAATTCCATTGAGATCCACATAACAACTTAACCAAAATAAATAAAAAAGCACAAAAAAAATTTCCCTCCCACCCACATTTTCTCAGCAACCCAAAAAAGCAAGTAAAAGAACACACATAAAAACCACAAAAAAACAACATAATTTGTTAAGAAATAAACTTAAAAATACAAGCTTGAGAAGTAGCTCACCTGAGAAGGATTTAAGAGGGAAGGAAGAAGGGGAGGAGAGGCGAGGAGGGAGGTAAGGCAAAGCGGAGCAGCGGGTGGGTTTGATGGGAAAGCGTGGTATGAAGACGGTGGTGGCCGCCATGGATGAGGCTGTCGCTGCCATTAGAATTGAGTCGTATCGTCAGCTGCTTGACTTGGTAGCCTTGGTTGATTGCTTCGGTTGCTTGCAATGGTTTTGTTTCTCTCGAAGTGTTGGGTGTTGGTTGGTTCGTTATCTCTGAGGGTTGTATTACTTCCTCAGTTCATTGGGAGAGCCTGACACGTGGCAGATTAAACCATTTTGATTGGTTGGTTCCCTATCTGAAATCCACGTTTGAGGTCTCTTTTTGTCAAAGCCCAAAACAAAATAATCTCTCTTTTGCTTGAATTGCCTTATTTTCTTGTCATTGAAATGAAAGAGCAAATATGCTAAATTTTGAGATTCTTGGATGCCACAAGTTGTGTGCAACTATATGTTTGTCTCTCTTTTCACCTAATTAGTTATATTGTTTAGGCAAAACCGAAATAATATATAAGTTCAATTTAAAGGTGTTTAACATGTGAGCCATTTGGATATTAGCTACTTCGACCAGGAGGACTCATAAACCTATTAGATCATGAATTTGTAAGTTTGTATATGACATTGCAATGTTTTAAATTTGAGGTATGGAGTTGTAATTACACCCAAATTTAAGGGTGCAAACTATAATTTACCCTAATCATAAAGGATATTTTGAATTTGCCAAGATACACATACTTGAAAGATAGTCTAAATACTAAAGAGGTTAGGTCATGGTTAATGTTATATAAATGTTTTTAAGTAGAAGGATAGTGAGTTCAGAGGACGAAAAATATGACTCCGTTTAATCATACTAGTTCACTCTAGAAAGTCGAACTATTATTCAATTCAATTGAAATAATTAAGTTAAATCTTGTGTTAAAAAAAGATTTGTATAAGAGAACGTAGAAATGCTCATCTAGACGCCTAGGTTGTGAACATGCCCATACAATGTATCTCCAGTATAATGACGATACCCTATTTATATACTATCAACATGGTAGGGATACGCTATTAATATACTATCTATCCAGGTCCTACACAAACCATTTACACAATTCAAGTGCTCGGGTGAGCGAAGCTTTAAGAGAAATGAAAACTAACGAAAAGTCCAAAAAAACTTCCTTTATAATGAAATGCCCTCTTTAAAGGTATAGTGAATAGTACCAGTGAAAAGTATAAATGTGGTTTTTCGTTATAAATAAACAGTACCGGAAATGTTTTGTTAAAACTCCCTTAAGAGAATGTTGAATATGTGTGAGAGAAAGAAGAGTAGTGTGTTCTATAGAGCATAACAAAAGTACATATTTAAGTTATAAATCTGAACAAGAGCCATTAGATCCCGTTTGGTGTAATGATCTAACGATTCTTATTAAATCTGTAACTTAAGTGTTCAGTAGAAAAATCTCTTGGAGTGTCAACTATTTGCTCCAAATGAATTTTAAGCCCGTATTCCACATAACACATCTTGGGTTCGATTCCTGGCACTGGTGAATCAAACAATGGTGGCCAGAAGGAGGCTGAAATATCTCTGTAAGTTTTTCCAACCCCCAAAAAAGTATACTGCCATGGCAAGTCACCAGCTAATCCATTTTTAAAAAGAAAGAAAAAATAAAAAACTATTTGCTCCAAATGATCGTATAAGTTTTTGTTTCTATAAGACCAACCCAATTCAGGAAAGTATGGGCTTCTTTGAGAGGCTTGGGCTGTTAATGAACCACTACACAGACCCAATTGAGTCAGTGACCCACCTTTTAAATATGTCTTAACTACAAAACAGAAGCAACAATTTTAAATCATATTCAAGGAAGGCCAATTATTCACTTAGTATTATAGTCTAATGATATTTATCTTCATTTGAACCACATTATTGGTAGCTCATTGTGAGGCTCGCCTACCTCCTCCACCTTAGTGTAAATTACTAACTCATTGTGAGACTTAGTCTACCTCCACTTTCAGATAATATTGTTGTTAAAAAAAATAAAAAAAAATAGGACGACCAAATTATGATTAATGACCTCGTTGAAAAAAAATAAAATTAATGAAAAAGATTGCATTGCTGGCAGTGACCACTTTTTCTCCAAGAAAATAGTATAATTGCATGTTTTTGTTTGTCACTATGAATTTAATAATTAGATTTGTTTATGCTCAAAATTGGATCATTGCTTAGCCAGTAACTCTTACTCGAATGATTTTTTTTTTAATACGTTATTATTTACACTAAAAAGAAAGAAGAGTGGGTTAACACACCTCGAAATATTTACTTGGACTCTAAATCGAGCTGTGATGGCCAACACCAGGAGGGTGATGAAGCCATAAAGTGTACTGATGTAGAAAATGTGAGTAAATTTAAACCTAAAAGTGTCTAAATGCACGAGTGCGCTTGTGAACGGGAATGAACTCATTTCGCACGTGATGTCAAAGTATAAGTAAAGTACAGTAAAAGTAGAATGAGAATTGTACCACCAAAGGTTATCTCGAATACCAAGATTTACCAAGAATCCTCGTTGACACGAAAGGTCTGCTACTAAAACTTGAAGGGGCAAAAAACAAAGGTGAGTGAGCCTAAAAATAAAGCTTTGTAAAACCTTTTCAAAACATAATAACCATTCGCTGTAAAACAAATATAATTTCCTATAGCATAATACGTATAGTATGAAAATACTTATCATAAAAAGTAATATCATCGAGAACGTAATACTTCATAATATTTCGTAAATAAATGCTCAACATCCGGTAATCACAATATCTCTAATAAACGAACATATTATATCGAGTGCTCATCGACATATGCTGACACATAGTTCATGCAGAGATCTTCAGACATGAATAGGATTTGTTGAAATAATGATTTACGCTCTAGTACTACAATCACGTGAAGACAGGTGCTATGTGCATCACATGCGAGTCCTAATTGCCTATAGCAATCTAAGACAGAACTAGCACCTACAATGGATCCAAAGTGAGCGTACGGTGCGATGTGAACATACACGTGAAAAATTGGCCCTGGCCCGGGCAAGTACTAACACCAGTGTAGCACACAATGAGCAGATAACGTAAATATGATCATACAACTATAAATCGATAATTCTAGTCAACATAATACTATTTCATAAAATATTAATCATAGCCGTAAATGAAATCTCATAATAGTTCACCTACCTGTGCATCTTGTAGAATTTAGCATAATTTCATAAATCTCAACAATACAACATTTCTTACAAACGTTAATTTAATTATGGCATCATGTAGAAAATTCATTAATAATTATATATATGGGGAAACTCCACGAGTATAAATACCATATAAAAGAAAAAACCCACTCACAGATACTTGCGAGGAGCAGCCGTTCGAACTAGAAAAGTCGGATTCTACAATAGCAATCGCACATAAACATAATATTGGGACCGATTAGTAAAACTCAATTAAAACGATTAAATTTGGGAAAATGGAGTGTGGATTTGGAACTAAGGCGTCAACATACGCTAAAAAGGGTCCCGAGCAATTTTCATAAAAAGTCAACGAAAAGTCAATGGTCAACCCTAAAAAGTAAACCAAGACGCCGAGCCAGTCAACTACGTTAAAACTTCGGAATTTCACATAATGGATGTCAAAATCGGACTCGGGGCATCGAAATTAGCCTAGGAGGGTTTCCGAGAAAATATCAAAAAGTCAACTAATGGTCAACAGTTAACTTTAACAGAATATTCTATTCTCAAATGGAATATTTTGTTAAAAATCAATTGGAAGATTAACGAAATATTCCCTCTGTTGATGCACAAAATCAGTGAGGACTTTGGTACAATAGAAAATGTTAAGTTTGTGACCTTCGCTAGATTGCTCCGGTCACTAGTGTGGATAAGTATGTAAATGGATAGAGACAGGGAAGCAAACACAAGATGTACGTGGTTCACCCAGATTGGCTACGTCCACGGAGTAGAGGAGTTCTCATTAATTGTGAAGGGTTTACACAAGTACATAGGTTTAAGCTCTCATTTAGTGAGTACAAGTGAATGATTTAGTACAAATGACATTCGGAAATATTGTGAGAGAATGATCTCTATTTATAGAAGAGAGTTTCTAGTTTCATTATGACATTGACACGTGTCGTGTTGTGATTGACTTTTGATGTTGACACGTGTTGCGCTATGATTGGCTTCTGATGTCGACATGTGTCGCGTTGTGATTGGCCTCCTGGTTAGAAGGAAACTCTTCTGGGTCCTTGACGATACAACGTTGACCGCTGCTCAATAGTTTCAGGATTGGTCAAGTATGGTACAAACAGTACTCCCCTAAGTTCCCGAGTGAGGGAAGCTCCTCGGTTGGGGACTTGCAAGATCCAAGCTATTGAGCAATCACGAAACTTCTAAGTACCGAAGTGTGATATCATTTTCACTTGCCTTATCTGTCTCATATGTAGATGTGGCATCTTCTCTGGAAGTATTTTTCCTTCATCCAGGGGTGGTATCTTTAACCGATGAAGATGCACAAGGTAATGTATCAATTTCACTTGAAGCTTACTTGTAGTTTCGGGCTTGGTCAAGTGCGATACAAACCCTATAGTAGGAGTCCCCCAAGTCGCCAAGCTAGGAGATTTGCCGAAAGAGGTAACAGACAAGGTAAGCAATTAGACTTCCAAGCAAGCAACCTGGATCGGAGGTTCGACTTCGGCTTCCGGTTGATTGTTCTTCTTCTCCTTGTGTCGTAAACAACAACAAGGATAAGGAGAAGCAAATGGAGAAGAGATGATATGAGATACTTTTGCTTTTGAAGAAGTAACTTTCCACATGCTTATTCTTGAACTGGGCTGTAGGGTTTTTTGGTTTCCTTCAGAGTATAAGGCCGACTCAAGAATTTGAGGGTCAAAATAAGTCCATCAAATCTAGAGTACGTTCAACCTTAATGATATGGGATACTTTTGTTGTTGACAAAGTAATGGAGGTATCAGCACGTGTTCTGTTACGCTTGTCTCCACATGCTTCCTTGTATCCTTCTCACTTGCCCTATCTATTCCTCAGGCAAATGTGGTATCTTCTCTGGAAGCATAAGATGTTGAAGATGAGTACTCGGGAGTAATGCCAGGTAAGTAATCAGGCAAGGGGTTCCAGGCAGTCAGTTCCTGACTGAAAGCTTGATTCCAAGTACTGACTGATTGCTTTCTTTCTCCTTGTCTTGCAGGTAAGAACAAGGCCAAAGGAAAAGATAGGGAAAAAACATGATATGAGATACTCTTACTTTTAACCCTGATGATATGAGATACTCTTGCTCTGGTGTGACTTGTTTGTAGAGGTATTATCAGGAGGAAAAGAAGCCGAGTACTTCGAAAGACTCTGCTGAGAGTGCGCTCTCGAATGTGAAGAAAAGTTGAGCTTTTTTTTTTATTTGCAGGTCTGCCTGGCTGTGGATGATGGAGGTCGACATATATAGGAGTCTTCCTAACAACAAGTAGTAGTGTTATTCCTTTACCCTTCTTGGTCATAGCGATGTAGTGGGAGCTGCAAGCTTCATGTGTTTTAACTTTGTTAGAGCACTTTGAAAAAGTGGTATGTGGTATCTGGAAAACTGATGTTGCGTGTGAAGATTGTAGACAAGCTTTATCCAAGGAAATCTGACTCTCGAAGTTCGGAGAGCGGTGCCTCTTCGGTTTTCGAACAAGCAATCATGTCGGGGATCTGGCTCTCGAGATTCACAGAACGGTGCCTCTTTGATTATTGAGAAAGAAATCCTGTTGGGAGTCTGACTCTTGAGATTCAGAGAGCAATGTCTCTTCGATTTTTGAGAAAGTAATCATGTTGGGGATCTGGCTCTCGAGATTTGAAGGGCGGTGCCTCTTCGATTTTTGAGCACGTAATCTTGTTGGGAGTCTGGCTCTCGAGATTCAGAGAGCGGTACCTTTTCGATTTTTTAGAAAGCAATCTTGTTGGGAGTGTTTTCTCGAATGTGAGTAAAGGTTGGGCATTTTTGCCAGTTTGCCTTGCCACGGAGCACAGAGGTTGACACACATTGGGACTTTCTAGTTATCAAGCAGTGGTGTTGTTCCTTTACCCTTATGGGTAATAGTAGGGTAGCTGGACCTTCAAAATTTATGTGTCTAAACTTTGTCAGAGATCTTTGACAAAGTTATATGTGGTACTCGATGAGCTGATGTTGCGTGTGGAAAGTTGTGCCTCTTCGGAATCTGGAGAGTTGTGCCTCTTCGATTTTTGAACCAACGGCTCTGTTGCCCTTTCTTTTATAAGGGCACCAATTATGTGCAAGAAGTACATTCAGAGAGTTATTGCTTGTAGGAATTTTCCCCTTATTTCATAGATTTATTGCACCTTATTTCTCCTTCATCATTTCTGGGAATGTCTGGCCCATCCGACCGTCGCTTTGACTTGAACTTTGGTGAAGAGGCAGCCATGCCTTCTCAAGACAACATATAGCGCTCATCATTCTTATCCTCTACTGGTCCTCTTACCATTGGGAACTCTGTGATGAATAATGATATGACCACTGCGGTGGTGGCCAGAAACCTTTTCACTTCCAAAGATAACATACTACTTTCCAAACGGTCTGATGAGTTGGCTGTTAAGGATTCTCTGGCTCCCAGTGTTCAGTGTGCAGGTTTTGTGTCTAATATGGCTCAACGCCTATTTGCTCGAACCCGTCATGTTGAATCATTGGCGGCTGAAGTGATAAGTCTCAAACAGGAGATTAGAGGGCTCAAGCATGAGAATAAACAGTTGCACAGGCTCGCACATGACTATGCTACAAACATGAAGAGGAAGCTCGACCAGCTGCAGGAATCTGATGGTCAGATTTTACTTGATCATCAGAGGTTTGTAGGTTTGTTCCAAAGGCATTTATTGCCTTCGTCTTCTGGGGCTGTACCGCGTAATGAAGCTCCAAATGATCAACCTTTGGTGCCTCCTCCTTCTGGGGTTCTGCCTAATACTGAGGCTTCGAATAATCACCCTCTGGTGCCTCCTCTTTCTGGGGCTCTGCCGACTGCTGGGACTTTTCCTGAGCAACCTTTGTGAAGGCTCCATCTTGTTTGTTTATTTTGATATATGTATATGTACATATTTGTAACTTATCGGAGATATCAATAAACAAGCTTTGCTTCATTTTAACGTATTATGTTAAATACACTAATGCCTTCTTCACTAAGTTCTTTGAATTTTTCCTTTTGTTGAATCTTGTATGTTGAAGCTTTGTGAGTGAAGCATGTAGGTTGAGGTAGTGATCCCTTAATTTCTCGAGTGAGGAAAACTTCTCGGTTGGAGACTTGAAAAAATCCAAGTCACTGAGTGGTCGTGAGACTTCCGAGTATTAAGGTGCAGTAGCATATGGTAGGAGTCCTCCAAGTCTCCGGTCGAGGGAGTTGACGAAGGAGGTGTCTTGCTAGTAGCCAAGTTTCCAAAGTAACAAAACTTCACCATTTTCCTTTCTAAGTGGTAGCCCAAAACTCCTCCTTCATATATATTTGTTATGAAAGTTGTTACGCCTAAAGAAGATGAGGCCTAGGCGAATTTTTTTTTTTTTTTTTTTGAATTTCCGAATTTCCGAATTTTTAAATTTTCGAATTTCCGGAAAAAAAAAAATATATATATATATATATATATTAAGCTTTATTGGTGAAGCTTTAAGGTTGAAGCTTTGTTGGGTACCATGAATTGATTTTGCTTCACACTATCTTGATCAAGATAGTGTGAAGCTTTTGTAGGTGAAGCTTTTGTGTTGAAGCTTTGTAGGTGAATATTTTGTAGGTGAACTTTTGTGGGTGAATCTTTTGTGGTGGGTGAAGCTTTTGTGGTGGGGGAAGCTTTTATGGGTGAAGCTTTTGTGGTGGGTGAATCTTTTGTTGGTAAAGCTTTTGTGATGGGGGAAGCTTTTATGGGTGAAGCTTTTGTGGTGGGGGAAGCTTTTGTTGGTGAAGCTTTTGTGGTGGGTGAAGCTTTTGTTGGTGAAGCTTTTGTGAAGCAATTGTGGGTGAAGCTTTTGTAGGTGAAGTTTTGGAGTTGAAGCTTTGGAGTTGAAGCTTTGGAGTTGAAGCTTTGTAGGTGAAGCTTTGTTGGGTACCACGAATTGATTTTGCTTCACACTATCTTGATCAAGATAATGTGAAGCTTTTGAGAATTTGTAGTTGTCCTCCATTGATGAAGCTTTGTTGAATTTCCCTTTTTTTTTTTTGGGAAACTAGAAATTTGAAAATGTGGGAGAGGCAACATATACAAATTTTGCTTCCACACTGTTGAGCAAGAGATTGTGATGCAAGCCACACCTTGTAGTAGTCGAAAGTTTGGATGAACCATATAAATTGAATTTGCTTCGAACAGTCTTGAATTTACCTTAAAGGTTGGAGAATTGTAGTTGCCATCCATTGATGAAGCTTTTGTTGGCACCATAAATTGGTTTTGCTCCACACTGTCTTGATCAATAGTGTGTGAAGCTTTTGAGAATTGTGGTTGCCCTCCATTGATGAAGTTCTTATTGGCACCATAAATTGGTTTTGCTTCACACTGTCTTGATCAAAAGTGTGTAAAGCTTTTGACAATTATGGTTAAACTCCTTTGATGAAGCTTTTGTTGGCAACATAAATTGATTTTGCTTCACACTGTCTTGATCAAGAGTGTGTGAAGCTTTTGAGAATTGTGGTTGCCCTCCATTGATGAAGCTCTTGTTGGCACTATAAATTGGTTTTGCTTCACACTATCTTGATCAAGAGTGTGTGAAGCTTTTGAGAATTGTGGTTGAACTCCTTTGATGAAGCTCTTGTTGGCACCATAAATTGGTTTTGCTTCACACTGTTTTGATCAAGAGTGTGAAGCTTTTTACGAGTTATAGTGTTTGCATTGTTACAGAGGGGAAATGTTTGAAGCAGATGCAAGAGGGCTGAATAGCTTGATCTTCGTATGCCATGCACTGAAGTTGTTGTTGGCTTGGAATAAGACTTTGTTGGTGATTATAACTCTTGTTGGGCATAAGTGATCCCCTAGTTGAGTTGTCAAGCATGAGGGTTTTTTATTATTTGTGAATGCTAGGAGTTCACATGTACAAGTTGTACCACTCGTCTTCTGGTATGTGGAATGAATGGTGAGTTGCCTTCATCACTTGGTTGGTGGTACGAAGGTGAGTTCCTTCGTCACCTTTCATCACATTTCATCACCTAGTTGGTGGCACGAGGATGAGTTCCTTCTTCACCTGGTTGGTGGCATGAATGGCAAGTTACCAAATGATATTAGAGTACGGGTTGTACATTTCATCAACTGGTTGATGGCATGAATGAGAGTACGAGTTGTACATTTCATGACCTGGTTGGTGGCATGAAGATGAGTTCCTTGTTCACCTGGTTGGTGGCATGAGTGGCAAGTTGCCAAATGATATTAGAGTATTGGTTGTACATTTCATCACCTGGTTTGTGGCATGAAGATGAGTTCATTCTTCACCTGGTTAGTGGCATGAGACCTAGTTACCAAATGATATTAGAGTACGGGTTGTACATTTCATCACCTGGTTGGTGGCATGAAGGAGAGTACGGGTTGTACATTTCATCACCTGGTTGGTAGCATGAAGATGAGTTCATTCTTCACATTTCATCACCTGGTTGGTGAGAATAAGGGCAAGGTGTCGAGGTACATTGTAGCAAGTGTCGAAGACACAAAGTATGTTGAACCCTTTCGAAGCACAGATGGCTTATGTATGGATGTGTTGCAATGTATGATGTTTATGTATGAATGTGTTGGAATGTATAATGTTTATGTTGATTGATATGAGTGATGCTTATGAATGTTTTGCTATGCATGAAGGGATCCATGCTTTTGATATGTGAACCATGTTGGTTATAACACTTAGTATCACATACTTTGTGTCAAAGTACGCATGTTGAAGCTCTAAGTTGGAGTATAAGGGTAGGTCAGCGTAGACCAAGTGTTCCAGTGCTAGGAACGCAAAAGACTCAGAAGAAGTTGTCTGAATTCCCTCTTCTTTAAATATTTGCTGAATGGCTTGTGTGACAAAAGATCTCAAGCGGTTGAGAGTCAAAACATTTGTAATGTGTATGCCTTCTTATAATAGCATTTCATTCAGTACCTAGTCCTCCACTTTAAAAGAGTGAGGCTTGGCCCCACAGTCATAATAGTCAACGGTACGTTCACCCCTGGTTGTCTTAATACGAACTTTTATCCATTTTGTTGTAATGGGCTTGCTAAGAGTAAAAATCCTTCCTCTTACCAAGAGACATATACATTTGGTGACTTAGCGAGTAGCTAAATAAGGCAAGAGATGATGCAATTGGTGTCTGAATGGCCAATATCTCCTCACTTGGTAGAACTTGACTTCCACTTCCCATTTGTTGATAGGGGTTAACCATATAGGGGTTCCCTTGGTATGTCCTTGCTTCGGCGGAGGCGTGGTTGTAAGCATGTGCCATCACCTCAGAGTAAGTCTTCCAAGTGTTGGCATTGATCATGTACTTGAAGAAACAATCACGTAGGCCTGCCGTGAAGGCATTGAGGGTAGTCTTGTCATCTGCCTCAGCGCAGCGAGAATACTCATGGCTGAAGCGACTGGCATACTCTCGTAGTGACTCATCCGGCTTCTGGCGAATAGTGTACAAGTTATCTGCAGAATGCAAGTGATCGGTCTGGAAGATGTGTTGAGAGACAAACAGTTTCCTCAATTCCTCAAATGAGTCTACTGTCTCAAGTGGAAGACGGCAATACCAGTTTAAAGCTCCGCCATAAAGGGTGGAGGGGAAGAGAAGACATCGCTCTTCGTCGGTGTACATCTGATATGCCATGGTGGACTCAAAGAGGTTAAGGTGTTCGATTGGGTCCTCCATTCCAGTATAGAGTTGTAAACCAAGCTTTTATTTTGTCTTCGCTTGAAGGGGGTGTTGAGGATCATTCTTGTGAGAGGGTCAGGCCTGGGTTGGTTCCAGTCAGGTATCTTTGCCTGACGTTCGGCCTTCAACTTGTTTACTTCTTCAATGAGCTGTAGGACAAGAGGGTCCTAAGTGGAGTCATGTACCACTGGAATCTTCTTTCGTAAGTCTCTATCGCCTCTTGGAAGTAGGAAAGTTTGAGCAATGGCATGTGGTTTTTTCTTGGACTCGCCGTACTGACTTCTAGGGAAAGTCTGTCGAAATACCTCAGAGTCCCCCATACCTTCATGTTCCTCTGAGACCTGTCGTTCCTTCCCTAGATTGGCAGCTGGCCTGGGTCATGGGAGGGGACCGAGTCTTTCAAAAACCCTTGGGTCATTGATCTTTGAGCATATATGGAGGGGATTCTCCCGACGTTGCTTTAGGAAGTCTTGGCAGTCACGATAAACGACTTTCGATCCTTCTAACCCTTCTACAAGAAGGTGTCTTCATCCACTTCTTCTACTTCGGGTCGAAGCATCTGGGTTGAGAGAAGTCTCATGTTGATCAATGTTTTGATGATTAGCTCAATCCTCATCAGGGATACCCATGTCGAAGGGAGGTGACCCTCCATGTTGGGGGGCACCCAGATGATGGTTGATGTCCACAGGGGCAACGAGCTCGCGTGTTTGAGTACGCTTAGTTTAGTGGAGAGTCTCAAAGAGCTTCTCATATTGCTCCTAGAGGACCTTATTCTTCATTGTTATCTTGTTGTTCTGAGCTTCTAGCTCATCGACTTTAGCTTAAAGAGCAACCTTTTTTCCTTCCTTGTTTCGTTGTTTCGCACTAGGTGCAAGAGGGGTGTCATTCTGTGTGATGTGGCTTCCTTCGCTCCCTATGTTGGAGAGGGATGCCTGGTCAAAAGAGAGTGTACGAATGGTGGAAACCAGCTTGGCAAAGCTGAAAAGAGTAGGAATAAGTTTCGTTCCCACAGACGGCGCCAAATGTTGATACACAAAATCAGTGAGGACTTTGGTACAATAGAAAATGTTAAGTTTGTGACCTTCGCTAGATTGCTCCGGCCACTAGTGTGGAGAAGTATGTAAATGGATAGAGACAGGGAAGCAAACACAAGATGTACATGGTTCACCCAGATTGGCTACGTCCACAGAGTAAAGGAGTTCTCATTAATTGTGAAGGGTTTACACAAGTACATAGGTTTAAGCTCTCCTTTAGTGAGTACAAGTGAATGATTTAGTACAAATGACATTCAAAAATATTGTGAGAGAATGATCTCTATTTATAGAAGAGAGTTTCTAGTTTCATTCTGACATTGACACGTGTCGTGTTGTGATTGACTTCTGATATTGACACGTGTCGCGTTATGATTGGCTTCTGATGTCGACACGTGTCGTGTTGTGATTGGCCTCCTGGTCTGAGGGAAACTCTTCTGGGTCCTTAACGGTATAACGTTGACCAGTGCTCAGTAGTTTCGGGATTGGTCAAGTATGGTACAAACACCCTCTAATTCTTAAATGGATTCGGATAGGGTTAACGGGTCATGGGTTTAGGCCGTTTCTCGAACCTGGTTTGGGCTTTTTTTTTTTTCCAATTGTCCTGCAATCGCCAAAAAACTGGGGATTTGGCTGGGAAACTTCCAAGGCTTCAATTAGCTTCAAAACTCAACCAAAATCAACGCATCATATATGGTTTTAAAGTTGGAAGTACAAGAAAGAGAAATATACCTACATGAGGTCCTGCCGTGGCCGGAGTTGATCGAAAATGGCTTAAAAGTCGTCAGATCCTTCACCGGAAAACTGGGTAAAACTTTCCAAGGTTTTTCCTACCATTAAACTAGTCCAAAGTCACATACCAAACTTAAATTTGATATTAAACAATGAAAAAGGAAGAAAAATGGGGTTCCCGAGGCTTACCCCTACTCGAAAAGCAGAGATCTTGGTGCCAGCGGTGGTTTGTTTTCGTTTATGCACCAACGATGAGAATAGAGAAAACATGCGAGGGAGAAAGAGACATGGCAGTGTGGTGGCCTAAGAACTCGTTGGGGTGGTGATCGTGGTGATCGTGGTGATGGTGGTGATGGACCAGTGTTGTTGCACATTATGTGCAGTCCACAGAGCTGAGAGAGGGAAAGTTCGATTATTTACAGAGAAGGGATGGTTACACAGTAGAGAAAGAGAGCTGAAAAGGAGTGTGAAATGAGAGAAATAGAGATACAGTGAATTGAGTTAGAGAGAGAGAAAGTGACCCAGGGGAAAGATTGGAGAATGTGCTCCACTAGCTCACAAAACAAGGCCAGAAAAGATGAAACAGGAAAATATTTCGCGACATGAAATTATCGAAATGCCCTTCACGTTCGTAGTTTCTTAAAATTTTAACCGTAACTCCGATTTCAATTCTGCTTATGTCGAGTAAACACAAATACGCTAAAAGAATGTTTCATACGTCTCCTCATACGATGGTCAATGAAAGTCAAAATTCTCCCATCTAGGGGCATTTTGGTCACTTCACACATTTAAAATTAATAAAATCGTAAAATTAGGGACGGGTTGTTACAATCTACCCGCCTTAAAAAAATTTCATCCCCGAAATTTAATATCGCTTGTTACACATAAAATACTCCAAAGATAGGAAGGGAAAAAAAAAAAAATATATATATATATAAGGAAGATATCAAGTCAGAGCGATTGCATAAAAAAGAATGTCATTTTGTCGCAATCGGATTGCAATGATTCCTCTTTCATGCCTCCAAACTCAAACTTTCCTTCTCCTTCAACATAATACTATAATATAATACTTTATAAAAACATAGAGTCAAAATATTTATATATATATATATATATATGTATAATATCATGTCAAAAATACATATATAATAACGTAAAGTTAAAATAATTGTATTGAAATCAAAACTGAAAATAGAAAAAATTTCACCTATGTAGTCATAGTGTCACGTACTTCGAGAATAAGTGTAGTATCGTTGGGTTAAGCCCAAACAATAAATAAATAAATAAAAATACTAATGTAGACAAGCCTACTTACCCGTTTGCTTAACGATTCCAATGAATAAGTTTTTAATATTACGGTCTGCAGCCTGCAATACAGGCAACTCATTGTTGTCTCATGAGTAAATAATAAATTCTCGAGGGTGCAATATTACCATCTTGCCCCTCATTGGGAAATACATATAAATCGTCCAATTAAAGCCTCAATCACTTTCACGTACTACCTTATTGGGTGCCAATGTTAATAGCACACAATTTTGTTACATCGTAATCTTGATCATTCGAATACCAGTTCACAAAACTCTTCTGTCTATCATGTAAATTATTTTGTCTATCATGTATTATCCGTAGAATCTCTATACAACGTCTCAAGCAATGCCATACCCAAAACCAAAATTGTAACCATGGTTACATGCAACTCTAATAAAGATAAGTGTCTGTGACAACCATACTAAGTTTGCAGAACGGATAGATGCAACATGTTCTATACTCTAGATAGTTCTTTCAAACTGGCCATTAATCTGAGGGTGAAATATGGTATTGGATAACAACTTAGTACTCGTAGCCTTCAAGAAGACTTCCCAAGACTTGGAAGTGAAACGTGCATCACAGTGATGTACAATAGTGACGTGCACACCATGTAACCGAACAATGCAATTCACAACACCATAGCGAGTAGATTCATATTGAATTTCTCTCAGATTTAGCGAAAAATTATATCAAGAAGGCTAAAAGAACACTCAAGAATTTGAGGGTCAAAACAAGTCTATTAAATCTAGAATACATGGTAACTGGAATGAATGCATGACATCTCACTACAACGATAGCCTTTGAGAGATTCAATCACCAACAATAAAGATTCATTCATCAAAATATTTGTTGCGTGATTGAGGAATTAATAGTCACAACTAAAATTTTAAGGTCCGAGCAATTCTCCTAGACGGTTTGTTTGCATCCAAATAATAGTACGAAGTGCAATAGGGTAGACATGTACCCAAGCTTGACTGAAATGCCTTCCATCACAAAGAGGTAACTATGGAATCACGGTCATAGTAGATGTCGATCGAAACGCCAGAAAATCTGAAAATTTTCAAAATTGAGAAATTTTACTAAGTGGTCTAAAATGTAGTCCCTCTGGACCAACAGAAAGTAAGCTGACTTGTCAAGTTGGTTGATAATCACCAAAACATCATTATGATCTCCACATGTACAAGATACCTCGTACCAGGAGCTTATGGTGATATTTCCCCATCTCCATTTGGATATAGGAAGTGATTATAACCACTCGAACGATTTCTTGATGATTCATAAATAACGTCAAATCGATAGTCGTGAATTCCAACTAGAATGGGATAGGACAAGCTGAAGGTGTTCAAGGGTAGATATATCTTTTGTTACGGTAACCAGTAACTACGTTTGCACAACCGGGGTGATACACGATGGTGCAATCGTAGGCATTGTTTTGGTTCTTCTATCATCACCGTCAGAAATTTAGTTCCTCTCTCTGTTGACTCTAGGTCATGAGTAAGATAGTTCATTTTGTACGGTTCCAACTGTTGTAAACATAAGTGATACTCTGTCATGCTGCACCTACGCAGCCAAAACATCAAGAGAAAGCGTCATCATGGATTTTGAAATGATCAATGTCCTTGAAAGGTGTAAAACAAAGGTGAGGTGACACAATAGTTCGGTTGTCAGAAACTTTATTCACAGTCAACATCACAAACTAAACTAACTTTCCTCAGTCAACTTGTGAGGAACAAAGCTATAGTTGAAAAATCATTAACAAATTGTCAATAGAATTTGACAAAACCAAGAATATCATGCATTTCACAATAATTTGTGGGAATGTCACACTTTCTTTAGCTACAATCTTTTTGGGGAAATGAAAAAAATATCTTATGCTAGATCACGTCTCCCAAGAAAAGTACTAGATCTAAACAAAGCTACACTTGAGGAATTTGGTATAAAGTTGACAGTCAGTGTTTAGAGAATTTGCTCTCGTTGTTGGAGTAGGTGAGAAAGTCGTTGGCAAGACTACTACGAATTCATCCGGCTAAGGAAGAAAACTAGTGCTTTAGAAGTGTGTAGGAGAGACCATCAATTCGAAGCATAGGTTGACAGTTTTAATCGTCACTCGATTAAGTTGCAAGAATCTAGATACAACCCTGAGGTTTGGTATATCGTCCTTGTGACTAGGTTTGAGGTTCCCTAAGGTGAAGTGTTGGGTTGGATAATTCCTAATCAATAAGATTTTTCAACTAGGTTTTCTCAGTGTCGAAGAAGTCGTTCGTTATGATGTAAAGAGATTAAATGTGGTATTATAATGGTGGATCGATGGTGTACTCTACTTCCCGCTTCGATGGTTGTTGAGGTAAAGATTAAAATAAAATAAAATTAATAAAATAATAAAATAAAAAATAAGCGGTTCATTAATTCAAGGAAAGTGGGAATGTGAGTGGCAAACAAATCAATGGTACAGATTATTTTAAGGAAATCTACACCATCCATTGTAAAATAAAAATAAATTTTAATTTTATAATGGGAAACAGTTCCTCCATTTCCCTGGACGTTAATGAAAACTACCCATTTTCGCCATATTTTTCACCCCACGTTGCGTATCAGACTCAAAGTTCTTCAAAGTCTATAAATAGGACGAAAAGCATAGAGTAGATGGACAATAAAAAGTATAGAGAGAGGGACAAAAGCACTGCAGAAATTGCAAGGCATCAAGAGAAGGAGGATATCGACAAAAAAGAAGACAAGCAGCAAAAGAAAGCAAAAAAGAACATCAACAAGAAGCCAAAACAAAGAGAGAAGAAAGCTTAAAAAGGTATTACATTTTCATAATGGATTCTTGATTTTTATTGGGAGGTTCTTGTTGTCTTTTGCAGAAAAAAAAAAGGAGGTTTCATCTTCTTCTTGTTTAACTGAAGCAAAGAAGATGATGGTGGAAACATGCACCACCAATTCACATCGACCCCCCAAACCTGTCCTTAGGCTTGTGCCTTCTTCTTCTCCACCATTGGAGACATTTGTCTTCTTCTCCGTCCTTGCCATTGTCACCTCTTCCAGCCACGGAGTGCTCCTTCTTCTCATCCACTGATGGAGACACTTGTTGTTTTCTTCGTCCTTGATACTGTCGTCAACTCCATGAATTTCATGTGGGTGGTCTAAACCACCCTTGAAGTTCCAACCAAGTCTAAGTGATCCGCTCCCTGCCGCTACCGTCAATTCCATGAATTTCTTGTGGGTGGTCTAAACCACCCCGTGAAGTTCTAACCAAGTCTAAGTGATCCGCTCCCCGCCGCTACCGTCAACTCCATGAATTTTTTGTGGGTGGTCTAAACCACCTCGTGAAGTTCCAACCAAGTCTAAGTGATCCATGCTTGCCGGTCTGCAAGTGCAGCTTCAAAGTTCTAAGCTTGGTCCCTGTGGAAAAGGCAAGAAGGAAGCAATATATACCAAGATGCAACTCAAGAGGAAAGAAACTGTTCTTTACAGCAAGGAATAAAAAATAAAGGAAGTTGTCTTTTAAGTTGCTAGAAGATTTGACGCAAACACAAAGAAAAGATGAGATGGAGACAAAATGATAGAAGCTACAAGCCAAAAGTAAAGGAAATAAATAAGTTTTCGTCAAGGAAAGCTTTGTACAATACTCGAGACAACAATATTCTAGCAGCTTTGATGTTCTGACTTCGTAGCTTTAATAGTTGTTCTTCTTTCTTATTCCACCGAAAGCCTTGCTATTAAGAAAAGGCGAGTTGACTCCAAAGTAGTGGAGGGTTGTAGTAAAAGACAAAAAACAGGCATGTGTGCTGTAGGGAAGTCAAAGTCCCTTGATCCTTTCACTTAGTTTAATGAGCAAACTCCTATTAAAGACTTGAAGTGGATACAGGATTAAAAAAATGATAATATCCTGGGTGGTAATTTCAAATTATGGCAATACCTCAGCTTGGTCGTACAAATAAAGCCACTGCACAATGAAGGAAATGAGGCAATCACGTGATGATTCAAAGGATGAAAGACCCAACAATTAAAAGGGTGTCTATTTGTTCAAAAACCTAAAAGACAAAGCTAATTCTACAAAGGCTTATCAATACTACCAAGCAATAAATACAAGACCACCAAGGAGCTACCAATGAAATTGGTAGAGAACTCTAAACTGATGTTGTTACGGAATAAAAATCTGAGGCTAAGTTTTCAAATACGAAGCAAGTTGAACTCATAAAACAAAGTTGCAGTCAAAGGGGGTTTTTACTGATTAACAATTAATTGGTATAAATTTCCAAGTGAAGTCAATGGACATGATCTCCAAAGAAAATTCGTCCATTGTATCAGTTGGCATATAATTGATACAAAATTTCTACAAAGCCAAATCCAAATCAAAATTGCACAAAGCCGCTTCAAATGACACAAAGCTGCTCCAAATTCAATTGGAACAAAGCTACTCCAAATTCAAATGGCACAGAGTCGCTCCAAATTCAAGTGGCATGAAGTCACATTAAGTTTTCAAAGGGTTATCAAATCCCAAATGGCATGAAGCTAAAGAAAAGTCTCAAATGGCCTGAAGTCGTATCAAATATCAAATGGCACAAAGCCGCGACGAGTCTCAAAAGTCATGAAGCTGCGTTCTGCTCCAATGGCTCAAAGTTCTAACATGCATGAGCTAAAACTGCACAATGCATCAAAAGCTCCAATGGCTCAAAGTCCTAGCCCTTACGAGCTAAAACTGCACAGGCATTAAATGCTTAAATGGCTCAAAGTCCTCGCTTACGAGAGCCTAAATTACACAAGGCATCAAATGCTCCTTGCCTGCACGAGCTGAAACTACACAAGGTATCAAATCCCAACAAATACATAAGGAACTACGAGTGACTTGATCCCTCAACGAGGGTACGTAGGGCTCGACCTAGGTACAGTCGCAAAATCAAACACCCAAATCTCCAAGTTACGATTTATTCATACTGGAATCAAAGGGTTTTTCCTTTTAATGAAGGATTGTAATTAATAGACGCATAGTCTAGAATGGGTCGAACTTAAATTAATAAAACCCTCTTTGAAAAAATGAACGAGGGTGAAATTGTGTCGAGTGAATTATTTGTTTACATATTGTGTACAATTATTGCTCAACAATGGTATCCCATGTAAAATTTTGGAGAAATGGCACCAAAAATATGCGTCCTTAGAATGTACATTATTACTTCCTTTCTCTACGACACGAACTAATAGGTTTTCACAGCTTTCTTGATACTTAGTTCACTCTTACAACAGGAATTAACTCGTGCTTCGATTTTAATGTTTGTCTATGGAAGTGACCACAAGGATGACTGGTCAAGAATGTTCAGGTTACCTAAATAAGTAATATGGTTAACACCACTACGAGTTTACTGTCCTTCTACAAGGCTTGTTCCTAAGTTTCCACGATTGTAATTTATTCAGCTCAGGTAATCACTGTTAGTCAGTTTATCAGTCGTGTCGCTAATTAACGCATTTATGATATCTTGATATTATTCATTATCTTGAAACTGTGAACCGGTATTCTAGCACAAAGGTATCACTCCCAGATACTAGCATGTGTCCGGTATCAGAAATCATACCACCTGAATACTAGTTGACATCTCCTAGATATCGAACAATATCATCAATGAGTAGCACCACCGTAGGCTGATTACAGGTTAGAGCCCGCTCGGGTGGATGGTTTCGGAAGATTGGTAAGGAACTGGTTCTGTGAGTTGGTTTGGTTGATTTTAGGAAAAATACTTACTGCTTCAGGGATTTCTACTAGTCGTAGGTATAATAACTCGTACTCATATGCCTATACTCATCAAAATGACAAGTACAAAATCAAAAGGAATCTTGGGAACTAGTGTTGGTTGAAATGTTATAAGGTCATGAATGGAAATTGCTAATAATCTACTTCAAAATGGGATTTAATAGAATATAATCTTCCTCTCGAATATCCGAAATTATAAATACGCTTGAAGGATTAGTATAGTCGGGGACCAAAGGTGATTGTCCCTCAGATATTTTTCCATTAAGTGTTACCACGTTAGCATCATATTGTCGTTCAAGACATTTCCAGAGATTTCGACGAAAAGTAAAACTTCGTAGGAATTCAATTAGGTGGTATACTAACAGGCACTACCAAGGAATCAAAACTATTTGTGGTTTCCTATCTCGAAAGGTTTAGTAATGATGACAGGAGAATAGTGATGGGATTGATTGGTAAATCTCTGGTGATACACAACTATCGATACATTAGCCCTACTTTTGGGCTATCAACTCATCTCAAAACTACATATTTCCTTGGCAGGGAGGTTCTTGTTTAAAATATTGAGGTGGTTGCCAATATGTTCTTCTAGACGATCGATAAGTCGTCCAAGTAACCCAAAATTTAAAAAATAAAAAAATAAAAAATAAAAACTAACACGTTTTTCGTGCTCGACGAGGTGGCAAGATTCGAAATTAGGTTAAAAAATCGAGAATGCCTACATCACACATGTAATGGGCACAATACTGCCCAACGTTATGCTCTGATTCCAAACTAACACACCCCAACTTGGAATATCCACCTGGACTCCGAATCGAGTTGTGTTAGGCGACACCAGGAGGGTGACAAAGCCATAAAGTGTAGTGATGTGGAAAATGTGAGTAAATTTAAACCTAAAAATACCTAAATGCAAGAGTGCACTTGTGAGCGGGAATGAACCCATTTCACATATGATGTCAGAGTATAAGTAAAGTACAATAAAAGTAGAATGAGAATTGTACCATCAAAGGTAATCTCCAATAACAAGATTTGCCAAGAATCATCGTCGACATGAAAGCTCTGCTACTAAAACTTAGAGGGGCGATGTTTGGACCAGAATTTACACCATCAGTCCGTGCAATCAAGGCCGTTAAGTGAGCATAGCTTCCAACCATTGGATGGAAAAGTGAAGATAATTTTATTATTATTATTAAAGGATAATATTATGATTTTTATCATAATAATTATCTTTTAATATGAATTATCTTGAAATTCTCTCATACGGGATAAATAGGATGCAAATTATATCTCCAACTTGGAAGCGAGCTATGCAGTTCGATTTGATTTGGGATTCTCGGCATTTAGACGTATGCTTGGAGTCGGTTAACCATGCATGAAGGTTACCTTTTGATTAGTGGTGGTATCTAAGATAATGGTGCGGCATATTCCGATTTAGGATAATTGTTAACATAGAAATATATGCTAATAATTAGCATATCCTTCAGGTGGAAGCACGGCATGGGCTAATGCACCTAGACGTGAATATGGGTACTAATATTGCATGGTTTCTCATGATGCTATAGGAAGAGTTTCATGTCCATGCAAATTGACTTGGTTTCGTCAAATCCAATGGCCAATAGCCAATGATGATGGGTCATTGTTAAACGGCTAATTGACGTTGGGATGGCTATCAAGAGTTTTTATTTGTATGGAGTGCTTATCTTTAGGGGGTTCAAGTTGTGGCCAGCTACAGATGGTACGCGAGACACACATATAGAACTGCTAACTCATCCCTATAAATACAAGATGCTGTGCAACATTTGGGGACCTCCAATTCAACACACAACTGCCCTGCGCAAACTCTCTCAACAACTGAGATTTTTATTTTCTCTTTTTGCTGACACATCTTCTGTTGGCATCAACAGCACTGTGAAAGCAACCGAAGATATCTTAAGTCGGCATAGATAGCTCTGTCAACGTAGAATCAGCCGATCTCGCAGCATCTTCCATTGGCATCAACAGCACTGCGGCGAGGACGGTTGATTACCTATCCAAGTCTCGGTCGAGAAGGATTTCTGAATCCTTATTGGTCGAGGTCATCTCATCAGTCTTCTCGGCGAAGTGAGGTGTTACGAGTTACTACATTCGGCACATTGGAAGCCAAATTGGATATTGAACTTCGCTAAGTTAGCAGCCTTGTCTTCAGGCTCTAGAACTCGAAAGCCGAGACGTGTTCCTTCCTCAGCCACAATCGCAAGATCAAGAAGTCAGTAGCGCACCCAACGCAACATCAACAAATTTTACTCCTCAGCCGAGCTCGGCCGACGAGTTGGCACGCCCCGCATTTAACCGAAGGACGTAGTTAGCTCATAGATTACTCGGCCTACGCGCCACGTAGGCTTGATAGTTTTTAGGGTCAACAGGCGAAAAATAAGGGTGAGTGGGCCTAAAAATAAAGCTTTGTAAAACTTTTTCAAAACATAATAACCCTTCATTGTAAAAGAAGTATTGTTTCACAACATAGCATACTACGTATAGTATGAAAATACTTATCATAAATAGTAATATCATCGAGAACGCAATACTTCATAATATTTCGTAAATAAATACTCAAAATCTAGTAATCACAATATCTCGAATAAATGAACATATCATATTGAGTGCTAATCGACATATGCTGACACACGAATTCATGCAGATATCTTCTGACATAAATAGGACTGGGTGTAATAATAATTTACGCTTTAATACTACAATCACGTGAAGACTGGCGCTATGCGCATCACATACGAGTCCTAATTGCCTATAGCAATTTAGGATAGGACTGGCACCTACAATGGATCCAAAGTGAGCGTACGGTGCAATGTGAACATAAATGTGAAAGATTGGCCCTGGCCCGAGCGAGTACTAACACCAGTGTAGCACATAATGAGCAGATAATGAAATATGATCATACAACGATAAATCGATCATTCTAGTCAACATAATAGTTCGCCTACCTGTGCATCCCGTAGGATTTAGCATAATTTCATAAAAGCCTCACTCACAAATACTTACGCGCGCAACAGTTCAAACTAGGAAAGCCAGATTCTCCGATAGTAATCGCACCTAAGCATAATATTGGAACCGATTAGTAAAACTCAACTAAAATGATTAAATTTGGAAAAACAGAGTGCGGATTTGGAACTATGGCGTTGAAATACGCTAAGAAGGGTTTCGAGCAACTTTCGTAAAAAGTTAACAGTCAACCCTGAAAAGTCAACCAAGACGT